>NC_062289.1:56277827-56902827 GCF_902655055.1 Lutra lutra | reverse complement strand
ATTCTAATTTTGTACCAATATAATCAGAAATATTAAATCTACTATATATAATATTGATAAAATTTATCTTACCAAAAAGTAAATTATTAATGAATGCTCTCTTTAAACTTGAACAAAAAATACAAGAAAGTACATTCCTTTTAATTTATGATCATCTGAAAAATCAGCTCTCCTTACTAGACAGGCCCCATTTTTCAAAGAAAGGCTGAAAGTCAAACATTTTATTGATATACTAATACCTTGGCCTGGGTAGCTTGGCTGAAATAAACCAAACTCTACTTCCAGTAATTGAGGCCACTAACACTGGACAACAATCCTTGCTTACTGCACAGACAGCAAAGACAGAGATCAACTAAACAAGCAAAATTAAGTGAGACGGGGATACATATTATTATACAATCAGTACAGGTCTAAAGCCAATGTTTTGGTTAAAAATCTAAAATTATCTAATTACCTTCATTTCCAACTTAATAAGAGAGAGAGAAAAAAAAGATCCCCAGAGGTCAACTCATCAATGGAACCCCCTCGTTACCCAAATGAAGAAAGAAAGGTGAACTGAGTTTGGCCTGAGCCTCACTGGTTCACCCCAAGTGCACATGCAGTGGCCCCTGCTTCCCTGGCTAGTCTCACTTTAAGCCAGCTTCAGTGACACCAGCACCTGGCTGCATGCTGTTACACCTTTTCCTTCCATCTACTCTTCTGCCAACGACAATTCCGCTCTCATTCCTCCTAAAGACTTGTGCACATTCTCTTTGTTGTTGTTGTTGTTGAAGTTTAATTGACATACAGTGTTGTATCAGTTCCAGGTATACAATACAGTGATTCATCAATTCTATACATTATGAAATGCACACCACCCTAAGTACACCATCTGACATGAGAAAAGGTGACAATATTATTGATTACATGTCCTATGCTGGACTTTTTACCCCTGTGACTTTTTATAACTGGAAATTTGTGCTCCTTCTTGGAGACTTAATTTAGTCATCAACTCCTCCAGAAGCTTTCCTTAACCCCTCTATCTAACTCTCACCAACCTAACCCCAAGTGGCAGTACAACTTCTCTGCTCACCCAGAGCACCACAAACAATTTTCTTCATTCTTCTCACCATTCAAATACTGAGTGTCCACACTGGGCCACTGCTAATGCTAGAGGTACAGAGGAGGAGGCAGCGTTTCTACCCTAAAGCAAGTGCCTCTGCACTTTAGAGGCAACCAAAATAACCTGTTAACCAGTTGATCTAGTCTCATTGAAGGACTGACTATTAACCATTTGTTCTAGTCCCCAAACCCAATATATGGCACACAGAGGCTCAACAGATGTTTGTTCAACTTTGCTTTTATTATGAAAATTGGACTTTAAATTTTTCATGTTTTAATGAGTGAAATAACCCTTAAGCAAAATTTAATCTTTAAAACAATGGAGGGTATATTTACCTTCTATTCATTATCTTTTTCAAAATTTTATGTGTCAAGGCACACTACTCATTTAAATCGTCACCAGTTTTGATTTGATTTTATTATTCTTTACTTCATAGCATATTACCAAAAGTTTATGTTAATTTAGTGGATTCTGAGAAGGCAGGTGGCATATATGGTTAGAATAGTCTATTCCCTAACAGAATACCAACCCAAGATTTCTACTACTTCTAATATTTTTCTAATTCAAAATAGCAAATTCTGAAAATATCACCATACACTTGAGATTATTACTATTTAATGAATGAATTGTTCATTTACTCAAGAAGCATACATATAGTACCTTGACTGTATTAGTCCAGGAACTGAGATGAACAAGACATGGCCCTTGGCATCAACAAACAGAAGTACTGCTACTAAGTAGTGGGTTAAGGGCAATACTAGAAGTGTGTGATAAGGTAGAAAAGGGGCAAATACGGACATCACCAACTTGGTTTGAGGGGGAGACAGCCAGGGAAGAAGACTTCACAAAAGAAGTGATGCACAGTTTTTGGAAGACTTCCCTGGTAGCTCCTCAACCCAAGGGCAGTCGCATGTCCACATTTCAGCCTCCACTACCTGCATTCAGCAACCATTTGTTAAAACTCCACTGAATGCCAGGCCCTTTGATGGGGAAAGTAGTTAAGGATTCCGCAATAAAGAAAACAGGAACGTTTTTGTACTAACAGTGCTTATATACTGCCATGGGGCTAGGGATAAAGTTTTATCCTGTATGCAAACATGTTATTATCAAAGGATTTTAAGTAGGACCAAATGTGTTTAAGTCTTGCATTTCAGAAATCTAGGCTTCATCACAGTAAATAGAGGAAAAAAATAAAACAAGATGAAATCAGAAAGGGAGACAAACCGTGAGAGACTCTTTAATCCCAGGAAACACACTGAGGGTTGCCTCAGGGGAAAGGGGTAGGAAGATGGGTAACTGGGTGATGGGCATCAAGGAGGGCATGTGATACAATGAACGCTGGGTATTATATAAGACTAATAAATCACTGAATGCTACCTCTAAAACCAATAATATATTACATGCTAATTAATTAAATTTTAATTAAAAAAAGAAATCTAGGTTTTTTTCTTGACTTTAACTGAATCTTCAGCTTTTTGGGGGTAAGTTTTTATAAGCTCCCCCCTTCAGTCTGCATTTTTCCTCTCTGCACCTTCCATAAGCTAAGTTTTTATAATAGGTTCTATTTGCTGCCTCTATTTCCTCACCTCACACTTACTCTTCAACCTGCAGCAAACTGGCCTCCACTTTTAGATCCTCATTAATCCCACTCCAGCCAAGATCTTCACTGTTATCCACCCTCCAGACCCAAGGGGTGATGTTCAGTCTTGACATTACTGGTCATCTAGCTACTCCTGATATGTTGTCTGCTCATTCAGAACCTAATGCTCTGGCTTCCAGAATGCTCCTAGCCTCTTAGTCTCCCAGTGCTCTGCCCTTCCCTATTTGGCACTGCTCCCCAGGTTTCTTTGTTCCACTGCTATTTCTACAGATACTCTATTCTCTCCTGCCAGATTGCATACAGTCCTGGTTTTAACTCTCCTGAATGCGGAAGTCTCCCATGAATCAATAGCTTAGAATTTTCAGCCTTGCTCTCCCTCCCAAGCTGCCAGTTTGTAGAGCTTACTACCAGCTGTACATATACACTTAGCTCAAAGTTTCACCTGCTAGACTATCTCCCCATCTACAATCTGATCATCTGCCAGAATTCTCAATTTCAATTAATAATACTCCTAAACAGAAACCCAAGTAATTTTAATCATCAAATCATACCAACTCCCTTGCTTGTTTTCCCCCAAGAATCCATCGCTCCCTTTCCTCTGTATTCTCACAATCCCTTATCATCTTTACTTGAACAATGGCATTTGCCTTCTAAATTATTTCTCTACCTCAGTCATAGTCCTCCTTAAAGCAATCTTTTAAAACTCCAGAGAAATGAGAAGATTGGAGGATCCTGGAACAGAATAAGCAAACAGTTTCAAAATTACAGTTGTAACTATATGGATTTTAATTCAATTGTTCTGAAACCAGATTAAAACAACAAGAATGATCTGAATTGGGTATGAACATGTTGGAGATGAAGAGTGGAAGAAACAGAAAGAGAATAAACCAGGTTAAATTTGGTTAACTGAAGAGAGTTCCTTCTTAAGACCTATAAAAAAAGTCCTTCCATGGACTCTAAAGAAAATTGGTGCTAATCTTTTTCAACTCCCACAAGAAGAACTATTTTAGAGTCTGGATATGTCTCATGTTTGTTTAAGATTGGCATAATAGAAATCAGTTTCATTTGGGCTTCTAAGCAGTGCCTGACTCATGTTGTTTTAGCTGGTGTTGACTCACTGCCCCACAAAAGATGACACAGCTTTAAATAGGCAGAGGATGGCCTGCTTTTTCCAATTACATGCTTCCAGCAACCAGAAGAGGTGGGGGTCTTCTAGAGTTGAGTTTTCTGCAACTAAGCACAATTTAGACTTAACAAAAACAGTTGCCAAGTTGACCTGGTAATCATGAGCTTTATAAATGAGGAGGGAGAGAAGTTAAGTTGTGGTATGTTAAAAATCACAGGGGCCAGGCATCCTCTGTTTTTCAAAACAAAATCTGCGGAAACTTACAGTCAGCTCTTTTCCCATTTAATTGCCTACTCTATTGAGGTCAGCAAATGTTTTTCTTTAAGATTCCAATGAAAAGCCGCAACAAGTGTGTTTTTAAGACTCTCCACGTTAACTTTAGTGAGATAACGTAGGGGTAGCTGTAATCATGTTTGAAAGGAAGCTTAGGAAATGCCATTCTCATAATCGTTGCCACCTCTTCTATACTTCTATACTCTTAATGTCTCCCAGTGAGAGAGCGAGTTTCCCCCTCTGCCATGATTTCCTTGCCGTCAGCCTGACTGCTCCCAGAACACATCAGACCATGTTGTGGGCCTGAGTGGGTGCCCATGGGTCAGTACGATGAATTCCGGTCTGGCTCAAAAAGTTGGTTATTCCTTATAAGCCTCTCAGCGAGACACTTCTATACTTTGCATACCTGTTGTACCACAGAGATTGCCCCTTGCAATCCTTATTCATGAGTAGTCTTTTTTTTTTTAAGATTTTATTTATTTATTTGACAGAGAGAGATCACAAGTAGGCAGAGAGGCAGGCAGAGAGAGAGGAGGAAGCAGGCTCCCCGCGGAGCAGAGAGCCCGATGCGGGGCTCTATCCCAGGACCCTGGGATCATGACCTGAGCTGAAGGCAGAGGCTTAACCCACTGAGCCACCCAGGCGCCCCATGAGTAGTCTTTCATGATGCGTCATTCCTATTTGTAACACACTCTGAACTCCCTGGCTGGTTAAGAATTGTCAGAAGAAACTCCTAAAGACCCAGCAGTTAGGAGAGAAGTCTGAACCACACTGTTTATATATAACTAAAATGACTGTCCATTCTCCATAGTGTCCCAAGAACTGAAGTTTATCAAAATGAATACCTTGTAAAAAAACAAAAGTACACAGAGCTGGAGGCCATTCTGATTCAACTCCAGACTACAATGGGTCCTGGATTAATTTTCCACATACGAATCCTTGCAGCTCAATTTTGGTCACTATTATCCATTGCTCCAAGGTCATTGATGGACCAGGGCTATTAAGACTAGGCATGGCTGAGGGGTCTAGATTGCCACAACTTATCTTATAGTATCTAAAATTTTTAGAAGGATCTAGAACAAAACCGATCTTCACAAAAGTATGGTCCAGGACCTGGATTGTTATCCAGCTTGACTTCAAATCAGGATAAGCCAAAAAACTGACTGACTACTGGAAGACAAAATAGGAAAGATCCCTTAATTCTCATGGAGTGTTGTTCCTCAACTTGCATTAAGAATTCTTACATTGTAGCATTTTTCACAGAACTAAAACCAAAAAACCTACAATTTATATGGAACCATGAAAGACCCCAAACAGCCAAAGCAATCCTGAAAAAGAAAAGCAAAGTTGGAGGCAAAACTATACTAATCAAAACAGTATGGTACTGTCACAAAAACAGACACATGGGTCACTAGAATAGAACAGAAAACCCAGATATAAACCTACAATTATATGATCAATTAATCTCTGACAAAGCAGAATACAATGGAAAAAGAGTGTCTTCCCTAAATGGTGTTGGGAAAACTAGTCAGCTACATGCAAAAGAATGAAACTGGGTCACTTTCTTACGCCATACACAAAAATAAACTCAAAATGGATTAAAGACCTAAATGTGATACAGGAAACCATACAGACAGTAATTTCTCTGACATCAGCCATAGCAACATTTTTCTAGATATGTCTCCTGAGATAAGAGAAAAAAAAGCCAAAACAAAAAACAAACAAACAAAAAAAACTATTGGGACTACATCAAAATAAAAAGCCTCTGCACAGAAAACAATCAGCAAAACTAAAAGGCAACCTACTGAATAGAAGATATTTGCAAATGACTTATGTGATAAAAGGTTAACAACCAGATATACAAAGAACTTACACAACTCAACACCCAAAATACAAATAATCTAATTTAAAAATGGGCAGAAGACATGAACAGACATTTCTGCAAGGAAGACATCCAAATGGCCAACAGACACATGAAAAGATGCTCAACATCACTCATCATCAAGGAAATGCAAATCAAAACTACAATGAGATATCACCTCACACCTGTCAGAAGGGCTAAAATAAAAAATATAAGAAACAAGTGTTGGCAACGATGTGGAGAAAAAGGAAGCCTCTGGTGGGAAGGCAAACTATTGCAGCCAGTGTGGAAAACAGCATACAGAAGTTCCTCAAAAAGTTAAAAATACACCTACCAGGGCACCTGGGTGGCTCAGTGGGTTAAGTGTCCTCCAACACTTGATTTCAGCTTAGGTCATGATTTTGGGGTTGTGAGACTGAGTTCTGTGTCAGACTTGGAACTGAGCACGGAGCCTGCTTGGGATTCTTTCTCTCCCTCTGCACCCCCTGAAAAAATACTACTACCCTACCATCTAATAATCACCCTACTGGGTATTTACCCCCAAAATACAAAAACACTGATTTGAAGAGATACATGCACCCCTATGTTTATAGCAGCATTATTTACAATAGCCAAATTATGGAAGCAGCCCAAGTTTTCATGGATAGATGGGATGAACAAAATAATAATGGAATATTATTCAGCCATAAAAAAGAATAAGATCTTGCCATTTGCAATGACATGGATGGAGCTATAGAGTATAATGCTAAGCAAAATAAGTCAGAAAAAGAAAAATACCATATGATTTCACTCATATGTGGAATTTAAGAAACAAACAAACAAAAAAAAACCAAAGGAAAAAAAAAAAAGAGAGAGAGAGAGAGAGAGAGAAACCAAGAAACAGACCCTAACTATAGAGAGACAAACGAGAGGAATGGTTATCAGAGGGGAGAGGGGGTAAAGGGATGGGTGACATAGGTGATGGGGACTAAGGAGTGCACTTACCATGATGAGAACCAGTGATGTATGGAAGTGTTGTATCACTATATTCTATACCTGAAACTACTATAACACCATCTGTTAATTATACTAAAATTAAGAGAATAATTTAATTTAAAAAATTATTGGCACTCTCCCCGAGGGAGAATAAAGAAAAAAGAACTTTTATGTTGTGAGTCACACTGCAAGGAATGAAGTAAAAAATACCTTTTCAACTATAGAAATCTTAAAGAAAGCAATTAATAAAATTGAAATGAAAAATTCTAAGAGCTAGTTTCTAAGAACATCAAATTAAAGGATTAACAATTGCCCTTCCCCACTTCTAAGCACCCCCGCTAAAAACCACAGAAAGTTTTCTTGTTACTAATTGCTTAGATCTCACTTTATTGGTCAAATTGAATGACCTCTTAGCACATCTGTCTACTTTACAATACTGTTACCTAAGACTGCATGAGGGGCAAGAATGTAGCTTTTAAATTAAAGGAAAAAAATTCCTAACATCGTACTTGCTTCAATTGATGACAAAATTTTTCAAGCTATTTATATCCATTCATATTTCACACACTGAATACTTACTCCATTGGAAAAAATTAAAATGATTTCAAAAAGAAAGACTAAATCAAAACTGACTATTTGTAATATCTATTATGTGAAAGTTGCTAGTTTGCTAAGGTGGATACAATAGCAATACTGTTCCTGCTCTCAATTAACCTATGACCAAACTGAGACAGAAAAACACTAAATCCATAATAAATAATGTTTCAAGATTTTTTTTTTAAAGATTTTATTTATTTATTTGACAGAGAGAAATCACAAGTAGGCAGAGAGGCAGGCAGAGAGAGAGGAGGAAGCAGGCTCCCTGCTGAGCAGAAAGCCCGATGTGGGGCTCGAACCCAGGACCTGGGATCATGACCTGAGCCGAAGGCAGCGGCTTAACCCACTGAGCCACCCAGGCGCCCCAATAATGTTTCAAGATTTAAACAAAGGTTAAAAGCACCAGTTCTGGAAGGGTTGGGTGGGAATCCTCGCTCTATCATTACCTCACTGTGTAACCATGGGCTGTTTCTCTGTGCCTTAATTTCTTCCTATGAAACAGGACTGTTTTAAAGATTAAATGATAATGCATGTTAAGCTAAGTAAGTTGTCAATAAAAATAGTCCTTTAAAAAAAAGAAATGACATCATAGGACAACGATCTTTATGTTTTGACAGGTGAAAACTCTCTGGCTACTATTGTCAAGGAAATTTTCAGGAAAGAAGTTTAGTCCTTACTTCTCTATTTATTCTCCTTTGGTCCTTCATCTCCAGACACAAATGAGAGTTTGGTTCCAACGCAGACGTGCTAATTTTAGTTACTTGCATGAATGTTTAGATATGATAATGAAGGTAGGGAAAAGTATCAAGAGAAGAAATCAAATGTCCTATTATTAGCTATAATGTTATTTTTCTATGTTCGACATTTTTTTCTAAGCACCTGTCAGATATCTCTACAAGATCTAAAAATATAAATACACCGATGGACCTTTGTATAAAGACAAATGCATTGGCCAGTGTTTTCTAAATAGATTTCATAAATGAATACTGAACAGGAAACCTCAAAAGGATTCTTTTCTCTATATATTACAGATATACAAAAGTAAACTTTCTTGCTAATCACAAAATTTAACACAGATCTAAAGATTTATCTCTCATAAATAAGATAATCAGCACAACTTAGAATTACTAAAAAGTAGAAATAAGTCTCAAGTGCTTGATAATTTTTTAAATTCTACATACTACTTTCTCTTTGGTTTCCTGTCCTTCATATTGTTGCCTGCATGGAGTCATCTTCTAGTAATCTAAGGGATCAGAAATGGAATGCATAGATTTAATTACTTTTGAAGAGTAACATGAGACAAAGCAGCTGGTTCTCTAAGTGATAGTGTATGTCCACCCTTGGACACTTAATACCTGTCAAACAGATAGTTTTATCTATAATACTAATTTATTAAAGAGTGACATAACACAGTTGATACTAAAAGAATGTGTCATAAACCCCAGATACTTAAGATGAATATATAGTTAAACAATCTTTTAGTTCCCATTTTAGAAAAGAGCAACTTGAAGCTTTTAGATATGCTACGGTTTATTCTGAAGTGCATCCTCTAGTAATCACAAAGAAATGAACACATGAAATTTCATGTGATGAAAAATGACACAGTATCCAAACTCACTAACTCAATTAACTAGAACACAGCAAGAAACTGAATCTGGACAAGCAAACCAATCTATGCTCAAAGAAACTGAAATAAGTGCTATCAAAATCTTTTGTTAGATTATACAACTTAGTCCTTTGATAAGCTTTTCTTTGCACAGTTCTAACAACCTTGATTATCTAATGAAAAGTAAATTATAAAGCATGTTAAAAACAACAACATTAGAAAAAACAAAAGTACTGCTAAAGGTTTTCAAGGCTGCCTGAAAACAAAGGGGAATATAACAACAATAAATATTATTTAAGTTATATAAGAAATAAAACAATATACCAATGTAGGCTATTTACTATGAAGGCAAGCAAACTTAAACACCATACTGTCTAAATGATGACAGTCGTTAAGAAAAGGAGCGTTACAGCCCTAGTTAAGGGTATGCCTGACCTTATATTTTCATCCAAAGAGGCTTAAAACAAAATTTGTCACTTAAATGGATAAAGTTTACTTCCAAAATTTTCTTCTGAGGACATTTTATTGCCTTTCTTGGCTCTGTTCCATAACACCCTGCTTTTATTCTTCACTGGAACTGATACCTAAAGACCACAGATTGAGAAAAAGAGAGTAGGAATTACGTTAGAAATGAAATAGTTTGGTTTAAGAACAGAATGAGAAGAAATTTTAATTACAAGTAAGTTAAATATTTACTTTAGTTATGATATGTCTGCATATGTTCAGGTACTATCTCAGGAACACTGGTAAGGGAAAAATGTTTCCATTAAGTATAAACACAGTTCTAAGAAAATAGATAGCCACAATAATACCCTCTAAGCAAAGTGGGATTTAACATCTATCCTCTCTTAACACAGAATTTAATTTAGTAGCCTTCTATTTTTCTCCGAAGACTATCATAAAATTTCTCCGAAGACTATCATAAAATTAGGGAATAGGTTTCATGAACTCGCACCAGAAAAAAACAAACCACTTTTTATATTTGGTTGATTTTTTTTTAAAGGTGAAGGAGATAAAACAAAGAGAAAATACTGAATGTGGGCTTTATAGAAGGGAAAATACATCAATGTAGAAGAATTGAGAAAAAAAAATCAGTGGAGGAAGTTAGAGAAGAAAACAGGAGATATTTCATAATCAGAAAACATCTACCCCAAGACACTTATTAATCACACAGAGGAAAATATAGTTTACCAGTACAGAAACCCAGCAGTCACCATTTTAAGCAGGTGATCAGAGCCAACATCAACATTAATGAGATAGATCACTACCCCCTAGTATGATGCACTTGAGAACGGCCCAATATCATTCTGTGGAAGTCTTACCCACAATGCATAATTTCAGTCTAATCATGAGAAGACATCTCACCCACCCAAACTGAAGAACTTCCTACAAAACTCCAAAATTGCCATAAGAGATAAGGACAGACTGCCAGAGACTGAAGGTTTGGGAGGCAAAACTAAATACAATGTGGGATCTCCAATTCTACAACAGAAAAATTCTAATGCTAGCAGAAAAACTAATGAAATTAGGTTATAAAGACTATATAGTTAACTTTACTGCACCAGTGCTAATTTCTCAGTTGTTTTTTTTTTTTTTTTTTTAAATTTCTCAGTTTTGATAATGGAACCAAGGGTTATGCATAGTGTTAACATTAGAAGAAACTGGGTGAAGGTTACTGGAAACATTCTGAACTACTTTTGCAAGTTTTCCAGAAGCCTAATATTATCTCAAAATAAAAAGTTAAGAAAATATTACTTTTATGTTCATGAATGTGATTTTGCAACACGCTAGTTCTCTGAATTTTTGTGGATACATTAAGGATTAGCGATCAGGAAGAACTGAGCAGGTTAAAAATGGACAGAGCAACTGGCCAAATGTTTAGCCAAATGACATGATCAAAGGAAATGTGCCAGATGTTCTCCAACAGCTCCACATATGGAGGCACCTACACTCAGTAGGGGCCCCACTGTAAAAAGAAACCAGAGACACAAACTCTAGTTTTAACCGTAACATTAAAAATGACCCATAAATATCTTATCCTCTCATAAGAATTCTATTTCCATAACTATTTCTGAATCCTCTAGAAAAAGTATTTTTTAAAAAAAGTATCTGCCCCATATGTTAATGTACCTCTGTATATGCCTAGAAGCTCACATAGACTTATATAAGTACTTAATTGAAGGAGAGCTGGCACCTTGAAATAAATGTCTTTTCAATTTCCATCCAAGAAAAGTATGGCACTAAGAGTTGCTAGATTTAGTTTTTTCCACAAAATAAAGTATTTTCTAATCATCAGTAATTCCACTTTAATCAAATCATTCCCATTACTATGAATAGTTAAAATATTATAAAACAATATCCCCTTTACAAAAGTTTTAACTTTGCTATAGAATTAGAATTCCTAGGATAACCTTGGTAAGCTTCTTTATTTGTTTTTGAGGAAGAGCTGGTTCTCTTCCTCTTCTATTTTTGTTCTCTCTTGGGAAGTTTATGGTAAAACGAACTAAACAGAATTTCTCATGGCCCTTTAATTCAATACATGCACAAAAAATATTATATATATATATATTTTTCTTATCTATAGCTTAGAAAATCTTTGAAAAACAAGACACCTTGCTTTATCTTCAGCTATCTTTCATTCTGTAAGGGAAATTATTTTGTATGTATGTCAATATTTTCACTCTAGATTCTGATTAAGAGTTTAGAAGCTCAGCCTCTTTAAAAAAAAATCACATGATTATAAAGATAGTCCCAACCACTTAACAGAACTGAAAGTTTACAATCCTTCATTCTCTTTTATCCCTTACAAATAGAATGTAAAGATAGAATGTTTGTGAAATAAGGAATTACCTTCTCTCCTCCCAACAAATACTTAGTTCTCCAATTTTTTTTTCCCTCCATGAATACATTTTGGGGATAGGTACCAAAATGCCAAAAACGTTTTACTCTCCTCTTTATATCAACAACTGTGATTAAAAGTGATAACAGCAATAATACATCTAACAATTACTGTATGTTTCATTGGTATTGGACCCTATTCCAAGCACCTGAAACAAGCGGCCCAAGACGACGTGGTAATAAATGGTGTAGGTGATGTGTGGGGTCTGGGAGCCTGACCCAAGCCGGAGTAACTGGCAAGTACACTTTATACTGGCTACTTATTTTAATACAATAAAATGTCAATCCCTAAAGAAACCGCAGTGGCCACCCGGCATCAATGCTGAAGAGTTAGAGGGGAGGCATGTAATGGAGCAGCCATGACCGCTTCAGTCAGTGCTGGCAGGCCAGCAGCAGAGCCCTGAATTGCTGGATCCTTTATTCTTATATTATTATTTATTTTAATGAGAAGCTGGCAGTCCAGAATGATATCTGAAGACTCTTGCTTTCAAAAGGTCGCTACTTATTCCAAGCTTTCTTAAAAAGTCCTATTTGTCTGAAAGGTAAAGGGCCACATTCTCATGGCAGGGGCTTTGTCTTATTTATCTTTGTATCCCTAATACCTAGTGTGTGGCTGGCGCATAGTAAGTACAAACAGTTTGACTTCTGCTGTTAAAAATCCTGCTGTTTTACCTTGACCATTTTTAACCTTGGTAGGAATTCATTAATTTATTCAACAAGCATTTACTGAGCTACGACAATGTGCCAGACGCTGCTCTAGGCACTTGAGATTCCAACAGTGAACAAAATAGAAAACTGAAGAGAGAGATAGAGACAGACAGAGATTATACTTTAGTGGGAAAAAATAGGCCCCCAAAAACCCAAAAGCCCATAAAGTCAGATGGAGTGGAGGCCTGAAAAATAAGGAGATGGTTTGCTTTGAACTGAACCTTTGCTACTCAGAGCTAAAGAACAATGATACAATAGTCCATGCTTCCTAGTGCCATACTGGTCACTCCTCCACAAATATGTTACACATATGTAAGCAATTAAAGGAAAGGATATTCTTGAAAGAGAGAGTGCTTTCTTCATAAGTAGAACAATACAATCTTGCTACTTGGCTTGAAAGGAAGTATTGATCAGTAGTTAGGGAGTCAAAGGTTAATAACTCTCGGTCCTGATTATTTCTGTTATCAGACTCATGATTGATGGTGTCCTCCGGCTCCTTGTAAATACAGGAACCTCTTTTTGATTGTTGTTACTGGGAACCAAGAAATTAAGCTATTCTCTCATGATTTAGTTACAAGGGACGGGGTCAACTATCTCCTGCATCAGAGAGTTGAGTGGTACAAAGGTTCCTATAGAGAGGGTGAGTGGTCACCAAAAATGCAAACTTGGAGCAGCATAAATCTGATTGGCAGCCATATGATAAAACACTAACTATGACACACAGCTCTTTTGCTCTCATGCATTATCATTCCACAAGACCACATGCTGAGTTAATGGAACTTCTCCTCCAGTTTGCTTTGGAAACGGATGTAGTTTCGGAAGGCCCAAATGGCACAATCTAGCTATTACTCCTAGACAGCTGCTGGGAGTTAGAGACAGGACAGCTAGACCAGAACCATTTAAAAATGCACAAACCAGGGCCCTGCTTCTCCAGAACTCACTTATATCTATTTAGTTCCTCATAATCTGAGTAATTATAGTCAGGGATTAAGTTTAGAAAAGAAAGCACCCTAAAGACAAATGCAAGTTTGTATCTTCAAGTAGCCTTTAAAACAATGTGCTACTAAAACTGGAAGAAAAATGTTACTTTCTCATTGTCTTTACATAAAAATAAGATTTCACTCAACCTGCTCTTTTTGGAAGAAACAATATTGTCTTTGTTAGCCAAGCCTAACATAGATCTCATGCCAATGTGGTTTGTTCTTCTCATGGATACTAGCCAAAAGGATATTCCTTGAAATAAAATCACAATCTGTTGAAAGCCTCACAAATCAATTAGATGAGGAGACAGAAGTAATCATTATCACATAACTAAAGATAAAAGTATGAGAAAAAATAAACGAAAATAAACTTAATGCA
The DNA here is from genome assembly GCF_902655055.1 of Lutra lutra. Taxonomy (NCBI): domain Eukaryota; kingdom Metazoa; phylum Chordata; class Mammalia; order Carnivora; family Mustelidae; genus Lutra; species Lutra lutra. The sequence continues at coordinate 56,888,722 of NC_062289.1, read as the reverse complement.
AAAAAGAACATCAACACTCAAACTTCCCACTTGTTAAAAGAGGAAAAAAAAAATCCTCAGTGGATCCATAGTAGATAAAGAGCCACATTTAAATAAGCAAAACTTCCCCTAAATATGAGTCAGATATCAAACCATCTCATTTATCATTGTCTGCCCAGGGAAATTTCCTAAGAGTCTAACATTTTTGTTTAGTTAATGGAAGTCACATTGGCCTTGATCTTGCATCGAACAGATGAACACTGATACAGAGTAATTTAACATAGATCCATGCTATATTAAATCTAAAATACACATAATGAGATGGTTATAACCTCTTTTGACCCAAAAGAAATAAACTATAATAGCATTTACAGCATTGAGTCAACATTAGCAATAATAAAAATAATGATACCAATGTATATATGCGGCTGAATGGTTATTAAAATCTAGAAATAAAATTGTTTTTAAAAGTCTACTCAGATTTACTTTTTAGAGAATCTTTCCAGTTATGTTTTAACTCAGAAGGCATGCAGTTACTAAAAAACTTTTAATAGCATTCGAGGATTTAGGATAATATATTTTAATTTCTTTTCTTTTCTGCTTGTCCCATTTCCAATGATTTTTTTTTTAATTCTCCAATATGTCAATGGGTGAATTTGGCAGAAATGAGGCATATGCCTATTTATCCTCAAGTTGTATCAAAAACACAGACTTTAGCCACTGTCGGCAGAGACTTCGTGCACCTCCCACTAGCAATCAAGGACAATACAAAGAGCAGTAGACCCACTCATCCAGTCCACTAAAAGTTGGAACAACAATCAAGTGAAGGTGCTCTTATGCCCTGGCAGAAAACACAGCTGGGAGATGAAAGCCCAAGCCCGGGAAACCTCTGCTCCCTTTGAAGTCGCTCTGGGTACCTGCTGCCAGGGTGGCTGGCGGTGGCCCTGGGCGCGCAGCGGGGTTCTGAGCTGGGTGGCTGGGAGCGAGCGTACGAATGGTAGGCAGTCAGCACCACGCCGCCCGAGTCCTCCACTTCCATCCTCAGCGGCGCATGTCCCCGCTCCGGCCCGAGAACAAAGGCGGAGACCAGCATGGACCAGCGCACGGGGACTCGGTCACCAGCGGGGCGGTGTGGCCCGTCCAGCTCCAAGGGGCTCGCTCTGGCGGCTGTCAGGGGCGCCCTAGGAAGCCGCCCCACCCTCGGGACAGCCCTATTAGCAAGGACTTAAAGACACGCCCACAAGTCCCGCTGGGGGTGGGGGGTGGGAGCCGGGAGAACACCGCGGGGAGGGGGGGCGGGCAGAGGGAGGAGAGAATCGGGGACCAGGGATGGGGGGATCCCTGTTTCTAGGAAACTGGAAACCCGCTGTGATCCTTTAGGGCTCAGGCTAGCTGCTCTAGCAGTTTTTCTTGCTTTGTTTCTTTTTCCTTTCCTTTTCCTTTTCTCACCCCCCCCCCACCACCACCAAATGGGGGAGGCTTATCCCATAGCTGGGAACATTTCCTGCCTGGCAGCAAGAAGCAAGAGAAAGAAACCTTGCCCTGGGAGCCTGGGCTGAGAAGGAGAGGGGCCCGATCTACAACGTGTGGTCTGGGGAAGAAAGGAAGAAAATGTGACACTCTCTCATTTAAAGTATCCACATCAAAAATTGAAGAACCGGATTACGTTGCTGTGTGCTTGGTCAAGTTACAATAAACTTGATTTCCTTTTGGGCAGGTAACTCCCTCTTACAGCAAGCAGAACACCTCCCTCCCTCACCCTCAATGCCACCACAGCAACCAGACTCTTACCTCACTCTACATCCCTTTCCTCCTCCCAGTCCTGATCATACTAAGATACTGCTTTCAGCTTGTCTGAAAATTAGACTTGATTATTCTGGGTCCAATGCATGTTTTTTCCAGAGGTCTTTATTTAGAGGAAAAACGTGTTACAGGGAGGCAGGTAAAAGGGGGCATAAGCAGAAATGATTTTCAATGATTTGGGATCTGAAATATGTCTTTAGGTAAATAAAATTAACAGCACAAATGGAAAGACAACATTCTTTTAACCATATGAAAAGGGAACCAGAAGTTATGGAGGCCCACAATGAGTTCATCTTTCAGGTGCAGACAGGATGTTTTACCTGTTGTCTCTCACACTCCCCTGGGAGTTAGGTGAAGGGGAAAAGAGAAGTTAGTTCACCCCATACTGAGGGGTGACCTAGGTGATGCTATTTAACATCTCAGAGTCTGTTTCTGCATCTGTGAAATGGAGGAAAACAATATTCTACTCGTGGGGCTAAAAGCACCACATACATGTTAGGTTCTCAAGAAATGCTGGTCCTTTTTGCTACTTCCTTCACATTTTTAAGAAGAGAGACATTTGCTTTCACTGCCCTTTCAAAGGTTGGGAAAGAAAAAATATATACACAAAATGCTTCTTAGGAAATATTTTGTTGATTGAAGGGGTTGGAATAAGAATGACTAACATTTATTAAAATACCCTTTAAGTGTTGGATCCTGCTCATTAGCTCTTTAAACTCTCTGAGGTAGGTATATTAGTATCTCAATTTTGTGAATTAAAAAAATTTATCAAACATCAGTGTATGAAAAATGAATGCTTCACTCTTCAAAAATTTCAGATACAAAGACGTATCTCTTTACCTACTATGTTTTATATTAAATGCATCAAAACAAAGATAATACTTTCTTAAAATGTGAAATAAATTCATAATGTAATTATTGATATATGTCCATAATACCTCATCTAAAATTTTGGGTCCAGGGGTGCCTGAATGGCACAGTCGCATCCAACTCTTGGTTTTTGGCTCAGGCTCAGGTCCCCATCTTGGAGGTTATGAGATAGAGCCCCACAGTGGGCTCCATGCCCAGTGGGGAGTCTACTTGAGATTCTCTCTGCCTCTCCCACTCATGCTCTCTCTAAAATAAATAAAATCTTTTAAAATAAATAAATAAAAATAAATAAAACTTTGGGCCAGATAGGTTTCAGAATTTATAATTTTTTAAAATTTTTATAAGTAATTTGGTGCAGGTGCAATTTAATATAGAACACTCTACCTCCAGCAGTTAGGGACAGGACTCTTTATTCAAACTTATTGCCCAAGCATAAAGAATTGATTCTAAACGGGATAAATAAAGCCTATTCATAGCCCACATTTATTCAGATCAGGTCTGTCACCAAATAAGTTTTGACACTAAACTTTTTTAAACATGTAATTTTTACAGCTTTTTACATTTTGGAATTACCATAAGGAATTACAGTAGTGAAACTTTTTCTGGGCATGGAATTTGTCTCGTTAGCATTTTTTTTTCCCGAAGCTATAGATTCAGAATTTTAAATACTTGCAGGGCATCTCCTTGTGAATATTTTTAGCCATAACTGCCTCAAGATGTCCAAAACTGCAGTGGTGTTCCCTCATGCCAGCTTCAGCAGCCAGGCCTCCTTTCTTATACATGCACATTTTTGATGCCCTGGAATCACTGTGGCTTCTCCCTCTGATCTCTTACACCACATCTGTCATCTCTTTCTCAAAATGTCCACCAACTGCTCCTTCTATTGCCCATGCTGTGGTCTTTGTTCTCACATCACCATCTCTTGCCTAGGTGACAGCCATCCTTCTTTGAAACAGATGACTTTCAACCACCTTCCTCTTAAATCGTCCCCCTCTTCAAAGAGCTGATAGAATGATTCCCCTAAAACATAGTTCTTCCCTGGGCGCCTGGGTGGCTCAGTGGGTTAAAGCCACTGCCTCTGGCTCAGGTCATGATCTCAGGGTCCTGGGATTGAGTCCCACATTGGGCTCTCTGCTCAGCAGGGAGCCTACTTCCTCCTCTTTCTGTCTGCCTGCTGCTCTGCCTGCCTGTGATCTCTATCTGTCAAATAAATAAATAAAATATTTAAAAAAAAAAAAAACCATAGTTCTTGCCCTTCTCAAAAGCCCTGTTGTAATGCACTTGCTACAAAATAAAGTCCAAGCTCCTTAGAATAGGTGCTCATTAATCTACTTTGATCACCTATTACTTTTTTACTACTGAGACGGGCGGCCCTCTCACACCAGGCGGTCTTGCCCTCTTCCTTTACCCTTGCTCCTACCTGTCATTTTCCTCTCTAGAAATCCTTAAAAACCCTCTATGCTCCCCTCGCTCCATGAAGCCTTCTCAGGTGTTCCTAATCCCAAGCCCTCCCCTTGCTTCTGTTATCAGAACCATCTCACTCTGCCACGCAGTTAAAGCACAGTCAGCCAAAACTGTGCATCATGTACACACTCTGCTACTGTGCTCATTGCACACTCAACTGATAGATCATAGAGGTTTTTTCCACTGAGCTCACATGCGGTTAAGAAACCCTTCTCAAAACGGAGCCTCCAACAACCAGGCAGCTTTGCGATGAAACTATCTGCTAACCCAGAAGTGTATTATTATTTTCCAGCAAAGCAGTGTCTTTTTCTAAATTGCAAGCTACTACAAGAGCTGGTGTTATATTTTTGTCTTTATACTCCAGAGCCCAGAGTGTTTTGCAGAGTAGGCAATCAACAAAGAATATCTGTAAAATCAATGAACATATAAATCAATGAATGAAGGAGAGCACTCTTTCATTCAGTACTTCCAATCTTTCAGGGCAGCCAAGGAGTTATTATAAATGATTCATAAGTCTGTACAACACTGTAAATAGTAACTGCAAACTAAAGAAAAAAATGTTCCACACGTATGTACTAATACTTTTTGAATGTAGACATATGCTGTTGACTTAACAATATACAACTCTAAGCATTCTTGAGTTTTGAGGCTTCATAAAGATGGTAGAGTGCATATATTGGATATTATAGTACACTCTGCAGGACATTTTCCTTTTGCCCTCCAGATCCCCTTGCTACCCTCTCTAATGCGCGGGGCCCCAGTGGCTCACCTTCTGGTCTGCATCCCTGAGCTCCCTTGCCTCTGGGGTCAGGTAGGGTGCCATCAAAGAAAGGTGCCAGCTGCACATCTACAGGGAAGGGGAAAGGCCAGTTTGGGTATATATTTCCCAGACTTGTCTGTCGATTTGCTACCAGCTGACTCCTTCCACCTCCTAAGGCCTTAGCTCCTGATGGCAGCTCCCTCCCACACTGCTCTCTCTGGAGTCCAGTAATGCTTTCTCTACCTAGCCTTTCGAGCTAGGAGTATTCACAGTTCCTGGTGCACCAAGTAATCCCTCCTTTGTCCCTCCTGCACCATCCCTGTTTGCCCTCAACCCACCCACAGCCTGACAGACAATCCCTTTAGTAAGCTCTCCTCATTTACCTGTGCCAAGTGCCCCATCTCTTCCTGCCAAGACTCTGACTGATAGGTGTCCCCACTGATATCTGGGGTAGTATCCTATAAGCAAAAACGCTGGTATGCCTGCAATAACGTGTAAAAGACACACACACCAGGAGGGAGAAACACCAACGATAAAATAGCCTCCTGTCAGTTCAGGTGATTTATCACTACATAAGCTCAGGTCTGAACAAGTTTTATAGTCATGTGATTCATGAAAACGCTTTCAGATTAGAGAGCTTTGGGGATTTGGGAATCATAGATGTGGGATTGTGGAGCTGGTAGAGTCTGTTAACATTTTTGGCATTCTGGGAAACACTTGCCTAGGGGTTCACAGCACAAGACTATGACAGCTGGCTCAGCAGCAGAGTAACCAGGGACCCTGGGAAAGATACTCCATCTGGGAACTGGGTTGATAAACAGCGCCTAGAGTGGACAGTGTACATTCAGAGCACAGAAACAGCACTGGAATCATAGAGGGAAAATTCTAGTTTCCTATGCATACTGCTCTGTATATCACCGCAGCACCCAGCACTGGACCAAGAACAGGACACCTGGGTGTCAGCACCAACTCTGCCAACAGAAGGCAGGACCCAAGCAAATTGCTGAACTGCAGACCTGTTTCTTCACACACAGATGAAATAAAACATTTATTTATTGAGTACTTGCCATGTGCCTGGCTCTATTCTAGGCGTCAGAACCTCAATTCATGGAATACTCACAGCAGCTTTTTGAGATAAGTATTACTGATAGCATCTTCACTTTACAGTAGAAGAAACTGACTGCATTAACTTGTCCAAAGTCACCCTGGCTAGGACATGGCAAAACAAGGGAGTCTGTCTGGCTCCCCGCATCCAAGCTCTCAAGCATTGTATTTCTTTCTTTTTTCTTTTTTTTTTTTTAAGATTTATTTATTTGAGAGACAGAATATGCAAGAGTGTACATGTACTTGAGCAGGGTAGGGGCAGAGGGAGAGTGACAGAACTTTAGAAGACTTTCTGCTGAGTGTGGAGCCCAACTTGGGGCTCGATCACATGACCGTGAGATCACGACCTGAGATGAAATCGGGAGTCGAGCCCTTAACCAACTGAGCTACACAGGTGCCCTTATATTTCTCTTTCGTAAAAGTTTTGCTGAGGTTCAATATACACTTCTCCTTTATATTGTAATAAAACAGGTCATCGGACTCATTTTTCTTTTGGCAGCTTCCTATAAACCTGTTTAGTATTTTGGAGGATAGATATCACTAGCATGTAAGAATAACGATGAAAACAGTAATAAATGAAGAGAGAATTACACATATTTTCCACATACAACAGTAAGGTAGTTCACAATTTATACGTAAGAACAATTCATTAATTTCTCTCAGAATGTGTCGGAAGTTAACTCAGTATTTCATTCGGCCTTGTAAGTGTGTCGGTTGATGGCTATATATAAGGCATTAGAGAATACTACCATTTGTGAACCCTACGTGCACAAAGACTTCACTGGCACTTGCCAATGAAACTGAGGAGGCAGAGTGGTAGACCAAAAAGGGTCAGAGTTAAATCTGAATTATGAATTTGCTACTTACTGCTTGTGTTACCTTAATTTCTCTCCATTTCTATTTCCTAATTGAAGCATGGAGAATCTCCTCTGACAGGTGATGGGAAGATAAAATGAGAGAGCACCTTTAAAACATCAGTCATAGTGCTAAGCAATCTTAGATGCTCAAGAGATGTTGGTTTCCTTCTCTCTTCTTTACTATCCGCTGTCACCCATCCTCTACTTAGCCCTTCTAGAAGCATCATTTGAATTCAATGCTCAAAAGTAAACAATCTGATTTTAGGAATTCCAAAGGCATTTCATAACCTTTACTGAAAGAAGAGTCAGACTCAACTCTCATAATGATGCACCTAGAAGAGCCTCACAAACTCTGGCCCCTGGGTGTCAGTGACACTGCAGTATTATGAAGTATGGTGACATCCCAACATATTCAGTTCTATGAGAGGCAAGAAAACAGCATTTATGCAAAACCTCAACAGGGACAAAAGAAAAGTGCCTCTTGTGGCCTTGGCTGCTTATCTGGCAAAACTACTGCTAGAATAATCACTTAAGAGCAGAACAGGAAAACAGCTGCAGCTGCAGGAGTCTTTGTTGTGCTGACCGACGTTCCCTTAGCAAGAGGGCTTGAAGTTACATGGTCACTGGTCCTATCTTGCAGGAAATGAAGGCACAGTTCTCTCCTACCTAGGGGAACATGCTAGTTCTATCAAAACTCCTTACATGCATTCCAACTTCCCCAATATTCCCTAGAAAGGTTGGGTCAAATTAAGGGGAGTAAATGCAAAATTTCATTTATATGAAGAGGAAATACTTTAATGAAACAGGTATTTTAAAAGTATTTAGAAAGGTAATGTGTAAACCCTCCATCATTGGGTCAGCTGATTATTTTTGAAATACTATCCTGAAATTATTCTCAAAACTTATTGGCACTAATTAAATTATACAAATTTATTTTCTGAATGTTCTTATTATGACACAGAATTTTTAGACTACTCTGATTTTCCTATTGCTTTCTTATTGCCTATTTTTAAAGACATATTAGGTCCTATATTCTTCAGTAACTATTCTGTGCTCTATGATCAACTTGGTAATTGGGGTAACAGACGATGTCACCACAAGAAACTGTCAGCCAGGTTGAGACTCCATGTTATCTATGTAAGAGACGTAACTGAGTCACTCAAGTGACTTAATTGACTTCTACAAATAAACTGACTGGAAATAAATCACAACCAACACACCCAGGCAGAGTGGGGGGAAGAAGCCAGATCAACCACAGACATGAAACTTTGGTTTAAAGAGACTTGGATTGTGGAATACTTTCTACACTCTGCAATTATACAAGGGGTTTTATTTATTCATCCATCCCTCCATCCATCCTGAGAAGGTACAATCATCATTAGTACCTACAATGCTAAACACCAGGAATGTAAAAAGAAACACGAATTTGAAAGCACAGTCTCTGCAAGAGGTAGGAGTAACTGTTGGAGTAGGAAGTCATCAAAGAACCTCCCAGAGGAGGTAATGCTAGAGATGAATCTTAAAAGATAAATAACAATTGGCCAGCTGAGGTATGAGCAGTTGGGGGTGATGAGAAGGGTATTCCAGAAAGAGATAAGAGACTGAAAGTTACAGAGAAAAGTACAGATCAAAGGTACAGAAAATTTGAATTCAAATTCCAATGTGGCACAGGCAGGGACTCACCTTTAGTTTAGCTTTGTTGGACAATAGGGTATAAAGGAAGGAGAGCTAGAGATGAAGCCAGAGACAGAGGCCAGGCACTGGGGGGCAGGGGCGGGGGGGGGGGGATTCGAATGCCATCTGAGGAGTTTAAATTTTACCCTTGAGCTCAAATGGGAAATCCACTATAGGTTTCAAACAAGGCAGTACTGGGATCCTCTTATGTTTCTGGATGGCCCCTCTGGGCTCTGTACACCCTGGTCTGCACTCAGCACTTCTGACCTACATCTCCTGCACTTCACAACCCCGTTTGGAAAAGAACGTACAGGAGAGCCTAGGGAAGAAGAAAGCCTGTTGTGAATGGCCAGATGCTAAGCCCCAAACAGAACTCTAAGAAAAAATCCAAGATGGATTTTAAATAGCTACTAAGAAGAAGTTTAGCTTCATGCCTCAGAAAGGAAGTTGAGAAAAGGACCCAATCAATCTCCTCTCTCTGAAACTAGCTCATTACTACAGATCAGTAACCTGGTTTATTTACAGTCACCCCAGGCAGAGGAGATGGCCTGACTTGGAAAGTGATAAAATAAGAACATCAGGTTTCCATTGAGTAGAGGAAGGAGTGAGCAGGACAGTGAGTGCTTGGGAACCAATACGGCATGCAGGGCTACCAAAGAAAAAGGTTTATTACAAGAGGTCTCGGGCTGCAAACCACAAAAATATTTCTGATTCTGAAACAAGGAACAACATTTTAGAAAGATAGTGAGACTATCACATTATGGAAGGTCAAAGCTGCAGAACAAGGTCTGGGACAGAAATGAGAACACAATCTTGCCAGAATACAGTCTTGCCAGGGTGTCTTTCTTCCCATCCTTGCTTCATTCTTCTCAGGATACAGAATATCAGAACATTGTATCAGATTCTCTGTGCTTAGTTTGCATGCTTATCATCCATTAGACAGTCCCTGGGTATTAAAACAAACAGTCTAGTTGACATGGCCTTTAGCAATGCTCTTGCCTTCTGTAATGGCAAGCCAGGCCCCAAGATCACACACCATGTTGGAGGACAGTCCCTAAATTGTCATTTGGGTGCAACTGGGTAGCAGAAGTGGATTCTGAGACACCAACAAATAATCAACATCTACTATAGCAAGGTTTGGTGAAGCCACAGGGAGGCATATCTGGCATGAAATCACCAGCCAGGAGGCCTGGTCAAGTCATGGAGGTAAACATATCCAAGAGCTGGGAAAGGAAGAGGTCTTACAGAGAGTGAAGTAAAGAAGTGATGCCCAGAAAAAGAATACACTTGCCCACCTTGCAGTTTTGCCTAGATGTGGCCCTAATTTATTTCCTGAAGTTCACAAATCATGTGGACCTTTGATTTTTGTGATGAGAGTAGGAGGGTTCAAATCCATATTGGCTCATCAGTTCTCAAATATGGCTCAGATGACATCATTCAGTAAGACTTAAATGACCATGCGGTGCCTGGGTGGCTCAGCAGCTTGAGCAGCTGCCTTCAGTTAGGGTCATGATCTCAGGGTCCTGGAACTGAGCTCCCCATTGGGCTCCCTGCTCGGTGGGGAGCCTGCTTCTCCCACTCCCTCTCCCTCTGCCTGCCACTCTAATTGTACTCTCTCCTTCTGTCAAATAAATAAAATCTTAAAAAAAAAAAAAAGAAAGAAAGAAAGAAAAGAAAAGAAAAAAGGCTTAAATGACCTGAGTCACTTGGGTCTGGAGATATATAATTGAAAGTATAATTTTAAAGTAAGTTTGTGAAATGGTGGTTGAAATGGTAAGGGTGGAAGAAAGGCAGTGTTTGAAGTAGGAAAGAGATATGAATAAACTCTGTTTCTTCCATTTAGTAGTATAGGACTATGAGCCTTTATTTAATCTCTTTGAGATCCAATTTTTCTTGTCTGTAAAATGAGATGGTAATACCTACCATACACAGTTGTTGGTCAGGATTTAGAAAGGAAGACTTATAAAACTGCTCTGTACATAACACTCAATACACATATATTCCTTTAATTATGCTATGCTTTCAAGAAATTGCTATTCTACCTTCTACTTTTTTAGCAATACCTACTTGAGGTTTCAGGGAAATCCAATAAATTCTAGCCACCATTATCAGTCAACCAAAGAAGATAATTCAATACATTCCAAGGACTACAAATATTTCTATGGGAAAGGGTCATGACTGTGTTAACAGAGCCATGCACTGAAACTGAGTGGGCCGACTGTAGGAAACTCATGTTTGTTTGTCGGTTAAAACATCAGTCAGTGATGTACCTAGTTATTATTCATTATTATCCAGCTCAAAAAAAGTCATAGAAAGCCTGAATGCCTCAGCATCACAGACCAGAATACTGGCATGCCCCCTCAAGAGGAAGTCTTGACTCACAACACTGGCACTCCAGATCAGTCACTTCTAGTTGCTTTCTCAGAAGGCAGCTAGCACACTTAGTACAGATTCTGGGACAAGGTAGGCTTAAACAACTATGTAATGAATAAGGAGCCTTCTTCCACTTAATCCTCAGTTTTAACACCTGCAAATGTAAAATGAAACTACAGGTCTGCTACCTGGCTGTGCCTTTCTCAAAAAAAGTGGGAGGACTGGAAAGTCGTAAGAGTGCAGTGCCAGTGTGCCTCAAAACTAGAGAACAGGATACTGTGTAACCTGTGCCCCTGGATTGTGCGATGCAGCCATGTCAGAATGGTCTAAAAAACAGGAGTATAAGGCTAAAAGAAACAATAGTTGTAGTAATAAAACCTGTGTTGAGGGAAAGGCCAGTTCTGATCTCTGCTCTGTCACCTGATAGCCATGAGACCATACATTAATACTGATTTATATTTCTACCTGATCCCTTTCTTTGGAGCATCACCCCAGGTATCTTTACACAGGAGATATCCTTAGGCCATGTAGTCTGGATTGAGTACACCCAGCACCCTCTGCCTCAATGCTGGCTCAGACTTGGGCCTGGGTGTACGAATGGGTATTTGACCAAAGCTGGGCCACTTTCCTGGGACCTCTGCTAGATCTTCACAATAATAATTTTTTTCTTTCTCTGTAAGGATACTGCAACCCCTGCAGCTGTAAACAGCCATCTTGCTACCCCAAAACTTGTGTGATCTATCTTGAAGCCAAGGAGAAGCAGAGGTGCTGGGGACCTTCCTAACAGCATCATCAGACTCTCTATTCTGAGGCATGTCTGAAGCAAATACTACCACTTCTTTTGGTGCTTAAGCTAGTATGAGTTGGGTTCTTATATCTCACAACCACAGAATAATAATAATAAATAATAATAATAATAGCTGGCACACATATGGCTGTAAACTCTGTTTGTTTCATTTAGTGCCATAGGACTATGAGCCTTTACTTAATCTCTCTGGGATCAGATTTGTGTTTTACACACCTGACTCCCTTAATCCCCATAACAGCTGCATGAGGAGCTATTGTCAATATCATTCTCTCCACTCTGGAGATGGGAAATGGGAGCACAAAGAGAATTCACTCAGGTCAAACATCCAGAAAGAGATACAGGTGGAATTCAACCCAGGTAATCTGACAGCAGGGTCCAGGAACTTAGCAACTATACCACTGTGAACTTGGGTGGGGGGGCAAGCAATTCAACATATCTGAGCTTTCAATGTGAGGAGGAAATACTTAACATTTTATCAGAGCAGGCTCTAGTAAATAGCAGTGATTGCAGTGTTTTATATTATTTCCCTATTTCATCCCATTTCCTTCATTCTGAGCGGAGCTTGGTGGGTGGAAATAAATGACCTTACATTTACAAACAGCTTTGAGGATTTGCAATGAATACTGGGTTCTAAGAATCATGATAGTCTGTTCCCTAAAAACAAGTAACAGTTCTCTTCCTTTCCACAGAGAAAGATTGAACCACAGTTTGGACCTTGTAACTTGATTGTCTGTCCTTGTCACCATCATATGTAGAAATAAATGGCCACTTGATGCTTGGCTGTTTTTAAAAAATCCTCTCAAAGTGACTGAAAAGAGGTTGTAGATGATGAGATACTTGAGAAAGAATTAGTATACCCTTAACAGTGCTTCCAAGAATTCAGAATCCCTTTGTTGTGAACTCATTTCAACTGCTAATGGTGGAAAAGGGGTATATTTCCTAAATCAGATGAATTCCTGTTCTCTACAGATCACAAATCTGATCCAAATGAAATATAATTCTAAAGGTAATCTGGATAGTAGAAATTTACCTTGAGATAACCGCAGTCACCTAGAGTCTGCTTCTTTTATGATTTTATGCCCCTGCAACTTCCCGGGAACTCTTTCCCTCTGCCGAGACAGGCCAAACTAGCCACTTCCCTCTTCTTGGCTAGTTTGCTCTTCCAGGTCCCTCTGGTGAAGAGCAATGCAATAGGTGCTGAGGCATTCCTGGGCATTACCACTTGGCTGCAGCTATCAAAGGGAAAAACCACTCAACTTATCTACCCAACTATAAAACTAAAGTATTGATTTGATTTTGTATTTCCCAATATAACATTCTTCCTGTTCACCAAGAGTACAACTGCTTTAGTGTGAATTCTCCAAAGAAGGATCATAAACAGATAAAAGGAAGTGCAGCAGGGGCGCCTGGGTGGCTCAGTCGGTTAAGGGTCCAGCTCTTGGTTTTGGGATCTCAGGGAGGTGAGATTAAGCCCCCACATCAGCTGGAGCTCAGCATAGAGTCTGCTTGGGATTCCTTCCCCCTCTCTCTCCCTCCCCATCTGCTTCGACCCACCCTCTACCCCGTTCCCTCCCATATGCTTACATGCTCACTCTGTTTCTCTGTTTCTCCCTGTCTCTCTCTCTCTCAGCTTTCTCCTAAATAACTAACTAACTAAATAAGTAACTTAAAAAAGTAGTGCAATATGGTCTCATGGCTAACAAGTGACAGAGCAGAGATCAGAATCGGCCTCTCCCTCCAACACAAGTTTTATTACTATAACTAATGTCTCATTTAGCCTTACCCTCCTGTCTTCAAAGCCATTTTAACAGGGCTCCATTGCATAACTCCAGGGACATAAGGCACACAGCATCCTATTTCCTGCTTGAGGATCACTGACACTGATCTCCTGTGAATTTTGAGTCCTCCTACTTTTTAGAGGGAGTTTCAGTAAGGTAACAGTCCTGTACTTACAATTTTATAATTGTGGATGTAGAAACTGATGAATTTGTCATTGTTGGAAAAGAGAAACAGCTACAGCTTTAAGTTCAGATTTTCACTTTCAAGATGGGCCCTTGAAGGACATTCCAGATATACTAGTCAAGAAAACTAGGCTTTTCATGACTCAAGCTCAGCACTTAAGTTTCCTAAACTTCCTATTAATAACAAAACCAAGAAGACTAGAAGATTGAATGTGGAATTTTTAAACCATAACACATAAGGCTGCAGACAGTGATATAAAGAGAAGGGCAGCATTGCTCCCACACAGAAACTGTCACAGAAGACCTAGAGAACACCAGCAATGTCCAATGTCCCCCCAGTAAGAAATGACTGGCAAACTCACAAGGGAATTACTACAGCTAAGATGAAAATGACTTTGTGACACAGGGCTTCAGGGTTGATAGCCCAAGCTAGGGAGTCAAACAGTAGGCCTAGCCAGACCACAGGAGATCCCCAGGGCCAGAAAAGTCTGAGGTATAGTTCTAATGAGCAGGAGGAAATGCTGGAGATCCCAAGAAACACTGCCTGTGCCTAATGAGTGAAATAGAGCTCCACCAGGAGTGAGGACAATGTGAACAACCACCCCTCCCGGCCTTCCACCACCAAAGAGTAAAGCAGGTAAGAAAAGTCTGGAGGACAGCACTAGCCCCACAGTGTTACAAATGTCTCCTGTACCCAGACACAATCTCAGGATACCAAGCAGAAGACAAAAACCCACCGCAGAAAAGAAAAATCATAATGAGAAGTTGGAATTTTGATTGAGCTCAAGTCAGGAATTCAGTGATTTCCTAAAAAAGACTTATTTAGGGGCGCCTGGGTGGCTCAGTGGGTTAAAGCCTCTGCCTTCGGCTCAGGTCATGATCCCAGGGTCCTGGGATCGAGCCCCACATCGGGCTCTCTGCACAGCGGGGAGCCTGCTTCCTCCTCTCTCTCTGCCTGCCTCTCTGCCTACTTGTGATCTCTGTCTGTCAAATAAATAATAAATAAAATCTTTAAAAAAAAAAATATATATATATATATAAATCTGGCTTGTGACTGTATTCAAAATGCACTGCATGAAGATAAACGAGATAAAATTCTTTTCTTAAGCAGCATATAATTTAAGGGTGTATTATAAGGTGAGGCATTGAAGCTAGGAGTTTTCTGCCTTATAATTTTGTATATGATTGGTCTTGACATTTTATGAAAAAATACATTTCATGCTTATAAACTGGGCCTATGGGGGCTAAGTGAGAATAAAGTCCAGGGCCAAAAGAGCTAATGTTCTATTGCAGAAATATGACACCCATTGAGAAAAACATAGTAGAGCTGGATGAAAGCCCAGTAAAGGACAATCTAACTAATCACCAGGTTGAGAAAGATGCTTGATGAAAAGAAATATTACGATGATAAACCAGTCAAGAAATGAAAATACTGAAGAGGGAAGAGATTGATACGTCTTTTTTTTCCCCTAAAATATTGCAAACATCATAAAGCATTACTTGATCCCAATCCCCAAAAAATTATAAATGGGTTGGCTATCTCCAGGGTCTGATTCACTCTCGAAATTTTTTTTGACCTAATAAAGCCCACATGATATCAGAAGTAACATGATCTTAGGTATTTGTACTTTATGTGCTATGGACACAGGCATGGTTCAAAAGGTTTGCTTATTGCTCTTGCGCAGGAAACATCCCAGCAATGGAGGATCTGCTTTCAGAAGACTCCAATTAAGAAGGCACTTCTCCCCAAAACACTTTAAAGCCAGACAATAAGAAAACCCAGATGTGATGTAGAAGAATGCTTGTTACCCAATGAAATCCCAGCCACAGCGACACTGTCCACATGGAGCACCTTCAGGAAAGGTTCAGACTTGCACAGTTACTCCTAGGGCAGACAAGAAAAGTCTCACAACACAGAGTGGGTTTTGGGAAAATGCATAAGAAATAGCTTTACGGGGCGCCTGGGTGGCTCAGTGGGTTAGAGCCTCTGCCTTCGGCTCAGGTCATGATCCCAGAGTCCTGGGATCAAGCCCCACATCGGGCTCTCTGCTCGGCAGGGAGCCTGCTTCCTCCTCTCTCTGCCTGCTTCTCTGCCTACTTGTGATCTCTGTCTGTCAAATAAATAAATAAAATCTTTAAAAAAAAAAAAAAAAGAAAGAAAGAAAGAAAAAGAAATAGCTTAACTCTGTACCCAGGACTTCGAAGCAAGAAACAGACATGGCAGGACAAAGCAAATGTGGAGTTACAGCAGCAGTTGGCCTGCAGCAGACGAGGTGGCCGGGCCGGCAAGGCCATTCAAACATGACAGATAAAGCACTGTCATCAATTCGAAAGCAAGGAAGGAAAAGACACCTGTATAAAAACAAATCCTCCTTCCTTTATAGTTACTTTTACATGTTCAAAATTGTACAGAGATCTTATCACGAAGAATGGGTTTGGTCATTCTCAACAAATGCTTCTGATGTCTCCATAAAAATCTAACTTAAATATCCCCCTCTGCATGGATCCTAACTGGTTATTAAAATGAAGATTCTGGTGAAGAGTGGCAAGGACTTTTTTTGGTGAGTTTGCTAAATGGGCTATACTTATTTATGCTTCTACAGCTCCTATCGCCTATCATCTTTCCAAGCTCTACAATCTCATGGTGGTTTTGAATCTCTTGTGTACCCAGGCTGTAAGATGTGATTTCTTCCACATGCTCCTTTCTAAGTCAGCATCTAAAGTCCCCATACTGTGCCAGTCGTGTGCTGGAGCTGATTTGTGCTGGCTCATAAAAGCGGGTTATTAAATTTTTAGGAATTTTGTGAGCCAGTTGTTAGACACAGCTGTTATTAAAAATGAATTATATAACCTTACAATTAAATAATTTATATTTAAAACAAAGGTAAGAGACACTAATTATTTAATTACATTTTACTATTTGTTATGCCTTGGAGGCTATTTACATCTGTTCTATATATAGCAGAAGTACCAGCTAATTGTGTGCTCCTGTCAATCTCTTCCAACTGTGCACGCTGCACTCATGTCGGTAGTCTGAAATTGGCCATGGTGGGATATTTACGCCAAGAAAATCAGCAATTTACTACAAATGAGGGCTTGATTGTTTTGTTGATTGTCTAGAATTTTAAAAGTGAAGTATAAATTGTTCACCACACAGATTAAACCTACAAGTATATTGTACCTGTAGCCATTACATTGTAAATAACAAACACAGAACCATTCTTCCATTATTCAAAAACTATTTTCTGATTCAGCAAAGAAGTGACTCATGTCATCTACAAAATAGTGATCCTGGGGCGCCTGGGTGGCTCAGTCATTAAGCATCTACCTTCAGCGCAGGTCATGACCCCAGGGTCCTGAGACTGAGCCCCACATCGGGCTCCCAGCTTGGCAGGAAGCCTGCTTCTTCCTCTCCTGTCCCCCCTTCTTCTGTTCCCTCTCTCGCATTCTGTCAAATAAATAAATAAATAAAATCTTTAAAAAAATAAAAAAAGACTAATCCTGATGCACGACTTGACTGTTTCACCGTTGTCTTTCTGCTTAATGTAAATGCAAATATCAACCAACATTCATGTCAAAACTATATTCATTCATCAAGTGCTACTACAGGTTAGCAACAGAACGGCTCAGCAAAAAAAAAAAAAAAAAAAAAAAAATCAACAAAGTACTTTATGAAAATCAATTGGCTATATGAAGTTTCCAGTAAGGGTTTAGTGTATTTATTATTATTTATAAATCGTGTGGTACACATCATACATAAAAGTTCTATAATTACCTTATGTACAGAACACATACATTTTTTTTCCAGAGAGATAGTTGTTAAACATTTTATAAGCAAACCACCACCTATGCCTCACTCTCATATAGGGAAAGGGGGAACTGGTCCATTTTTCTTTGTTAATTTTGTTCTTACTCTTAGGACAGTTATCTCTTTTTATTGAGAAGTATCCAATTTCAGATCTCTGGCTACTGGCCCTTTGTTGTTTTCTACAATGTCAAAGTAGCTTGGCTTAAGGGCTACTACAAGGAAAAGGCAGTAATTACCTGTTTTCTTTACAATTAAAAGTGGTTTTTAAAGATGAATATAGTTGACCCTTGAAAAACATAGATTTCAACTGTGTGGTCCACTTATACACAGATTTTTTTATAGCACAGTTCTGTAAATATATTTTCTCTTCCTTATGTTTGTTTTCCCTAATAACATTTTTTTTGCCTCGAGCTTACTTTATTATTATTTTTTAAAGATTTTATTTATTTATTTGACAGAAATCACAAGTAGGCAGAGAGGCAGGCACAGAGAGAGGAGGAGGCAGGCTCCCCGCAGAGCAGACAGCCCAATGCGGGGCTCGATCCCAGGACCCTGGGATCAGGGCCTGAGCCGAAGGCAGAGGCTTTAACCCACTCAGCCACCCACGTGACCCTCGAGCTTACTTTATTGTAAGAATACAGTCCGTAACACAAATAACATACAAAAATATGTGGTAAATGACTGTTTATGTTACTGGTACAGTTTCCAGTCAACAGTAGGCTACTACTAATTAAGTTGTGGGGAGGTCAAATGCTATATGCCAATTTTCAACTGGAGGGGTGGGACACCTAATCTTTGCATTTTTCAAGAATCAACTGTATGCATATACCACATTGTTTGTGCTAATAATCAAGCTGGCCCAAAACATACTAGTTGTGCCTTTGAAATTATTTTTATGAGTTTGAAAAAGATTTATGTTTGTGATATTTGAAAGAAAATTACTTTTTTTAAAAAGGAAAACAGTTATGTACCCTGAGAACCACATTTTATTTTATTTATTTTAAGATTTTGTTTATTTATTTGGCAGAGATAACAAGTAGGCAGAGAGGCAGGCAGAGAGAGAAGGGGAAGCAGCCTCCCTGCGGGGCTCAATCCCAGGACCCTGAGATCATGACCTGAGCCAAAGGCAGAGGCTTAACCCACTGAGCCACCTAGGTACCCTGAGAACCACATCTTAAACTCAGATCTGCAATCTACCAACTCTGTTATCCTCTTAGATAACTTCCCTGTACTTCAGTTTCTCCATCTGTGAAATGAACATGATAATGCAATCTAATGAATAGGGTTGTTAGGATAATTAGATTTGTCGTTGTATGTAAAGTATTTAAAACATTGCCTGGCACACAACAGAAGGCTTGCCATTATCATCACCCCCTGCTATTACTACTATAAATGCTGCTGCTGCACAAAGAAGTCAACTTACTGACTTACAGATACTAAAAGCAAACTGTAAAGAGTCCTGACCTCAGATTCATGCAGGTGTAAAAATAGTGACTTATCAAAATCACACAATTTGTAGTATTAGAACCCAAAACAGATGTCCTATCTCTTGATAATCTATTCTCTTGTTAAGCTAAAAGCTTTCTGAGCTTTTCATTTATCTTAACTAGTCAATTTCTAGGAGCTGTGTGATTCTTTTATGGAAAATAAAGCTTTAATCTAAGCGACTAGGATGCTGGGCAGGTACATTGTCTGATATGGTAGCTACTTGCCACCTGTGGCTACTGAGCATTCGATGACTAGGGTGAACTGCAATATGCCATAAGAGTAAAACACACAAAACATTTTGAAAACTTTCCATAAAAATAAAATGTAAAATGCTCTTTAAGAATGTTTATGTTAGTTATAAGTTTAAACTATAATAGTTTGAACACATTGGGTTAAATAGAATATGTTATT
The DNA here is from genome assembly GCF_902655055.1 of Lutra lutra. NCBI lineage: Eukaryota > Metazoa > Chordata > Mammalia > Carnivora > Mustelidae > Lutra > Lutra lutra. Next base: position 56,869,362 of record NC_062289.1, on the reverse strand, counting down.
AAAATTAATTTCACCTATTTCCTTTTACTTAATGTTGCTTCCAGAAAAGTTAAAATTATATATGTAGCCCACACTTGTGGTCTACATTATATTTATTTTGGACAGTCCTGCTTTATACAAGAGTAATCTCTATGTCCAATTTTGAAAGCTGAAAATATCGTTCTGTTTCATAAATCAAGACGTGTTCTTTGGCTCAAAGGAACGATTATCCACCTAGTCATGCAAGTTAGGACTCTAAGAGGTGTTGATGACTCTTGCCCCTTCCTCTACCCCACACACAAGAGTAAATGAATCATTCTCAAATCTATCTCTCTGTCTCCATCCCTTCTGCCAGTGCAGTCCTCACCATTCCTTATGTGGATATTACAAGTGTCTTCACACCATGCTACTTGGCCACAAGCCTTGGCTCCCAAAAATCCATCTCTAACATCGCTGCCAGAATAACATGTATCTAAACACAAGTCAGATCATGGCACTGTACTGAGAAAGGCCCATCCCTTGATTTCTATTACCAAGTTTACTGGCATGACACATTCCCTTTACCCTATGACTTTGACACTGCTTACTTGTCTAGCTCATCTCAATGCTTTGCACATGCTACCTTTGAAGTGATACAAAGAAATTCTTAAATATGCACAATTCTGTTAATTATTCGGTTGTGGTGGGAGTGTGAAAAGTGGAAAAGAATGGAGAGGAAGACCTGGGCAATGGTATAAAATGATTACTTATTATATTTATAAACTCATTAGTAAATTTTTTGAATGAAATATAAAACACAGATTCAACATCCTACAGGATGTCCTGGCCAATGTGTTAAAAACAAGAGGAAAAAAACCAATCTGTATGGTTTTATCAGACACGTGTTAATATGATTCCTCTGGTTTCCTCAAAATTGTGACCTCCTGAAATAAAATAATATATGAAAAGAGTTTTATGCCTGGGACATGGTGTATATTTAATCCACAATCACTTTCTAACCCTTTACTTGCATCTCGCCTCTACCAATCCTACCCTCATCATCATAAGTCTCTAGGTGGAAGCCCAGGAGATGAAATCCAAACTTTCAAAAATAATGGATGGCTTAAGCAAGAGATCACTGGAAGGCCTTTATCCATGTCACAGACCACTGATTACCAAGGAGCTTAAATATATGTTATTGCATGGAAGAGCCTTATTTGTTGAAAATAAAGAAGAGCACTGGAAGCAGTGTGAGCAATAATTGGAAAAAACAGGAAAATACATTCCATGCAGGCTTCTTTGCTGACAAAGAAACAAAAAGAAAGAAATCATGTGAATAGCCAGGTTATCTCTACTTCAAAAAGCTATGTCATAATATACAGAGATACACTAGAGAATTTCACTTAGTAGTAACATGAAACTTTCATCTTGATGAAAGGTAATTTGCTCCTGGCTAACATTCTCACTAACTACCCTGCTCAGTAACTAACTTCACTCTCCCTTTAAATTCTAAAAATTAAAATGTAATTCTATAATGACTGACTTACACATTTAATTAAGTCAATAATTATGGAAACATCACTGGCACCTTGGTGAAAGTTGCCACTTTCATCATGATAATGCTTAGATTTTTTTTTTCCTTCAGAGATGTATAGTCCATTTTTTTGTTTTTAAGATTATAAGAATTTTTTAACAGTCATCACCTTTGTGACTTAGTAAGATATGTACTCAGACTGATGGATTATTTGGAACACCTAATTAATAATTATTTGCACTGTTACAAAAATGAAGATGCATTTACACACTGAACTTCTCCATTATTTAACAGTTGGCCAAAAACAAACATTCTCATAGGCTTTGCTATTAAGCTGCCTATGTTTGTAGAATCTGCGAGTCTGAGAAATACTTAGAATCCACCTAATCCATCTTCAGACCCAATTTAGGCACCCCGTTCAATTCATCAAGAGGTTTTCCCTTTTGCTCTCAGATCTAATTCATCAGACTTTTATATAATGCTTGAACAACTTTTAAGCTTTCTGTAAGTTTAAGCATCAAAATGATGCCTCTGGTTATTTACTGCACTAAGAAGCTGATTTCCTATGTCAAAATTCCCCACTTTGAGAGAGTTCTGACACAGGGTGGTACCTGCTTATAACTGGATTAAGATTATCCAAACTTTGGGAAGATTTATCTTTCACAGCCCCAACTTGGGCAAAGCAAGATGAGATTGTCATTCTTTTCTGGCTCCCACAACTCATGTTTTTTCAGTATACAAGGTTAAGGGGATTTCAATCTAAATTTTACATTATATTTCTATAAAATTACATAGTAGTAGCAGCCACACTGTAAGTTTTAGCTCTCTGAGGATGCTAACACAAAGACATGATGATGTTGCTGTGACTTTTCCCCCAGACTTTGCTGTGCTTCCAACACTCCCCATCCTCACTTGCCCTCCAATTCCAATCTTTCATTCCAGGGGTGGCAAACCATGCCACATGGGCCAAATCTGGACTGCCACCTGCTTTTGGTAAATAAAATTCTATTAGAATACAGCCATGCTCATTTGTTTACTATGGCAGCTTTCGTGCTACAACAGGAGAACTTAATAACAGTGATAGAGAACATATGGTCTGCAAGCCTAAAATAATTACAATCTGTCCCTTTGGATTAATATTTCCTGACCTCTGATCTAGCAGGATCACTGAGTTCTCTCTTTTATCCCTTCCTCCTATGTGGTAGATGACTAAGTCAAGGGAACTCTTCCACTTTTTCAACAACACAGCAAATACTTTAAAGCCACAAAACACTCTCTGCTAGTAATACTCTCCTTTATCTTCACTTTGTTGAGTTTCAACTCATCCTTTAAAATTCAGCTCTAGTGTCATTTCACTTGGGATTCTTTTCTTGACTATCCCATGAAATAAAACTCTTTTCTATCATTTTATTCTATAAACACTTTTGTCAGAATTTATCTCATTCTCTTTTAAGAAATTTTTTGTGCCCTCAAGTACATCAGTAAGTTCATTTGGAGAGAACTGATTTCTTTACTATACTATCTTACTATACAGACTCATGGTATTCATTTATTCAATTCTCCTTAAGAGCTGTTTTGAGCTATTCTTTTCTAATAATAGACTTTGATGCAGAAACAGTATCGTATACAACACTGCATTTCATTTTCCCCAAATCCCCATCCAATCTATGCTTGTCAAGCCCCAGGTAACCCAAAGCACAGAGCTCAGTTCATAGTGTACAAGGATCAGAGATTAAATGTAAAATATTAAACCACACAAGTACAGTTGACCCTTGAACAACATGGGTTTGAACTGTGTGAGTCCGCTTATACACAGATTTTTTTTCAATAAATATACTACGCTACTGTATATATAAATACTATCTCTTCCTTTTGATTTCCTATATAACATTTTCTTTTCCCTGGCTTATTTCATTTTAAGAATACAGAATACAATCAATGTTACTGGTAAGGATTATAGTCAACAGTAGGCTATCAGTGGTTGAGTTTTTGGGAAGTCAAATATTATTTACAGATTTTCCACTATATGGGGGGGGGGTTGGATGTTACCTCTAACCCCTATCTTATTCAAGGATCAACTATACTTGAAAAAACCATGATGAATTCCTCTATAATTTGACAATGGTAAAAACATGGGCGCCTGGGTGGCTCAGTGGGTTAAGCCGCTGCCTTCGGCTCAGGTCATGATCTCAGGGTCCTGGGATCGAGGCCCGCATCGGGCTCTCTGCTCAGCAGGAGCCTGCTTCCCTCTCTCTCTCTCTCTCTGCCTGCCTCTCCATCTACTTGTGATCTCTCTCTGTCAAATAAATAAATAAAATCTTTAAAAAAAAAAAAAAAAACTTCCCTAACTATAATCAAAATTCAGGAAGAATAAGAGAAAACACTGATAAATTTTATTCCATAAAACCTTTAAAAATTTTTTTTATATATAGGAAAAGCAACATGAGTAAAGTAAAAGGACAAATGACAAACTGAGAAAAGATATTTGCCATTTCTGTCACAGAAAAAGAGATAATGTTCTGAATGTAGTTTTTAAAATAGAGAAGAAATAAGCCAACACTTTATTGAAAAATGAGCTGAAGATATTAACAGAAAATCACAGAACAAAATGCAAATAGTTCTTAATGCCCTAAGAAGATACTCAACCTTACTAATAATAAGAGACATGAAAATTAAACTATAGTCATGTATTTCTCACCTAATAGATTGGCAACAATAAAAACATCTGAAATCTGTTGATGAGACCTTGAGGAAACAGGTATTCATATACCATTGATAGGAATTCAAAATGATACACTAATGGAGGAGAATTTGGCAACTTCTAGCAAAACAACATATGCATTTATCTCCTAACTCTGCAGTTTGACATCTAACAATCTAATCATAGATACACTGGCAAAAGTATGAAAAGATATATGCAGTTGTTCATAGATAACAGATTGGGTGAGAACCACAGAAAACTATGAAGCTTCGAACAGGAAGGAGGAATACCTCTCCACGACTACTATGGAGAGATCCCCATCATATATTGTTTTCAGAAGCAGCAAAGTGCACATGGTGTCTGCTATTTTTCAGAAATAATTGTTTTTCTTAATCCATCTCCCTACCACCTATACACACATACCAACAACAGCATGTAACTTCAGAAGTACCGCTTGATGCCTGGATTTCCTTGGAGTCACAAAAGCCAAAGTGAAAGGTTCTCCCCCACCCTCATTTGTTTTCCTAGTAATACTCCATCTTCTTGGGCAACAAGGGCCTGCAGCACTCTGCCCTTGCCTCACCTGACTTGGGGAATGTAAAAAGCTTTTCAGACCAAATGGGTTTAGTTATTTTCATCATCTCCAATTGACCAGGCCCAAAAACAAGTTGAGTTTTTCATAATAAAGCCCCATATGATAATGCAGTATTTAGTACTCATCCAAAGGAATGTATAGCTGAATTTCCATAAAAAATATTTTCATTGCTAATTATGGGAAGAATTTTACTTAACACTTATTTTACACCTACTATGAGCTAGGCACTATTTTCATTACTTCATAAATATTAACTAATTTAATATTATAAAAACCTATAATGCATTCTCACAGTTTCATTCAAGAAACTGAAGCAGAGAGAGATTAAATTATCTATCCAAAGTCACACAGCTAGTAAGTAAGGGCCAGAGCTGGGATTTAAACCCAGGCTTGGCTATTTACAATACTCTGCCGCCTCTCTATTTAACTCTTCTAGCACTTCAGTTATGCATGCTATAGTTCACAATACAGGCTGCCTTTTTTTCCCCATAGCCAAATGTCATGTTTTAAGCATATAAATCAACCTAAGCATATGGCAGTTTTAAAAATATCTTTGGACATGTTTTTAAAATCCATATAAGACAGTCTTCAGAACAAGGGTCAAAGGGAAGTTAAGAATAATAAGTACATTGAGTTAAATACACAATTCTTTCCAATGCTTCACAGATGGCTCCCTAACTGTTCATTTACTTAAAAAAAAAAAAAAAAAAAAACAGAGGGGGACAAATTTTCTGGATCCCTTACAAATATAGGCAAAAACTCATTAGCTTAAAAAATGTTGCAGGTTTATCGGCTTATTTCTTTCACTATGATGAGCATGTGTACCATTTTATTTGCCAAAAGCTCACCTCTTCTCAATAGAGCACACAAGCTGGCTCCTGGGAGACTGAAGAGTGCCTCTCAAAGACAGAATTTGGGGAGTACTTGGTGGAAACATAAGCCCATTCCCAATACATGCCCATATGGAACAATGTAAAAGGCAGTGAATAATCCACAGCAGAAATTTTGTAAAATGTAAGATGACTGTAATCTATGTGTTTGAAGACAGATTACGTTACAGACAGTTACACTATTATATAATTCATGGTTATGGTAGTTTATTTTACAGTTAACTTTGAAAGAAAAAAAATGGCCCAATTACAAAGACAGTATCTCACACTTCTTTGTCACTGACCACATGCCTCCTATCACCTGCATTCTCTAGCCCTGAAAACTAGCATAGCCTATAAATAACACTATATTGAAATTCCCTTAAACTCGAGGGATTAGTGATACAGGTATTCTCATGCTAGAAGGCAGTGTACAATGAGAAAATGTGGGAACAATGGAAGAGGGAGGCAAAACTCCTTAAGCCATTAAGACAGATATAGGATATCCCCAAGCGAAGTAGAAATTCTCTTGATCTTGGGAAATAAGAAAAAGGAATTTAAATTGTCTTACGATATCCTAGAACAAAGGGGCGGAATTTAAAATAGTGGGGAAAAAATCCAGTAAGGACTATAGAGAACCAATAATTTAATCACTTCACTGCTCTTCATACAAAAACATAATGAAAATGTATGTCAGTTCAATACTCAAGATAGGCCAGGGGGAAAAAACAACAGAAACTAGAAAAAGGGAAGACCCTCACCTTCAGGCATACTGCCATTATCATTTCTGTAACAATAGCAACCATGCACGACACATTTTCCTGAATCACTCAAGTTTCAAATATTCTGTATTATTGTTCAGATACATTCATCTGTATTTATCACATGTTGTGATTTTTGCGTAGTCCAGACCCTCCTTCCTCACTAGTAGCTAGACAAAAAGTGACCCCTGCCATTTCCCTCTTCTCCTCCCCTACACCCAAACAACCCCAGCCCTAATGTGTTTTGGTACTTTAACCATACCTTCCTTCTTACAGTGACAGCCAGGTTTCCCAACCTGACCAGTCTCAGACTTCCAGCCCTGAACCGTTCTCAAGGCCGTCAATCCAACCCCATCCTTCACCTCAACTGAGAAAACTTAGTTTGCTTGGCTCTGCGCCCAAAACTTCCTGATATCCCCCAGGTGCTTTTTGGCCACAAGTTCCCTTTCCATAAACCACAGCAACAAAAAAGCATATTTTAGGTACTTACCTACCCAGCTAACTTTAGTTCCTCCCTCTGTGAAAGGTTCTCTGACAGCGCAGTGAAGAGGAGGAAACAGTGAAGAGAAAATCAGTTCAGTTCCTGAAACATTTATTGAGCATCCGCTATCCATTCCATGTAAGCACTCTCCTCCAGGCTAGCTGAGAAGAGATGGCACGGACCCACCCCAAAGCAATGATATACATCTCTTGCTCTCAAAACTCTTAGAGTTGAATGGGTTGGGACAGGGGTGAAAAATCAACTATGATATACGGGTAATTCTTTTTTTTTTTTTTTTAAGATTTTATTTATTTGACAGAGACAGACACAGCAAGAAAGGAAACACAAGCAGGAAGAGTAGGAGACAGAGAAGCAGGCTTCCTGCTGAGCAGGGAGCCCGATGAGGGGCTCCATCCCAGGACCCTGGAATCAGGACCCCAGCTGAATGCAGACGCTTGAGGCCTGAGCCACCCAGGTGCCCCATATAGGGGTAATTCTTACGTGACATGATCTAGATTCACTTGAGGAATGAATTACAGAGAGGATGAGCTAGGGAAATAATGCTTGTCTTTCTGTTAGGAGCACCAAAGTAGAAGCAATTGCTCTGACAGGAAGACTAAGAAAGTCTCTATGGAAGAAGTGGTTCTGGGATTAGACCTGGAATGATAAGTAGGATTTCAATAGTGGACAATGAGAGAAAGTACAGGGGAAATGCTCTTGGTGGCCCTGCCTATGTTGTAGCCTCCTAAAATCTGACTACCCTCACTCACTTTCCAGTGGACAAGTGTATTAGTCTGCTAGGTCTGCTATAGCAGTACCCACAAACTGGCTTAAACAACAGAAATCTATTTTTGCTTGGTTCTTGAGCCCAGAAGTCCTAGATTAAGGTTCCTGGAAGGGCTAGTTCCTTCTGAGGGCTGTCAGGGAGCATCTGTTCTTACCTCATGCCTAGCTTCTGGCGGTTTGCTAGCAATCTTGTCATTCCTTGGCTTGTAGAATCATTACCCTGCTCTCTGCCTTCATCTTCACATGGTTTGTTCCCTGTGTGCATATCATTTTTCAAATTTCCCCTTTTTATAAAGACACCAGTCATACTGGATAGGGCCCACCCTAATGACCTCATTTTAACTTGATTATCTCTGTGAAGACCTTATCTCCAAATAAGGTCACATTCTGAGGCACTGAGTTAAGGAGTTTAACATATGAATTGGGGAGGAGGGATACAACTCAATCTTTAATAGGAAGATACTAAAAATATATACCAATATGTGAATATTATATTAATTATATTATTAACACTAAAATATAATACATGTATATTAATCAATACAGTATGAGTAATATAATTATATTAATACATTATAAATGTTATGATATATAATATTTATAATGATAACATAGATCTTTACTGAGCACTTACTATGAGCTAAATTATTTTCTCAATATTATTTCATTATCATAACATTCTATGAAAAACTTCCTACTTAAAGATGAAGAAAAAAAATAAAGATATTCAAAGGGGTTAATAAATTGCACACAACCACATGCTTACAAGCACCGAAGCTGAAACTTACACCAAGGTCTATGTATTTTTATCCTTGGAACCCTAATCAACTGCACTAAATATGGTATTAATAAACACACACATTTAGAAACGGACAGCTGTAAAGTAATAAAATGGATTCTTCTGTATGGTTTGTGAAAATTATTCTATATTTACATATTATGTAGACAAATTAGAAAAATTGCTTGTAGCACAAAAGCATTTTCATATTTCCAGACTTTTGTTAGGTGAAATACTGGTCTTTTTCAAATTCTTCACATCAAATCCAACAGCACCTTGAAGCACCTCAAGTTTCATGTTTTTAGAGTCTCTATTTCTGAATAGCAAGAAGGGCACATTTTATGCCTACAGATTCCAAGTCCAAAAATGACTTGTTTTCTTCCCATGAGAAGTAAATGAGTAAAGGGAACAGATAATGCATTACGGTACAAACAGGATCCCAATAAAAATACTAAAGAACCTGGCTCCTGAATAGGTAATAAAAGGTTTAATGCCATCTACTCTGACTCTAAGTCCCTTTCAGAGGATACCAAGTTTAAAAGGGAGGAAAGCAAGTGAGGGTATTTTCATCTTTCCATTTCGGTAACAGGAGTTGTACTAAAAAGGAATCATAAGGGTAATGATACTTTAGATTTTCACAGTGCTTTAGAATTTTCAGTGTTCTCACATATTTTATTTGGTGGGCAAAATAAGGACAATGACCTCTAATTTACAGATAAAAACATTAAACCAGAGGGTTTAAGTGGTCTTCCAATGTGACCTAGCTAATAAATAATAAGAAACACACACAAAAATTTCCATACCTTCAGAACAGTTTTTTGTTAGCCCCTGGGAATGCTAGCCTTTGGGAATACATGTAGCTCTTAACATCAAAGCTAAAATGATTTATGAAGCTCTTCATCAAGAATCTGTTGCAAAAGATGCTGAATTATTTTTCAGGTCAAAATGTTCATTAACTCTTAATCAAAGTGCTCCTGATAGGTCTTTATATGATTTCATGAGTGGCTACCAAGTATCTATCACATGTAAACAATGAACTGCAGAAAAATAAAACACAAGACCGTATCATTCATCCAAGGTTTAAAATATAACATTAATTTATTCACTGACTCAATGAATGAGTTGAATAAATGAGCTGAATATTGACAAACTACAATGTGCTAGACATTGCGCTACATACTAGGAATACAATAATGAGCAAAAATGAAATCGTCCCATCTTTAGGAATTTACCTGGCTGACATGTGTACAATGTGTGTGTGTGTGCATGTGTGTATGGGGAGGTGGGCCCATAACTATAAAATTTTAAGATGTGAGGTGTACTATGAAAGAAGATTGTCTTCCAAGCAGACAGACTGGGATCATCAGGAAAGCCCTCTTTGAAGAAGGGATATGAGTGGTGAGGTTCGAGTATGTGGATGAACTTAACAAGGAGCAGTGGTGTGGTAAAGAGGAAAGAGATAACCACGCAGAGGAAAGAACGTGTACAAAGGCTTCAAACTGGGATGGCACATACCACATTTTAGAATACAGATGAACTGTCAACAACAGCCACCTCTACTTTCTCACCTCTGTTTCTCTCTTTAACACTCTTCATTCAGGTTTCCATCTCTACCACTCCACTCAAACTGTTCTTAAGGTCAGCAATAACCACCATATTGTAAATCCAACAGGCACTTCTCTTTCACCTCATTCATCTCTCACTGGTATTCAAACTGTTAATCATCCCCTTGCCTCATGAAAAAACTGAAAACAATCTCTTGGCTGGCCTTCTCAGTTTTCTTTGCTGGCTCTTCTTTTGTTTGACCCTTATTATTGGAGCCCTAGGGTCTGATCCTAGACCCTTTACTTTACTGTATTTGTATCTTTAAAAGATATCACCCAGTCACATGGCCTTAATCCCACTTAGGTGTTAACTCTCAAATACGTACTTCTAGACCTGATTTTCCACTGAGATTCAGACTCTTACATATAATTGCCTTCTTGACATCTCCACTTGAATACCAAATGTAGCTCTCTCAGTTAACATGGAAAAAAACCTGATCTCCATCTCCTCAAATCTGATCTTCTAGCCTTCCCCATCTTAGTGGGAGCCTCATCCCTCATTCTTCTCTTTCCTTTACCTCCATATAAATATATTTGCAAGTTTTATCTCCAAAATATACCCTATAATGATTCGATTCTCTCCACATTTATTACTATCACCTTAATCCAATTAACCAAGCACAGACAAGTTTATATATTCCTTAGCTAGTCTCCCTACTGACATTCTTTCTCTCTTTAAATCCAATTCCACATGACAAACAGTTGTTCCTTTTAAAATGCAATTTGGGTCACTCCACTGTTCTGCTTGAAACTTCCAAGGGGTTTTTCTTTCTTGGAATAAAATCTAAACTCCTTAACCTAGCCTACAGGTCTTTCATAATCTGGTCCAAGCTCACCTTTTGTCCTCATCTTCTACACTCTTCTTCCTGTCGTAGGTGGAATGTCTCCCTCCCCAAGACACCCACACCCAATCCCTGGGACTTGCGAATACATTACTTTATACAACTAAGGGGGATTGAGGTTGCAGATGAAATTAAGGCTGCTCATCAACTGACCTTAAAATGGAAAGTTATCCTGGATTCTCTAGGTGATCCAATGTAATCAGAAGCGTTCTTAAAAGAAGAACAGGGAGGCAGAAGAGTCAAGAGAATGAGATGTGATGACAGAAACAAGATCATCAACATGACATAATGTAAGACTCAACCCACATTGTTTTGAGGGTAGAGAGAAAGGGCCATGAGCCAAGCAGTGTCAGCAACCTCTAGAAGCTGGAAAAGGCAAGGAAATATATACTCCCTTAGAACTTCCAGAAAGGAATGTAGTCCTGTGGACACCTTGATTTTAGCCCAGTGAGACTCATTCAGACTTCTGACTTCCAGAACTGTAAACTGGTAAATTTGTATTTTTTAAGCCACTATGATAATTTGTTGCAGTAGTAATAGAAAACTAATATGCTAGCTCACCATGAACCAGCCACACAGGTCTATTTCATAAACAAACTTGTTTCTCCCTCAGAGCTTTTATCTTTGTTGTCATCACCACTTGGAATGTCCTGTCCCATATATTCACATGGCTGACCTGGCTTCTTCTTGTCATTATGAGCTCAGCTTCACAGAGACGTCCTCTCTGACCACTCAGTTCAAGGTAGCTTGTCATCACTTTCTTTCTATCACATTGTTTTGTTTCGTTGTAGAACTTTTATCCTCTGAAATTATCTTTGTTATTTATTGGTATGGTGGCTTGTAGCCTAATTTCTTACTCTAGAATATAATTTCCATGAGAATAGGATCCCTGACCTTGTTCACCATTGTATCCTCAGTGCCTAAACAGTATCTGGCACAAATTATATGCTCAGTGATAAATGTTAGCCACTGAATGAATGCTGGAGAGGTAGTCATGGCAGATCACATGGTATCTTAGACACCTTGTTAAGAACTTTGATCTTTATCCTAAAAACACTAAGAAGCCACATAAAAACTGTTGACAGGGAACCAATGTACTCACACTTCTGATTTTGTAAGGTTTGGAGACAGAGTGAAGAAGGGGCAATGGTATACGTGATATAAGGAGAATAAGTAAGAAGGATGCTATTGGGCAGTGCAGGCAAAAAATGATGGTAAACTTGGACCAGGGTAGCAGCAGTAAAAAAGCTAATGTATTAGAGATACAAATTAGAATTAAAATGAATAAGACTAGATGATAGATTGAAATATAAGAAGTTCAAATGAGAGGCGCCTGGGTGGCTCAGTTGGTTGGTTAAGTGTCTGCCTTCAGCTCAGGTCATCATCTCAGGGTCCTGGGATCTAGCTCCATGTTGGGTTCCCTGCTCAGTGTGTGGAGGGAGGGGGTCGTCTGTTTCTCCCTCTCACTCTGCCCCCCCCTACTCATGTTGCTCTCTCTCAAATAAATGGATAAAATCTTAAAAAAAAAAAAAAGCCCAAATGAGCAAATCTCAAGAATGACTTTCAGATTGATATTTTTAGTAAATTAGAAGAATATGATGTCAATTTCTAAGGAGGGGGGGACTGAAGAATGAGCAAGCTGAGTGCACGCATCAAGGGGAAAAATTGGAAGAACAGTTTCACTTTGTTAAGTGTGAGTTGTCCTCAAGACATAAAAGTGGAGGGGTGCCTGGATGGCTCTGTCGGTTAAGGTCATGGTCCCAGGGTCCTGGGATCAAGCCCCATATCAGGCTCCCTGCTTGGTGGGGAGTCTATTTCTCCTTCTGCCCGCCCTCCACTCATGCTCTTTCTCTCAAATAAATAAAATCTTTTTTTTTTTAATTTTTTAAAAATTTATTTATTTGAGAGAGAGAGAGAGATCATAAGTAGGCAGGGAGGCAGGCAGAGAGAGAGGGGGAAGCAGGCTCCCTGCTGAGCAGAGAGCCCGATGTGGGACTCGATCCCAGGACCCTGAGACCATGACCTGGGCCGAAGGCAGAGGCTTAAGCCACTGAGCCACCCAGGCGCCCATCAAATAAATAAAATCTTAAAAAAAAAAAAAAAAAGACATAAAAGTAAAGATATCATACAGACAACTAAATTTTGAGCCAGGAACTCAAATTAGAAGCAGTGGCAGATAATGTGCTCTGACAATAAAAACACAGAAAGCCATGAAATTAGATGAAATCACCTAGGGAAACAGCATAAAGAGATAGGGCTCAGGACACTGCAAGTTCTCCTGTACTGAGAAGACTTACCAATGCTCCTCATTGCACCAGAAAGCTGTCCATCATGCACCAGGAAAGATGCCTGTTTGTACTTTGAGAATGTGCTCAGCCCATTTATATAATTATGGACAGAATTCCCTATTTTCCACTCCCTTCTGCACATTTAGGCAGAGGAGGGACCCACAAAAGAAATGCTGAAAAAGAGCAGTTAAAGAGACTGAGGGAAACCAGAATTTCACTTCATAGAATCTCTAATAATGCCCCAAATAAAAAGAAAAGATAAGAAAATAGGAATTTGTGTAGAATAAATGACTCCTCCCTCATCAGAGCATTATGATACCAAAGCTTCTCATCCCATGCTAAATGCTTGCACTGGATAAAAATTTAGGGACATGCCTCTCAAAGAAAACACAATTTTAATGCAATTAGTTTTCCTATAACAATATCATCAAAAAGATAATTTGCCAGCTCACAGCAGCCAAATTCAAGTACCTTCAGCTCAGGTCATCATTTCAGTACCGGGATCTGTTTCACTGTGGTCACATGGCACTTCCCAATTTCCTAATCCAGAGGTTCTCAAAGTGGGAACCCTAGAGTTTCCAAGACCATTTTAGGCAGGTTGCAAAATCAATACCAGTATGATATTCATAACACCAAGGCGTAATTTATCTTTTTCAGTCCATTCTCTCTGGAGTGTATAGTGAAGTTTTCCAGAGACTACATGACGTGGATATCATAACAGACTGAATGTTGAAGGAGATGGAATATATTAAAGAGATGAGCAAAAATGTAAAATAGTGCCATTCTTTGTTGTGTAACGTTATTTTTCATAAACATTTTAACATGTAAGGGGTTCATTACTGAGTCTTAAATAAACTGAAATTTAAATTTAAATTTAAAATTTCCCAGTTTTAATTTCTGACAATAAATACTAACAGACAAAACCCATAGGAACAGAAGCTCTTTGCTCCTCAGTAATGTTAACTGTGTGAAGAAATCTTGGGACCAAAATCTGAGAAGCACCGTCCTAAAAGGTAAGAGAAAGGGTTCTGACACCTGGGATAAAGGACAGCAGGCTCCCCATTCCCTTCCTCTGGCCAGCAAAGTCTCACTTGCACTGGAACTTTAGGATGCTGTCCCCAGACACCCCAGCCTCTGCCCTGGTTTCAGTCCCGGAGTCCCAGCCTTCCCCGAAGTCCCCGCTCCCTGGGGCCTGGCCTGGCCCTCACACCTCCAGCCGCCTCCCAACCGGGATCTCCGCACGAGGCCCGGGCCTTGGGAGGCCCTCAATGGTATTTGGCCGGAACGGTACGCACGGGCGGGAAACACCGCGGGCATCTCACCAGGCCTGCGGAGAGGGGAACTCCCCCACCCCGGACTGGGCCTCCTACTCACCGGGGTCCCAAGTCTCAGGAATCACACGAACCGCTGGGGTGCGCGACAGCAGGGACCACGCCACAGCCAGCCCTTCGCCCGTCCCCAGGGACAGCTTCCTTGGACCCTTGAAGGAATATTCAGCCCCGCAGGGTTGGGCAGTTTTGCGTTCTCTTGGCCTGTTCCTTCTCCTCAAGCACACGGAGAGGAGAAACTTGGGGCAGACGTCTTCAAACCCCTGTCGCGAGTGAACATACTGAGGCGTGGAGGAGGACAAAGAAACAGACGCCTCAGGGGCAGGACCGGCCAAGCGTCAGCCACCTCTGAGTCTGCGCAGTAGAGATGGCGTAAGATCTCCCACAATGCCTGCGCCCCATGTGGCTACAGGGCGGGGTGGCGCATCTGGGGGGCGGGGTGGCCTTGAAAGGGGGCGGGGTTAGCAAACTGGGTTCTAACCCTGATAAGCTTTGGTACGTAAAACCAAAAGAATACCTCTGTTTCTGTGTTTACAGGGTGGGAATACATTTTTTTTTATTTTTTTAATTTTTTTATTTTTTCAGCATAACAATATTCATTATTTTTGCACCACACCCAGTGCTCCATGCAATCCGTGCCCTCTACAATACCCACCACCTGGTGCCCCCAACCTCCCACCCCCCACCCCTTCAAAATTCTCAGATCGTTTTTCAGAGTCCATAGTCTCTCATGGTTCACCTCCCCTTCCAATTTCCCTCAACTCCCTTCTCCTCTCCATCTCCCCTTGTCCTCCATGCTATTTGTTATGCAACACAAATAAGTGAAACATATAATTGACTCTCTCTGCTTGACTTATTTCACTCAGCATAATCTCTTCCAGTCCCGTCCATGTTGCTACAAAACTTGGGTATTCATCCTTTCTTTTTTCTTTTTTCTTCTTTTTTTTTTTTTTTTTTTTTACAGCTTTATAAACATATATTTTTATCCCCAGGGGTACAGGTCTGCGAATCGCCAGGTTTACACACTTCACAACACTCACCATAGCACATACCCTCCCCGATATCCATAACCCCACCCCCTCTCCCAACCCCTTCCCCCCATCAACCCTCAGTTTGTTTTGTGAGATTAAGAGTCACTTATGGTTTGTCTCCCTCCCAATCCCATCTTGTTTCATTTACTCTTCTCCTACCCCCTCAACCCCCCATGTTGCATCTCCTCTCCCTCATATCAGGGAGATCATATGAGAGTTGTCTTTCTCCGATTGACTTATTTCGCTAAGCATGATACCCTCTAGTTCCATCCACGTCGTCGCAAATGGCAAGATTTCATTTCTTTTGATGGCTGCATAGTATTCCATTGTGTATATATACCACTTCTTCTTTACCCATTCGTCTGTAGATGGACATCTAGGTTCTTTCCATAGTTTGGCTATTGTAGACATTGCTGCTATAAACATTCGGGTGCACGTGCCCCTTCGGATCACTACGTTTGTATCTTTAGGGTAAATACCCAGCAGTGCAATTGCTGGGTCATAGGGTAGTTCTATTTTCAACATTTTGAGGAACCTCCATGCTGTTTTCCAGAGTGGTTGCACCAGCTTGCATTCCCACCAACAGTGTAGGAGGGTTCCCCTTTCTCCGCATCCTCGCCAGCATCTGTCATTTCCTGACTTGTTAATTTTAGCCATTCTGACTGGTGTGAGGTGATATCTCATGGTGGTTTTGATTTGTATTTCCCTGATGCCGAGTGATATGGAGCACTTTTTCATGTGTCTGTTGGCCATCTGGATGTCTTCTTTGCAGAAATGTCTGTTCATGTCCTCTGCCCATTTCTTGATTGGATTATTTGTTCTTTGGGTGTTGAGTTTGCTAAGTTCTTTATAGATTTTGGACACTAGCCCTTTATCTGATATGTCATTTGCAAATATCTTCTCCCATTCTGTCAGTTGTCTTTTGGTTTTGTTCACTGTTTCCTTTGCTGTGCAAAAGCTTTTGATCTTGATAAAATCCCACAAGTTCATTTTTGCCCTTGCTTCCCTTGCCTTTGGTGATGTTCCTAGGAAGATGTTGCTGCGGCTGACGTCGAAGAGGTTGCTGCCTGTGTTCTCCTCGAGGATTTTGATGGATTCCTTTCTCACATTGAGATCCTTCATCCATTTTGAGTCTATTTTCGTGTGTGGTGTAAGGAAATGATCCAATTTCATTTTTCTGCATGTGGCTGTCCAATTTTCCCAACACCATTTATTGAAGAGGCTGTCTTTGTTCCATTGGACATTCTTTCCTGCTTTGTCGAAGATGAGTTGACCATAGAGTTGAGGGTCCATTTCTGGGCTCTCTATTCTGTTCCATTGATCTATGTGTCTGTTTTTGTGCCAGTACCATGCTGTCTTGATGATGACAGCTTTGTAATAGAGCTTGAAGTCCGGAATTGTGATGCCACCAACTTTGGCTTTCTTTTTCAATATTCCTTTGGCTATTCGAGGTCTTTTCTGGTTCCATATGAATTTTAGGATTATTTGTTCCATTTCTTTGAAAAAAATGGATGGTACTTTGATAGGAATTGCATTAAATGTGTAGATTGCTTTAGGTAGCATAGACATTTTCACAATATTTATTCTTCCAATCCAGGAGCATGGAACATTTTTCCATTTCTTTGTGTCTTCCTCAATTTCTTTCATGAGTACTTTATAGTTTTCTGAGTATAGATTCTTAGTCTCTTTGGTTAGGTTTATTCCTAGGTATCTTATAGTTTTGGGTGTGGGTGGGAATACATTTTAAGAATTAAGAACAAATACTCTAAGGAGCAGAGCATGGCATGTATAAATATAAACAATAGTTTGAAAGAGGATAGAGCCAGACTACCCAGCCTAAAGAGGATTGTATACAGGGATAACTGGTTGCAGAAGAGCAGACTCAAGGTCAATACGTAGTTCAGCTTCTCTTTTTTTTTTTTTTTTTAAGATTTTATTTATTTATTTGACAGAGAGATCACAAGTAGATGGAGAGGCAGGCAGAGAGAGAAAGAGACAGAGAGAGGGAAGCAGGCTCCCTGCTGAGCAGAGAGCCCGATGCGGGACTCGATCCCAGGACCCTGAGATCATGACCAGAGCCGAAGGCAGCGGCTTAACCCACTGAGCCACCCAGGCGCCCCTAGTTCAGCTTCTCTTAAGCAAGCCCTGGGAAATGCTTGGGCCACCCGGAGCCCACTGTCTGTCAGCATCTGAGTGAACACCCACTCCTCCTGTCCTGAGAAGGCACCAAGCAAGATGTGATCCAACAAGAGAGATTCCTGTCTGCACTTACAGACTTCCCGCAGCCCCTGGATCACGAAGAGTGGAACAGTGGATTTGCCAGCGGCCCTGATGGTGTGAAACGGAAAGTTGCTATAGCGTCGACATAGTTGGGACTTAAAAGACCCAGCTCAAGATTTATATCCCTCTCATTCCCAAACCCAAGCTGGAAAAGGGATGAAACCCCCTCCTTCTTAGAGAAAGGGACTTGAATCCAGAAGATCTTGTCTGCGAGGACTTGATAGCAGGCCAAGAAAAGAAACTTAAGTTCAAAGAAGCTAGTCAGAGCAGGGCTGAGCAGAAGGCTCTGTGAATTTGAATTTCAAAGGCAGTAAAAAACGTCAATAAATCTCAGAGCAAAAGGGGCTGTGTCTCACAAACTAAACAACTTTGCTGTATCAGCGTCTGTCTCCACTCTTGACACTCACTAATAGATATTTTTCTCTATATATCTGGACCTCCCATTAGAAAAGAAGTATTTCGTCTTCCAACTTGGCTTTCCAATGTCCAGTCTACATTATATAACCATTATCTTTTTTTACATAACTTTTGATGACAAAGTAGAGTAGCCTCAGCAAACCACACAAACTAAAATCGGTAGAACTACTAACAAATCAACAAGTTACAGTTCTGATCATCCTATTAAGTCTAATGATTTTTGTGTAAATGGGGCTTTTGTATTGATGTATATACATTAAAATGCAGTCAATTACTGGCTTTCCAGAGGGGTGTGTACGTGTATGTATATCAGAGATACAGATTTAGAAGCAAGTGTCTTGGTAGAAATTCCAGTTTCATGTACTGAACTTTCACGGTCACTTGACGTGCTAATCAAAGCTGGGTGTCTTAGAGTAAACAAAATATTACCTGTCTGAAATAATAGCCTTCACAATGAAAATGTAAATCCTGGCTAGAAACTCCTGGGCCAGCTAATGAAAAGCTTGATGTATGTAAGATCAAGATACATTACTTAGGGTGCCTGGCTTGTTCAGTTGGTTAAGCATTTACCTTCGGTTCAGGACATGATCCCAGGGTCCTGGGATTGAGCCCTAAGTTGGGCTCCCCATTCAGACAGGAGTTTGCTTCTCTCTCTCCCTCTGCCCCTCTCTCTGCTTGTGCTCTGTCTCTCTCTCTCTCTCTCTCAAATAAATAAAATCTTTTAAAAACAAGTTTACTAACATTCATCAAAAATCGAGTGAAGTCAGACTGTGTTGTATTCAGTCCTGTTCAACTTTGTCTATGTGCCAGTGTGTTTGAGAATGCAATAAGGAACTTACAAAGCTGTGTCACAATATGTATCCTGACACCTGGGAGGCTTTTTCACCTTACCAGATTACAAACGTTATCAGATATCATTGACAATGACACAGAAATTGTGGGATGTAGACGGATGACTGCGTTCTTAAAGCACAGAAGCCGAAAGAGCAAGCAATTTATCACGCACTGCTCTGTGGAGTCAGCACAGCGTGGGGAGCTCGTAGGAAGCCTTGAGGAGCCCAAGATCCAATACCAGTTTACACAAGGGAAATACAGTCCCAAGTCCATGAGGTTTCTTAAAAAATGAGAACTGTCATTGGCCTCTGCCTCTTGGGTTAAACATTATCCAGTGATGATGGATGCACAAGGAGAAAAGTATCTTGAAAGCTGGAGAGAAAGTTGTGTCCCAGAAGGAAAAGCAGCATTCTTATTATTTAGAGATTAATAAAATGTAAGGATCACATGGCTTCCAGGTAGAAACTTAAGTGGCATAATGGGGGAGTATCAGGACTCAGGAGTCAAACTACGTGGGTTTGGATCCTGGCTTTGTCGAGTCCCAACTTCTCAAATTGGGCAAGTGAATTTCAGCCTATTTAATGGTGATGATAACAATAATGTCATAAAGCATTAAGTAAGGAGATGCATATAAAGCACTTAGCACACTGCCTGACCCACGATAGATGCTCAAAAGGGTATCAGGTATGGAATGACAGGACAAGGGCCCCAGGAGTGAAATTTTAGACTCCGCCCATGCACAAGTATTGAACTATGCTCATCTCAGCCCCATGATGGGTCAGATATGGAAGGTACACAGTCACAATATAGACTCCAGTTGCAAAGAAAGCAGAAGCGAAGGGGTCACACAGTGTTCCAGACTTCTGGTGGCTTCACTCCAATACCCACTCGCACTCAAATTCAAGATACAGATGATCATAAGTTATTTGGACTCTGTGAGGGAAAAAATGTTGACTTTACATGATATTTGCTGCCTTAACTGCCCAAATTTTTAAGGCCAGGGTCGGGACATCTAAACTGCTCTTAGTTTCTGGCTGTCTTCTACCTCATTTGACTTTAGGCATGTCATTGAACACTCTACTTCCTCAACCAATAAATGAAGGGGATAGAACTTTTGACTACTTGCTTCATACATTCTGCTAAGAAAATAGAGATAATAACTTACAAGCATTTTGAGGGGGGAAATGAGTTTAAGACATACAGAAAAAGAACAATAATTCTGAAGTTCATTATGTGATTAATAAATATTCTTTGGAGGGATTTGAATGATTCACTGTGGTAACAACTGATAGATATGCATGACGTGCACATAAGTGAGTAGAACATACACACAGCTATGTAACCGAGCTATGTATTTAGAAGTAGGTGTCCCAGTACTGACACTACCTGGTGTGACTGTGACTTTAAGTCTGTGACGTTAAATCGATTAAGATTTCTTTTATTTGGTTTTCTCAGTTCAAGAACACAGACAGTGAAATGCGAACTCACAGCATTATTTTTTGAAAATCAAATAGATGTGAATGAACAGTTTACGATTTCCTCTAAAAATTACAATGTTAGTAATTGGTATTGATAGACTAGTTGAAAATTTTTAATTGTGGTAAAATACACGTAACCTAAAATTCACCATCTTAACCATTTCTGGATGCACAGTCCTGTAGTGTTAAATACATTCACATTATTGTACAACCAATCCCTAGAACATTTTCATCTTGCAAAACTGAAACTCTGTTCCCGTAAGATAAAAATACCATTCTCTCTTACAACTCGGCTCCTGGCACTACCATTCTCTGTTCTGTTTCTATGAATGTAGTAACTCTAAGTTCCTCATATAAGGGGAATCATACCATATTTGTCTTTTCATGACTGGCTTATTTCACTTAGTATAATGCCTTCAAGTTTCATCCAAGTTTTAGGATTTCCTTCCTTTTTAAGACTAAATAATATTCCTCCACAGAATATTAATGCAAACAGTTTTCCTTCTTTTTTGGTGTTCATTATTTATAACTCATTTTCCTCCTTCTGAAGATATTTTTTAGTCTTCTCCCGGTACCAATTTTTGTATCTTTCAAATGTATTATATTTATCACAACCAACCTGATAAACTCATTCCTTTCACATCAAATGTTACTCTGCTTTCTTCTGGGAACATCTGGTTCTTTTTAAAAAAATGAGAAGCCTGACAGTAACTATAATAGTCTAGTGCTGTACCAACTTGACATAAAAAGCATTTCAACAAATTCAACATGATTGATGGTAGAGTCTCTTAATTTAGCTGTGCAGAGAAAAACTGCAAAGATTTGGCATGTGTGTCACTATCCTCAAGGAAAAGCCATTTTTTTTACAAGATCTATCATGACTGTTATTGTAATTGATAACATGGTCTAGTGCTAAAGTTTAGTGTTGCTGGTTCTGTAGAAAAAAGAAGATTGCTTCAACAAGAAACACTTATTTTATAGGCATACCTTGGCGATATTGCGGGTTCGGTTCCAGACCACTGCAATAAAGCAGTATTACAATAAAGCAAGTCAAATGAATTTTTGTTTTCCCAGTGCATATAAAAGTTACATTTATACTATACTATAGTCTATTAAGTGTGCAATAACATTATGTCTTAGAAATGATGTAATGTTTTACATTCTTTGTTGTCATTTCAACAATCTTCACAGCATCTTCATCAGTAATAGATTCCAGCTCAAGAAACCACTTTCTTTATTCATCTGTAAGAAGCAACTCCTCATCCATGAAAATGTTATGAACTTGCAGCAATTCAATCATGTCTTCAGGATTTACTTCTAATTCTAGTTCTCCTGCTGTTTCCACATCTGCAGTTACTTCCTTCACTGAAGTCTTGAATCCCTCAAAGTCATCCATGAAGGTTGGAATCAACTTTTTCCAGAGTTCTGTTAATGTTGATATTTTGACCTCTTCCCATGAATTATGTATGTTCTTAATGTCATCTAGAATGGTGAATCCTTTCCAGAAGGTTTTTAATGGACTTTGCCCAGATCCATCAGAGCAATCAGAATCTAGAGCAGCGATGGCCTTATGAAATGTATTTCTTAAATAATAAAACTCAAAAGTCAAAATGACTCTTTGATCGATGGACCACAGAATGGATATTGTGTTAACAGGCATGAAAACAACATTAATCTTGTTGGACATCTCCATTAGAGCTCTTGAGTGACCAGGTGCCTTGTCAGTGAGTGGCAGGTTTCAATAGTGGCCTTAAAATATTTAGTAAACTATGTCATAAACAGATATGTTATCATCCAGACCTTATCGCTCCCTTTACAGAGTACAGGCAGAGTAGTTTATTTTATTTTATTTTTTTAAAGATTTTATTTATTTATTTGACAGAGAGAAATCACAAGTAGGCAGAGAGGCAGGCAGAGAGAGAGGAGGAAGCAGGCTCCCTGCTGAGCAGAAAGCCCGATGTGGGGCTCGAACCCAGGACCTGGGATCATGACCTGAGCCGAAGGCAGCAGCTTAACCCACTGAGCCACCCAGGCGCCCCCAGGCAGAGTAGTTTAACATAATTCCTATGGGCCCTAGGATTTTCAGAATGGTAAATGAGCATTGGCTTCAACTTAAAGTCACCAGCTTCCTTACCCTCTAATAAATGAGTCAGTCTATCTTTTGAAACTTCAAAATCAGGCACTGACTTCTCCTCTCCAGCCATGAAAGTTCCAAGTGGCATCTTCCTTCAATAGAAGGTGATTTCATTTACAATGAAAATCTATTGTCTGGTGTAGCCACCTTCAGCAATGACCTTAACTAGAGCTTCTGGGTCACTTGCTACAGCTTCTCCATCAGCATTTGATGCTTCACCGTGCACTTTTAAATAATATAAATGGTTTCTTTCCTTAAACCTCCCAAACCAACCTCTGCTGGCTTCAAACTTTTCTCCTGCAGCTTCCTCATCTCCTTCAAACTTCACAGAATTAAAGAGCGTTAGAGCCTTGCTCTGGACTAGGCTTTGGCTTAAGGGAATGTTGTGGCTGGTTTGATCTTCTAATCTAGACTACTAAAATTTTCTCCATTATCAGCAATAAGGCTGTTTCACGTTCTTATCATTTGTTTGTGTGTTCACTGGAGTAACACTTTTAATTTCCTTCAAGACCTTTTCCTCTGCATTCACAACTTGGCTGTTTGGTGCAAGAGGCCTTGTTCTCAGCATGTTTTGGCTTTTGACATGCCTTTACTAAACTTAATCGTTCCTATGTTTTGATTTAAAGCTAGAGATGTGTGACTCTTCCTTTCTTTTGAACACTTAGAGGCTGTTGTAAGGTTATTCATTGACCTAATTTCAATATTATTGTGTTTCAGGGAATAGGGAGGCCTGAGGATTGGGGAGAAGGGGAATGTTTGGGGAATAAACACACATTGTTTACTGATGGTGTTCACCATCTTCTATGGGTACAGTTTGTGGTACCCCAAACGCAATTAAAACGGAAACATCAAATGTTGCAGATCACAGATCACCATAACAAATATAATAATGGTGAAAAACTTTGAAATACTATGAGAATTACCAAAATGTCACACAGAGATACAGAGTACGCAAAGGCTGTTGGGAAAATGGAGCCAATAGACTTGTTCAGAGTCGCCACAAACCCTCCATTTGTTAAAAAATGCTCTAAAGTGAGGTGCAATAAAAAAAGTTACTCTTGCATACAATTTTTTGCTACTGCTTATTAAAGAAAATCACCCAAACAGAAATTCATTTACAGAAAATACTTTGTCACAGAGATTTGTTCCTGTCTCATTTCAGAGGTTTTAAGAAATTATCTTATTTCCCCCCTTCACTAATGAAAACACTTTTCTGTAGCTTTCTTTCTCATTGCAGAGAGAAAGTCTAAAGCTAATCTGAAATTTTTCTAAATCATTCCTTAGAATGGTTTGGATTTTTTTTTTATTCCGAATAAAAATCCGTCACTATTTCTTTTTCAGCGTTTATCTGCCTGCTGTTTGAACTCTTTTCCCAAATGTGAAGTATATCCATACACAGAGGATGAAGTAAATTTGAGATAAATGTCAAGGTATTCCCAGGGAGAGGTTTTAGACTGTTTCTACCTCTTGGCTAACGATTTCTCACAGTAATGTTCTCTCTTAGTCCCAGCCAATAATTTTCCCCACATAATTTAGAAAATGGTGTGAATGAAAGCACAGCATCAATCATAGTCTGAAAGAAATTCTTCTCATGGGTAGTTTATCTAGTGTGCTGAGGTAGGGGTGATAAGCCCTCAGGTGTGTGGGGCCCCTGATCGTTTCCTTTAGGCTCAGCCCAGTGACTGGAACAGCTCAGCCCTATTGGCTGCTGCTCCATTTTGAGGTTACATCTATAAAATGGCTTCTTTTTTCAAGGATGCTTTATCTCCTGTGCCAATCTATCCCTCTAGGGAAAGCGGAATACCTCCTATAACAGAAGGGAAAAAGCAGTATTCCCCTGGGAATCTATCCATGTTAGAACTAACCATTGCATATATTACTATTCAATGCCACCAGGAAAGATTTTCTCAGCCCACCACCCATCTGCTCCTAGCAAAAGGAAGATGGCTTAGACAGCCACCTGTACCAGCCATCTGTTGGCTTCCTTCATGAAACACAGACAGGCTGGGTCCTGGCCTAAGATGTCTGGTATAGGGAAAGATGGCTTACTTCTGAAAACCTCTGGACAGTACCTAATAATTTCCAGGTATTTTTCACTTGATCATGAATTTAATACGTTTTAGTGTAACATATTTTTTTTTCTGGTTATCAAAGTAACCCAGTCCCACTTCTTGGGAAAAAATTATAGCTAAATCTTTACATACAACTTTATTCATCACATCATTATTGGCAATATCAAAAAACTGGAAATAAATTACTGTCTAGTAGGGAAATGCTTGGTAACATCCTGCCTTCATTACAAATGGTATTTTAAAATTGAGGATAAGGAAAAACCTTACCATATAATGTTAAGCGAGAAGAAGAAGAGGAGGAGGAAGAGGAAGAGGAAGGAGGAGGAGGAGGGGGAAGAAGAGGACGAGGAGGAGAAGAGGGAGGAGGAGGACAGGGAGGAGGAGAAGGAGGAGAAGGAGGAAAGGAAGGAAGGAAGGAAGGAAAGAAGAGAAAAATAATAGTCCATAGTCTCTACCCCTCCCCCAGCTCTCCCTCTCTCTCTATCTCTAAAATAAAGAAATAAATCTTAAAAAGAAAAAAAGGGAGTTCTTACTTTAGGGGCACCTGGTAGCACAGTTGGTTGAGCAATCAACTCTTGGTTTCAGCTCAGGTCATGATCTTAGTGTCCTGGGAGAGAGCCCCACATTGGGCTCCATGCTCAGCCTGGAGTCTGCTTGAGATTCTCTCTCTCCCTCTCCCTCTCCCACAGTGCTGTTTCTCTCTCCCTAAAATAAATAAAACCTTTATAAAAATTAAAATTAAAAAAAATTCTACTTTACATATCTTTTGCCTAATGCGAAGAATTGAATTTTAATTGCAATTTTTAAAGCCCACATCATTCCTTTTTGATTTATGGGAAATTTCAGAAAGTAGGACTTCCTAATACAAAGTTTAAAACATTTGTATGAGAAGAATAAGAATTCTTTGCTAGAACAAAATAGTTGTAGTAGAAACATTACAGACTATTCTATTCTAATTGATTCTAATTGGCCACCTCATAAACTTTCATGCTCTAGGCAAAAATTTCTTTGGAAATATTTTCAATATTTTCAGCTTTGGTCCTATAGCTTTCAATGTGTCATATAAGATGACTCCTAGGAAGTAGGATTTGAGAAAGTCTTGTTTGGATCGTAATGGAAACAGTATTTCTATTCATGGAGAAAGAAAATGTATTTTCATTGTGCAAAATCTACCTGCCTGAAAGTTGAAGGCTGAATTGGGGAATTTTAAAAATTCTTTTATTGTGGCATATAACTTATATACAGAACAGTGCAAAAACAAGTAAACATCACCCAAATCAAGAGATAGCATTATTACCTAGGAAACCTGAGGTCAAGAGAGAGAACATTGCCAGAATCCCAGAGGTCTTATGTGTAACATCCCAATCATGAAAACTACCCTCATTTCCATTGTTTTCCCCAGGAGGGTTGATCTAAGTA
Organism: Lutra lutra; assembly: GCF_902655055.1. Taxonomy (NCBI): domain Eukaryota; kingdom Metazoa; phylum Chordata; class Mammalia; order Carnivora; family Mustelidae; genus Lutra; species Lutra lutra. Next base: position 56,843,172 of record NC_062289.1, on the reverse strand, counting down.
ATCTAGCTGGTCATTTCGAGAAATGGAAGCTCTGGGTGATTTTCAAAGTCTGTCTTAATCCTACCATCCAGTAATGAGCTTAAAAGTGATGATCGATAGGAGCACTTGGGTGGCTCAGTCATTGAGCATCTGCCGTCCTGTCCGCTCAGGTCATGATCCTAGGGTCCTGGGATCTAGCCTGCATCGGGCTCCCTGCTCTGCGGGGATCCTGCTTCTCCCTCTCCCTCTGCCTGCTGCTCTGCCTACTTTCAATCTCTCTGTCAAATAAATAAATAAAATTACTTTTTTTTTAAAAAGTAATGATCAATATGATTACATTTCTGTGCAAGTCTCTTGTGTAATAAGAGAGAGCTACACTAAACTGAAGGCCAAGGATATCCATGGATCATTAGTCAATACTCAGCTGACTTGAAGAAAGGGGAGAAACCTTGAAAAATCCAGATATAATATTCATGAATGTCTCTCATGATAAAGTCTACTTACTTGAAAGAATTACTCATGGCTTCCTCTTTTGTTGAAACTGGCAGATACTTATCACATGTTCTCCCCCTCCCCCATCCTCCCCTGCCTCCCCAAAGTTCTCTCTCTCGCTCACTCAGTCACTGAGCAATTCTTCAGGGAACTTTAGAGACTTACTGACTTTTACTTCTGAATTTTAAATTCCATTATAAACAAAGACTCCTTTTCCTATTGGTTTTTGTCCCCGTTTTCTGGAAGCTCTAAATGATTCTTGGCTTCTGTACATCATTCTCAGAGTAATCTCTTCTTTTCCCCTTTGGAGCTTCTTAAAACAAATCAGCAGAATCGTGTCTACTTACTTCTTTAGCATAAAGCCTTCATTCTAGTCTTTAAAACCACTCAATGATCTTAGAAATGTTTTCTCCACATTTTTGTTGACGAGTTTTAAATCAAGTAAAAGCAAGCAATCCAAATGTTTGATTATTTTAACTAACAAGAAGACCCCTGCCACCAATAACCTTTCTTTGTGAGATTACCGGTAAAGTTCTGACAATAACATTACTGCTTCAAGCATAATTCCTTAAAATATAAGACTGTCCTTTCTCAGGGCTCCTGGGTGGCTCAGTGGGTTAAAACCTCTGCCTTTGTCTCAGGTCCTGATCCCAGAGTCCTGGGATCAAGCCCCACGTCAGGCTCTCTGCTCAGGGGGGAGCCTGCTTCCCCTTCTCTCTCTCTCCTGCCTCTCTGCCTACTTGTGATCTCTGTCTGTCAAGTAAATAAATAAAATCTTTAAAAAAAAAAAAGACTGTCCTTTCTTAGGAGACAAACGCAATCAAAGCCATCATTATTCGGCTGAACCATGTCAGAAGAAATGCATCTTTTTTCTTCTCTCCAAGATCAATATAATACCATACATGAGGGGAAAACTTTATCTGTATAAACAAAAATGGGCTTTTCAGAAGGAAATCTGAAACATTAGATGCTCTGTTTCTTGTAGTAAAAATATGTTTTCTACTCTGGAAAAGGTAACCCAGATCCAACCAATAGTTACTTAAAATCATATATATGATTTTATAATAAAATAAAATAGTTGCTTAAATATAATAGCAAATAAAAATAATTGCTTAAAATGGTCAATGTCTTTCAGTTCCATTTTCCACTGCTTGGGTATGTCCAATGGTTTTCAACACATAAAAGGAATTTTTTCAGCATTTTCATAAGATAAATAGTCAGATTTGCAATAAGAATATTCACTACTGTACTTCTTCTTTAGAATAATAAATCCTGGAAGCAAACTAAAAATTCATTAATTGCTCATTAAGAATAATGTTTACTTTCTTCATACTGTTTTGAACCTCCTCAACATTAAAATTAGCTGATTATTTTGTAATAGGGATTTTACCAAAATTTTAATCCATAGAAGACAACTTTTATTGCTTGATTTTTCTCCAGAACAATATATTATAATTGAAATGGGAGGAGGGGACGAGTAAGATTGCCTTTATTTCAGAAAAGCATTATCTGACTAATTGATTTAGTTCTTCATTTTGTTTCAATAGTACCCAATTAGCCAGAAAGTAACATCCAGAGATTTAATGAAGAAATCACCTTCAGTGTAGAGTGGGTATATGTCTCAGAGACATTTTTGTACCACTGTTTGCCCAGAAATATTTTTCAGCAGATTTTGAGTTGGGTGTTTCCACTAAAAGTTTGAAAATTTGCATTAAATGTAAAAGACCAAATGACAGGGAGCCTGGGGGTTAAGGCCTCTGCCTTCAGCTCAGGTCATGATCTCGGGGTCCTGGGATCAAGCCCCACACTGGGCTCTCTGCTTAGCAGGAAGTCTGCTTCCCCCACCCCCAACCTGCCTACTTGTGATCTCTCTCTCTTCTCGTCAAACAAATAAAATCTTTAAAAAAAAAAGACCAAATGACAAATAGCTAATTAGTACTTGATATTTTTATAACATATTATTTCTATGTTGTAGCCTTAGAAGAAAGTTAGTATTAAAAATGAGAAAAAGGGCGCCTGGGTGGCTCAGTGGGTTAAGCCGCTGCCTTCGGCTCTGGTCATGATCTCAGGGTCCTGGGATCGAGGCCCGCATCGGGCTCTCTGCTCAGCAGGGAGCCTGCTTCCCTCTCTCTCTCTCTCTGCCTGCCTCTCCGTCTACTTGTGATCTCTCTCTGTCAAATAAATAAATAAAATCTTTAAAAAATAAAAAAATAAAAAAAATAAAAAAAAATGAGAAAAACACTTTGAGTTCTTGCCCTCTTGATTTTTCTATGAAACTATTTTGGAAGACTGCCAAGCATGTGTTCAACAAATGTTTTATACTGGAAATGTTTTGCCATAATCACAAACTGATTGAATAACTGTGATAATTTAAGTGTTCTTTTGTTCACATGCTTCAATGTTTTGTTCATTTGCTTGAAATATGTGCTTTGCTTTTAGCTAAAATCAGGTTCATATGTATTGAAAAATAAAGAGCTGTATATTTCCATAGCCATATTCTTGTAACATGAGATCTGTAAAAGTTTTGAGAAATAAGTTAATAATCACTTGGCATCAAGTGAAAAGAAAACTATGTATGGGATATGTTTTCATAGTAAGAGCATTTGATTTTGGTCAAATTCATGTCAAAGAAGAATTAGAATTAATTTTAACCTTGGTATGCCTAAAATATAGACAGCCAGATTATTTTAATTGGAAACATATCTTCACATTCAGAATTGCTTATTCTCAGGCACAAAGTTTCCATTTCAAACACTGTAGCCTTGTACAGCAAATCCCTCATTTATCTGAAAACCTCAACTATCCAGATCACCTTTGAGAATCAGGAAAAAAAAGGAAAAAAGCTTGTGAACATCAAAAATAGAAACCACAGATCTTCAGCACACCAGCCCTTCTCTGAGAAGTCTACAATAGATTAGGAATCTCAATTCAAAAAGACTCTTAAAAGTCAGGCTGAAAATAGTACAAAGTAGTGATGTTGACATTACAGTAGTTCAAGGGGAAGAAGCTGTAAAGTAGGCATCATGAACAGAAAATTGAAGGCCATTGTGTGTAGGATCAGCATACTCTTCAAGGGCAGCACTGTGGATTGCAAAATACAATAATGGGTGTGCCTTTTTTTTTTAAAGATTTTATTTTTTTGACAGACAGAGATCACAAGTAGGCAGAGTGGCAGACAAGAAAGAGAGGAGGAAGCAGGCTCCCTGCTGAGCAGAGAGCCCGATATGGGGCTCGATTCCAGGACCCTGGGACCATGACCTGAGCTGAAGGCAGAGGCTTTAACCCACTGAGCCACCCAGGCGCCCCTGGGTGTGCCTTTTTAGAAAGATTTTATTTATTTGAGAGCGAGAGAAAACATGAGCAGGGGGAAGGGCAGAGGGAGAAGCAGGCTCCCCGCTGAGTGGGGAGCCAGAAGTGGGGTTCAATCCCTAGACCCCAGGATGATGACCTGAGCCAAAGGCAGATGCCCAACTGACTGAGCCACCCAGGTGCCCCTATAATAATGGGTATCTCAGTGACACTGATCGTTTGATCCCAAACGCACATCCTGCAACAGCATTTCTCGCACGGGGCCATCTGTGGCTCTCAGGGCTCCTGTGGATTGGTTGTGACATGCCACTCATGAAGTGCAGGGACAGCAGTTCCAAAGATGTTCAGAGCAGAGAAGGATCAGCCAATTATGTACACTCCTCAGTTATCCTGGTTTTATCCTCATTGCCTGCATTTATATAAATTCATAGGATGGAAATGCCAAGAACATAATTTGCCTTACAAGTGACAATGTGGTTATAACAGTGATATATTATGGCCTGGAGCATTTTCATATTTATAAGACATTTCTAAGTTTTCTTATGGGAAAAAAAATCGGTCAGAGAGGGCACATACAGCTTATAAATATAGCTCACAAATGTATCGTGTGATTTTACAAGTGTATTATTAGTTTCCAGTAAAAGAAAGGGGATTCAGATGAGTCTGTTTTCTAATGAGCAAAAGCATAGAAAGGTCAAGAAAAAGATACAAGGATCCTGCCTGGACACTTTGCAAAATTCTTTGCAGTTACAGAAAGTTAGAAACAACGACTCTGAGGACCTCCAGCAGTACACTTGGAAGACCTCACAGGCAGCAGGAGTGTCCCCTTGAATATGACACTACACCTCTGGCTTTGCTGTCTTGGCCACAAAGAGTGAAGCAGGAGCACTTGTGAGCTGGTAAAATAAAACTTGACAAAAAGGCAGCATTCGTAAGGAATGCTCTTTCCTTGAGGGATGTTTTAAAAGCCCATGTCCTTTTTTTTTTTTTTAACTGAAAAAAAAGTCAAATGTTAATATCTTTGTTGGGGTTGAAATTTTATCATGGATATGTTTAGCATTTGCTTTCTCCACTGCAGGGGAAGGGGATGCTATGCTTTTCTTCCTAAAGCAGCTGGAAATTTATTGCCAGTGCTAGCAAAAGCAGTACATTTTTCCCTCTGTGTTTGTACGAATTGCATAACCATGAATTAAGTGATTAAGTACAATGCCCTGTCTTGCTGAGAGGTAAAGAGACACGGGGCTCATAGGCCTACTTTCTTACATCGAGGATCATGCTGGAGCTCATCATACTCTTGATTGAAATCATATTATTAATTTTGTTTTGGATGAGAACACCACATTTTGATTATCGAGACATTTTTATAGAAGGTAAGAAAAAATAATGAGGGCAAAGAGCAGCCCCCGGCATGTGAACAGACAGCAGTGCTAAGTCTTACAAGCATCAGAACATGCTAGAGGAAAATGAAACAGTTACACGGTTTCCTGAAGGTGCCTTCTTTCTTCTTGTTTTCTGCTACTTAAGCTGTCTTTCCTCCCCAGTGGGACATCGCTGAGACTGCTGGACACAGTGAGATGACAAAGAGCTTTATAACAAGCACTTAAACTTAACATTGAATACTGTCACTGGGGGAACGTTGGATGGGGGAGGTAGAGAAGAGAGGACAGAGACAGGGAAGGACGCAAAAGGATGAGTAGGCAAGAGGAAAAGAATGAGACAGTTGATATTTCTGTGTCTGCCGGTACACAAGATATTAATGGTGTTTAAGATCAACCACCAGTTATGAAAACTACTTTTAAAATTCTTGATATTTGAAAGACTAATTCCAGAATCAGTAATTAGCAAATTTTTATAAATATTACTTATACTGTATTTGTCAAGTGTGCTATTTCCTGCTTCAATAGTCAGGAAAACGTAGTAAAGATTTGCAGTATTTCCCTGAATTATTATTATTATTATTATTATTATTTTTGACTTCTCTTTCTCTGAAACGATTCGCCCAACTCCCTGAAACCCTCATCTGGTTCATGCCTCCTCCCCCTTCAGGTCTTTCCTCTTCGATGCCACTTGTTCTAAGAAGCATTCCCTGAAACTCCAAGTCCAGATTCGAAACCACCAGCATGTTCCATCAGCACCCTACATTTCTCCTGTCTGATCTCTTAACACACTGTAAAAAGAATGGTCCATTCATCTATCTTGATTTTCTGCTGGACTCCAAACTCAGTAAGGAAGGAAAGGGATAGTTAGGAGCATGGGCTCTGGGATAATAAAAACACTTTGTAGGGCGTGTTTGTGCCAAGTGTTAAACTGAGCATGTTATCTATGCTAATGCATTTAGTCTTCATCAGAACCCTAGAGGAGAATGGGGCAGAAGCAGATTAACTTTCCCTAAGTCACAAAGCCAGCGACTGGCAGATCCAGAATCCGAACTCTGGCCTTTGTTTCCAGAGACCTCCATGCTCTTTACTATAAGACTCCGTTGCCTCTCGAAATCAGAGCATCTTGGGTTCTAGAACAAAGTCAGCCACGTACTAGTCATTTCACCTGGGGTTATCTCTTACCCTGAGTGAACTTTGGTGTTTTCATCTCAAAAGTGAGAATAAATAACAACATTTGCTTCAAGAAGTTGAGAAGATTCAATGAGATAATGTCTCCAGAATTCAGCAGATAATGCACTCAGCATAGTACTTAGCATATAGTAAGTGCTCAATATTATTTCTCTGCTGTCCTTTTATCCTTATTCCTATTATTCTCCACTTTTTCTTCCTCCTCCTCTTCCTATTTCTTTTTCTCCCCCTTACTCTTCAGAATTGTGCCTTCAGCTCTGAGAAGAAGATGGACATACAGCAGACATCAATGAGCACGTCACGAATGAAGGAATAAGGGAACGGATGAGTGGATGAATAAACGGGATCTCAGGCAAAATTTCTTTGATGTCCCTCTGCATCTTCCATGTGTCTTAGCCGTGTATTTTCCGCCTCAGCAGACTGAGAGAGAGCTGTCCAGGACACCCACAACCCTGGACAGGGTTGGCCTGCCAGGCACTTGTATGTCTTCTCCCTTCCAGCAAAAACCCTGCTCAAGATCAGAACCTTTCCAGGCTAAAAATGTGTGACTTGGTTTAAAGTGAATGAGTGACCAGGCTGTCCTAGAACCACAAAGCGAGGTCCATTTGCAAGAGCTTTGGAAATGCCTATAACACCAAGAAGCACTGTTTAGCCCCAATTCTAAATTACAGTTGACCCTTGCGCAACATGGGGGTTAGAGACTCGGTCCCCTCATGCAGTAGAAAATCCATGTGTCCTTTCTGATTCCCCCCCAAACTTAACTACTAATAACTTACTGTCGACTGGAAGCCTTACTGAGAATACAAACAGTTGATTAACACCTATTTTGTATATTGTATGTATTATCTACTGTATTCTTATGATGAAGTAAGCTGGAGAAAAGAAAATGTTATTAAGAAAATCCTAAGCAGCTAAAAAATGCATTTATAGTACTATAATGTATTTATCGAAAAAAAAAATCCATGTATAAGTGGACCCACACAATTCAAACCTGTGTTGTTCAAGGGTCAACTATATCTGGTTTTCAAACAATCTCAAAAATATCCATTAGACTGACATTATGGATCTATCAACATTTTGCTAAATTAAGCTAATAAGCGCCCTACAAGGCCATTACGATGGCATTATGTTATTGAATATTAATTTAAGTAATAGTGAAAACAGTTATTGTAATAAGTGCTGGAATGTATATGAAATCTGTATTTACTTATTTATTTGGAGTTCACAGCTCCAAAATAGTGTCAACCTTTGAAGCTGCCAGATTATATTGGGCTAAACACGATTAGCAGACATTCCTTGCAGGACGCACCCACCGGTTAAACATAAGCCAGAAACCAACCCCAAGTGCAGTTCAGGCATTCCTGAATCAAATACCTTAGGGAAGAAAAATGATAAAATCTCAGGTCTTCTCATTCTTGGCAAGTACTTCTACATTTTTTTTTCCCCGTGTTAGATTTTAGGGAGAATTCTTACATAGGAGGAATTTCCTGTGAAGTGGGAAATGTCACAGCGGTGTGTTTTCTCCTGACCCCGAGTCAATTCACCAAATTTGCCTCAACTCCCTAATCCGTGGGGATGACTCCTTTGTTCTTTTCTCTGTCTGTGCTCCTGCTTCCCCGTGTGGGTTGGAAATACGACCGGGTGCCGAGGTGAGCGCCGGCAGCGCCTGCACTGGAAAAAACATGGCAGAGTCCGGGTCAGCTTGGGTGTTTTCAGTGGGGGTTTTGTCAGTCCATTGTATGGTGGTTCCTTTTGTTGCACTCACCCCTCCTCTTCTTCCCACCCCCCCTCACTCTTTTTGATAGGGCTCTACTGTTCTTTTTTTATGGTTGTTGAGAGTGGTTTGATCTGGGAGAAGATGCAGTTCCTGGCTTCCTCTTTTGGCGTCTTGATCCTAAAAGGCAACTAAAAAGAAATCCAGATGTGCTGAGGATGGAGGGGGGGTTTCAGGAGAGTCCCTGCCCGGGTTGTTTTCATGGTCCCCGTGGAACGTTCAGAGCCATAGGCAGAAACTCGCCCTGTAGGCCAAGCGTTCGCAGCTCTAGTCAATTGAGTTAATGGGCCCAAGGGAGTGAATGCTGTTTCAGCTCAGTTCTTTGGCATTTTGTATTCGTCTATTTCTTTCAGAAGAGTCCACTTGCCTTAACCAAATTTGGCATGTAAGATTTACCTCAATTTTTGGTTTATCTCTGATTTTTTGGCTTCATTTATCACCTTGAATAAAATAATAGAACTTCTGGGGGAAAAAAAAAGAAAAAGTCACTAGGATTCAGTCTCAAACAAATCAAATTAGTGGAAATACCTGTCTTTCAGCTGCACAGGGTTTTAGGGCAAATATCTCTGACATTGTCAGGTTCTTCTCTATTTACCAGAAATCTGCATCATTATCTAATGAAACTTAAGGGATTTCCAAGGACTCCACAAATATAGAGGAATTTAAAATAGCTATTTATAGAAAAGAAAACTTACTTAATTAAAATCATATTAACTAAATAACCACAACCGATGACTTACATTTTAATTATTGATGGTTCACGTTACCATGGGCCAGGCCTATGTTGTTTCATAATATATTTTAAAAATTAAGCATAGATTAAAAAATAAGTTTCAATAAATTGAAAACACTTTCTCAAAAATTTACTCTGTAAAACGTATAGCTACAAAATACAAAGTTTTTTTTTGTTTTTTTGTTTAATTTTTTTTTTTAAAGATTTTATTTATTTATTTGACAGAGAGAAATCACAAGTAGGCAGAGAGGCAGGCAGAGAGAGAGAGGAGGAAGCAGGCTCCCTGCTGAGCAGAGAGCCCGATGTGGGGCTCGAACCCAGGACCTGGGATCATGACCTGAGCCGAAGGCAGCGGCTTAACCCACTGAGCCACCCAGGCGCCCCTTGTTTAATTTTTTTTTTAGAGAGAGCATGAAAGTACATGTGTGAACATGAGCCGTTGGAGAAGGGCAGAGGGAGAGAGAGAATCATAAGCAGCCTCCATGCCCAGCCCAGAGCCCCATGCAGGGCTTCATCTCACAACCCTGAGATCATGACCTGAGCCGAAATCGAGTCCAACATTTTGCCGACTAAGTCACCCAGGTGTCCTCAGTACACAAAGTTTTATTGTTAAGGGAGGGCATACAAGTCTCTCAGGAAGGGAGTTTCATTATATTTTACACCTGAAACTAATACAATGCTATATATTAATTAAGGAAGGAAGAAAAGGAAAGGTTCCTAACATCGGAGGTGTATATTGTGGGGAAGAAATTTATAGAATAAAACCTCTCGATGGTATATACGTGTAAAATTTCTATTTAGGATAAATGATGTTTAAAGAAAGTGCTAGTGAGAATAAAAACAAAATAACTTGAAACAAAGTTGTTCAAATAATATTGCACCTGTTCCTGAATGCATATCGAGTGTCTGAGGCTAGAAACCTGAGCTCTGGACAATATATGGGGATAACAGATGTGGTTCCTGAGCAAGAAGAGAAAGATATGACTGCAAAGTGCACAAAGGTCAGACCTATAGTGAAGTCTTGTTATATATAGCACAGGCTTCTAGAAGCAATCTGCCTCCCTCACATATGCACAACACATGCATACATACACACACACTTTTTTTTTTCTTTTCCTTTTATGATGTTACAGCATTTGGGGTTCCTTAATCTCAAATTCCTATTAATTCCTACCTGGTATCCCTCTTTTAATTCACATCCTTCCTCTTAAGGGTCTGCGTATCTGTTCAAATATTTTTCTATGTACTTTTGAAATATTTTTCCAATTTTAAGTACAATCTACCCCCCACAACATGGGGCTTGAACTCAAGACCCCAAGATCAAGGGTTGCAGGCTTCATTGACTGGGCCAGCCAGGTGTCCCTATGTCCTTTTAAATTGGGACTTGATTTGTGCTGTAAGTCTCTTTGCAAATTCTACCCTGGTGGTCCCAGAATCTCAGTGTGCAGGGATCATTAAAGTTATCTGCTCCAACCTCTGCTCCGTGTGGGATTCCTGACTTAATTTTTCCCTAAAGAAGGATGTTGGGGTTTGGCTTTGCTGCCTAGAGCAGTGGGAACTGCCTCGTCGCAGGCCTGCCAGGATCACTGCTGGGAATTCCTCACACTGGATGTCTGCCTTTCCCAATTCGTTCCTTCTCCTATTCATCTTTTCCTGTCCTCCCAAGTGACTTCCTCAGTAATAGTTTTCTCTGTATTGTTGACCATGCTCCTTTCTTTCCCCATCCTCCTCCCCTTCTATCCTTCACCATCCCTTAAAAAGGTCTTTAAAAAAACCACACTAAAAATATTCCTACCAAGTGTTCTAATTTGTCTAAGGGTATGCCACTTTAAGTATAGACCAACTTCCATTGATACGTGAGCACGGACACACACATACCACAAATACACACACCGCACCACACATGCCATATACACTCACACATACACACACACATACACCACATATACAACACACAAATACACAATGCATACACGTACACTACACCATACATACACAATACACATACATCACACTACACACAGAACACAACACACACACACCACTCGCATGCAACACACATATACCATAGTGCACACACCATATACCCCCATACATATTACAACACACCCACCACACACACATGCATATATACCCGCACCACACACACCACGCACACATGCTTGCACACACACACCATACCACACACACACACCACACACCCCCATACACACCCACAGCACACATACCACAATACACACATGCTCACACACATATACCACACAAACACACACAAACACAAACCTCACATATACACACATATTGTTTCCCTGGGGTCCAGTTTTGATCCACCATCTCCTTTTGTCATTAAGAATTTGACTTTTTCACATACATCTGATATTAGTAAAATTTACAAAGTAATACCAAGGATGATCGACACGCAGCATTCTGAGTCTTAAGGACCTTAGCAGAGACGAATGCCCTTAAGCTCCTAATACCAGGCCTTTGAACAAGCAGAAGGCACCCTTCGCCGTCCTCTGGGAAAGGGTTGGGATCCACTGCTCTGATTTCTTCCGAACCCACATCCTTACTCACAAAGGCCAAAAAGTTAAAACAGAGGTTCACAATGGCAGCCTACCAGCTGAGTCGGGCCCTTGGTTACATTTTGTGTGGTCTGCCCTGAGGTTTAAAGATAGTTCAGTTAGTGGCCAACATTTACAAACAAGGACATTTTACCTAAGAATCTGGGTATCTATGATTCTTAAGCAAGTAGACACTTAAACAATCCTTGTGCTGTAGTCCTTCTTGGCGGTAGTCGGCAGCTCGACTCCTAGACAACACAAGGTACAAGCTCTCTCTGTTCCTAGCATCCTCCACCATTCACTTTCTCTTCCATATACCCCCCAACATCCTGTTGCCTTACCTCCTTGGCCCCTAGAGGCAAGGGAGAGTTTCCTCTGATGAAGACACTTGGAGTCTGGTTGCAAACTGATTTAGAAAAACAAATAAAACCTTAGGTGGGTCACAAGCTGTGACTTATGATGGTAAAGATCGAAGGAGACTTTGGAAACATGGATAACATAGAATCCAAGCTCCAATCTGAGCATATTGCTACTTACTAGGGTAAATCCCATGCAAATAATCTATTCGCAAAAAAATGCTAATATCACAAAGACGGAAAATTGGGGGCAACAAAATGTAAGTGAGAGACTACTGTGTGCTTCCCGAGCCCCAGTTCCTTTCCCTCCTGGGCAGTGAGCCAGACTGCCCATCTCAGCCTCCCCTCATTTGGATGTGCCACACGACCTAGAACTTGGACAGAAGAAAGGGTGCCCCCATAAGCTTGACTCCAAAAAGCTTCCCTCACAGTCTTCCCTGCTTTCTTTTGGTGCCCAATCTCCAACCAAATGGAGAGGACATCAAGGACCTAGAAGCAGATAGAAGATTGGAAGGAGTCTGGGGAACCCACCACCCCAGGCCCATCACCCACCCCCAGATCCCACTCCACACTGACTTGTGACTTGAGTAAGAAATAAGCATTTGTATTCCACTGAGACGCTGAAGTTTGGGGCAATGTACATTACAATAGTCAGCCTGCCCCCGATTCATACAGAAGGCTCCAGAAAGCCAACTAGGAAACGGACGTGTAAAGTGTTCCAGATGGTAATGATTGCTAATTAGCGTATCTGTGCCACCAACTAGATAAGGACTCGCTTAGAAGCTCTTTAGTCCTTAATGGGCTAGAAGGCTGCTGCTTCCAGGTTCCAGCTCCCTGCTAAAGAGCAGATGAAAGGCTGTTGCTGTGTTTAGGAAATCTTCTATACAAAATTGCTCTGTGCAGCTGTGCTTTTCCTGCCCAAGTGGAGAGGAACACATAAAGGCAAACCCCATCTGTTTGGGAACAGTTAATGTGCCTCCAGGCTCCCAGGTAACACATACCTGAAGAGGGGAACAGGAAGAATATCAGGATGAGACTTAATTTTGCATAAGAATAGCGTCTGAAACCTGCGGCCCCCTAGAGGGATACACAATTGCAAGTTAGAACTCTTTATTAGTTTAGGACTGTTGAAATGATAGGAGCTTTAAAATTCTGATTTACATTAGCCTTCAACTAGGGACACGTTTTCCCTATGCAGTCGTGGGGACGCCCGTTTTCCCAATTGCAAGTTTTCCCTTTTCTGTCCTGTGTTGGCAACTATAGTGAGGGTTTCTAAGGATTTAGCAATTTGTTGAGATGATTAGGAATAAAGGAAGAGATGGTATCATAACTAACTCATTACTTCAGACTTTTTTTTTTTTTTGCTCTGCTTGTTGTAGGTTGTGCGTATGTGTGTGGTTTTTCTTTTTTTAAGATTGTATTTATTTATTTGCCAGAGAGAGAGAGCGTGAGTGCACAAGCAGGGAAGCAGCAGGCAGAGGGAGAAGCAGGCTCCCCGCTGAGCAGGGAGCTCCATGTAGGACTCAATCCGAAGACCTTGGGATCATGACCTTGAGCCGAAGGCCTATGGTCAATCGAATGAGCCACCCAGGTGTCCCTGTTGCGGGTTGTTTGTAATAGAACATTTAATATAGAACCTTGTAATGTTAATGATCTGATTTCCCAGGGACTGGTCCAAAGTGAGAAGTCAGTCTCAAAGTGGTTCCACCTCACAAAATGAGACTTGACATGGTAGGGAATTAGGCCCTGGAAGCAGGGTGAGTTTTGATCCTAAGAAAGGCTGAATGCATTGCAGAGTGACAACCCCAGTGTCCAGTGCCATCCCAGGGCCACAGTGCCATGGAGTAGGGTAGACCCCAAGCTGTTCAGAGGAAGTCCCTTGGTTAAATTATTTTAATGCATATGCTTGGCCTCTTTGAATACATTGAAGAAGATCAAAACAAAGACATATCTAAGAAAATTACTCAAAGAGGAATAGATAATCAAGGAGAGAGAAAGAGATTCTCCATAAGGTTAGTATAATGGCTTTGTAATGGTTGCCATAACTGAACCAAATCTGGCTCTGGGCTTCCTGCCGCGTAAACAAAGACATGACAACTGGAAAGTCCTGCTCCTAGTCGACGAGGCTGAGTCTTCACTGACCTCAAATTCCAGAAGAAAACGTTGGATCTGGAACTTCATGTGGGTATCATTGGGGAACACGACTATTTCTTTAAACACACACACACTCACAAAACAAAACAAAACAAAACAAAGCCATTGTCAAGCAATATACCATAACTGCAACTCAGTGAAGGTACTTGGGACAGGGGGAAATGCTGGTGATTCCACCACCTAAGACTTTCCCCAAAAGAAGTTTGCTAAAATGCATGTTGAGATTATATTCACTGTTTTCTTTTATGGTATCTAAAGCAGAGTTAGGCAATTAAAGGACGGCTTGTTAGGCTATAATATGACAGATACAATTTTAAATGACCCAAGGATGCTCATTTATGTGATATCAAGTGTTTGTGAAGGATACACTGTCTCTAGAGAAGTGAACACAGACTCACTGACATTCTATACTTCAACGCATTTACCATTTACTTTGGCAAAATCACACTGGATTTGGGCAACCCTGTGGCAGGTGGCATTACAGTCATCTGTGACTTAGGCATGTGTAAGGCACGTGTCAGGGAGCTCACAGTCCCCTGGACATAGTGAAGGAAGAGGCATTGTAGTTTTTTAGGTCAAAGGTTCAAAGACCTGTTTTCAAGCAAATTTAGATTTTTTTAGATCTGAGCAGCTGTTTCCCATACTCCTGGCATAAAAGAATAATAAAAATGACTATTATTCATTGAGCTCTTAATACGAACCAGGTACTTAGCACTTTGCACACAGAATTTCATGGTCTGCATTCAACAACCCTGTGGTTTCAATAGTATTATCATCTTTTTTCAATGACAATTCTGAGATTTAGTGTCTAGCCCAAAGTTTACAACAGCTAAGGAGCAGATGAGGAACCCGAGGTATCTCCATTTTAAATAACCAGCCCAAGGTCAATCAGATAAAGAGCAGCAGCCTTGCAAGTTCAACACAGTTTACACCTGGGCCCATGCTCTTAAGACCTATTTGATAATTTCCCCGCCAAAATAGTCCCAAGCCATAAGAAAATAAGTGTAGTTTAACATAGACTCCTATGACCAAGCCCAGTGTCTCAGAGCAGCATTCAAAATTCTAGCTATGAAAAGGTTAGGGGGGAAGGAAGCAGTACCAGGAAGGATCAGAAGCAAAGCAAGGTAGGAAAATGCTAAACAGTTGTCTCCCTCCTTTATTTTCTAGCTTCCCACCAGCAGTGAGCTGATGTCAGGGTGGGGTTTGAGGCCAGGATTCTGCTATCCTAAGAATCACACTTTTCTTTGGCTTTCCTGAGAGACTGGATGAGCTGAATACTCCCAGCTCCTTAGTTACTGATAAACCTTCAAGCACGTGTGGACTCTACCTGTGGAATAATCTAGAAGCCTTCCCGGTTAGTCTGTAGATAAGTGAATGAATGTTTGAGAGCCTACAGCTTTTCCATGTCCTCCACAAACATAACTTTAAATTTTTTTAAAGTAAGGTTTTTATTGTCTGCAACCAGAGACTTTCTGGTTATTGTAGGCAAAAGCAATCACCTGAATGCAAGGCTGGATTGAAGAATGGATTGTTATCTAAAATTGAAATTTTTCTCCTTGGCTTATCTTCCATTGACATACTTGCTCATTCATTTATTTATTCATCAACTCTTACTGAGAACACCCAGTGTGCACCAGTGAACTTGGAGTGATGTTCTGAGAGAAAAGGAAAGGGAAAAGTGACAATCTGTGAAACAGATCTCTAGGGCCAGGTGCCTTAACATGACCCTAACTACGGACAGGGGTGGGGAAGTGTGCTCATGAGGATATGAGATGGGGGCTGAGGCTATGGAGCAAACCAAAGCAATTAGATTATCAGCGTGCCCATCTGTGGAGATTTTCTGTAGGGAAGGACCCAGTCCAAATATAATGAAATAAGAAGATGGAGAGCCCAAGACAAGACAAATGGGGTATTTACTTGAAGAGGTGATGAGGGTGGGTTGGAGATGAGAAGATGAGAGATGAGACTAGGTACCAACAAACTGAAGGGCAAGTCCAGGCTAGATTCAGAGAATATAGCCCTTTCCCTTCAATGCCTTCCTCACAAAATGGTTCTTCTCTTGTTTTGAGGCTGGAAATATAAAGAAATAAACGGCTCGGGAATCCTGGGTGGCTCAGTGGGTTATGCCTCTGCCTTCGGCTCAGGTCATGATCTCAGGGTCCTGGGATCGATTCCTGCATAGGGCTCTCTGCTTGGGGAGTGGGGGGTGGGGGGGAAGGCTGCTTCCTCCTCTCTCTCTCTCTGCCTGCCTCTCTGCCTACTTGTGATCTCTGTCTGTCAAATAAATAAATAAATACATACATACATTAAAAAGTCTTTAAAAAACAAAGAAAGGAAGGAAGAAAGAAAGAAACTGCTCCACATTGATGGCACTTGGTGACTGAATGCAATGTGTGGTGTGGAAGAGAGAGTCAAGAGTGCAAATGTGGGGTCACAATAAGTTCTGCCTGAAGGGCTTGAGAAGCCTGTGGTACATTCAGGCTGGGTTTCTGGTGAGCAGGTAGATATGCTTATCTGGTGTTGGGAGACACGGATGCAGAAGTCACTGACCCAAAGGCAGGTCACCTCCTACGGAATGTTATTCTAGAATAGAGTCCAACTTGATGGCAGGCAATCTGTCCATACACCAGGGAATCTCCAGTTTAGAAAGGTCACTAAGTTCAAATTCCATTCCAGGATTATGATTCTGGGATGCTAGATCCCAGTTTCCCTTTTGGTTCCTCAAGCCATAAAAAAAGAATTGGCTAAAACATGTCTCTTATACTCTTGGAATTCTCATCTGCTTTCAACGAATTATGTATATAGTTACAGAAGAAATGTTCCTTTCTAAAAATAAGCCTATAAAAATCAGATAAAGAGGGGAATCTGGGCTGCTTAGTCGTTTAAGTGTCTGCTTTCAACTCAGGTCATGGTCCTGGGGTCCTGGGATCGTGTCCCGTATCAGGCTCCTTGCTCAGCAGGGAATCTGCTTCTCCCTCTCCCTCTGTTCTCTCTCTCTCTCTCAAATAAATTAAAAAAAAAAAAAAAATCCAAATATCAGATAAAGCAAATAGTCTACATCATTTCCTCTAGGTGTTTTTGGTATTTCACCCAAACTAGGTCAAAATAAACTCACATTAAGAAATCTGACCCTTCGCTCTCCTATGTTTAATCCCTCTTATCATAGAAATTCCTGGTTTGGGGAGAGATAGTTCACGGAAAGCGCAGATGCTTATTCATTTGAATGACCAGATCTATGGAACCTCATTCTAGGGAGGGAAATGTAGAAAAGCCATATAAATTATTGCCAAGCACAGCTAAGGAGGGCAGACAGAAGTGCTGCCCTGAGATCACCTATTAGGAAGGCAATTCCTGCGTTTGTGCCCTGGCAGATCCCTACAGTCTCAGACTGAAACAAACATTGCAAAGGAGAAGCCCTGCATTTTACATAATTCCTGCAGAGCAGGAATCTCATTAACAATTGCTAAGAAACAACGCATGGGAACTGTTCAAGATTCATTTATATGTCAAAATGTTCCTGACTTTTGGGTTACAAATGAATAAACTCTAAGCCAGTGAAGTGGGCAAAAAAGCATTTCTGTTGGCAATTTTACTCTGCTTCCTCCTTGCTTGCTTCTCTCTTTTTCTAAACTTGTGTTTCTATTCTGTGAGATTTGCTACCGCTTCTGTGAGCAAGCCAGTTGGAGGAATGGACTACTGATGGCTTTGGGACATATCTTCCTGGGCAGAGCCTGGCCAGGGTGCTGCTGTAGGTAGTGTAACCTCTGGGCTCAAACTCTGGCCAATGTCCCTGCTCCCATGTGTGCTCACCCAGACCTGGTCTCCCACCAGCAAGGTACCAGAGAAGCTTGTCACCCTCACTTGTGCCCCAGCATGGCCTGAGTTCCAGGGTGGTGACCAGGCTCTGCTTCGTTCCCCAGTTGGAATCCTGTCCCTGAGTCCATCTTCCTGAATTTTAGCTCCTTCCCGCTCCCACCATGCATGAAACCCTGTCAGCAAGATCCCATAGGCAGTTTGCTTAGGAGCTGCGGCTGAATAGCCTCCCCCCAGCCCCTGCTCTGGAAAAGAGCTTGGACTCTCTCCAATCAGGCTCTATCCTGGAAAGCTACCTTCCCCATCAACAGCACCACCAATGTGAAAGAAAGGAGTTTTGCCTCCCCATCCCAATGTCCAGGATGTAAGGGTTAAAAGATACATTAAGTCCAAAAACCAGACTTGCGATTTAAAGGGCACTTTAAATCTAAAGAGCCTGATTTGAGCACCATTCTTTTTTTTTTTTTTTTTAAGATTTTCTTTAGAAAGAGAGAATGTGCATGCGTGAGTGAGGGGAGGAGCAGAGGGAGAGGAGAGAGAGAATCTCCAGCAGACTTGGCACTGAGCATGAGCCGAAATCAAGAGTCTCATGCCTAACCAACCCAGCCATCCAGGAGCCCTTTGAGCACCATTCTATAAGGAATATTACTTACTGAAAAGAGATTCCATACCAGTTGCTCTTTAAAGAGGGAAGAAAGATGGGATGCCTGGGTGGCTCAGTTGGTTAAGCGTCCAGCTCTTGGTTTCAGTTTAGGTCATGATCTCATGGGTCATAGGACGGAACCCCTGGTCAGTGTACACTCTCAGCGGAGAGTCTCCTGGAAGATTCTCTTCCTCTGTGATTCCCAAAGCATGTGCACGCCAGATTTTTTTTTTTTTTTAGATTTTTTTAAATCTTAAGAAAAAAAAAAGTAAAGAATGAAGAAAGATCAAAAAGATGCAAAAACAGGAGCTGTTGTGAAATCACCTTGTCAGATCATGTACAGTAAGACACTCTCTTCTCGCTCTATGCCACCATCCTGATCAAACAAATCTCAGCTTTCTCTACATGGCTTCCTTTGATCTCTATATTCACAAAGAAGGCACTTGATGGCTTCGTCCTGGCTGGATCCTTGTGACGGGTTTCTCCTTTGGGTAATGTGCTTACGTCTGTATTATCTATGGTCATCTGTCCCATCTGCGTGTGCCAAGCACTTCTTCTGTCTTCCCCACCAGCTGCTGCAGTCTTTCTACAAACAACTTTGTTCTGACTGCTCTCCTGCTTAGTGTCATTGGATAGGAAAATAGCACCCCTATTCCTATACTCTTTTCCCCTTTTCCCCCAAAGCCCACGTGGCCAAGGGCCCTATTCTTGGCCTCCACTCAGGCTTGCTGTGGACCTCAGCTAGGAACAGAATGAGTACAATGTCCAGCTATGTCCTCCTGTTTCAAATGACTGTCATTCAGTGCCTACAAAAGAGATCTTTTTCTGGGAACTAGACCAAAGGGTTAATTGAGAAATGAAAATGATTAAAGGAACCCTAACAATAAAGTGTATACAGTTCGAATATATAATATCCTACTTAAATATACACTTAACTTTCCATACAAACACTGTAGATGTTGTATGATTTGGGTCTGGGATTATCTCTCTCTTGCTGAAACAGTTCATTAAGTGCAGCAAAGGAAACTGGGCCTCTGAGTTTTAGCTAGACTTTCCTCTGTGTTCATGACTCTGCCCACCTGGTTCCGTCTCCCTGCTGATAAGCACGTGCCTTGGGCCTGCATACCAGTCCTGGGGATCCTTTGTCTCTCACGTTGTGATTCCTCAACTTTCAGATGTGAGCTACAACCTCTTCATCAACCATTCATGTCGTTTTAGCTACCTAAGACTCCACACGCGATTAAGCAGCCCCTGCAAATCTCACCCTTAACTGCATTTGTTTCCACCAAATTAGTCTCAGCAAAATGTTCGCAGGAGCTCTGTGTTACCCACGAGTAGATTCTCTACTTTCAGGCTGGACTGTGTTTTACAATTCCATGGTCCTGACATTTTTGGATGGGGGTAAAGGAGGTCAAATGGGTGAAGGGGGTCAAAAGGTACAAATTTCCAGTTATAAGATAAATAAGTCCTAGGGATGTCATGGATGGTACCATGGGTGTAGCTAACAATACTATATTGTATGTTGGAAAGTTGCTAAGAGAGTAGATCTTAAAAGTTTTCATCACAAGTTAAAAAAAATTGTAGCTTTGTGTAGTGATAGATGTTAACTAAAAGTATTGTGGTGATCATTTTGCAATATATCCATATATCAAATTATTATTTTGTTCATCTGAAACAAATATGATGTTTTTTAAAAAGCTAATACAATGTTCTTTGTCAATTAGATCTCAATTTTAAAAATTTAATTTTTAAAGGAGAGAGAGAGGCTTTGTAAGAACAAATGATGATAATGTACATGCTCCTGAGAACCAATAAAAATATTTTAAGGGTAATAAATACTTATTGTAAAAAAGTGAATAAAAATGCACTCAATCCTAAAACAAAACAAAACAAAACAAAAAAACCAAAACCGAAACCAAAACAAAAGCAAACAAACAAAACCAGAAAACCCAACAAACCCAATCCCCCAAAACTTCTTGATCCTAATATTCTGAGATCCACTATCAGAAATAGTCCCTGGGCCTGGCAAACTGAGACTTTGCCACTGAATCATTTCCCACCCAGGCTTTTCAGGCCTCCCTGAAAATCAGTTCGCTGTGGGAACCTGGAAATCTGCTCCTCCGTGCACGCTGAGATTTGTCTGTGTGTCTGTGCGGGAGCGCGCGTTTCCCATGCTCCTGAAACCGCGGGTACCAGGGACCTCGTTTCATCTTCTCTTCTCTCTTTTTAATTTCCAAAAGCATAGTGACTCCTTCAAAGACAGTAAGAAACAAAACGTGAATAACTAAATGTTTGTATGTTCTAAACCGCATGTAACCAAAACGAAAAATACCAGAGCAGGAACCTTTTAGATACCACCTAACACGCTCCTTCTGTGTCCTTTATTCCATTAAACGGCGTCTCCAAAGAGAATGCCAAACACATGCCTGTTTGACAGTTTGATTTGAATGCTATCATTTAAAAAAAAAATATTTTATTTATTTATTTGACAGACAAAGATCACAAGTAGGCAAAGAGGCAGGCAGAGAGAGAGAGGAAAGCAGGCTCCCCGCGGAGCAGAGAGCCTGATTCGGGGCTTGAACCCAGGACCCTGAGATCATGACCTCAGCGGAAGGCAGAGGCCTTAACCCACTGAGCCACCCAGGTGCCCCTGAGTGCTATCATTTTAATGCAAAATATCATAGCTTTTATTTTTTTTTAACTGATCATCATTAAATTCTTAACTGACTTCATATTCTACCACCAAGTATTTTTTCAAAGGCAAATAAAAATACATGTATGATAATGAGAAAACGTACCTTGATAATAAGGTCGGGTTTTGTTTTGTTTTGTTTTTTTTCATTTACAGGAAAATGCTCAGAAACATTGCTATGTCCCTGCCAGAAAGGCATTGTAGCATGATGAAAGTTTCCATGCTAGGAATCTGTTTTAGGCCAGATCTTTAAAAATCAGAACCTAAGGCAAAGCTCTTGTGCCAATGTTCTATTTGGGAGTGCAATCTCAGGGCAGCAAGAATGCAAGGAAGGGAAGGACTGAATGCAAGTATAAAGTGGTATACAGCTGAATCAGCTGGAGCTTCTCAAAAAAGCCCAGTTGCTCACTCTGTTGCATAGGACACAGACAAGATGTTGTTTGAAGTCTCTGTGTCCATTGGGGATAAGAAAGGCAAACATTTGGGCGCCTGTATGGCTCAGTTGGTTAAGTGTCTGCCTTCAGCTCAGGTTGTGATTCCGGGGTCCTGAGGTTGAGTCCTGTGTTGGGCTCCCTGCTCCATGGGGAGCCTGATTCTCCCTGTGCCTCTGCTTCCCTCTCTCTTTCTTTCTCATGAAGAAATAAATAAAATCTTGAAAGAAAGAAAGAAGAAAGGAATGAAAGAAAGAGAGAAAGAAAGAAAGAAAGAAAGAAAGAAAGAAAGAAAGAAAGAAAGAAAAAAAGAAAGAAAGGCGAATATTTTATGGGCTGGCTTTTCCTGAACTCTAGATTGCTCCAATGTGTACTTATTTCCTTGCAGTTCCAAGTTGTGGGGCTTATCCCCTCCAGCAGCTGCTGGAGACCATCTCTGCCTTGGGTCCAGGCAAGACCCACGTGCTGGAGCTGTGGTGGCTCCCACAATGGCAAGTACAGTAGGGACCATGCTTCCACCTGGCCATGGCGTCCCAGGAGTGCCTGGAAGGATCACTGGCGTGAGAGACAATGACGGGGCAATGACGGGGCCGCCCCAGTGCTGCAGGACTGTGTGGGAACACTATGAGCTTCTGTGGGAGCCACGCAAGCCCCCCAGTGGAGGCCTGGGACCCAGCAGATCAGGGCAGGGGTGTAAACATGGTCTGACACAGGAGCTGAGGAGGAAATGGGTATTACTGAGCCCTTGCTTTTGGCTCTGTGACTTCAAGCAGGCCAGGTGACCTCTTGCCCCGGTCACTGCATTTGTGAATCCTCCAAAGGGGAGGAATAACCTTAAGACTGTCTCTGTGTGAAGAAACAGGGTTGGTAGATCTCAGACCCCAAGAGACATAATAAGCTTATCTCCTTTAGCACTACAAGGATCTACAGTACGCCAGTGTAACATCCTCATTGCCCACATGAGAAAGAGTCACAGAGGAAGGTCTAGGTCTTTTAGATCTATCTCATAATACATACAGTTGGCAGAGAGCTTTCACACATACTATCTCATGGGACCCTTTGCACAGCCCTAGAGGTGCATACATCAGCTAGCCCTGCCTCCCACAGTACTAGAGATGCAGTCTTTGCATCTCCACTCGAAAGCTAAGGATCTTTCTATTACACTGTAAGTCCCACTTTTCATGTATCTACTTTCGGCTCAAGAAGGTATGCCTTTCTAAGGCATTCTAATCAGCTCGTACTTTGTTGTCTAAAGAGCGCAGTGACTGTCTTTCCATTAATGCTCCCAGTACTCGGTGGATGACACATCCTGGAAGTATTTTGGACAATGGGCTTGATTTATGTTCCCTGGCAGGGATTGGGGCGGGGGGAGGGGGCTGGCCTAGGTGGTGGTAATTCCACAGGCCAGATTGCGACAGAAGGATTGCCTGTAATTATTGGCACAAGTTACAACGCGTTGATAATGACGGTCCCAAGACAGGATGCCAAGAATCAGAGTTAGAGAATCATACTTGGAGATCAAATGTGCCATTGGGTCTAGCAGGTTCAGAGATAGAATTCAATGGCCAAGGGATCATGAAAGAAGATCCCAAGGAATAAGGGATTGAAACAAGGGAGGGAGGGAAATCTGGGTACCAAGATGGGATGATGATGGGTTTTTGAGCCTTTTGAGGCTGAGTTGAGCCTTTAATGAGCCAGCCACGGAACAAAAATAGTGTGTTTTCTGCTGCTTGGTGGAAAATTCCAAATTTGATAATTATTTGCGAAGTGGTTACTTTGGCTACAGAATTAAAGGCTCAACTCTTAAAGCTTGTGTTTCATAAAGAAATAAAAATTGTGTACACTGTGTACATTGCTGAATCACAAGATGGTATAAGTTAAGTATAACATGAGTAGTATAAACAACATATTCTAATTATTCAGAGTGATAAGAGATCTGAACTTTGAATTCGAAACCCTAGGTTTTCGAAGGGAAAAGCATCACATTTTGCAAAGATTTTTCTGGAGACAGCATACGTAACAGATCAAGATGAAGTGACTGAGACAGAGAAATCCCTTAGAAGATTATGGTACTTGTCCATATATGATAACAGAAGGGTTTAGTAATATAAGTCATGGCAATAAAAATATTTTGGATAGACCCATTTAAGGTTGTCTCTCAGATTTTTTCTTTAAGTAATAATATCAAAGATAAAATACATTTATTTCATTAAGTTCACACCCCACTGAATATCCTTTGAGCCATCTCTCTTTATATACTGGTCAAGCTTTGCACAGAGGGTCTGGAAATTGGAAGGTAAGGTGCTATATAAGAGGAAACAATTATAGGAAGAGATAGTACGGTAAAATATTGGTGCTTGCATGAGTGTTGGAACCAGACACATCTGAGTTCAAATTTGTTCACCAGTGTGTAATCTCGGGCAAGTTACTGAAAATTTCTCTAAACCTCTGTTTCCTCATCTATAATATGAAAATAATCTTTCCCTAGTGGTATTTAGGAAGGATTTAAATGCAACCCCATGGGGCGCCTGGGTGGCTCAGTGGGTTAAGCTGCTGCCTTCGGCTCAGGTCATGATCTCGGAGTCCTGGGATCGAGCCCTGCATCGGGCTCTCTGCTCAGCAGGGAGCCTGCTTCCTCCTCTCTCTCTGCCTGCCTCTCTGCCTACTTCTGATCTCTCTCTGTGTCAAATAAATAAAATCTTTAAAAAAAAAATAAAATAAATGCAACCCCATAGTAGCTATCTCTCTAGACAGCCAACACTCCAGAAATATAGCCTATTGTTACCATGAGACCATTTAAAAGAAACTCATTTTTCATGATAATGATACCCCTGGAAGGTCATCTGGAAGGTTACTGCATGTACAGACCTCTTCGGACGTCCACAGAACATGGTGGTGCTCTGGTCCTTATGCACGGTTGACACTGTTCTCAAAACAAATATTGCTTCCATCTATTTCATGTTGTGAATATTAGTTTTTTTAATCTTTTTTTAAAAGATTTTATTCATTTATTTGACAGAGAGAGAGATCACAAGTAGGCAGAGAGGCAGGCAGAGAGAGAGAGAAGCAGGGCTCCCGCTGAGCAGAGAGCCCAATGCAGGACTCGATCCCAGAACCCTGAGATCATGACCTGAGCTGAAGGCAGAGGCTTTAACCCACTGAGCCACCCAGGCGCCCCATGAATATTAGTTTCAAATTATAGTATGTTCCTCATTTTTATACTTGAGGTTAAGACTTGTTAACTCAATTTAACATACATAGAAATGCAAAGCAAACATTTAAATCCACAAATCCACGTTATACTTCTTAGGACAAAGCTCTAACATTTAAAAAAGAAATAGTTTTGGATTACCAGGCACAAAAGCGTAGGCTTATATTTTAGTATCTTATTTTTTATTTTTGCATTAAATGTCTTACTTTTTAAACTTCAGTATCTTATGGAAGCTATGTCTTCTACATGTGTCTGTGTGAATGTGTGTCATACATAGTTTTGGCGATTAGATCTGAGACATGTCTGAAAATAATTAGGCCTCAGAGAACGTGAAAGAGGATTACTTATTTCTCTTCTGGTTTCATGTGACTAAACCCAATCAAGAAAATTGCATCCATCCTGAAAACACTTTGATGCAGAATTTTGGCTTTGATGGAGGAGGGGGACACATTAAAGTCAAGAGAGACAGGGGCTTGAGAACAGAGTCTTTAGGAGCTGTTGGGTGTTCTGGTCTGTGACCCACGATGACTGAGTATGATAGCCAGATAACAGAGTTCAGTGGTCCCATTTGGTGTTCCTTTATTAGGGAATGTTTATTCATTGTTCCTCTTCATTTCCAGTCCTCCAAACCGGCTTTAAATACCAGTGTCTGTATCCCCACAAAGACAAAAACTCTCAGATTAATATCAATCGGAGAATACTGAACTACTTAGTTTTATAAGGGAGTGTTAGGATCCATCCATAAAACAAAGAAAGAATTACCTGCAGGAACCTACAACTTCTTAAGTGTCAAAATCTCCTCCTGGATAAAAAGAAGGAGGAAAAACTCCAATATAGAAAAAACATTTGGACCAACGAACCACCACCTCCCATAATTTTATGGTAGTGATCAGCGTAAGTGCTACCTGTCACAGGTGTCATGTGATATAAAATACCTATGATTTATTTTGGCAACTTCACTGCTAATATTCCAGGGAGTGGTTTGTCCTCTGAGTTCCAATGGGAATAAGATCAAAAACATTGGTTTGAAGTCAGTGAAAATAAAGTTATAATTTTTTTTCCGAAATAAAGAAATCAATAAATTGAACTAAGTCAAGGAAAACTTCAAATAGGACGGCCAACATGTTGGTTTCCAGCACATGTTAAGCCTGTACATTTATTTCATATCCATTGGCTCAAGTCTGTGGGGACAGGACAAAGAAGACAAGAACAACAACAAAAGGAACTCCCTGAAAAGGCCTGGCTTATTCAAGAGCTCTGTGAACACTGAGGATGAAATTTAATGGTCTGTGACTCCTCCAAGCACAGACCACCTAGCTAGCATCATTGAATGCCTTTGATTAGCTTGGCCAGGAGAAGTAACCTACTGAACCCTGAGTAGATGTGGCAGACAGAAATCTAAACATCACTGAAAGCAGCAAAGTCATAGGCATTAACCTTCCACAAATATTTATTGAATATCTGGCAGCCTAGGGGCTCTCATTCCAGGAGGCTCTGACAAACTAAAGGAGGGAGCAAGAGAGACACGCATGTGACCAACCGCAATTTATTTTCACAGGCAGTGTACTAAAGAACAAAGAACTAGGAGAACACTTCAAAAGAAGGCAATCTCTTCTGACTGGGGAGTTGGAGTAGTCTGGGGGAACTCACAGAGGTGGTGATGTTCAAGGAAGGCCCTAGAAAGTAAAGAAACTCACCCAGCACAGTCAGGTGGGAGGGACGTTTTATATGGGAGTGGGAACAGCCTGGACAAAGTGGGGCAGCAAATGGCATTTGGCACCAGAGGGGACAGAACATGAGGGGTGGTGGGAAGGGAGAGGAGTAAAAAGTGACATTGCAAACCTATTCTGAAGGAGCCTGAATGCCATGCCAAGAAATTTGGGCATTATTCTGGAACTATCGTGAAATCATTGGATCATTCATTCAAACAATATTTTAGAGGACCTACCATGTGTTAAGTAGAGGTTTTCCTCCCATCAGAAAGTATAGCATTCCTGTGGCATCCAGATAGCATCAAGTATGGAAGCAACTGCCACTTCCTTTTTCTTTTTCTTTTTTAAGATTTTATTTATTTATTTGATGCGAGGCTTGATCCCAGGATCCTGAGATCATGACCTGAGCCAAAGGCAGACTCTTAACCAACTGAGCCACCCAGGTGCCCCATAAATGTCACTTTCAAAAAGTGAAAATCCTCTACGGATTTCTTTCATTAGCAGAAGCAGATATTAATGTAGGCATCTTGTAAAAACAAAATGGTGTAAGGCAGCTTTCAGATAGCAGGGAAATCTGTACTATGTTAGTTTCTGAAGAGTAAAAGAAAGAGAAAGGACAGATTTTTCTCGAGGGGTGCATAACCTAACGGGGAGAATGGCAGGCAAACAATCCCAACACAGCAAGTTAAATGCTAAGACAGACGTGGAAATACTGGGGACTCCAGGAGACAAGACCAAGTCGGGAAAACACAAAGGAATCCTAACAAGGGCTTCCCTACATAGGCCGTTTCTCTGCGAGCGCCCAGAACTATTGTGTTATGGACACACAGACTCACTGACTCTTGCAACAACCACCCAAGGTAGGGGCTCCTGTATTATTAATCCCATCTATGGAGGCTAAACCCGAAACAGTGTGAGCTGCCAGGCCCTAGGGCTGGTAGGCAGCAGAGGTAGGCTTAGAAGCTCACAGTCTGGCATAAGCCTGTATGTTTAACAACTTCGCTGTTTCATCTCTGAAGGGAAAACTTAGCTTGATCAGAGGCTCCTAGGGTGAGAAAGCAGAGACCTCTGAGTTGAGGTGGTTGGAGGAGCGAGAATTCCGAGGGCCCAGGCCGAGGCCGCACAGGGCCTGGGGAGGACAGTGAACACAGCTCAGCCTCTGGGGCAAAGACACGGTGGAAGGGGGTGGGGGGTGGAGGGTGGGGAGGTGCCAGGATGACCCCTAAGATTTGGCACCAGGCCAGAGCTAGACTCTAAGCTCTAAGCAGCATCTGTCAACACAATCAAACTCTAAGAGCATTTTTGGGACAATCATTTTCTAACTTGATATTTATTTATAAGTTTTCAAAGTCCTAATTGTTCTCTTTCTCATACCATGCCAACCCAGAGCCTATCTGTACTTTCCATGTTGGAAGAGGGCATCAGCGATGTTGTCTGTGACCTGCGCCCATCCAGGGTGCAGAAGCTCTCCAGCCTCACCCGCCTAACTTCAGCAACTCTGCCGCATGTGGCTGTTTCCACTTCAGCCACTCCCTGCAAAACTCGCAGCCACTCTGCCTAAAGGCCATTTGGCCTCTAAGCTTCTACCAAGGCCTGAGGCTCACTGGGCCTAAGGTGCAGCCTAGCAGTGTGTGTTGGGGGAACCCAGAGGCAGATAGGGTAGATGCATAACTATCCCACCTCAGGCCCTTCAGGTGGGGGAAATTCTGATGTGTTTTCTGCATGCTCCTGGGGACCTGACAGGGTTGAGTGCCCCATGCCTCTCTGTCATGGCATGAGCCCATTGTTCATTGGTTCTTCTCCCTCTGACCCATTCTCTAGCTCCCTCAATCCTCTCTGCTGGGACCACCTCCAGGTAAACTTAACCTGCACCAAATCCTCATTTCAGGCTCTACTTTCAGGAGACCCAAACTAAGATGATTTCTTTATATCCTGTTGAATTTCCTCCTTTCAGCTTTTTCATCATGACCGGCTACACGGGTTCTCAGGCTGCCACAGTAGCCAATGAAGCGGGGGGGGGAGGTCTAAGGTGTTAGTGACCTAAAAGAAAATGACATCCTCTTTCTAGACAGAGGAAGAAAAACTGTTGGTGGTTTTTAAGTATTTGTGTGGAGAATCGTTTCCATAATTTTCTGCCTGGACCCTTGATATTCCTATTCCTAAAATAAAGGAAAGAAAATGGAAAATATTACTCCATTTGTCATAATCTGAGGAGTTTGTAGCTACAGCACAAATCCCGCCCTGTCCTGACCTCTTGGTGAGATGCTGTGATTACCCAGAGCAAGGGGTTCCACCAGATTTGAGGATCTAAAGATTTGGCAAACATCTTTACTCATAAAACCTTTTTTCCCCCATTGAATTGTAGGTTTTCCTTCTTTCCTTCCCTCTCTTCTTCCCTCCTTCCCTCTTTCCTTCCTTCCTTCCATTTCTTCTTTCTTTCCCTCCCTTTCCCTCTTTTTCCCTTTTCCCCTTCTTTCCTTTCCTTGCACTTTAAATCCCAACCTAGGTTCCTCTAAACCCCAATATTCTTAATATTGTGTGAGTGTGTGTGTGTGTGTGTGTGTGTGTGTGTGTGTGTGTGTGTATAAGGCAGTTGGTGGGGAGTCTGAGAGCCAGGGAAGGCAAGCCTGCTCTTTGGCCTTCACTTCCTGATTGATTATAAATTCAGGATGAAAGGAGGATCAGACAAGATGACCTTGACGAATTCTTATGGAATTCTATGACTGGAACACCATCTCAACAGTGAAGTAAAGTAATAACGAGGGAACACTAACAGCTCAAAGAACAAAACTAAATTGTCATCTGCTGAACATAAAAGAGGCTTGGAAATAGTAGCCAGGAATTAACAGAGTCTTCCAAAAAACAGTTTGAAGGTTTAAAAAGGGAGTACCCCAAAACGTGGTGGAATCCTGAGATGGCCCTAACCATTTCTGTTAGGACCTAGCCCACAGCCTGTTCAGAAAGAGTCTTGCTCCTAACTGGCCCTCAGCTCATTCCTGCTGATGTGCTAAGTGATCCTAGCAGGGAGAGTTAACTTAATGAGGAACTTTTAAAATTCAAAAAACCTTGAAGATCAGAAGAAACAAGGAGCTAATGGAGTGAATCCAGGCATGGTGACAGGCATGGGACAGATAACTTGAGAGAGAGGAGTTTTCATAGCATCATTAAGTCTACATCATGGAGAGGGCCCCTAATCTGGCTCCTTGTAATACCAGCCCCCCACAACCACTGTCAATTTTCTGCTTGATGAGGTGGGGCATGAGAAAGCAAATTATTTAATTGGCCAACACCTGCACTTACCCACAAAAACCTCAAGAACTTCATGGAAAGATAAGCATATTTCAATAAGACACCGTGAAGCTTGAAAATAAAAGCAAGTCTGCTATTTTCCTATATTAAGGTTGAGCCCACATCAGAAGCCCCTTGCTGGGGATGGAATGGCTGAAGACAATCCATATTCCTGGGTCAGGGGTGAGGGGGATAATGATTTACCCTGAGACCCAAAGCACTAAATGTCTCCTTTGGACAAGGGTGCTTGTGGCAAAGCCTATCAGGGCCTTAAAAAAATAATAAAACCTGGGATGCCTGGGTGGCTCAGTTGGTTAAGCAGCTGCCTTCGGCTCAGGTCATGGTCCCAGCGTCCTGGGATCGAGTCCCACATCGGGCTCCTTGCTTGGCAGGGAGCCTGCTTCTCCCTCTGCCTCTGCCTGCCACTCTGTCTGCCTGTGCTCACTCTCGCTTCTCTCTCTATGACAAATAAATAAATAAAATCTTTAAAAAAAATAATAAAACCTCAATTACAAAGAAAGGAGAAATACAGTGATGTTCAGGTACTTGCTTCAGCACAATAAAATTAAAACACAGTCAATCTGATGGCCTTAAGGTGAACACAGAAGAGCCTCCCATCCTTGTTCTTGTTTTGTTGGGTCAGGTATGATAGATTACTGGGAAGAAATATACCGAAAAGCCTCTTCCTTCCTATTTTTTTTTTTTTTCATATTGGAGGAAGGAAAAAAAAAGACACATAAGGAAATTTGGTTTCAAACATTCACAGGAATAAGTATCAGTTGGCTTGTGGTGAATAACAAGCAATCCCAGAAATTAGTGGCTTCAACCATCCACTACTTATGCAGCCCATGATTCTGCAGATCAGCAGTTTGGGCTCATCTGGGGGACTCTTCTGGTCTTGACTGGGCTCACTTGTGTGTCTGTGGTCAGCTGTGAGATAGGTAGATTTTAGGGTTACCAGTGGGGATGACAGAGGCAAGAGCAGGATAGTCTGAGCATACACACAAGGAGGGGTGAAGAATTCTGCCCTTTCCAGGCACTATGCTATGCCTGTATAAGACACAAAAATCCCAAAGGTGAAAAAGAAGACATTGGCATTATGGCTACTTCATGACCGCCATGCTCCTGGAAGAGAATCAGTTCTAAAGTAAGCCTGTTTGTGTTTCCTTTCTCCAGCCTGACATTGCCTTAGTATGTAATATTATGAAAAATGATACCTAATAAGCATAGGATATTATATAAAATAATACTTCTAACGTGTTTTTGTCTTCCTCCTATGACTCTACCACTATCTTCCCAGTCACCTTCACCTTAAGTCACAGCTGGATGATCACTGGAGACAAAAGGATGACAATGAAAGAGCAACATGTCTAATATGCTGCTAGTGATGGAGTTATTCACTCAACACTCAGAAAATATAAACAATTTCCCCAAAGTCAGTTAGATATGAGAATAGTACTGGAACTCCAATTTCCTTTCCTTTTCTTCCTCCCTCTCTTTCTCTTTCTTCCCTCCTTCCTTTCTTTCTTTCTATTATTTATTTATTTTTTTGGAACTCCAATTTCTCGATTGTTTTTTCGATACTCTATTTTTTCTCCCTGATACTGTGTTCTTTACACCATGCTGATTACCTGGATGACTTTTGCCAATAAGTCTGATGAATTGGTTGGTTTTCAGATGGCCAGAATGTTCATGAACAGAGTGTCCTATCTGCAAAAGAGCGCTCTGCTAGAATAAGCAACATCAGCCTGCAAATCAGGATCTCCCTACTATGCTCCGAGAGCCTCTTGCTGCTGGCTGTCTTCGGGGGCTCCTGCTGGCGTTCATCCCCCCGCCCCCCTTCCTGGTGGCTGTACTTCTTGAGGAGGTTTAGGGGCAATGTCGCTGGCAGCAGAATCCATGCCTTGACTCTGTTGTTAGTGGCCCTAAAGATTAGTTTGGGCTGAAGAAAAGAG
The DNA here is from genome assembly GCF_902655055.1 of Lutra lutra. Classification (NCBI taxonomy): domain Eukaryota; kingdom Metazoa; phylum Chordata; class Mammalia; order Carnivora; family Mustelidae; genus Lutra; species Lutra lutra. Next base: position 56,811,502 of record NC_062289.1, on the reverse strand, counting down.
AAAACCCTAAATAGCAGTTCTATAAGCATCATTCTCTCCTAAAACTCTTCTCACGTCATGGAAGTTGAGTTAGCTGAATGGGGCCAGGAAGGCAGCTCCGCAAATTCCTTACAGACCCAGGTTGCTTCTTTCTGCTTCTCTCTTCATCACTTTATCACTTCTGCCCTCAAGGGCATACAAGGCTGCTGAAGCTTCAGCCATCACATCTGCCATCCAAGTAGTGAGAAGGCAGATGGAGGAAGGAGGAATATACTTCCTAGTATAGCTTTCTCTAAGCACACTTCTTGGATGTCCCATCCAACATTTCATCTTATTCCTTATCGGTCAGGGCTTGTTACAACATACATCTTGCTATAAAGAATCTGGGAAATATAGTCTTATTTGGACACATCCCTAGCCTGAATAAAAGCAGGCTTGTCTTACAAAGAAGATGAGATTGACATTGGGTAGGGGCCTGTCAGTCTCCCACACTTGCTCACCAAAGATAGTCAGACTCTGGCGAAATAAAATGTTGTTTCTTCTCAAAACAGTATTTCCCTCCTTGTGATTAGGGAAGGCCCCTGCACTTGTAGTAGGCAGTCAGAAATTCTATCTGGTGACAGGGCCAAAATCTCTAACAAAAGATGGCAACAGGGCTTCTCTAGAGTTCTGTGTATTTAAGAGGGTCTTTTTTTTTTTTTTTTTAAACTAAAATACATGTGAGCTCATGAGATTTCCTCCCCATGAATTTTCCTTAGCTTTGAACATTTAAAAGTGAATTTTTGTAAAAATGAAGTAAGAATAATGTTACTTAAAGCAATGCAAAATTCTAATGTAGTCATCAGAAGATGCAAACTAAAACAGGAAAATTAACAATAGTAAGTATTAATAAAGATTGTTTATTCATAGTTGCTCCAGGAAGCAACTGGAACTCACGTGTTGCTAATGGCAATGTGAGGTGGTACAACCATTTTATGAAATTGGCGATTTTAAAAAATTGGTGACCTTTAATCATGTATTCCTGGAAATCTACTCCTTCACATCCAACCCAAAGAACTGAAAACATATATTAGCACAAAGGTTTGAACTCTAGTGTTCACAGCAACATTATTCACAATAGCCCTAAGCTGGAAACAACCCAAATGTCTGTTAAGAGATCAGCAGATAAATAAATTATAGTATATTCCTGCCACGGAACACTACTCAGCACTAGGGGTGGATGACCTGCTAAAATAAACAACAACATTAGTGAGCCTCCAAGTTTTAAAAATATGTTAAGCAAAAGAAGCCAGACACGAAACGAGTACATACCATGTTATTGTGTTTCTCAGATATTCTGGAAAAGGCAAAATTATAGGGAGAGAAAACAGATCAGTTATTACAATGGGCCAGGGCTTGAAGAGATTTACGACAAAGGGGAACACTGTTCTACACCTTAATGGCGATGGTGATTACACGGATGAATGGCTTGCCAAAAGCAGGTGAAGTGAGTGCATTTATTGTATGTAAATCATGTCTCCATAAAATTGATATTTTAAAAGATTTTATTGATTTATTTGGGGGGGGGGAGAGAGCATAAGCAGGGGGGAGGGGCAGAGGGAGAGGAAGATGCAGCCTCCCTGCTGAGCAGGGAGCCCGATGTGGAGCTCGATCCCAGGACCCTGGGATCATGACCTGCACCAAAGGCACACACATAACTGACTGAGCCACACAGACACCCCAGTGAAATTGAGTTTTTAAACGACATGAGGATATCCTAAGAGGTCATTACCCATTTACCTCCTGAGAGCTTCTGTGTCTGCCCTTGGGACCACCCTCACCCTATCAGCTCTGGGGTCTTGGATTGCTGAGGGCAAGGGGAACTTCGTCTTTTGCAGGAGCTGGAAGCAGTGCAGGTAACAACTGAATTCTGTATGTATTTGAGAGTGGTTAATAGGACAGACAAATCCTTTGGCTGATAAAATGGGAAATTAATCAGTGTCTATCTGAGAATGAATTTCAGTAGGTGCTATCCAAAGTGCTATGTCACAATTATAGATGCTTTAAGTATCTAGTGAGACTTATTAAGAGCAAGACTGTAAAACACTGGGTATAGAAATGGCTACCTGAAGCAAGGTAGATAAACAGGTTCAAATCTGTCTCTGGGAAGGCTCTCCAGACTTCACGGGACCCACCTCACATAGCCCCCTCACTCCTGGATCCTACGAAGTGTGTCCAAATGGGGGTAGTACCAGCTTCCAGAAAAATGTCTGGAGAAATTAGCTCTTTGCTTTAAACCACTCCAACTGTCTTTGCATATACACTTAGGAGATAAGTAAAATCCGTATTACTACTGGAATGCAGGCAAGCTTGTGGTGTAAGTTAAAAGCAATTACTATGATAACATGGATGTGGGAATGGAAATTATCTTAACAAATGTGTGGTTTTGATTAATTATATCAGCATTTCTGTAGGCCCTACAAGATCACACACGCTTGGGAAAGGCTACATATTCTGATGCCCTCTTGGAGATCCACAAAGAATAGTTACTCATTAAAGGAATTTAAAAGCACTATGTTTTAGAACTCTAAGACAGGATTTCCCAAACTTACATGACCAGACCCCTTCTCCCCCAATTCTCCCTTACCTTTTGTTTCCCACGTAGGATGTTTTAAAATTTCACGGCCCCCACCTTAGGAACTGCTGCATAAAATGACAAGTTGATTTAGCTGTTACAAAAGCACTCCTCAGGGGCGCCTGGGTGGCTCAGTGGGTTAAAGCCTCTGCCTTCAGCTCAGGTCATGATCCCAGGGTCCTGGGATCGAGCCCCACATCGGGCTCTCGGCTCAGCGGGGAGCCTGCTTCCTCCTCTCTCTCTGCTCCGCAGGGAGCCTGCTTCCTCCTCTCTCTCTCTCTGCCTGCCTCTCTGCCTGCTTGTGATCTCTGTCTGTCAAATAAATAAATAAAATCTTAAACAAAACAAAACAAAACAAAACAAAACAAAAAACAAAAGCACTCCTCAAAGGTCACTGGAGTATTGGTGTCACCTGTATGTAATGATGACATTCAGAGAGCTTTTATGCATACGTTTTGTCTTACTTCAATAATTTTATATCTGTGAAAGTGAGATAGGAATGCATATCCAGATTTAAAAAATTTCAGTTTCTACACTTAGGGTTAATTTTACATCGCATTAAATTCCAATTTATATTAATAATTTTTCCACTTACAGATGCAAAATTTGCTACCCAAATGGTCATGCAGAAAAGCAGTCCACTGCTGGCAAAATAAACTACTCTGGGTACAGTCAGCCACCTGGCGTTGACTAGATGCCGTCCACTACCGGGCTTGCTTACAAATGGGGGCCAGAACTACTTTACTATCTTCCTTCATTTGTGGAGAAAATGTTAGGCATAATCTTAAGAGCAAAAATAGGAATATTAGAAGAACATCTGAACTCTCTCAAAAAATTACTATCCTAGAATAATTTCTTAATGACTATATAGTTTGATTTAACCTGTCTCTGAGGTTTTCAAACGTGCTACGATATGCACGGGTTTTGCTCATTCCATAATTTTGGTTTCCTTTATCAGAAAAATCAACTTTTATTTACCTGAGAGGGTTAGATCTTGTCAAAAGACTTGTGTGTAATTTCATGATTTCTTTATATGTGTGTTTCTTGAATTTGAAGATCAGTTCCCAACCATCATCAGTTGACTCCTGCCCGTGGCTTTGGAAAATACAAGTACATCATGTCAATAGAATGAGTATGCTGTGATCCCCTGAATATGTCTATTTACTAGAAGCTCCAGTTCTAATGAACTTCTTAGTGCATTTTTTTCTTGGTTAGATCTAGGTACATCCATATTACATAACCAAAAATAAAAATGGTTCAAATTTGCTTTTCAGAGTGACAGACAATTGAATGTGTTCCCTGGTGGGCCTCAGAGCTCCCAGCCTTCCTGGAATGGAGCCAGGTATGTCCTTGTATTTGATAGTTTACTGACTAATGATAAGAAACATTAATATTGAAAAATTTGACCATGTGATTAGTACCAGGCAGTACCACAGACTACAGACCATTCTAGTCAGAGACAGTCAATATAATGAGAAAAGGGTGAAAAGACACAGCTTGGAAGCCCTTAGTATTCCAGGTTTCATTAGCTTGATACTAAGGACCACTACCCTTTGTGTGTAGAAATAAAATTGCATGTGCTTCGTGCATGTGAATATGTAGAGGAATTTACGTCCACTTTGCATAAAGAGGTATTAGATATAAAAGTAATATTAAAAATTATAGACATTTCTTCCTAGTCAAGTAAGATAGCTAGGAAGACCTTATCATTTTGAATGCTACTGAAAGATCATGGAAGGAGGGGAGGGAGGTAGGAAAGAAGGAGTTGGCCATTTGGATTTCATGATAGTTATAATTAAGGGTTTTCCAGGGGACTCATTAGTTTTAAAAATGCTTACAACATTACCCCTGCTGAAATTTGTTTATAATAACTCAATTACTACTCTATGGTTACATTGGTTTTTAAAATGATATGAGAAAGGCTTTAGAGCAGGGCTCTGTTGTTGGTTCTACCTACTACTCAGTAGAATGACCCAGGAGGCTTTGAGAAAACACAGAGGCCTAGATCCTTCTCTAGAATAACTAAACCCTAACTTCAGAGGTAGGCCTGGGACTGTGTGTTTTCTAAAGATTCCCCCAGGTAATTTTGTGCCCAGAAGCATGGATTCCAATTCTCACTGTTGAAGAATTATTCCTTATAGTCTTATGAATACTAAATGAAATGTTTTTATCTATCTGAGATACTTTTCACTAGAACAAACTAATACACATTTTAAAAATAAATGATGTGTTCAGGTAGATGATTGGGGGAAATCCTCAAATACCCTGGTAATTACCCTCATCAGTTTGCACTAGATTCTACACAATTCACAAAAAGAACTGAAATGTACATCTAAATCTATGTAAATTATATTTAATTATATAGCCTTATAATTAGCACCTTGAGGTTTTTTGGTGAATTTCTTCCAAGCTGCAGTTAGGAAGCTCTAAATTCTGAAATTGGCTGCAGAAGGAGGATGCTTTCCAATTAGGGTATTTTCTCTTAACTAAGTAATTAAAATAGCTCAGTTGATTTTAACAGCCTTCAGGTAAGAACAGACAAAAATGGTAATGTATGTCCTCATTAGGGAATAATATGCTCATGCAGGAAAAGAATTCACAAAGGTGGAAGAACGAAGTGGAAATTATTCCTTAGGTATGATAGCTCTTTAGCAGAATTTTGTACTATACCATTACTTAAAGCTATGAAGAGATTTCGGCGTCTCCATATATTTGATAGTAATCCAGAATAGTTCATTCTAATTCAGAGTGTACCATCTCATTTAGGTCTGTACGGATCAAAAAAAAAAAAAAAAAAGTATTGGAAATCAAATGTATTCTTTAAAACATATTCTTTTTTGTGCTAAATAAATAGCTATCCAAAAGTATTTGTAGATTAAGTTCACTTAACTTTGTATTTCAATCACTTAAAAGACTACAGAGTTATTCTAAATACTGTTTATCAAGCTTGAGACTTTTCTCCAGGTTCTGTCTTCCTTTTTGGATCATATTTTCCCGCACTGCTTTGGAAGACTGTAAAACCTCAGATAACCAACAACAGGCGTAACTATTTTGGAATGTTATTTATTGACTGAAAAACAATATTACCCCAAAACTCTTGATATGAAAAGTCTCCTTTAATTTGCCAGTTTCATTTCTAGAATGATTTATTCATTCGAAATGTTCTATAAAGGATTATGGGTTAATTAAATAGATCATCTGGTAGAAATCCCAGCATTCAGAGGACATAGTTAATCCAAACTTCAAAGAATATCAAACTAAGATAAACACAAGAAAACAGAAAATAATTGAACACAAAATGAAGCCATACTTTCCTCCTATAAACTAGTCATGGTTCTCTTCAAATGCCACTTAGGACAAAAATATAAGACAAAAGCAGAAAATACCCCCAAGTAGTTAAAATGTAAAGGTTTGGTGGTGTTTAGATGATGCTGGTGTGGCAGAGACTAGAAACACATTGTCTCAAGACAGAAAGACAGATTGATGTTCAATGAACAAAACTTTTCTTTGTTGTTTGGGGTTTTTTGTTTTTGTTTTTGTTTTTTTTTTTTTTTTGACTGTTCTTCATCCTGAAAGCTCAGGAAAGGAGACAAAGAATACTTATGAAGGGAAACAGATTCTACCCAACAGCATTATTGAGATCCTATCAACAACTTTTATCACCTGAAGATATCCTTGAGTAAAGAGTCAAACGGACAGATTGAAGCATTTAGAATAAAATTATCAGATCTGAGAATTATATGGAGAGGCTTCTCATTAAAGATGGCAGACAGAGCACTTATATCTATGTCCCTGCCCACCCAAGGTCTCTCTGAAATTACTTAAAACATATTTTTAAAACTGTGCAACATACGGGTACCTGAGTGGCTCAGTCAGTGAAGCATCTGCCTTCTGCTTGGGTCATGATCCTGGGGTCCTGGGATTGACCCCTATGTAGGGCTCCCTGCTCAGTGGGAAGTTTGTTTCTCCTTCTCCCTCTCCCTCTGCTCCATCACGCGCTCATGCTCTCTCAAATAAATAAATAAAATGTTAAAAAAATTGTACAACCATAAGTGGACTACCAGTGGCCCAGAGTTGGCTTAATAAGCAGAATAGAACCTTAGAAATCGTCTCAGAGAAGTTCTGATCTGGAGGATATTAGGGTTGAGAAGAGGTTATTTGCTTATTTATTCAATCACTAATTTGACAAATAGGTATCAGTGCCTACCCTATGCCAGGCATTATTCTAGGTGCTGAGGATTAGCCAACCCCACCAGGGACAAAAACCCCTGCCCTCTTGGAACTTACACAGGCCACTTGGGAAATCAATCAATCAATCAATAGATAGCACATGTCATATGGAAATGAAATAATATGGAGAAAAATAAAGCAGAGGATAGAATAAGGGAGTAAACAATAGGGCTGGGGCCTTAAATGGAAGTTGTCCTTGCCCATTTGGGCTGTGCCATAGCCAAACGACACAGATGCAGTGACTCATGGGCAACAAATACTTGTGTCTCATAGTTCTTGGAGAAGTCCAAGATCAGGTGTGAGAGTTTTAGGTTTATTTTCAAGTTCACTTTATTCTGGTGAGATGTGCTTCCTGGTTCAGATGGCTGTCTTCTTTCTAAGCGCACAGGGTGGAAGTGGGAGGGAGTTCTCCAGAGCCTCTTTAATAAGGACACTAATGCCATTCATGAGGGCACCATCTTATGATCTAACCACCTCCCAAAGTGTCCTCTTGTGAAACCACCACATAGGGATTAGGGTTCCACGTATGAATTGGGGGGAGTGGTGCATACACACACATAGCGGGGGACTCAGAAAGACCTCACTGAGATCTGAATGAACTGAGGAAGCAAGTCCCACAGATATCTGCAGGAAGCATGTGCCGAGCAGAGGGAAGAGCAGGAACCATTGCCCTGGGGAGACCGTGTGTTGGGGATTGAGTGAGGAGGGATGACACACAGAGGAGGTGATAAAGAAGTAGTAGATCAGACGAGACTTTGTGGACCATGATGAAGACTGAATTGTATTCTGAATGAGGTGAAAAGCCATGAGAGTATTTTGAGCGGAGGAATGAAAGATGTGATAACATTAAAAAGAAATCACTCTGGCTCCATTATGGGGGAACAGACTGGAAGGGCAACAGGAAAGGCAAGGGATGCAAGTTAGGAGGTTATTTTAACGGTCCAGCTGAGGCATGAGGGTGGCTGAGATCTGTACATTAAAGTTAATGAGAAGTAATTGGATTCTGAATAGAAGACATCTGAATAAAGTGAACTTGAAAATAAAAACAATATGATTGCTTAAAACACATCCATCCATACACACATCGGTAGATGTGCTAAAGTTAAAAATTGGACAGCTGGGTGGCTCTGTCATTTGGGAATCTGCCTTTGGCTCAGGGAACGATCCCAGGGTCGTGGGATAAAGTCCCGCCTCAAGCTCCCTGCCCAGTGGGAAGACTGCTTCTCCCTCTGCCTGCTGCTTCCCCTGCTTGTGCTCTCTCACTCTCTCTCTCTCTGACTAGTAAAGAAATTGAATTTTTAAAAAATTGGACAAAACTTGGAGAGTGAAAACAAAAACCTGGAAGGCAACGTGAAGGAAATATAATATTGACCATAAAACAGAGATTAAAAATTAAAGTCAAAAGCCATGAAAGGCAGTTAAGGGGATCCAAAATATATCCAAGATTTCCAATTAGGAAAAACAGAAAAACAGAGGAGGAGAGGAAATAAAGAAATACAGAAAGAAAATTCTGGAAATTAAAAAAAAAAAAAACAAGGAGACTCTTCAGACTGGAATCACCACAGACCAAGCAAGGCTGGTGAAAACAAGTGAAAGCCTCAGAGTCAGAGATCTCTAGAAAGAATGGCACATCTCTAAAAAGGAAAGTGAACAGACTTAATAACAATCCTCTAATTAGAAACACTGTATGTTAGACACAAGTGAAACAATTCATTCAAAGTTCTGAGGAAAAAAACATTTTGATCCTGGAATTCTTCACTCAACCAAAACAACAATCAAATGTGAAGACAAAGCAAAATATGTTCAGACATGAATCTTACCATTTGTATAACTTCCATGGCAAGAAAATTGCAAAGTCACCTGTCAAGAACAGGAAGAAGTCTGGGATTTCACTCTGCTTACAAGCTGGTTTTCCAGTTTTGTAGCTGCTGACAGAAAAGTGACTTGTTATTCATGGTACACTAGGCCCTACTAGGCATCTGCCCCTCAGTCCTATGGGGCTGATGCAGGGCAGCCCAGGTGGGTGCAGTGCATGACAATGGTTTTGCCTCAAGGTGACCCTGATCTTAGGAAATCTCTGGTCGTCCAAGGGGCTGTAAGTAAAACTGACCAACTGTCCCTTAGAGGAACACATCATCATCATCATCATCATTATCCTTGTCAGGAAACAAATCCGCCCTCTATCCCAGAGGAAGACACTAAACTTGCCATACAAAAGGCCTTGAAAAGATAGTGTTGGAAAGGCTGTCACAATCCATATAGAAATGTCATGGAGTTGTTCCCCAACATTATTCCAGCAAGACAGAGAAAAAAAATCACAGGAAAAAATATGAGATATCCTTATGCAAAATTTTTACAGCTGACTATGACCAGGGGAAATATATAATGCTCTAAAGAAATTCAGATACAATTAAACGAGGTGCTTAGAAAAGTCTCCTTTGACCCACAGAGTTTAAGTGGCACCACATTACATTTCCATTTCATTCTATGTGGCTTGTGGATAGAACCACATTCCAGTTCTACAGTGAGTAAAGTTTACATAACTTTTAATATGATTAAGTAATACTTAACTGTGGTTATTTATTTATTTAATTTTAGATTCAACCCTCAGACAACTTGTGGGAAATCTAATTCTAATTACAAATGAAATCTTAATATTATAAAAATATCTTAAGCTGGCACAGCCCAGACAGGACAAAATAAGAAAGACCAAACTTAACTTCCCTCCATGACTAACTAAGAAACTGCACAAAGTATGTGGAACAACTGTTTTCAGGGGTTGGACAACAGCCAGCTCCGGACTATGATCCCCGAGAGTAGACAAACAAAGTAAGCTCTACGTTGGTCCTATTTCTGCCTGGAAGCACTTTCCCAAACACAGGTGTAAGGAGAGGAACTCCAGACAGGGCCCAGTGTCCCACTGAGAGGACAAGATGGAAATCAGAGTTCGAAAAGCCTGGAGCAGCTGGAGGTTGAAGGCTTGAACCCCCAGAAACCAGACTCCTTCCATCTTGCAACACTGCCATTTTCAACACAAAACCTCAGTGACCCACACATGAGTCATTCCTTTGAAGGATGACAAGGTTCAGAATCCCCACCAGTGCCCCCTGCACTCTGAGAAAACATTATTGGTTTTAATGGCTGTTTAAGCAATAAACTCTCATGTTTTAAGCCAATGAAATATTTAGATTGTATATCACAGCAACTAGTGTTACTTACCCTGATGAATACCACATGATATTTTTCAACTTCAGCATGGCAAAAGAATTTCATAAAGCTGAGATAAAAATGGCAAAAATAGGAGAATGAATTTGCAATATGAATTGCAAAGAAAATGCTGAAAATCAGTAAGAGAAAGACTAACAGGTCAATAGAAAAATGGGTAGAAGTTATAAACAGAGTTTTCATGAAAAAATGCAAATGGTATTTAAACACATCAAAAATTCTCAAACTTGTTCATCATAAGGGACATTCAAATTAAATTAAAATTATAGGGCGCCTGGGTGGCTCAGTGGGTTAAGCCGCTGCCTTCGGCTCAGGTCACGATCCCAGAGTCCTGGGATCGAGTCCCGCATCGGGCTCACTGCTCAGCAGGAAGCCTGCTTCCCTTCCTCTCTCTCTGCCTGTCTCTCTGCCTGCTTGTGATCTCTCTCTGTCAAATAAATAAATAAAATCTTTAAAAAAAATTAAAATTATACAGTGGTTTATATTTTTTAAGGCAGTAAAGTTCATTTTATTTTTTATTTTTTTTTTAAGATTTTATTTATTTATTTGACAGAGAGAAATCACAAGTAGGCAGAGAGGCAGGCAGAGAGAGAGAAGGAAGCAGGCTCCCCGCTGAGCAGAGAGCCCGATGTGGGGCTCGAACCCAGGACCTGGGATCATGACCTGAGCCGAAGGCAGCGACTTAACCCACTGAGCCACCCAGGCGCCCCAGTAAAGTTCATTTTATTTTATTTTATTTTTTTTTATTTTTATTTATTTTTTATTTTTTTTTTTAAGATTTTTTATTTATTTATTTATTTGACAGAGAAAGATCACAAGCAGGCAGAGAGGCAGGCAGAGAGAGAGGAGGAAGCAGGCTCCCTGCTGAGCAGAGAGCCCGATGCAGGGCTCGATCCCAGGACCCTGAGATCATGACCTGAGCCGAAGGCAGCGGCTTAACCCACTGAGCCACCCAGGCGCCCCTAAAGTTCATTTTAAAAAAGCAAATGTTTTAAAAAGACTTTAATATATTTAAAACAAACCTCAAAAATAACAAATAAAAATGTCCTTATAAAAATGCATATAATATCCCAGTATAAATTATTAACAGATAAATTAATAAGTGTTATTCAAAAAAATAATAAAAAATAAAAGTGTTATTCAGAAAAAAAAAATTCTAGACAACACATTAAAATCAAAAGCATGTATTAATCCCGAAAGTATTTAAATCCAGGGGCGCCTGGGTGGCTCAGTGGGTTAAAGCCTCTGCCTTCAGCTTAGGTCATGATCCCAGGGTCTTGGGATAGAACCCTCATCAGGCTCTCTGCTTGGCAGGGAGCCTGCTTCCTCCTCTCTCTCTGCCTACCTCTCTGCCTACTTGTGATCTCTGTCTGTCAAATAAATAAAATCTTTAAAAAAAAAGTTTAAATCCAATGATGTTATTGAATCTTTTGAAATCTGATCTTAACAAATAAAATGAATCATGGCACCATTGTTGCATTTTGGGTGGATTATTGAGCAAATATTTTCAGCGGCTGAAAAAGCCCTTTCTGACTTTGTTTCAGTCATAGGAATGGTGAGCAGACAGTACTCCAAATGTCTTCTAGAGCTCCATCATCTTCAAACAATTCTTTCTTTTTAAACTTGGAGAAGTTTTCAACATTTTTTTCCTTTTTTTTTTTAATAGCAGAACTGCAATATTTTAATCAATCACAAACCATAGTTCATCTCTAATTCACCTTTAGCTTAATTTTATCAAATATAGAATTTCCCTACCAACAAATTTGACAACCTAGAAGAAATGAATAAATTCCTAGAAACATAACCCAGCAATGTTAAATCATGAAAAAATAGAAAATTTGAATAAACAGATTACTTGTAAGGAGGTTGCATTAGTTATCAAAAAAAACCCAACAAATGAAAGTTTAGGACCAAGATCACCACACTGAAATCCCATCAAACATTCAAAGAGGAATTAATACCAATTCTTCTAAACTCTTCCAAAAAGTAGAAAAAGAGGGAATGCTTCTAAACTCTTTTTATGAGGCTAGCATTACCCTGATACCAAAATAAGACAAGGATATCACAAGAAAAGAAAAATACAGGCCAATGGTCCTAAAGAACATGGATGCAAAAATCCTCAACAAAATATTAGCAAGCTGAATTCAACAATACATTAAAAGGCTCATACATCACGATCAAGTGGGATTGGTTCCAGGTGGTGCAAGGATGGTTCAACATCTGCAAATCAATCAGTATAATATAGTAACATTAACAAAATGAAGGATAAAAATCATAAGGTCATCTCAATAAAGCCGCAAAAAGCATTTGACAAAATTCAACATCCATTCATGATAAAAAACTCTCAACAAAGTGGGGGGTAAAGGGAATGTGCCTCAGTGTAATAAAAGCCATATATGACAAACCCACAGCTAATAGCGTACTCAATGGTGAAAAGCTGACAGCTTTTTCCTCTAAGAGTAGGAATAAGATAAGGAATTCTACTATTGCCACTTTTACTCACCCTAATATTAGAATCCTGGCCAGAGCAATGAGGCAAGGAAAAGAACAGAAGTCATTCAAATTGGGAAATGAAGAAGTAAAACTGTCACTATTTGCAGATGACGTGGTATAGTAGTTGGAATACCCTAACAACACCACCAAAAAGCTATTAAAATTACTAAATGAGCTCAGTGAAATTATAGGATATGAAATCAGTATACAAAAATCAGTTTCTTCTAAGCACTTACAAATTATCAAAAGGAGAAATTAATAAAGCAATTACATTTACAATTGCATCCAAAACAAACATAAAAAATACCTAGGAATGGGGATGCCTGGGTGACTCAGTCGGTTAGGCCGCTGCCTTCAGCTCAGGTCACGATCCCAGGGTCCTGGGATCAAGTTCCACACAGAGATCCTTGCTCGGCAGGGAGTCTGCTTCTCTCTCCGCCTCTGCCTGCTTGTGTGCGCTCTCTCTCTCTCTGACAAATAAATAAACAAATAAAATCTTAAAAAAAAAAAAACAAAAAACCATCTAGGAATGAATTTAACCAAGGACATGAAAGGCCTGTATGCTGAAAACTATAAGACATTAATAAAAGAAACTGAAGAAGAATTAATACTGTAAAATGTCCCATACTATATAACCAATCTATAGATTCAATGTAATCCCTATGAAAATTCCAATTGCACTTTTCAAAAAATAACAGTCCTAAAACTTGTTTGAAACCACACAAGCCCCCAGAGCTGGGGGCTTTCAAATGTCCTCATTTCACGCTATATTACAAAGCCAGAGTAATCAAACTAGTATGGTACTGACAGTACAACAGACACATAGATCAGTGGAACAGAACAGATAGTCCAGAAAACAAATCCATGCATATACGGTCAATTAATTACAACAAAGCAGGCAAATATACAATGGGAAAAGGACAATCTCTTCAACAAGTGGTACTGGGAAAACCTGACAGCCAATGCAGAAGAATGAAACTGGACCATTATCTTCAACCATACACAAAAGTTAACCCAAAACGGATTAAAGACTTGAACATGAGACCTGAAAACCATAAAAATCCTAGAAGAAAACATAGATGGTGAGCTCCTTGATATAGGTCTTTGTGACGATTTTTTGAATATGACACCAAAAGCCAAAGCAACAAAAGCAAATATAAACAAATGGAACTACATCAAACTAAAAAACTTCTGCACAGCAAAGAAAAACTGTCAATAAAATGAAATGCAACCTACTGACTGGGAGAAATACTTGCAAAGCATGTATCTGATAAGGGGTTAATATCCAAAATACGTACATACAACTCAACACCAAAAAAAGACCTTTATGCCTGTGATAGATTGCCACACCACAATGCTAGACTCAGTGGGATTCATGCAGAATCCATCCTATCTGTACTTGCAGACCACACACCCTTTTTAAAAATGAAGTCCTTGGGGCGCCTGGGTGGCTTAGTCAGTTAAGCGTCTGACTTCAGCTCGGTCCTGATCTCAGGGTCCCAGGGTTGAGCCCTGCATCAGGCGCTCCCCTGCTTAGCAGGGAATCTGCTTCTCCTTCTTCCTTGGCCTGTCTCCCCCACTTGTCCTCTCATTCTCTCCCTCTGAAACAAATAATAAAATCTTTAAAAAACAAGCAACAATAAATAATAAAATGAAGTCATCAATTTTTATCTTAAAATGTAAATAATTCTAAATTCAGGTCGAATCTACAAAAAAACAAGGTATCCCCACCCAACCCTTCCCCCCCTCCTCCCGCCCCACCAATACCATATTTTTACTACTGAAAAAGGACAATGTGTCAGAAACCAGGATTACAAAACACTGGCCTCTAACCTTTTCTCAGGTTCAGAATGTTTAAAATCAGCAGTAAGGATAACTCCTGGTCTTTGTGGGACAATCACAGAGATGATGACAATAAAATGTCTGGGACGTAGAAGGCAGTCAAAAGTTTTCCTCATGTTTTGATGAAGCTGAAGGCCATTTCAATGGGGAAAATAGTGGAGGTTGTAGAGAACAGAGTTGTGATTTTGGTCACAGGGCATGAACATTGGGATCAACATTGTTCCAGGGGCTGCTGGAAAGGACACTCCTGTCACAGGGTCTGCTCTATTATGAGAATTTCTTCAACCAGAAGCACTATCAAAACTGCCCAGTAACAGGGGCGCCTGGGTGGCTCAGCGGGTTAGAGCCTCTGCCTTCGGCTCAGGTCATGATCCCAGTGTCCTGGGATCGAGCCCCGCATCGGGCTCTCGGCTTAGCAGGGAACCTGCTTCCTCCTCTCCCTCTTGCCTGCCTCTCTGACTACTTGTGATCTCTATCAAATTAAAAAAAAAAAAAAGAAGAAGAAGATTCTCTCTCCCTTTCTCTCTGCCCCCTGCCTGTTCTAAAAAAAAAAAAAAAAAAAAAAACCAAAATAAAAAAACAAAAAAAAACCCTGCCCAGTAACAGAGAAAGTGGAAGCAGTTTAAGCAGGCATTTGGTGGCACTAACGAGGAAAGGAGTCAAATTTTCATCATAGTTTCATGTAATCAGAGCGATTTTTGGTTACAGGGGTCATCCTGGCAAAGTAATATTAATAACACTTGCCAAGTCTTTTTTTTTTTTCCTCTAGAGCAAAGATTAGTAGGGTAAATCTAGTGAAGGATTTTGAGAAAAACTTATATATATGAGCACTGTTCTTAGTATCATATTCATCAGGAGTTATTTGCAAAGATTAAAGACAACTTATTGCCCAGCTCATAGTCGGCTCCAGGACAAATTTTTCGAGCGTTTTATTGAAAAGAACAACAATGCAGCAAATTCAATTTGACCTTAAGACCAAAGAAATAGTTCCAAAATTGGCTTACTTGAATTACCATAGTTAAAAGCTCGCTCTCACGCTGAGACCCCCTTCGATCCCCATTTTACATTCCCACCACAGGTTAGATAAATAGCACTTCCCAGGGTTCGCCATAGTCCCCCCCCACACTGCTGGCTAGGACAGAACAGCCAAAGCCAGAGGAATGACAACAAGCACTTTTTGTATTCTTCCCCATGCAGCGGGGTGGACCATTGCTGTCAAGGTCAGAGCTTACTACTAATTAATATATATAAAGGATTGTTTTAAAGAAAAGCATGTTCTTTACGTGATCTCTCATCAAATGGCACTGAAATGATAAAACCAGGGCACCCTAACTGAGAAAACCAAAGGATGCAGCCTAGAACCTGCCAAAGGGACCCTCACCATCCATGGCAATTTGATAAAATGTTCAAGCTGTTGAACTGTGGCAGGTGAAATTCAGGATAGATGCGTGAAAAAGCCCTAGTCACAGAGCAGCTCTAACGAGATTTCAAATGGACTAACCCTTGCCACCTTTCCATCTCTTCTTGGCCAGCTACGTCATGGTAACTAAGCCATTGGAAGCACCTGATGTCCATGTCTGTCTTGAATGGCTCCTGGTAGCTGGAAGCTTCTGGAATGGATATGGGTAGGTCAACGGGATATCTGCCAACATTGTATCTCTTGTTACTAGATTCTCAACCCTCTAATCAGTGAACCAGAGCAGTCAATCCTGGGGAAGCATGCTTCTAAATTCTCATGTCAATGGTTCATTTACCCAAATACTCCATTAGGAGGTCTACAGAAATTGGAGGGATTCCAAGCTGGTATATTCTGGAGAAATGAATACTTGAATGGTTTTGGCAAGAAGGGGAAATCTGTAAATGTGTGCAGAGTCTCAGGGCACAGTCATCATCAGTGACTTTTTATCTTTTCAATGTAAAATTATGATATTGGAATTTGCTTTACAATGAATGCATTTTTTTTTACATTGGATACAAATTCAATGTTATAATTTTATATTATTTTCATATAAATTTCAGAAAATGTAGCTCAAGAAATTTCTCTTGATATGCGACGGATTGTTGAAGACAGTGAATGGTGTTACTTCTTAATTTACTGTGTTTACTACTGTCTTTACAATTTTTAGTGAAGATAGTGATAATTTTACATTTGTGCCAAAAAAAGCTTTTTGAAAATGAGAAACCTTGATGTAGTCCATATCCTCATTTTTCTGGTGCCTCCCAGGTCTCAGCTCTGACCTGGGAATCAAACCGGAGTCTGAGCCCCATGATGATGGCGCCAAGTTCACAGAGGTGTTTGAACTTGGTGATTGAGAAGCATTCGTGAGGATGCCCAGAGCGGGGCCTGGAGTCTGTCAGCATTTGGAGGTGAGCTGGGATTAAAAACCACACCTAAATAGAAGCCCGGGAAACGACCTTGGTGTTTGCCATCCCTGAAACATTAACTAGAAACCATCTTTTGACTAAAATCTTAAATTCTTGTGTTTTATTGCCCTTGACTTTTTATACACAGAAAAGTGTTCAGTTATTTGCAGTTTCTTGTTACTTAGACTCTGGATAATTAAGGTTTTATATATCTGTCTGGAAAGGACAGACATGAGGTTCACTGCTACATGCTGTTGATTTTGATAGCTACGTGTTAAGGAACATCAAAAGCAAGTTTTGGGAGCGTGCTACAGACTAGCTGGGTGTTGTGGTCAGACCAAAGCTCTTCCCAGCTCTTTCCCTCGGGTGTGGTCGTTTCAAGCAGAGCTCAGAAAATCACTGAATTTGGAGACTCCTCAAATTAAAGTAATAGCATGTTTGGATTCAAGTTCAAACTGAAGAGAGAGATTTGCCTGAGAAAATTTAACACCCCTAGCATAGCTATAATTCTGCTATTTGGTGTTTTCTTTTTTTTCCAAGTTAATAAGTAATAGATGAACATTCGGGCTCCAATCAAATAAAAAGATTTTTAGGACGTCTTTTTTTTTTTTTTTAAGATTTTATCCATTTATTTGACAGCCAGAGATCTCAAGTAGACAGAGAGAACAGGCAGAGAGAGGGGGGAAGCAGCGTCCCCACTGAGCAGAGAGCCCGACATAGGGCTTGATCCCAGGACCCCAGGATCATGACCTGAGCTGAAGGCAGAGGCTTTAACCCACTGAGCCACCCAGGCGCCCCTCAAATAAAGAAGATTTTAAGAACAAAACTATACGATATCCTAAAACTCTCCGTGAGCTTTACCAGAACCCTACCGTTGAAGTTCTCTTTCTGTTATTAACTTCTATTGTTAGGTTTACAGTTTTATTTGGGAGACCTGCTCTGGCCAAAACCTGACAAACAGGTTCCCATTCTGTGTAAACGAAAAACCTGAAGGGGAAACCCGCCAGCCCAGATTCTTGTACACATTTTGCAGTTTCTTCCTTCTATCTGGGACTACTGGGAATATCTGTATTTGTACATAGGCAGGCAGACACATAACGGGGAGGATTTCTACCTTCCATCTTCATCCAGAGAAACTGGGATGAAGATATTCTGTAAACCAGACAGGCAGGAATTCAGGCTAATGTGCCTCGCAGAGCCCTCCCACTGATTCAGACAGCGGTACGGTCTCTCGCAAGTGAAACATCTTCTATTCTCTAGTTCAGGATTTTGGCAGACGAGGATTTTTGCTATATTACAGCACTCCGGTATAGCTAATGATGGGTTCTCTGTAATAGCAAGCCCTCCCACGAGCCCTTGATTAGAATTCACAAGACTTTTGCTTTAAAATAATTTCTGATCAATTCTTTTTCTTTGTTTTTCTTTGCTAGCTTCCTCCACTTTGTTGGGCTGAAAAAGAATGAGTTTGAATGAGTTTAAATGGCTTATTAGTCTTATTTCAGCCTCTGCCCCATCTATGCAAACTGTCCTTCCTCGGCCTTTTCCTTCTTTCTAATTTTTCCTAAGAAAAATGGAGCACCTTGTGCCAAGAAAAATATTTTTCTCCACCGAGCATCTTCCAAGGAACTGAGTTTTTTACTCCAAGTTTCAAAGTTATACTTCAAAATCTCAAGAAGCCTCCACACTTTATCTCAACTTTACATTGGAAACCTTAGTAACTTTATCTTTGCCTGAGCAGCAGTTTCCAAATGTCAAGTACAGTTTATTCCAATTTAAGTGAAGGATTTTGAGTTAATACTTTTTCTTTTTTCAAATCATTGTATCTTTTGGCCAGAACTATAGCTCTCTCTTGAATGATTCTTAGATCATTCCTGCCTGCTTATCATGGAATTATTAACACCGAAGAACTCACCCTACCTCCACCTTTCCCCAGCTTTAAATTTGTCAGAATGGAAATATCACAATCTCTAGGAGCCTACTTTCTTGTAAACATTTGCTACTGGTGTGTTACCACATGAGGATCAAATATGACTATTGCCACAGAAAACGTTCCCAAACCCTGGAAAGGTTTGCAAATCCAGCTGCAGTTAAAAAAAAGAAAAAAACAAACAAACTCCACAACAGGAGGCTAAACTCATGGATTCTTCTAGAAGGGGCATAACCTTCTCTACCTCCAACTTGTTTTCTGTGTTTGGCTCCTCACGGCATGAACTCCCCACAGAGAAGGGGCAGATTAAGGAGGGAAGGTGGAAAAAACAAAAGGAAAAGTTTGGAGGCCAAGTGGGCAAGCATCCAAGGATGAGAATAACTACTGGAAAAAGGCAGAGCTCCTTCCGAATTAATCTTCCTTGTCCCTCATTTCTATATTGCTCATTCTGTTTGAGCCCAGGGGAGGTTAAAACAGAGAGATGAAATGAAATACCTCCATAAGCAAACCTGTGCTGATGATATTTTGTGGTGTTTACTTGAGGACATGGGCTTTGCTCCCTCCTTTGGCTGTCACTGTCACACACAGGAATGCCACAGGATGTGCACCTTTACGCTGATGTCACTGATGGTGCTGTAGCCAAAGGAAGTCCTTTAAGTTGACCCCTGTTTAAAGTAAGTATGTGCATTTCAATGGATTTCTAGATAGCGGCAGGACAGACTTCTCTGATGGTTGACCTTCTTAGGGCCAAGTTCACTGCCTATTGGCCTGGTTTGGCTTCTTACTGTAGGCAGTGCTCCTCAAATTTAATACCTCTAGGATGTGAAACAATCCGCAGGATAAATGCCATCAAGTTTCCTCAAAAAATGCAGGAGATGAGAGATTAAAACACTGTAACTCATAACTTATAGTGTTTCATAATAAAAAAATACGGTGGTTGTATTTCAGGTGGGATGTAGAATTCCTACTTTATATAACAGAACATCAGGCTACCAAGACTTTAATATTTAGGGGGCTTGAATGTTTAGGGAGCAACCTCAGAAACATTGACTCTCTTCCGTTTATAGGTGGCTTCAGTAACAGTATTTCAGAGATACTGACTGAAGTCAGCATTGCTAAATGAACATGCCGAGTTATACTTATCCATTACTGGCTGCAGGTTAAATAGGCTTTTTTTTTTTTTTTTTAGATTTTTATTTATTTATTTGACAGACAGAGATCACAAGTAGGCAGAGAGGCAGGCAGAGAAAGAGGAGGAAGCAGGCTCCCTGCTGAGCAGAGAGCCCGATGCGGGGCTTGATCCCAAGACCCTGAGATCTTGACCTGGGCCGAAGGCAGAGACTTAACCCACTGAGCCACCAGGTGCCCCTAAATAGCCTTTTTAAAGAAAAGGTTGGTTGTAATCACAAAAAGCAGATAATTCTTAGTGAGGATTCAAACTCCCTTGACTTAAAGAAAAAGAGGCAAGAAAGGAATTCCTTTTTTTTTTTTTAATATTTTATTTATTTGTCAGAGAGAGAGAGAATGAGCACAGGCAGACAGAATGGTAGGCAGAGGCTGAGGGAGAAGCAGGCTCCCCGCTGAGGAAGGAGCCCGATGTGGGACTCGATCCCAGAGTGCCGGGATCATGACCTGAGCCGAAGGCAGTTGCTTAACCGACTGAGCCACCCAGGCGTCCCAAGAAAGGAATTCCTAATTAAATTCCTAATTAAATAGTAGTTAGTAATTAATTAGCATGTAATTAAAAAGTCAAGGGCAGGTCCAGTTTCAGGCACGCTTGGATCCAGAGCAATCCATCATACCCAGTGACATCCTTTGCTCTCTCCTTTACTTGGCTTTGCTGTCTCGTGTGTTAATTTCACTCTCAGGAAGATATTCCTCTTGGTGGCCCCTGGCAGCTAGGGGCTTAATTTTTATCCTTACAGCAAGGATTTCTGTTCTGAGCCGATCCACAAAGACATCCCTGGACCCATTCTTTGCCCAGTGGCATAGACTGAGCTGTTTGGCCATGAAGGGATCATATGCCTGTCGTTAGAAAGAACAGAGGACAGGGTGTATGCAAACCACAATAGACTGGAATGTGAAGACATATAAGGAAGGTTAGTGAGGGGGTTCAGAAGAAAGTGGAATTGTAATCCCCCTGGAAATCCACCAAGATTATTTTTCAAAAGCACGTTTCTCCCAAGATCTGAGTACCTCGCATGTGCTTAAGGTAATTCCTCTGCTCGATGGTGCTGGGTTATTGGAAGTAAAAGTAACATTAATCTACCACCTCCTATTTCGGTCTTCATAACAATGTTGGGTAGATATTATTAGACCCCATTGACAGATGAAGAAGCTGAGACTCAGCAGATGGGAGATGGTGAGTACCAAAATCACAACCACAATCACAACCCTACCACTGCCACTTACCAGTCTGGGTGGGGAGACCACCAGCTAGTTTGGGAGGACATTATAGACAACCAGGGAGGAAGGAAGGAAGAGGACAGAAGGGGTCCGAGGTACTTGGTGGTCAGAGCGGGGCTGCCAACCAGCGTATCCTGGGGACCATTTCCTCTCTTGCTCCAAACCAGTCAGTTCAAGGGTCAGTAATCAACGTGTCCAAAAATCAAACAGGTTTTGAAGACTTCAAGTGGTGGTTAATCATTTGTATATTAGGGTGGATTATGTGAATCAGATGTTTTTCTCCTGACACCTGGATTAAAAATGGATTCGGAGCCAAGAATCATTCAGGTGTGAGAGGGTAGCATGGCTCTCCCTGGAGAAGGGCTGGTCTGGGAAAGAACATTCTGTGGGACCCAGGATACCATACGGGCTCTGAGACCATAGGCAAGAGTAAAGGCAGGTGGAAATCAGCTCAGAAAGGGAGACAAACTGATCCCAATGATGAACTTCAGGTATTTTCATATTTTGAGCACATGAATGGAGGGGTTTGGATATTCTGTGATAGCCATATGCTGAGATTCTTCTTTTCTGTTCTTTGTTTACAAACCTAAAAAACCTGAGAGACAAGGCTTTGTTCCTGGGAAAATCAGGGCTAAGTAATTTAGCCAGGCCTTAACTACCATTTAGAGCATAATGCATGGAAATTGTGCTGATGTCTTGAATGCAATCTCTTCATTCTGTGCCTCTTTCTGGTTTCCTTAACTCTCCCCATTCCTCAGGAAGCAGCACCCTTTCCAGAATAACCAGTCTGAAGTTGGCGAGCACTGGCTGTAATGGGAGGTACCCTTCCAGTGAGAGGGCAGGTTAGGGGGGAACAGAAGGCAGCAAGCTCCCTTCCCACTGGCCTCCAGGTGACCTTGCAGTGTCTATTATCTCTTAGAGTCCATACTGGGCCAATAAGTTCCTTCCCAGCCACCTACTCTACTAAAATCACTAACTTCCAAGGGGGCAAACTCAATCCGAAACGTCCACAAAAGGTCGTCATAGCAGCTAATTTCATTGGGCACTGAGCATGCCAACAATTCTTCCATGTGCTCATGTTCTCTAGGATCGAGTCACACAGACAGCCCAGGAGGCTGGGACAGGAGTGCCAGCTGGAGGGGCTGCTTGTGTCCAAAGAGGCCAGTAAGGGAGCGGGAGTCACTGAGAACTTGCCCCATGTGCAAGGGGAAAGAGCTGTTGGAAGAGGAGACCTTCGAGGGTAATTTTTATGTGAGAGAAAGTATGTACCCCATGAATCCCAACAGCCATTCCCAAGGAAATGAATCTGTTTTCTCTTTATGGTTTCTGGTGGGTCTCAGCTCTATTTTTACTACATTATTTTACTAGGTGGATGTGTTAAAACATTTCATAGTACTTGTCTAAATGCACGATTGTGAATGGTTTACTGCATTCTTTTGTGGTCTCAGGACCACAGTTTCTTTCTCTTTGTGGAACCTGTGCTGAAATTAAATGTCAGTTGAAAATACGACCCAATTTACCAAGATGGATACTCAATTTCTTCAGAAAGTTCCTTTGTGTAAAACAAGAGACAACTGGGTTTCCTCTCCGACCCCCAATCTCCCACCCAAAGGCAGGTGAGCGTCAACTCCTGCTGCTCTAAGGAGGAGAGGACGGCGGAGGCTCTGCCCCCAGGCAGCCTTGGAGCTCTGTTAGTGGCAAGACTGGGAAAGTCACTGGGATTTAGGGGCAACTGGTGGGCACATTCCTCCCCTACTGTACCACTTCATTCTTTGACACTTCAGTCCATCCTCTTGAAAAGGAAAGGAAAACAATAGTCAAGTATGTATACTTGGGGTGTATGTGGATTTTGGGGTCATCAGCCAAACCTGGTGAGGGTTTCAGATCTGCTGCTCTGTAGAGAGACATTGGGCAGGTTGCCTAGACACTGTGGGCCTCACAGGAGGAAAATAAAGACCAGGGTTTCGATGGGACCCAGTGATGGCTCGTGCTAGTAAGTGATTGTGTCCTTTTAGAGAATATATCAGACTCACTTCTTCTGTCATCGGAGATAGCATAATGCGTGGGAAGTGGGGAAATGGAAGTGAAGGGAAAGAGGGGGTGGGAGGGAAGGAAGAGCTGCTAAGAAACTGGCTTAATGGTGAAAAGAGGAATTCAGAAAAGGGGCACTGGAGGGCCACAGTTGTCGAGCGTCGGCCTCTTGATTTTGGTCAGGTCACAATCTCAGGGTCGTGGGATCAAGCCCTGCATCAGGCTCTGCACTCAGCCTGGAGTCTGCTTGAGATTCTCTCTCCCTCTCCCTCTGCCCCTCCCACTTATGCTCTCTTTCTCTCTGAAATATATATATATATTTAAAGAGGAGGATTCAGAAAAATGTTGAGGAAGCAGATTTGTCAGGGGCAAACCCAGAGCTGAAACTTCCACAGAAAGGTGATAACAGTAGCTGAGGTTCATGGAGCGCTGACCAGACCAACATATCCTAGAGTAGATCTTGTCCTTATCACCCCAGCTGTACAGATGGGGATCCTGAGGTCTAACATGTTGAATTGGCATGCTTCAAATCAGCCCCCTGCTAAGGGGTGAAGCGGTGAATTAGAGTCAGACATTCAGAAGTCAGAGCTCTTGCAAAACTCCCATGCTGGGCAATGACGGGCGCCCATGAATTGCCTTACTTACCTCTGCTGTGCCCAGCAACGGCAGATAGATATTTTGCAAGTTTCCATGAGGTCCATGAGCTGACCTGTTGGTATTAGGGAAGGAGGGAAGAAAGGGAAAGGAAGGAAGGAGGGGAGGAAGGGAAAGGGAGGAAGGAGGGGAGGAAAGAAGAGGGATAAGGCAAGAACTCCAGAAGCAAGAGCCTACAGAGGTCCTGGCACCAGCTGGGGCCCCAAGAGATCCCTGTGGGGAAGGGAGCCCAGTGAGGGGGTCACATCTTTGGCAGCATGCTGGCCCCTGATTTGGGCAGAGTTCTTGCAGGCTTGAGAGAGGAGAAGCCTCCATGCATCAGAAATACTTTCACAGTGGAAATGTAAGCAACCTCAGATTTCCCCCTGGCCTCTCTAGCATTTTCTAAGCACAGCCAGCCAATTTCAGCTATTAAGGAAAATTTATTTTTTTATAGAAGGATTCTTATTCCTTCTAAAATTTTTTTTTATTCATTTCATACGGTATTTATGGACACACTTAGCCTTTTATTTTATACAAAACTCACCCTACCACATATGTGTGAAATTAAAATTATTACAGCAGGATATATATTTGTCTTTATACGTGTTATGGAGAGCTTTGTGATGGTGCATTATTTTATTATAATGTATACAAATAATCAAATCACATAACAAAAACGTTAGAAAGTAAAGGAAAAACTCACCCACAATTTCAGGTTGCTCACATAAAATCTGTTATAATTTTTGTTCTAGTCTGTTTTCTCCTATGCAGGCATTCACAGTATTTGCATAATTTGACACCCCTCCTTTTTCACCTATCATTTTGAAGGTATATTTCCATTTGGGCACTAGTTCTTTGTCATCATTTAAAATTGCTTAATATACCAATAAGTACCTGCAGTATATTTTCTCAGCTATTCTACTAGAAATTAAATGCTGAAGAAAATTCTGATTAATATGAATTTTGGCATGAGAAAGGACATGATGACTTTAAGGCACAAGGCAAAAAATTCTCTCTTAGCTCTAGTAGATAGCTGCTTAGAAATCTTTTGAAAGTAAAACCATGGACTATTTCTATAGTCATCACTGTTTTTCATTACTGTGCTACTAGAAATTATAACAGCTAATATATATTGATCACCTCCCATACACCGGGCCATAGTCAAAGGGCATTCTGGTATTAGTTCATTCATTTTGTCCCCACCTGACATGAGGAAGGCACTATTTGGAACCCTATTTATAGCTAATGCCACTGAGACACCGAAGGATGAAGTGATTGCACATGTTCGTAGCTAATAAATGGCAAGGTGGGGACTCGAACCCATACTGGCTGGACCCCCAGTTTGTGTATTTAGCCACCGTGAATTCAAATTAGTAGAGGGGTGCCTGGGTGGCTAGTTGGTTAGGTGTCCAACTCCTGAATCTCAGTTCAGGTCTTGAGCTCAAGGTCATGAGTTCAAGTCCCACGTTTTTATAATAATAAAAATTAAAAAAAAAAAAACTAGCAGAAACTCTTGCACATTGGAAGGAGTTTGACTTGATGGGTTAGACCAATCTGGGTCCCGTTTTGACTCTGTCCCTTACCAGCTGCCCATGCTTAGGCAAGTTACTTAAGCTCTCGGAAACTTGAGTTTCTTTGCCTATAAAATGAAATTAACAGAGTTGTTAGAAGGTACACATGGAATCATAGAAACAAGGTGTTTGGCACATAGATGCTCAATGAATGTTAGTTCCTGCCTTTCCTCTGATCATCAGTTTGATAGGCAGCAAGAGAAGGAGTGAGAGGTCAATTCTCTTTCATTTAGACTGGAAGAAGAAGCTGATAATAGATGGGGGATAAGTCCAAGCTTTTAATGTCATGTTGGTTTTTCACTTCAACCCTCAAAAAAAAAAAAAAAAAAAAAAAGAAAGAAAAGAAAAAAGAAAAAAAAGTGAGCTATCAGGATAGAATCATATGACAGAAGTTTGTTGAGCAAATGGTAAAGGATAAGACATGCTGAAAAATGGTCTAAATTAACCAGATCTATTCATTCCAAAGTGCAGACCCTCCAGACATGGTGATGTCCCCAGCACTGGACTTGCCCACAGTGGGTGCTCATATGTACATACTGGGTGATGTGTATCATGCGTTGATGCCTAAAGGCTGCATTTCCGACATCGAAAGAGGTTTGGACTTCTTTCAAGCTGACCTTAGGAAAACCGTGAGATGGATGAAGTCTGTTTTAACTCTCTGAAAAGTTCCTGAATTCTGTCTCCCCTTCTGGCAACTTGCCTTAGGTTTTTCACAGCCTTCGTGGTTCTCAAATGCCCCATTCAAATGTCTTCACGGGCTTGTCCTCATCTCTGCTAGAGACCTTGCACCTTTGCATTGGACCCTCCTACCCTGTCTTCCTCTATCAAAGCGCACCTGTCCTTCAGCCCACTACCCTCAACTTCTCCAGTCCTGCTGGGGAATCTGATTGCCTGAATCAGACTTAAGTCCTATGCCCATAACAGCCTAATATCTTTCCTCCTAAGTGGCATTTCAGTGCCTGGGCTTTATAGGCAACAATATATTGGAGGCATGAGCCATTCATGCCATTTAATGGGAAACTAACTTCATCATCCCAATGACATGTCTCTGTTGATGGGAATTTCTAGAAACTTGTTCTGCTCTCTACAGCTGAAGCTGAAGAAGTTACAGAGAACATAAAGACAATTAGACGGTTCCACAGAGCGTCATAAGAAGGAACAAATAAAGAGAGAGAGAGAGAGAGAGAACAGAGAGGGAGAGAGAACATGAACACTTCTTTAGAGAAAGTGAGAGTTGCTTTAATAGGCATTTGCTCTATGCTCCCCTGAGACCAAGCAGGGGAGGCTTACACTGCAGTCTCATTTGTCCATTTCTGAGTCCGTTTAGAATACCTACTTTGTCTCCAAGCACTTACTGGTGGGACTCAACTCATATGAGGGTGGTATGATCAGACATTAAGGGAGGTTTCCTGGAAAAGGCTTAAACTACCAGAAGCCATTAATCAAGGAAAATGTGAGATCCTTCTCTCTAGAGGTTAAGGCAACTCATTTCTCTGAAATGATTTCATTGCGGTTGTTCTCTATGGTAAGTGACTGCCCTAAAAGTTTGCCGATAGCCTTTTCTGGTCTTGAGAGCTGACCATTCCAGACTGGTAAGAGCATATATCTGGAGGAGTGCTTTCCCAGGCAACCCGAAGTCACCACTCCCCTGGTGCCTTAATCTAGCATGAATAATTGGGGGGGGGGTTCTCTTAGGGAGAGGGAGCCCTGCCCCAAGCCAGTACATAGGATTGATGCCCATCTTGTTTACGCTCAAACCCTTCATGCTTTTAGGGATAGCTTTGGCCTTGGGATGGGCCGGGCTCTCCACTACCCTTTGGAATTTCCCATGGCCTTGTGCCATTGTTCTGCTCCTCCTAATCAGGCCTGAGGCTTCCATCAAGTCATGACTGCTTGCTATTTTCAGCAGAGAAATGAACAATGCGGGAAATATGATCACTCTTTCTAACATGTAAACAAGCCGAGTTAAAAAACATCAGGGCTTCCCCCTCACTTCACACCAGCCATGCTGGCCTTTTTGTGGTTCTCCCCCTAAGGTCCTTTGCTCAGGCTGGAATGTTTTCCTCTGGCTGATTCTTCAAATAACTGGCTTCTTCTCTTTCAGGTTTGGGTTTAGCTGTTACAGCCTCAGAGAAGTCACCCGTGACTTCACGACCTAAAGAAGCACCGTGATGTCTAATGGCACCTTCCCGCTTTCCTTCCTAGAACCCCCCCCAGTCCCAAACTAGTGAACGAACATTGTCTATATGCATACACATGCACATATATTTGCACATACCTTGGCATATATTGCCAACTTGTTGTTGGTCTCCTACACCAGACTCTCAGGACACTGGAAGCAAGATTTATGTGTGTCTGTTTCATATCCAGAGATAAAATAGGAACCCTCTGTATATTCATTGAATGAATAGAATGAATGAATGAATGAATATCCATAAATCCTTCATGGCAGAACAGCTAATGCTCTATTGTCTCTACCTGTACTGTCCCATGGGGCAGCCACCACTTACAGGTGGCTATTGGTCACTTGAGGTGTGGTACAACTGAAATGTACTATAAGTGTAAAATATCTCCTGGATGTCAAAGACTAGGCCCCCAAAATGTGTGTAAAAAAAATCTGATTAATAATTTTTTAGTTCGATTTTATGTTTAAAATCACATCTTAGATACATTGGGTTTAATAAAATATAGCATGCATTATTAAAATTAATTTTACGTGTTCTTTTTACTTCTGTCATTGTGGCTACTAGAAAACATAAAATCATAAGACTTTCTATTATATTGTTATTGGTCAGTGCTGGTCTATACCTTCGCAAGAACAATCATGAAATCAGGATGTTACCTCTAAATGTTGTTTCAACTCAAAGAGTAACTTCTTCCCAGTATTTACCACGCTGGACTCTAGTCCTGGATCTGCCAGTAACTTGCTGGGAGATGGGGGCTGAGACACCTTCCTGCAGGGGCCACATTCCCTCATGTGATTAGGCAAGAACGGAACTGAGTCCTTTCAGCTGGGACAGAATAGTATTAATTCTGTTATTAATTGCTCAGTTTGGATTAGGACAGCAGAGAAATACTCCTGTGGGATGGAGAGATTTTTATAAACACCCGCTCCCTTCTTCTCCCCTTGTCCTTTAAATGCACCCTGCAAACTACGCTCCATAAACAAAGTCAAGATACATTTTAACAAATAGCTCTGTTTTTCCTGGACTTGTTCATTGTAACCAAAGTTGATACAAATAATAATCTGTTAATTGGATTCAAAGAGGTTAGTTTAAGGGCACAGGGTGGCTCATCCGGTTAAACATCTGCCTTCGGCTCAGGTCATGATCTCCAGGTCCTGGGATCTAGCCCCACATCGGTCTCCCTGCTCAGTGGGGAGCCTGCTTCTCCCTCTCTCCCCTTGTCCTTCCTCCCTGTTCTTCTCTTTCTCTCAAACAAATAAATAAAACCTTTACCAAAAAAAAAAAAAAAAAAAGGTGGTTGATTTAACTGGATTTTCAGAGCAGCCTTGGTAGAAGCCACTGATTTTTTTTCTGTACATGTTTACAGACAAAAACTTCCGAGGCCCTGGCACATGGTGTTTTGCCCCATCCGGCTCATGAGAGCTCCGTGCTGCAACTGGCCTCAGCTGAGTTGGGTCCAGAGCAGTGCCCAGCATGCCTGATACGTTACAGAATCGATGCCAGCCTCCCTGCGGGGATTCCAGCTGGGCTAAATTGCTTGGCAAATTCAAGTGGGTATTTTGATTTTAGGTTCAGTACCTATTTGGTAAACCTCAAGAGAAAAGGGTGAGGGAACTTTATAGCAACTCATATATACTCATAGATCTTTGCCAGAGTCCTATTTGTAAAATGTGGTTTTGACCATGTTCATTGCCTGTGCGGCTGCTCCCTCAACAACGCCCCGCCTCCCTCCTCCATCCTGTCCCTTTGCTTGTGGCTTTCTTCTGGCCTGGAGGAGCCCTCCTTGGGAAATCCTACTCATCCAGCTAGCTCCTTTCTTGAGTCTTCCAGATTCTCCAGACAGGAAATGAAATGCTCCTAATCTGTGCTCTCGTACGAAAAGCAAAGAGGGAACATGTACTGAATGTTTCGATTTTGCAGTATTATCAGATATAATTTCTCCAACAACCCCCCCGTAATAGGTAGCAACGAAGAAACTGAGGTGCAAAGAGGTTAAATAAATGTCTCCAGGTCACCCTGCCGGTAAGGGTCAGGCTCAGGATGCAAATCCAGAGCCTGGATATCTTGAGAAGGTGTATACGGCCCCTTTTCCCAAGATGATGGGATTTTTTTTTTCAGGGCCTGATCTTTGCCTTACTAATTTTTATTTCCCAAGAGCACATAATAATGGCTGGCCTACAACAGATTCTCACAAAATGCCTCATAATGAATGCATTAATTAATATTCAATCTAGGAAAAACCTGTGTTTAAACTTTTTAAAAAGTCACCTGAAATATTCAATCTTCATCTAAAACTTGCCACTACTCAATTCACTTGCTTTCGTCCCCCGAGCACCTCTTCACACTTCTGCCCAGACAAGGTATGTAAAGCTCAGTAGACGTCAGGAACGCAATGAGAGTAACGCCCACACTAAGATGAGGCTATGGGGTGTGGTGGCCCTGGACCTCCCTGGAGGACAGCAGGGTCTTTGTTGTGAGGGGATTCCTTCAACACAGTCTGATCACCATCCACTTCTCACTTGGCGTTTTCATGCTCAGGGTGGTTCTACTGAGTCCAGGAATCCAGGAATCTAGGAATAATTTCAGGATTCAAGACCACAGACATAAGGCAAGATATCACCAGTCTTTCTCCAACTTTTTCCTGGCAAAGACCTGTGGATGACCACAGGTCCTCTCTCCCACCATCCTTTAACAGAAGCCCCAAATCTTCCTCAACAAAGCCACTAATAATGGATTGGAGCTGACACTCTAAATGAAACATATTTGCCATCATGAGCAAATATGTGTGTGAGCAAAGCATTCGGAGGAACCCACTCGGCAAGTCAGCCCCCAGTTGCTGTAGCAGACCCTATCCTGCCCATGTATCCCTGTCATTACAATTTCAGTGGGCACTTGCTGGAGTTCCAGTTGTAAGCACTTAGGATAGGAACTCACATTTCACCTCTACACAAAAGGCTGGGAATGCTAGAGATTAACAATAAGGCCATGTGGCTGCTGGAAGTTAGTGTATAAATACCCCAGGTTCCTCACCCCTGAGATGTCATTCCTTCTTTTGAGGGACTCTGGTAGTCCATTAGACAGTTGTCACATCTGACTGTGGGCTTACTGGCAACTCACTTGATAATGAACCTTTATTCGCTTCTTCCCCTTTTCTGTCTTCTCCATTCCCCTGCTGCTGTCACCTGGAATCACCTCCAGATGAACTGCTTGCACTGAGGGTCATCTGAGGGTCAGCTCTTGGGGGGACCAAAACTAACACAGTGGTCATATCAAAAGTCTGAGGAATGGCACCTCAGAGCTGCCCGAGATGTGTTCAGTGTTTATGGAGAGATGAATTGCTTCTGATGGAAACTCGAGAGTAGGGCTGAGAGCATGAGAGAGTGAGAGGAGAGTGGGGTGGGGCTGAGAGTTTATTCAAGAGGTTAGTTCTGCTGTAGGGCCAGGAACATGGGGCAGCAGCAGCAGCTGTGCAAAGGAGAGATGTGTGGAAGAATGCAAAACCCGCCACTAAATCAGTGCCTCCTGGGAAATCATAAAATCTGATTGAAACAGACATCCATACGGCTCTTTTTGTGCTATGCCCTTTCTTTTGGGGAATTTGCATATTCCTTTATTAAAAAGATAGGCATAAAGTGTCTTGAAAAATGTTAAGAAGTAAGCCATTGTACAAAGCCTTTCGTTTTGAATAGTAAGAATGCTGTTTTCTCATTTCCTTTGGAAATCTAATTGAATATTCCTTATAAAAAATTGCTTCAGGATAAGCATTTAAAATACACTGCTATAGCTATGCTCCTGTTTTCTCGTGATTCTTTTTTTTTTTAAAGATTTATTTATTTATGACAGAGAGAGATCACAAGTAGAGAGGGGCAGGTGGAGAGAGAGGAGGGAGCAGGCTCCCTGCTGAGCAGAGAGCCCGATGCGGGACTCGATCCCAGGACCCTGAGACCATGACCCGAGCCGAAGGCAGCGGCTTAACCCACTGAGCCACCCAGGCGCCCCTCTCATGATTCTTTACCTACAAGGAAATCACATAGATCATGATGATGGCCCTATGACTTACCAAGTGGAACAGTATTAAGGCTATTTTCATTTACTATATTGAATGTGCTACCATCTTTCCTGTAAAAGAAATTACCTAGATCCAAATAATTTCCCAAAAGTCACTAGATCATTTGACATAAGAATGGTAAAACCTTTTAAGAATAGGTGATATGGGACACCTGGGTGGCTCAGTCAGTTAGTGTCTGACTCTTGATTTCGGCTCAGGTCATGATCTCAGGGTCCTGACATCGAGCCCCTCATGGGACTCTCCGCTCAGTGGAAGGTCTGCCTGAGATTCTCTCTCTCATTAACCCCTGCTCTCTCACACTCATACACACTCTCTCTCAACAAATAAATTCTTAAAAAAAGAAAGAAAAAAGAATAGGTGATGTAGAAAGACCAAGAGTAGTATAAGTTCAACAAGAATCAATTGCTATGAGATTTAGTTGGTCTAGTTTGGTGTTCCTTGTCCTTTTTGCTGGGGAAAGGAGCAGACCCCAAAGACTTTATTTATGAAAAGACTGGGACGTATTAGAATGGGCTCTGGCTTGAAGAGAAGCAAAGAGGAGGCAATGAAAGGCAAGCACATGGGGCTCAGAGTTACTGGGTCTATCCCCCTGTCCCCCGCCCCAGCCCTTAACAAGCGCTCTGCTCAGGCTCATACTCACAGTCTGGGAATAGTCAGAGTGGCCAGCAAGGATGTGCTCCATCAACCACAGGGTGCAGGAAAAACCTGTACCCGGGACTATCCAGACCAAATCTTGCCCATTCGACTCCACAGTAAAATAGATAAAGAGAAAGCTATAAAAATCCTTCCAAGATAGACTCAGTGACAATGTACTTAACCCCAAAGCTAATGAGAGTGTGTACCACGTGTCCAGAACTGACCATGGGTTGGGCAGCAATTGTCCCTGCATGGGGAAAATATGGAGGAGAGGGAAAGAAGGGGTAGGGTACACTCCAAGGGGGCAGTCTATGAAAGATAGAGGGAGATGGTAGGGGGACAGGAGGAGAAGGGTGCTTGGCTACTGGCCTTGGTTCTAATGCTGTCTGGACATGATTTCCCACACAAGTGACGATCCAGCAGTGACACGTGCACAACAGATCTGGCCAACCCCTCAGGACTGCTGCATTTACCCACCAGTCTTGTCCCCTTGGTTTGCAAGGACTGTCTGTCAGACTGTGAAGTGAGGCTGATTTTCTTTACCGAAGGACTGGGGCCATCTCAGAAGGGCACTGCCATGTTCTCACTCTTCTGCATGCCCTGACGGTGAATATTCTGCCTCAGTTCCCATCAGACACAACAAACTGCTTTCACCTCCTGAGGCAAGGGCTCTCAGCTCTAATCCAATGCCAGTGGACAGATGGCCCCAGGAGCTCTTTACTGAGAAGGGTGGTGTAGGGTGTATCCCTGTTCCCCTGTGATGTGGGAAGTCGAGGACACACAGTGTCATGGAGCTCCATGCAGAAACTGGGCTATGCTACGATTCTGACAAAAGGAAACCCTGAATTACCCATTTTCCTCTTCGCTTGTTATTCTCTACTTTTTGGTAAGCATTGCTGCACAGGGTGCCGTTAAAATAGCTGAATTTGGGGGCACCTGGGTGGCTCATTCGGTTATGTGTCTATCTTCAGCTCAGGTCATGATCCTGGGGTCCTGGGATCGAGCCCCGCGTCGGGCTCCCTGCTCAGCAGGGAACTTGGCTTTCCCCTCTGTCCCTCATCCTGCTTGTGCTCTCTCTCTTGCTCTTACTCTCTCTCAAGTAATTAAAATCTTAAAAAATAAAATAGGTGATTTTAGTTCTCTTATCTCTGACTAAAAAAAAAAAAAGAATCTTAAGCTGGTGTGAGTTTTTAGACTCCTTGGGGCTCCCTGTGGCTCACAGGGCTGTCTTCTCCTAAGGATTCCTGATTACAAGTCTTACTGTATTTACATAGCAAATGACTGTGTGATCAACCCTGTGACTTCTAAAATGAATACAGTCTACAGAATGGGAATCCCTGTCAGATTTCTGAAAATAAATCCTGTAAGCTTCTGGGTTCCCTATCATATCCTTTCATGTGGCTACAGCCAAATGGTCAGATAAGGCCAAAACCGACCAATGTCTGCTGCCCTTGGGCTTTGAAACGGAGTGTGGGCTTTCAAATCACACAGACCTGGGGGGCAGGCTAGGTCTTGCCATTTACCACACACAGAAGGAAAGCTTTCTTCAGCCCTTTTAAAATGTCTGTAGGAAATGCGGTCTTACTAGTTCTCTTGGGTTTGCCCTTTTGGAGTGCATGCCTTAACACAAGGGACCTATCCATCAGCCAGGCTTGGACTATCTTCCTCTGATCACTGACCATGCGCTGGACTCTGGTGAATCATGGCCCACCGAAGGAACAGGTGCCCCTCCCGGTGGGTGCCTCAGAAGACAGGGAGTAGAACAAGCCTCCTGTGTTTCCTGCCTCGTGGTTCTCAAACTTGGCTGCACCTTGGAACCACCTGGGGACTTTCAAAACCTCTTGATCCCAGGTCACGTCCCAGAAAAATTCAATTCAGGAGTTCTTGTAAACTTCTCAGGTCATTCCAGTTGGCTACAGAACATATGTGCCTCTCCATAGATCTCGTTTCTTTGCTCTTCTCAAAATTCTTGATCAGATTATGCAGGTAAGACTTTTTTTACTGAAGTATTGGGACCATTTCAGAAGTGAATTGCAATCTGAAAAAAGAAAGATTAAACCTTTTGTCAACTTGTAATTCACCTGAGTCTCTCAGGAAGGCACTCAAAGACCCATCATGAGGAAGAAGTCTCCAACTCCTGACCTTATCACTCTAGCATTCATGGTCAAAGGACATCCTTCCCAGAGCTCTCCATCCAGAAGTGTATGTGCTGCCCCCAGCAGAAAACCCACTCCCATATCACAGGGTGGCCCCCATGCCCTGGACCCATCCTGACATCCTCCACACCTCTTTCTCCCCTAGTTCTTTTAGAATAGCTTCTCTGGTGATCCATCTGGGGACAGTGATGGATCTATGGGACACACATCCTACAGCAAAAGAAGATTCAGGTCCCATTGTCTTTCCACTTATGTGAACTATGTAGGTGTGCGGGTCTCTGTGACCAAAGGATCCATTACAATCAGCCAATGATACCCCAAATAGGAGACATAGTATTTGGAGGAGGTTATCTAATCTAATAATAAGATAGCAATCCCAATAGTTGTAAGATGTCTTTCATGCTTTATCTGGGAATGCCTACTTGCATTCAAGTAGGTTGAATTCAACTTGGTTGAATGCATACATTCCCCAGGGTGGGTGTGGGCAGCTCTTCTCACATCACCAGATTAAAAAAAATTGTAATACCCAAAGATACAGATGTAGTGAAAAGAAGGGCCATCTGTACCCCAATGTTTATAGCAGCAATGGCCACGGTTGCCAAACTGTGGAAAGAACCAAGATGCCCTTCAACGGACAAATGGATAAGGAAGATGTGGTCCATATACACTATGGAGTATTATGCCTCCATCAGAAAGGATGAATACCCAACTTTTGTAGCAACATGGACGGGACTAGAAGAGATTATGCTGAGTGAAATAAGTCAAGCAGAGAGAGTCAATTATCATATGGTTTCACTTATTTGTGGAGCATAACAAATAGCATGGAGGACATGGGGAGTTAGGAGAAGGCGGTTGGGGGAAATGGGAAGGGGAGGTGAACAATGAGAGACTATGGACTCTGAAAAACAATCTGAAGGGTTTGAAGAGGTGGGGGGGTGGGGGGTTGGGGGAACCAGGTGGTGGGTATTAGAGAGGGCACGGACTGCATGGAGCACTGGGTGTGGTACAAAAACAATGAATACTGTTATGCTGAAAATAAATTTTAAAAAATGATTAAAAAAATTGTAATAGAATTGATTTTTTAGGGATACCTGGGTGGCTTGGTCGGTTAAGCAACTAACTCTTGATCTCAGCTCAAGTCCTGATCTCAGGGTCATGAGTTTCGGTTCAGCATGGAGCCTACTTTTATATATATTTAAATATACATATATTTAAATATATATATATATAAATGCTATAATATATATTTTTTAGCATTTTTAGGTTTACAGAAAAATTGCATGGCAAGTACAGTTTGCACATATCCCTTTTCCTCCCACATAGTTTCCCCCATTATTAACATCTCTTATCTATGTGGTACACTTGTTACAACTGATGAACTATTGATGTTATGTTTGTTGATATGTTATTATTGATATGTTGATGTTGATATGTTAATATGTTATTATTATTTTTATGTTGATATTGGTATGTTATTATTTATGCGTTGATATGTTATTATTAACCGAAGTCCAAGGTTTATGTTAGGGATCACTTTTCATGTTGTACATCCCATGGGTTTGGACAAATGCCAAAGGACATATATTCCCCATTACAGTATCATACAGAAGAGTTTCACTGCCCTAAAAATATCACTGGTTCCATCTCTACTTCCCTCCCCTTGTATCTCCGGTAACCACTGATCTTTTTTACTGTCTCTATAGTTTTGTCTCTTCCAGAATGTCATATAGTGGGAATCATACTGTATGTAACCTTTTCCTATTGGTTTCACCTAGCAATATACATTTAGGCTTTCTGTGTCCTTGCATAGCCTGATGTCTCATTTCTTTTCATTGCTGAGTAATATTCCATTATTATCACAGTGTGTGTATCCATTCACCTATGGGAAGATACCTTGGTCTCCTCTCAGTGTTTGGTAATTATGAATAAAACTTCTATAAACATTTGTGTGCAGGTTTTTGTGTGGCATATCTTTCTATTCAGTTTAGTAGATACCTATGAGCACAATTGTGGATCATAAGAGAAGACTACCGTCCAGTTTGTAGGAAACTACCAAACTTCCAAAGTGGCTGTACCATTTTTCATTCTGACCAGCAATGAATGAAAGTCCCTGTTGGTCTACCTTCTCACCAGCATGGGGTATGGTCAGTGTTCTAGATAGTCACCGTTCTAACTGGTGCTTAGTTCTACCCTGTTGTTTTAATTCACAACTCCCTAATGACTTATGATGTAGATCATCTTTTATATGCTTACTCACCATCCGTGAATCTTCTTTGGTGAGGTGTCTTGTCAGGTCTTCGCCCATTTTTTAATTTAGTTGTTTGCCTTTTCTCGTTATGTTTTAGGAGCTCTTTGCATATTTTGGATACACGTAGTTTGCCTTCTCATTTTCTTAATGTGTCTTTAACAGAGCTGTTCATAATCTCAATGAAGTGGAGTCTAACAGTTCTTTTTTTCCATGAATTGTGCTTCTGATGTCATATCTTAAAAAGTTATGGCCAGCTCAATCCCTTACAACTCTCATAGTTTTATGTTTTACATGTAGGTCCATGATCCAGTTTGAATTAAATTTTGTAAAAAGGGTAAATTCTGTGTCCCAGATTCATTTGTTTGCCCGTGGATGTCCAGTTGTTCCAGCACCATTTGCTGAAAAGAGTATTTTTTTCCTCCATTGAATTGCCTTTGCTTTTTTATAAAGATTTTATTTATTTCTCAGAAAGAGAGAAAGAGAGTACAGGCAGGCAGAGGCAGAGGGAGAAGCAGGCTCCCTGCCGAGCAAGGAGCCCTATGTGGGACTTAATCTCAGGATGACAGGATCATGACCTGCTCAAAATCTGCTGCCAACCGACTGAGACACCCAGGTATCCTGAATTGCCTTTGTTTTTTTATCCAATGTCTGTTGATTACCATGGTATGGGTCTATTTCTGGGCTATGCTGAATCCCTTCTTCCCACCATATAGGGAAAAGACAATTTGGTGAGATTCTATATCTTTTCACCAATTTTTGTTCTATAAAACAGTTTGATCTCAGTAGATATTTAATTCTGTTCTTGTCTCACTGCTTGTTCTAAAGTCCCTCTCTTTCCTGCTTCACTGGGTTTAAGGCCATGGGGAAGAACCGAGTTTATTTGATATTTGTTTCCTCATCTACGGAATAAGAATGATTATTCAGGCCTCATAGAGTGATCTTGGGGAATAAATGACATAATATATCCAAAGTTCCTCCAAAAGAGATGCTGGCTAACCAGTAGCCATCCTAATCCCATTATGAGAGAGAATGAGTCATGTCATGTTCTAGTCATAGTGACACCTCATTTTATGTTGAACTTGGGGATAAAATGGCATGTATGGAATCACATCACAGTCCCCAACATATATTCGATTCTCAACAGACTTTTACTAGATTTAAATCGAATTGCAGCAAAACATTTTATCCAGGTAGCTCGTGTCTCTTCAGAATGGCCGGTGACGCCTGGCATTCATCAAACTTGGTTAGCCTTGTCAGGACGATGCAAGCTTTGGCTGGGCTAAAAAATAACATCGGCAAGAGCTGGGAGAAGATTTTACACTACTCCTGAATCTCTGTTCCCCTCGCCACCAAGTGGGCTGTTCCAAATTGAGAGCCGAAGCCGCAGAGCCATGTTCCCGCTCTAGGGATATTCCTCCCATTCCTGCTCCCAGCAGACACACTCCATGCCCTTCAGCACGCTTCTCTCTGTTCTACCTTTTCTTCAGTTCTTTTCTTTTTTAAGATTTATTTATTTATTTGAGTGAGAAAGAGAGAGAGAAGGAACAGGGGGAGCAGCAGAGGGAAAGGGAGAAACAGGCTTCCCGCTGAGCAGGTGAGCCCCAACTGGGCTCGACCCCAGGACCTTGGGATCATGACCTGTGCCCAAGGCAGTTGTCTTAACCACCTGAGCCACCCAAGCACCCCTCCTTTGGAGTGTTTTTAGGCACCCTCTTCTCCAAATCTTTCCTGCTTTCTCCTGCACTGTTCTTCGCAGTGAAGCTTCTTATAGAATAGGGAGCTAATATCCCTCCGTGGCTACTAATGGGCAACTCAGGGAAGTCATAGGAAGTGATGTGTCAAGGACAAACAGTTCTGGGGTTTGACTGTCTCCATCTGCATCCCAGCTCTGCCACACACTGGCTCTGTGACCTTGGGCACTTGAGCTGACCTCTCTGGGTCTCTGCATCTTCATCTGCCAATGAAGAGTATAGTCATTGGACCTTTCCCATAGGATCAGGGCGCATTGAAAGTGTTTCACGGGAGTAAAGTGCTTCCTCTCTGTTCTTCAGATCTCAGCAACCATTACTGTCATTAAGCAAAACAAGGAACAGGCCTGTGTGTCACACCCATGCGTTCAGGCTACGCCCACACAAGTGGCAACATTATTCGTACACCCAGACAAAAATACCAGACAGACAAAATCTTTTAGAAAAAATACAACATTTTTATCTGAAAGGATTAGAAGATCAGGGTGTTCAATGGGTCCGGTTTGGAAGAGAGCACAGGGTGAGATGTTTGGGCCATGCAATGTCACATGGGGCTACGATGCCCACCCCGGACTCTCCCAGCATTTAGGTTAAGGCACAGCTAGCCTATCTCCCACCCCAGGACAGCCAGGATTCCACATCATCACTCTTCAAACCCCTGTGAAGTCCAAGCACAAGTATTCCCCATCTCCCCTCTGATTCTACCACAGGAGAGTCACCCCAATTGCCATGTTATTTTATACATTCAGTTACGGTGCTGGCTTCATCCTCTAGAATATTCTTTGGGACAAGGACTATTTCTCATTTCTCTGTATCACTAGCCCAGTACAGGCATAAGGAAAATTACAACAAATGGCACCATACCCACAAGCTGCTTAAATCTGACAGGTGGATGGGGGTAAGACAAGAATGTACAAACCCAACAAGTGACTCAAGAACCGTAAGCCGGCACCATTCAGGAGGCGTTGACAGAGCTCCCGAGTTCCAGGGAGGACTTAGCTGTCCCGAAAATTGCAGCTCTCCTTCTCTCTTTGGTGCTTCTGCTCGGGTGCTGAGCCCTCGGGAACTGCTGTCCTTGTCACCTCTGGATGTAGCGGAAACAAGTGGCAGCTGGCTAAACCCTCAGCTGTCAGGTGGCCAAGCAGCTGCCACACGGGAGGCCTGCCGGAAGTGCCTGTGCCCGGCAGGGACGGAGGGGACGCGGGCCCCACAGGAATGCTGTGTATTGAGGTAGACTTCTCGCTGGCATCTTCTCTTTGTCCACAGTAAAATATGACACTGCGTATTGCTGATCCTCTTGGAGGCCATTTGGGGCGGTTTGGGTGGGGTGGAGGGTGGGGAGGGCGGGGTAGTGCCATCTCAGTTAAACAACCAGGCTAGGGAGTGAGGTCTTCTGGTAACAGCATTCCTCAGCTAACGAGGGCGCGTGCTTCCCTGCAGCGGCCCCAAGTCAGCGAGGCTGCCCCCTCTCGCATTCACGCTACTTCAGTCCCTTACTCGCTTCATCACCTTCCCAACTGCCGTCTCTCCAGTCTTCTGATCAGAGGAAACCACTGCCATATCATCAGCATATTTTGAAAGCCTCCTAAAAGAACAATTAAGTTTACCTGTGGTGATTCTGATGTAACAGAATCTTCTTGAGAGAAACCTCTCAGCGGATCAGAAGAGAGCAGAAGTCCTAGAGGAAAAACAGTGATTAGAAACGAAGCAGTTGTCATAATTCTGGAAAACAATGGAGAGTTGTTAGCATAATGAGCAGTAAAATGTAAATGTCAAGTTGCCTACGAATCCCTTTCGCCTAGTCTGGGTGAAATTTGTTTATTCAACCTGAATAGGTACCTGAAAAGTGAAAATTATTTTTCCTTTTGAAATCCGAGCTTGAAAGTTAGCCAGCAGAAAACCCCAGAAATCATAGAGAAATGTGCTGAGTATTTGGTTTGTCAACCATATCTTCTTCCAATACAGAGATTGGACTGTACCTACAGAACCTCAGAAGCTGTTTACTTTCCTCTG
This sequence comes from Lutra lutra, assembly GCF_902655055.1. NCBI lineage: Eukaryota > Metazoa > Chordata > Mammalia > Carnivora > Mustelidae > Lutra > Lutra lutra. The sequence continues at coordinate 56,771,128 of NC_062289.1, read as the reverse complement.
GCGTATAGTACAGTAAAAGAGCTTTTTATGGTGCCATTTTGGAGGCTCTGGCTTTCCCAAGCTTGCATCCTGGTGGTATAGATCATGCAAGAATGTTCGTACGTGGGCCTGTTCAGGCATGGGCAAGTTATCAAACTATTTTTGCCACTCTGTAACAAACTCCAAATGGTCCTGGTGGTTCGATCTCTGGACATATCTGTTCTTTCACTTCTTGTATCTTTTGGATTCTCGAAAGAACGAATAATAGGCCACAAATTAAGTACTCAGTTAAGTACTCAAATTAAGTAATTAAGACAGCAGCTGTCTTTCTATGATTTGGGAAGCCTTGGACCTGTTATAGTTTCTAGGAAGAAGACTGAGCCTCATTTAGAGTTTCCAGCACTGTGAAGGGTTTTCTGCAATCTCCTGGCCTCTCCAGAGCCCGAATCTTATCTGTTGTTTAAATTCTGAAGACTAACACCGTGCCTGGTACTGAGGAGGTCCTCAGGATCCCCAGTATGCAAAGATTTGTCTTCCCTGTGGATAGGGACGTCCAAATGGGCTACCCTCGTGAGTTGTTAATAAGAGGTGAATCTTTACTCAGGTGCCCTCCTAGCTACGTGAGTCATTGTGGGCAACTCATTCAACTTTTTCCTTGAAGTGCCCCAGTTTGTACATTGAGAATAATGAAATCCAGCATATAGGGTTCTTATGAGAGATAAATAAGGCAAAGTATATAAGCACACAGTAAGTGCTCAATAAATGTTCTCTTCCTTTTAATTCTCTCTGTTGATTCCTTTCCTCAGTCTTACTTGCCTCCTCATGGGAGATTGGATTTTGGTGACTATCCCTCTTCCTGCTAGAGCTATAAAATGCCAGTCGTCTCAAGGGACTCTGGCTTCTCCATAACACATGGATTGAGGAGGCATGGGATGTCTCAGAGAAAGTTTCTGGGCTTTGCAGGCAGCCAAGAGATCCAGTTACCCTGGTTTCGTACACCACATTTACAAACCATTGCACATTTTCATGCTAGCTTGTATTCCAGAAATGATTTGTTAATAGGGAGACTAGATCCCGGCCAAACCAAACGACCGCGTTATGACTTATACATCCCCAATCTTTTTCTAACTACAGTTCTGGTATTTCAAGAATAATCTTACTCTCAGGAAAATTTATAGCCACTTTGGAGATTTCAGAGAACAGGATCATGCCAATGAAGGATGGGCAAGGATTGCAAACCCAGCCACTTGGCCTAGCCTGTCCGGGACACTGGAGGGAAGCTCTGTGCTGTGAGCACCAGGTGACTGTCACACTGCCCTTCTCAACTGCCACCCAAACCAAGGAAGTTCTTCCATGTCCAGCCTTTAGCTGGGAAATAGTGGAAGCAGCTTCGAGTGATTTCTCCCTCCATTTTATACATTATGCTATTATTCCGTTTTTCAAAGTTCCTTAGTAACTTCAACCAATAGCTAATTATTTTTATTTTTTTAGAAGGTAGAACAGAAACTGTGATGGGCTGAAAAAGAACTAATGAATGTCATTGGTATCATTGTTTTTGCTTCTGGGGAGGGTTGGGCTGTAGCCGCAGACAGGTGAGGAGGCATTTGCCCAATCTTGCTTTCTAGGGCCTTCTCTGAGGAAATACCATGCACAGCAACCACCTTTAACCACAGACACAGGACAACAGCTTGCCTTCTCAATGTGTTCTGAAAATACACGGCATTTGCTCATATCTTACACAGGTATTATACTATTTAAAATTATACACTCAACACTGAGAAGTATGCACTTCTACTTTAAAGGACCGTCATTACACTACAACAGTATCTGGTGACTATCAGGTCTCCCAAATCAGTGTAGATCCCAAAAACTCTTTCTTAAATGACACTGATAAACTGACCTCTGAAGTTTTTAGGACGGCTCCAGAATTCAGCGGAAGGGAATTTCCCAGCTGGAGTTGTAAAACCTATTGTACTTCACCTGCCACGCAGTATATACTAGCGTTATATTTTTCTAGCAGATCAGATGCTGAGAAAAAGATGGACTCATAGGGCTCATGGAGTTTTCCATGTGGAGCAAAAGGCCTCTACATTACCAGTTTAATGGCAAATGACAAAATGTTCAAAATGAAAGTCCAATAGGCTTGTTTTATGGGGGCGCTCACATATGTCTCAGCTTTGTCTGTCTTGGGAGTTTATCAGTGCACATCATAAAATTTCCCTAGTGAGCACTAATGCCAATATAATGGTGCTCGTGGTGCACCAGGTGGTAATGTGTATGGTGCAATATTAGAATAATGTTTAGGAACAACTAGCTACATAAAGTTAATTAGTCGGAGCACAAACATCGCAAGCTCTAAACAACTTAATTATTTGCTGGCTATCAGTGTAATAACTGCTTCTCAAGCAGCACACCCTGAGGGAGACTGTGCACGTAATGACAGTGGTGGTGAACACAGCCCATCAGAATTTCAGGAGCTTCGACCTTCCTGCCCTGAGCATAAGTCCCTGTCCTTGCCTGCACCCCTCACACTCCTTCCCTCTCCTGTGTCCTGTGCCCATTCAAGCCTACCCTTTAGGACCATGTTGCTGTCTGCACCAGATGCCCTTCACTCACCAGACATTTATTGAGCATCTGCTGTATGCCAGCAACCTGGTTCCCTACTCCTTGCAGTTTACTGAGCACCGCTGGTCCTCTTAAGTTCTGTGCCTGATTGCTGCTCTCCTTCCCCTTCCTGCATTCATACCAGGTCTGATGGACACGGCTCAGTCTTCCCCGTCACATGAAGAAACAGGGGTACTTGCACTGCTTCTCTGAGCCTGAAGCATCTTGACCGCATGCTTGTGTCCCTTCCCTGCTCGCAACTGCCCAGCCTGCAGAGCAGGCAGGACCCAGAGAGGTGGGCGTGATCTCCAGTGACAGAGGGAGCCAGCTGCCCTCCCATTTCCAAGTCAGGGCCCAGCTGGCCTCTTCAAAACTTCCGAGCTTCCATGGAGGTAGAACTAACCAGCCCAGAACAGGGGGCTCACTTGAGACCTTTGCTACTTCAGCTAAGTAGCTTAGTGGGCTGTTCCTTGTATGGAGTACTCAGGAAAATTGTTTGTACTCAGTATATCAAAAGCTAATTATGTTAGCTGGGTTCTCGCAGTCTGTAGGGCAACTTTATACCAGTTAGCAAAAGGGAAAGTCTCTCCTCTGAGCAGACAAATTAGAAGCATGTGCCCCTGGGTGCCTGGGTGGCTCAGTGGGCTAAGCATCTCCCTTCGGCTCAGGTCATGATCCCAGGGTCGTGGGATCGAACCCCATGTCCGGCTCCCTGCCCAGCTTCTACCTCTCCCTCCTGCTGGTGCACTCGCTCTCTCTCTTTCTTTCTCTCTGTCCTCCCTGTCTCTCTCAAATAAATTAATAAAATCTTAAAAAAAAAAAAAAGAAGAAGAAGAAGAAAAGGAAGCAGCAGCATGTGGCCCACTTAGGGCAAATGCAGCCTCCCACACAGAGCCAGGCTGGCTTCCCACGTGCTGGCCTTCAGCTCCTACTCTCCCCTGTGCCAGTGCCTTCCTGCAGCCCAGGAACCACACCTGCATGAGGTTTCTCAGTTTTAGTAGGAACGTGACTCTGGTGGACAGGCTGGGTTCCAGAAGCGCTGGGCTCTCTTTACCTCAGCAGGGCGCTCTTCCAGGAATGTCATGTTCACACGCAACCCCTACACAGCCAGCTCTCATTTGGGCTCAACATCCATGTCGCCCTTGCGGGAGTGGGGGTTAACCCCAACACACCTTTCCTGGTTTTAGTGGGTCTTCCACGTGATCCCGTGGCACCTTGGGCTTACCTCTGCTACAGCTCCCAGAATATTCTATTGTAATGGTTAGTCTGCTTCTTGCTTATAACGTGAACCCGTGAAACAGAACTTGTTTAACTCATTTTGCTTCCACTTCCTGGTTGGGCATTGCTCTCAGCTGATGAAGTTGCAATCTTATTTGAAAAAAAGAGAGAAAAGTGGAACTGAACTTCTACATGCCTCCACGACCAAATCTACCACCCACCCGCATCTGTACTGTGCACTCTGCCTTCTCTCTTGATACCATGACACAATGGCCCTTGTGCTTATCTGTGGCCAACCCCTGTCATCTGCTCCAGGATAATCATTTCCAAATCGCCTCCACCTTATGAATCACTGGTTTTTCTCTCTAAACTGCATTATCCCTGGTCAGAACATACTACGCTGTAGCATTACATGTTACTAAAAAAAAATCTCCAACTATTGTGCAGTTTCTCAGTTCTATTTATAACAAAATTACTTTAAAGAATTGCCAGATTCTGCCTATATTTCTACCTTTGCCATTCTCTCTTGTGCCAACTCTAACCAAGCTTTTCCCCAGCCCCTCCACTCCCACCGACACTGCTCTCATCCAGGCCACTGGTGGCCTCCATGTTGCCAAATCCAACGGTCCATTCTCTGTCCTCATTTACGATCTATAGCATCATTGGTTGGAGGTGATTGACCCTCCTTCCGGGAATACCATGTTCATTTGACTTCCAGATCCGTATCTCCTGTCTTCCCTCACTGGAAGCTACCTTTCAGATACCTATGAGAGCATCCCCATCTTCCCGGCTTCCAAACACTGGAGCATCCCAAGGCTGAGTTCTCAGTGTTTTCCTCTATCCAGACTCATATTCTCTGTGACTTGGTCCTGCCCCAGGGCTTTAAATATAACCTACAGTAGACCCTTGAGTGACTTGTGTTAGAACTGCAGGGATCCATTCATACAGATTTTTTGTTGATAAATTCAATCCTATAACAGTATTTTTTCTTCCTATGATTTTCTCAGTAACATTTTCTTTTGTCTCACTTACTTTATTGTAAGAACACAGCACATAATACATACAACTATAAAATATGAGTTAATTGACTATGTCATTAGTAAGGCTTCAGTCAAAAGTAGGCTATAAGTAGTTAAGCCTACTGAGTAGTTAAGTTGAGGAGGCAGAAGTTACACATAGATTTCCAACTGTGTGGTCAAGCGCCCATAACCCATGTGTTGTTCAAGGGTCAACGGACAAGCTGGCGATTCTCAAAGTTTTATCTCAAGCCCAGACCTGGTCTCTGAATTCTGAGATTATATTCCCAAATACTCACTCAATACCTGCACTGGGATTTCTAACACGCATCTCTGACTTTTATTTTTATTTATTTTTTAAAGATTTTATTCTCTCGCATGAGCGAGAGAGCACCACAAGGGGAGCAGCAGAGGAAGAGGGAGAAGCAGACTCCCCACTGAGCAGGGAGTCCAATATGGTGCTCAATCCAGGATTCTGAGATCAAGACCTGAGCCAAAGGCAGACACCTAACCAACTGAGCCACCCAGGTTCCCCTGGAGCAACTCTAACTTAACATGACCAAATTAAACTCTTGATTTTTTTTGGACCCCCAAACCAATTTGTGCATTTTCCCTTCCCCATAACTGGTAATTCTGTGTTTCCAGTGTTTGCTCCCAAACACCATGAACTCTTTTCTCATCTCACCACCAGTCCACCAAAAGTTCTATTGGTTCTTCCTTCAAAAACCCATCTAGGATCTGAAGATTCTCATCAGTTTCACCACTACCTATCATGAGTCACTATTACATATCAGGAAGACCTTTTCTTCTCGAGACATGGTGTGTGGAGCAGCAGCACCAGCTTGCTTGGGTGCTTGTTAGAAATGGAAGCTCTCCGTCTCACATCAGACCAAACACATTGGAACTGCATCTTATCTAGTCTCTAGGTAGTCCATTTGTTCATTAAAGTTAGAAATGTTCTGATTCAGACTAGTGCAGCAGCCTACTAATTGTCTCTCTTCTATCCCTGTGCTCTTAATCCTATTTTCATATAGCACTCAGAATGAGTCAGGATGCCATTCAATTTTCCTAAACCAGTGATGACTTTCCCATAGTTAATGTCCTCACTATGGGTCAGAAGATTCTCTCTTTTTTTATTTTTTAAGATTTATTTATTTATTTATTTATTTGACAGACAGAGATCACAAGTAGGCAGAGAGGCAGGCAGAGAGAGAGAGAGAGAGAAGCAGTATCCCCGCTGAGCAGAGAGCCTGATGCGGGGCCCAATCCCAAGACCCTGAGATCATGACCTGAGCCAAAGGCAGAGGCCCAACCCACTGAGCTACCCAGGCTCCCCCAGAAGCTTCTCTTTGATCTACACTTTCATCCCCCTACCTCTTCCGACCTCATCCCTTACTCTCCCTTTGATCAATCACTCCAGCTACGGGGGCCTCCCTGATGTTCCACCCATTTGCAAGCATACATGAGCTGCAGGACCTTTGCACTTGCTGCTTGAAACTCCTTCCCCAGGATATGGGTAACTTGCTCCTTCACACAGATCTCTACTTAAATGTCACATTATTGGTGAGTACTTTCATGACATCGTAAATAAAATAGCATTCCTCCATCACCCTTTCACCCTTTTCCCTGCCTCATTTTTCTGCATATTTCTTCATATCAAACACTCACTTGTTTATTGTCTGTCTCATCTCTCCTCAGTAGAATGTAGGTTCCAGGAGGCCAGGGACTTCTGCTATCATGTTACCTGCTATTGGAATTGTGCATGACACAGAGTGATTGCTCCTGAAATAATGACTGAGTGCACAGTTGGATCTCCAGGGTTTTGTTGGATATGCAGTTCACCTTCTAAGAACAATAACATTTGTTAAATGCCTGGGGCGTTCTTAGGTCAAATGACCCCCAGAGTATGCCATGGTTTAGGAGAAGGCTTTAGAAAGTAGGGATTTCTTTGGAGCTTCATCAGCTGATGCATTTATTCCATGTCCTTCCTCAGTGGTCTGAGCACTGGAGACACGGGAAGGAGACCCAGCGCCGACCGTGGAGGTGGGAGGGCTGCAACATATGCGCCATGTGGTGTGACATCAGCCCAGCCTGGCTGGAGGGGTTACTCCTGGAAATGTAGTAAGAACGTGGCCCAGATCCAGTGTCAGTTTTCTCAAGCGCTGACCTCATCTCCTGGCTGATTTTCCCTTCATTTTATGCTTAGCTGCAGGTTTGCATTCAGCAGCCTCCAGCTGAGTTTTTGTAATCAACAGTGAAGGTGAAAAGTCTGAGCAAACCTTCAGGGACAGCGGAAGGCAGGCTAACCGCGCCAGGTTGCCGGAAGGTCGGGGGTAAGCAGAGGAGAGGGCTGGATAGTAAATAACCCCCGGGTTTGAAGCGTCCAGAGAGCCACCGAGGCGCAACCTCTTTGCCTCTCAGTCACACAAAGAACCAATGTCCAAGATGCTCTTAAAAAGTTTAACAAGGGGGCGCCTGGGTGGCTCAGTGGGTTAAGCCGCTGCCTTCGGCTCAGGTCATGATCTCAGGGTCCTGGGATCGAGCCCCGCATAGGGCTCTCTGCTCAGCGGGGAGCCTGCTTCCTCCTCTCTCTCTGCCTGCCTCTCTGCCTGCTTGTGATCTCTCTCTGTCAAATAAATAAATAAAATCTTGAAAAAAAAAAAGTTTAACAAGGAACTGTATCCTAAAAGCATCTTAATCTTTGATGTTTATTAACCTGGAGGGAAGTAAATGCCTGGGAGGATTGTATCTAATCAGGCAGAGATATTTGGCAGGCTTATCTACATACGAGTTGAGTTCCTCTTTGGAAGGAACTTGCTTTTTTTGGAAAAATATTTTCCCTAGTGCTTGTAACAAGCTGGTTTCAATTGCACATAACTGTTTTCAATTACCTTCTGAGTTTCTTAGAGTCACTCAGTGCTATGGATGGAAGAGGCCTGAAAAGGGTTCTTGCCCAAATCCATTGTAGTTCCATAGATAAGGTATCAGAAGTTCAGGAAAATGAAGCAACTTGCCCTGAAGCTGTAAGCTGCAATGTTGGGAACACTCTTGGGCCTTCCCATGGGTCTGGTGGCCCATCTGCCTCCCCAGTGGTGAAGCCACACTTTGACAATATGAGTAGTGGTCTTGCATCAAAGCCAAGGGCAGAGTAAAATCTTCAGCATTTACCACCTTCTCTCATTAACCCCCACCTCCAGCCCCAACACCCTGCCCACCGCCTTGGCCCCAGAACAAACAGCTCCCCTTTCCTAGCTTCTGATCCAGGTACAAAGCCTGGAATTCAACCCTGCCCCTCTAAGTTTCACTGTGGGAAAATAACTTCATATCTCAGTTCATCCTCTGAAAAATGGGGGTCAATGTTACTAACCTTGTAGGATTGCTGTGATGTCCATAAGAAATGGAGTGAATTTCCTATAACCTTGTGGATAAATACAAAACAGCTACTCCCGTCCACCACGGAGTCCTACTTTATTGTCTTGTCTTTGGCTTTTACTAAGTAGGAAATGACTCTAGTGAAAGGCCTCAGAGCCCCTGTTTAACCTTGAGCAAGGTGCAAATAATTGATAAAACTTAATGCAGAGAGAGCTGGCTGTCTCATCCTAGAGCCCTAGAGCCAGAGGTCCTGAGCTGCCTCTTATCTGCTACTTACCACTCTCTGAAAGAGAAGTCCGGGCAATGCCAGCCAACTCCCCCTGTGAATCTCCCTCTCTTAGAGCCCATGGTGACAAACAGGCTGTCGGGCTTCTCTTCCACACCTCCTTGCCCATTCATTACTACACAAGAGCCAGGAAAAATGTCACACTTTGACACAGATACAGTAGAAAAGATTACTGGGCATGTTCTGCAGAGAAACAGAGCTCATAGTAATGCTACAGATATTGTTCATAATTATACACATTAGACATAAATTATACAAATAGAATAAGGAATTGGTTCATGCAATCATGGATGCTGAGAAGTTCCCGGATCTGCAGCTGGAGGGCAAGCTGGAGATCAGGACAGTGGTGTGGTTCCATTCACAAGCCAGTAAGTTAGAGGCCCACAAAGAACAGAGATCTCCACTCAGGTCTGAAGACAGGAGTCAGGACGAGGAGCTCCCTCACTCTGCCTTCTTGTTCTTGTCAGGTCTTCAGCTGATGAAACAAGGCTCACCACATCACAGAGGGCAGTCTACATTATTGATGTGAGATGCTCATCTCATCCCAAAACGGCTCACAGTCACATCCAGAATAGATCGACTAAATGCCGGGGCACCGGTCCCTCCACATTAAATTAACCATCACACTGAATAAGCTTGCAGCGGGACACTGGGCACACCCCTGGGGATTATCTGACTCTACAAGGTCTGTGCCTTGCACTGTCCTTGAGTTCACTTGTAACTCTATAAATTGTAGAAAACTGATAGCAATCCCAGTGATTTTTGTCCATAGAGAAGACACAGATGAATTTTGTCTTGGTGGAGATGTAATCAATTTCCCACCTGGGGAAGAGGCCAGTTTGCATCTGTTTTGTTTATTTCTGCATTCCTAATTGCTTATATATGTTCTTGGATTCTCTCGACTTTTTTTTTTTAAACATTTGAATGATTCACTAATTAATAAGTGAAAAAAATCTTCAACATGTGTTCCTGAAACATCTTGAAGAGAGTCATGATTTTACCTTTTAAAAAATTATCCTTCAATGTTGGGGACTTTCCAACCTACAAAGTAAGGCTCCCATGGAACTTCAAATGAGACCCTCCTTGGCTTCTTCCATCTGAGCTCCTGGAGCACTCGTCCACACAATTAGTTTGATACTGTCTTCTTTCCTAGTATTCTTTGCTTCCATGTCACATCTCCAAGTAGCCTACATATCCCTTGACAGCAAGGACCATGTCATGTTGTCTTGTATGTCCTACAACACCTGTCACCCTGCCTCACACAGGCTAGGTATCTTGTCAACACTGTTGCCTTCCAAGCCTCATACAACTTGGAATACTCAACTAGCTCCTGATTGCTAAATGTTGACGAGGCCTCCAAGTGTTAGTTTTAGTTGAAAATAACAATAAATAATAAATGAAAAAAATGCCTAAGTCTTGTGTATTGTTTTCTGTGTTGCAGAAATGTTGTAAGCATCCTTACACATGTCTAAATGTTTAATCTTCACGATAACCTCACAAGGTTTTCCTGTTCCAATCTGCAATGTGATCAATGATGAACCGAGGCAGGGAGTATTAAAGTAACATAGCTATGGGGCGCCTGGGTGGCTCAGAGGGTTAAAACCTCTGCCTTGGGCTCAGGTCATGATCCCAGGGTCCTGGGATCAAGCCCCGTATCGGGCTCTCTGGTCAGCAGAGAGCCTGCTTCCTCCTCTCTCTCTGCCTGCCTCTCTGCCTACTTGTGATCTCTTTCTGTCCAATAAATAAATAAAATCTTTAAGAGAAAAAAAATAAAGTAACATAGCTATGTATAAATACACATATGAGCTCTCTGGGAGCTCTTCTCGCCCTCCTTCATCCAGACCTGCAGTACAGGTGAACACACATCGCCTGTCTACATTCTGGCTCATCCCTCCATTACGCCAACTTACTGTGGGACTTCTCCCTGTGCTTACAGATTCTGGGCACTTTCCTGCCTGCCTTCGGAACCATCCAGATGTCCAAATGTCCTGTGGTCATTAGAGACGTTATGAATCTGGAGAAGCCCAGATTGAAGGAGCATCTAAGTCATAGGACGGGCTACAGTGCATCCCATGGAGGGTCCCCTATTGCTCCTGGTGCTTGGAAAATGACTCATGAAACATTTCTTCCATGCACTCACTCATTGAATCATCTATTCATTGTGGACTGTGTGATGGGCCTACAGCAGATGGACTTCCCCACCCTGGAGGGCCATGCTGTGGTTCTGGCGGCTGGTGGGAAGGGAACCCAGAAGCCTCACAGGGCAGAGCCACCAGGCACTCAGAAGCTTGCACTCCCTCGGGGAATGTCCCTCCACCCACAAGAGAACATGTTAAATAACAAACAACCTCCTCCACCTATAATGGTGAAAAGAGGCTGGAGGAGGACAGAAAGCATGTTCTATGTTATATTTGAACTGCACCTGCTCCTGCTTTTTTCAACAAGGACCCCACAAATCCCATAGCTAGCACTGACTACAGGCTCAGCTTCCTGCCAGTGGAGGGTCTTTTCTGCTCAGCCCCTCAGATCCCAGACAGTCCATCTCCTGTGCCCACAGCAAGCACACATGAGGGTTTCAGGCATTTCTGAATCTGAACAAAACTTGGGCTATACTAGGATCCCAGTTAGAATACGAATGCTCCATAAAGTGAAAGAGGTTTGCCGCTGGCTGTTTACCAGACTGTGTAAGTGGAGGCAGCCGCCCCACCCCCCGACCCGCGACTCAGCCCTTTACCACCTGGGTGGCCTTGAGCAACTTCCTAGAGTCTGTCTGTCTATTAGAATGGAAGACAAAACAGTACTTAGCTCAAAGGGCTATGCCAGCAACATAGTAAGCCTTCAACAAATGTTAACTAGTTCTCTGCATTTGTGGAGAATTATTAAGTGTTGGGACCATGGAATTAAGATACGTGCATGAATGTGCAAAGATTAAACCAGGAGTGGAAGAACTCTTGTAAGAATAGGGAAAACTTGACCAGCCTAAAGGCATGTGTATTCAAAATTTTTAAAGAAAACACCAAGGAGCCCCCCAAAAAACAACAAAAAAAACAACGATATTTAAAACCGTCAATAAACATAATACAGACTGTTGAATTTTGAACATGGGTTCTTTTTTGTTTTTGGATGGAGTTGCTTATTTGGAAATTAGTTACCTCTAGTGAATGACATTGTTATATCTTAGGTGATAATAGCAATACAAGACAGAGAAAAAGAATCCACCCCTAGGATCTTTGGACAGCCTGAATCCCTGAGTACCCCCCTAGAACCTCACCCCAACCCAGGTGCATACCTGCAAACTACACAGACAGTCTCTGCTCTGATTAACTCTAAATTCTCTCTGTTCCTTATTACCTTACCCCAGTTTCTTCTCCTGACTCCCCAACTCTCATGGCCAAGGTATGTGGGTTCCATCCCTTTTCCGTCAATTGTTAGCCCTCTCTTGGCTGGCCAACATGTATTTGCAACCACCATACCAGTATTCCCCAAATGCATACTTTCAACACATACCAAAGCTCTTTTCTTGTCAATGCAAATGAGCTTAGCTCAGATGGATACACGATTAAAACAGTTCCCAATCATAGCCTTGAAACAGACCAGATTGGACAGACACACTGCCCGTTAGGTTCTCCAACCAGCCATGTAGTAATCACATCCTCAAAACTTTCTCAGAAGTCCAAGTAGATATTGCGAAACATTGGAGTTTTCTGGCTATAAATATTTTAAGTGAGAAGGTATGTCAAACTGATACCAAGCTGTTGGTTCCAAACAATATCATTCTAAATAAAGATCCCTTCCTTGATATCAGTATATGCATAAAGAATGTATGGTAGATAAGATAGAGGGTAAAACACGCAGTAGATTACCTTTGAAGGATGTTTCAATTCCCACAGGATATAATGGAAATTCCTGAAACTCCTAGGGAAAGAGATAAAACAATGTGTTCTCTACTTTGATGGATAGGATGCTAATGTTTTCTCTTCCGGAACACACATCCCTTAGGAACAGAAGGCCTGCAGTAATTGGTTGAATTTTCAACTAAGTTGCTGCCCCCCACTCCAGGCATATGGAGCTCTGGAAGTTCAGATTTGTTTTGGTTACCTTTTTGCAAAGGAAATTGACTTTCCTGAAGATAGGAGTTTAGTTGGCCTTGAGACTTCTTTGGTTCTTCCAAAACTGCATTAGCACATCCCTATTTTATATGTACACCACACACACACACACACACACACACACACACAGATGCTGGGAGAAACACAGACCAGCTTGGACTCCCAGTGGGAGATTGTAAAAGATATACAATACTGGGTTCCCAGCTCCTGTTTGTTAAATGAATGAATGAATACGAGGTCCCATTATGTAAACTATTCACTATGGGAACACAAGAAAGGAAGCAAGCAAAACATAAGCTTGGGCAACTGGAATTACAAGAAGGTGGTGACCTCGTAGATGGAGTGGACTGGATTTACTTAATTTCTGTTGTAAGACCCCAACCAGACAGAGAAGTAGAGCAGGTCACCCACCCACATATATTTCCTCCATGCAGCAACATGTCTTCCACCCCTTGTCTCCATGCTTGGCTCCTATGGCCTCCATTCTCACCGGCCATGAACGCCTGGACTTCCTGGAGGATTTCAGAAGCCATCTTGTCATTCCCACATACCATGAGCTTGTAAAGCACCCAGTTCCAAGAATGAATGCTAGCATTTAGGAAACGTGAAAAAAGAGAACGGGAGAACTTCCCCCAGTCATTCGTCTGTGGGTCTCAACCCCTCTCACAGCACCATCTCCTTTAACCTGGAGGCAGAAAGAAAGATCCTTGGACTGTCAAGTGTAAAATTAATCAATAAACAGCACAGTAAATATCCGGTTAGGCTTTGATAATGCTGTCCATTTATAAAGATGTGTACCTATGGTACAAATAATCCTTTGCAGGAAAGGCACTAGTGTGAACTCTTCAGCTTTAAAAATCAGAGATCTATTAAAAATTAAAGATTGAGACTGGGTACTACTTCTCACAAGCCAACCATGAAGTTACATTAGTGGCCAAGATAACGTGTAGAAAACAGTAGAATCTCTTTCTATTTTGAATCTTTTCCCTGTTGTGCAATAATAACCATTTTTCCTTTTCTTCTTGCTCATGAGTATTCCTTTGTATGAAACAATATCTACTCTACGGTAAGGAATTTTCATAGTTCCAAGAGCATCTCCGCATTACCACACCATTACCCTTCCTCTGTGTGTTCAGGGCAAACCACTATTATGGATTCACTTACACACTTCACATCCGTGGAGAAGTAGATTCTGGAAGGACGGCATTTGCAGGAGTAACTGTTGACTCAGAGAGTGACTAATGGACCATTAATGTTTTCTCTGTTTCAGATTATTCTCTCTGATTTCTTACCAAATGCTCCCAGGTAGTGAGCATTTGGCGCTGAGGCACTGCAGAGTCCTGCACAGACACAAACCCTCCGGCCGTCCAAGACTGATTAAACTGTCAAACCTATGGAAGGAAGGAAGGGAAAAGGGAAGGAAGGGAAAAGGGAAGGAAGGGAGGGAGGGAAGGAGGAAGGGTAAGAGGGAGGAAAGGATGAAGGAAGGAGGGAGGAAGGAAAGGAGGGAGGGAATGAGGGAGGGAAGGAGGGAAGGAGGCAAGAAGGGAGGGAGGAAGGAAGGAAGGGATTAAATAATAGAAAGGGCTAATAAAAGGAAATAAAATGTGTGATGTCACCCTAAATTTTGAGTTTTCTTTTAATTAAAAATTGAATGTGGGCATGTCCGCTTCTCCCTCTGCCTGCTGTTCCCCCTGCTTGTGCTCTATCTCTCAGACAAATAAGTAAATAAATAAAATCTTTTAAAAAATTGGGTGTGGATTCTATGCAGGGTATAAAAAAAGACAATGCTTCCTTTGGTGTATAGTTGGGCAAGAAAACTGGTGGCAGGCAGTGAGCACCTTGGCAAAGGGTCCACAGGTACTTAGTTCCAGACATCCAAGTCTGGGCTCTACCAGGCACCAGGTCCTGGGCTTTAAGCGAGCTCCGTAGTCTCTTGACACCTCAGCTCTCTCCATGGTAAAAGAGGAGTACGATCCTATCTCAGAGAGTCATTGAGAGGACTAGAGTCATTGAGAGGATTAGATGAGGAAACACAGCAAAAGGCAGAGTGTGGTATCTGGTATACAATGGGCTCTGAGCCTTCTGGACCAAGGCAGGGAGGGAACAAAAGGAGTTTGCACATAGGACATGACCCCAGAGGCCAAGGGAAGATGGGGCCACCGGGGCTGAGTACAAGTATGGGGCCACCGGGGCTGAGTACAAGTAGAGTCCTAGGACAGACACAGGTGTCCCAGTCATGAGACAGATGAAAATGCAAGTAGCCCCAGCGACTATAGCTTAATTTGCCTAGAACCCCCAGTTATCTAGAAAATCACTCTACTCTCTACTGATCTTTAGTCAAGGTTATTATCAGTCTGTTTCCATAAGAAGACAGAGCTTCTGCCCTTTTGGAGTATCAGGTGCACCTCTAGTTGCCTGCTGCCTTAACTTCTCCCCACATCTGCTATGAAGGTGTGAGAATATTAATGGCTGTGTTTTGTTCCTTTCCAATGATATGAAAGGCTTTTTCACACCTTACTTGTTATATTTTTGAGTAGGCAATTTCTGAGTTTGGATGGTCTCTTTCAGAACCAAATTAATTAAGCGTATATTGCAAAAATGTCTCAAGTTCAATGCACGTATATTTCTACGTGACTAATACTCTTATTGTATCTTCAACCCAAGACATGGATAAGGTGTAGACCTTTGGTGTCTACTGATAACAGCCTGGTTTAAGTACTTTTATAGTTTCTACTCACTGTTCGTTTGCCACTTAAGCACTCCTATCATTAATAAGCTACTTGATGATTCCAGCTGTAATTAAATGCTAGAAAACAAACCAAAACTAAGTGGACAATATCACAACAGAAGATTTTAGTGTTTTTAGTGTTACATCAAATTGTAATTAACTGAATCAGCATAATGTTAAACATGTTTCAGAAAAATATTTAAACACATTTACAGAGGTTGAATAGACCAGAGAAGTGTACTCCAGCTGAATAGGCAGATTCTTCTCGGTTCTGATCTCATTTTCAACATTCCATAAGCTATGTGACCTAGAGCGAATTACTTTACCTTTCTGTGCGCCAGTGACTGTCTGTAAATTGGGAGTGATTTTATCTACCTCAAAGAGTTGTTTCAAAAATTAAATATACTTAACATATATAAATTACAGCTCACTAAGAAAATAGTGGTTTATTCTTAACATTGTTATTATAAGTTCAAAAAATTCATAATTGGGATCTGTAGTGTATAACATTTGAGGCACTTGGTCTCAAATTCAGTATTGGGGATAATCCGGTATTTTATTTCCTTGTTACACCAAAGATTAGATGTTGTTGAAAATGGGAAATGATAATAACCACCAAGAATTATTTTTTTAAAAAGATCTCCCACATATTTCTAACAAAGTCCTTAGAGTACTCCCCAAAACCAAGGGAGCTGGGCAGTGATGGGGCAGACCAGGTAGAAATGAAAAGTAAGAAAACCACAAAAAGTTAAGTCATACAAAGTCCACACAAACTGGCACCCAGACACCCCACAAGGTGAAGGGAAAGCATAAGACAAATCAAAGTCTCAGGGCACTAGCTGGCTCAGTAGGTTGAACGGTCTGCATTTGGCTTAGGTCATGATCTCGTGGTCCTGGGATCAAGCCCGGTGTTGGGCTCTCTGTACGGTAAGTCTGCTTCTCCCTCTCCCTCTGTGATCTCTCTTGCTCTGGGTCTCTCTCAAATGGTTAAGTAAAACCTTAAAAAGAGAGAGAGAGAGGGAGAAATCAAAGCCTCAGTCCTAGAAATAGGAACTGGGGTCTGTAGAAGCCAGAAGGCCCCAACCAGGAAGCTAACACCAAAACTAAGCACCTGAATCCCAAGGAGATGTCCCTCCTCACCTTCACCTGAGGAAAAAGGAATATTATCACTAGTGTCATCATCAGCATCAAATGATAACCTTTGCTAGGTGCTCACTAAGTGCCAGGTGCTATGTAAAGCCCTTTGCATGTAGTATGGTTTCTCCAACAACCCTGGAGGTCATTACTGGGATTGCTGGTCCTATTTGCAGGTGAGAAGATGGAGGTATAGTGAGTTGAAGCAACTTGGCCAGCACCGAAACTCTGGGGCAGACTGTTGCCCGGTGGGTCTGACACTGAAATCCATCTTCTTAAAACAAACCAATAACAATAGCACAGCCCACAGAGAAGCAGGATTCTGAAGCATTTTTATTTGCTTCCTCTAAGTGCTTCCTGTCCACACAGTGCTGGCCTGGCATGGGAGTTGGCTCCTACCAGTTCCCAATGGTGTTTGATGACTTTACAATGGTTGCTTGAAACTGACCACAGTGGGAGTGTTTATACTCCAAAAATTGACAAATACTGCCAATTGAGGGTTTTTTTTTGTTTTTGTTTTGTTTTTGTTTTTTTAATTTGAGTATTTGGCCAGTGAATTCACTTCTCTTCTGTTCAGTGTTTCACTTCTACCCTGGGGAAAGTGAGCATCTCAGGCAATTAAATTTCAATACTGTCATTTGTCTTTTTTGATTTAATGGATTTTTATTAATTAAAAGTAAACTTAATATTTGAGCCAAAATCCGAGTGGTAATTATACTGTAGGTGCTTACTACACACCACACTTCCAATCAGTTTTTGTGAAAGGGTAAGCCTATTAAAAGAAATAGTCTCTTTGAAAGCAGTCACTGTTACAAAAACAGCAGACTGTTTTCTTTTTTTTAAAGATTTTATTTATTTATTTGACAGAGATCACAAGTAGGCAGAGAGGCAGGAGGAAGCAGGCTCCCCGCTGAGCAGAGAGCCTGATGCAGGGCTCAATCCCAGGAGCCCGGGACCATGACCCGAGCCGAAGGCAGAGGCTTTAACCCACTGAGCCACCCAGGTGCCCAACAGCAGACTGTTTTGACTGAGTTTTAACTCCTCAGCACATTGGGTGATTTCTTCATTAAGGAACATATACATGCTGAGTACCACTCAACACCAGGGACTCTGTCATGGGCTGGTCAGAGAAAGTTCTCCCTCTCAGTGTAGTAGCAAGGAGACAGAAATGTGGACAACACTTAGAATTTCAATGTGTCAGCACTGAATACAGTACTGTGTACAGTAATAGAGGTCTGTAGAGAGGACCCTGGGACACCAGAGGCCACACACTGACTCGGGATAGGCAAGTCACCGGGAGGCTTTTCACACAAGTGAGGTGGGAATTTCCAGACTAGAGAATAGAATGAAGAAGGGCTTGGAAAAGGGAAGAAGTAGCATGTAGTCGAGGTTGACTAGGCAGCATGGGGAGACTCAGCAGTAGTCAAAGCCACTGCTAAAAGATACATGGGGCCATGGTAAGGAGGAACTGTGGAACCAGAAAAGAAGCTTCTCAATCTGTATGAGAGAGATGGTTTTCATTGTAGGGTGTGCAGGGCTAACACCAGGAGAGACAGAGGAGACCAGATGGCAGATACTGAAATATTCCATAGAACCAGTGCTAGGAGACTAGACTGGAGTCTGGCAGGGGGCAAGAGAATGGGCCCTTATGCAGTGTGAACAAACCCCCTTTTACTAGGGGCCCGGAAGTCCTCTCTGTATGAATGGAGGTCTCAGGTCCTTGAATTCCCCAAGGAAGATTTAGTGTGTATCCGAGCTGGAGTCAAGATAGTCAGAAAGAAAGTAGCAAGCACAAAGCAGTTTATTAAACTGAAAGCATACTCTCAATGTGGGAGATCATGCAGGTTCACGAGGTGAAACCAACCCCTAGTACCTTAAACTTGGATATCATTGGGTCTCTCTGGACTGGGAGGAGCTGTGATACCAATGAGGTTATCTCTAATGGAGGCTTTTTCCAATGATTTGGGGGACTCCCACAGGTTTGTACCAGAACCATCATGGCAGGCCTTTCTCCATGGTGAGAGGTATGGAAGGGAGCTGTCCTTGCAATGCAAATACATTATGAGTCTAGGGGTTACCCTGGGGTACGGGTAGAAGAGGAGAGCGCATGCTCGACCTGTAGCTCTTGATCCAAGGTCTTGGAAGCCAAGGTCAGCCATGAAGCCTCCCAGGTTTTATTTATCATCAATCTTGCCTCCGGCTCCTGTCTCTATCATTCCTTTTCAGGGACTTGGGACTCTGCCTTGAGGCATTCCTTCCATGCTCAGGTCTAGCTCCTAGCTAACACTTTCACATCCTAGACCTGATAGGAGGTGGGGATAAAACAGTAAGTGTGGGTAGGAAGGGTCCAGGTTTTCGGGCTCTTACCACTCAGTGACTACAGTCATACAGCTGTGACTGTGCACCGTGGAAGGACACGTGGACCTCAGCTGGTGGTCTGGAGTGGTCTGAGGACAATACCCGTGAGCTGTAACAGCTCCACTCCCCGCTGTCGGGCATGGAATTCTGTAGCTGGTACCTAGCTTGCTGCTTCATATACTCTCAGTGAGTCCTTGTTCAGCTAGGAAGAAGAGCTGTCAAGGGTTCAAAACTCAGAGGTTTTGAACAAGGAGGTCAAGTCCAAGTTCCTCAGCTTGTTGGCAGGGAGACTGTGTTTGTGTCAAGGATGAGATGTAGGGACTGGTTGGAATACTGACTCGGATCTGGGATATGGGTCTGACTGGGGCTTTCTTCCATTTCAGCTGCTGAAGTCCTGAAGCACAGTTAATTCACAGCTGACCTTCCCATCACAGTATCTCCACCAGTAAAGGTTGGCTGTTATAGTTGTGAGGGACAACAAACCCTATTTCTAGAAGGGGCCAAATATTGGGGTTTTGAACCGTTGGTGTGGATGGAGCTTAGAAGTTTCAAACTTAGTTTGTGGCTATAAAATTGTCATACATTATGGACTATGGTGAGTAAAAACATTGACTGCCTCTAGAATCATTCTTTGATGGACAGTCCCCTTCTTGTTCGGTGTTCGTGTAGAAGTCAGAAAACCAAGCCATTTCTGCTAGGAGCTGCTATCACCCCTCTGCTTCCAGCCAGTCTTTTTTAAAGTTGTGCTTCCAAAGGAGATGGAGGGTCCCCAAAACATACCAATTGACTTCCAGGAGGAACAGAGGACAGATCAAAGTCTTAGGAAAGGAGGAACCATGAAATAAAATCTACAATACAGGCGAAGGGTGTGTGGGCTGTCTCCTGACATTTCTAACCATTTTAGCCAATTCTCCATAAAGCCGCCACCCTGTACCACCATAAATACTCCCTACATTCTAAAGGCAGCCTGGCCTGAAAGTTTAAACAGACGGTTTCCTTCTCTCCTGCCTGCCAATCCACGTGCTCTGAGCTTTTATTGTAAATTATATTGTTCCTTAGAATAAAAAAAAATAACAGATGAAAGAACAGTTTTCCCCAGTGCATTTCAAAGGCATTTATCAGAACCTCAGCAGTAAATCTTATTTTATTTGAAGGGATATCAACTGACCAACCTCCTTTCAAAACAAAAGTGTCTGGATGGGCAGAAAGCTAAATGAACTCATATGGTAAATGTGTAGCCCTGGACTTGTCTGCATTAACATTTTCCTCTTCATCCGTCATAAAATGTAAATGTAATGGTCTGGAATGCTCACAGGCTTTCAAATGTTTCTTTGCCTGGTATTATACCAAGGCTCATTTATTCATGTCCTAAGCTATAATATAAGCTTCCTAGCAATGAATCACCCCAATTATGATCAGGGCCTACACATTTCATGTTAAAGAGCATTGAGAGTCCAACAGATCAGGAGGAAATTGCTCTTCAATGCATTCTCTCCCCTGCCTTTCTCTCTTTCCTCGGGAACTTCCCTGACAATTGAGGTAAGTGTTTCTTGGTTTATAATTCATATTATTTTAGCCCTGATCCCAATTCAAAAACTCTGAGACAGAATAGCCTCATTCTTCCTCAGGGTTTAAACTGCAGATTTCCTTCCTCCTTGATACCGGACATAGGGTTCAAAATACTCTGGCCTTGGGACACTAGATCATCCTTTAACAAATAAAAGCTGTTCTAAAAGAAAACGCCAGTTTCTTATATCTTGGATACTTACACTTTGGGCTGAAATCTCTTACTAAAAAATAAACTCACCGGTTTCTTATTTCTGTTTACAAATAAAGATTAAGTAAAGATTTTTATTCAATATTTTTTGCCTTTTTGTAATAAAATTTTCAGGCAAATGACTGCATAAAAGGAATGCATTGAGTGACTGAAAGTCTGGGTTTGGGGAAAAATAATTGATATGTCAATTAAGTCGGTTTCCAACTAACTCTTTCTAAAGACGATGGGAAACTGATATGCTCGGCTCAACAGCAAGCTATTTTAGTTGGCTCCATCCTATTCTGCATTGCCCAGGAAGTGGTCCCAGCCTCCCTGCCCCCTGCAAGCTGGGATGAGAGGAAGCAGTCTTCGAGTATGTCCACAGAAATGAACCTGAAAACAATCGATTTTTCATTCTCCCCTGGGCTTTCTCGGAAGGGATCAACGCCCCTCTCCTCATATCACATAGAGATAAAAGGCTTCAAATTCTTATTACAAAAGGATTTGGCTTTTTCAAGTTCATTTATTCCCCATCGCAGAAATGTTCTGCAGTGTAATGACAATACAGGAGATTTTACGGAAAGATTAAGCTTTGTCCTGGAATTTGTACTGTTTCAGAATTTTCATAAAGAGAACGGTACTCAAAATAGAGGTTACTCTTTCCATAAATCTGCTGAAATCTCCCAAGGACACCTTCCTTCTCCTTTCTGAGGAAATCAAGATGGAGCAGAACCTTCGGAAGGACAACCGTTACGCGGCTTGTCATTTGTCTTCCCTACACAAAGTCTCTTCGGTTCTCAAAGTCCTCAGGACCCTGCTTCTTCCAGTCACGTGACTCCCTCAGGGTATCTGACAGTACTTCCTTCTGCGAGGGTCTGTCCCCTGAGCAGCCCTGTGGGGAACAAAGCATATGCGTCACATCTAGCCAATCAAAAACATCTGGCTTTCCCTGGCTAACTACTATCTTCTCATACATCCTTATGGCTTAAGACCTGTTCTTTTATTATTATTATTAAGATGCACCCCATTGGTGAGACTTGTTTTGAGCATCTTCGATACAAGTATACCTTTTATAAGCTATAAATATAGATTACTCTCAGAATATATTATGCATTTCTAAGATTTTATTCATTCACTCATTCATTTATTTATATTATTTAGAGAGAGTGGGGGAAGGGCAGAGGGAGAGAGAATCCTGAGCAGGACTCTGAGCTGAGCGTGGAGCCCAACACGGGACTCGATCGCACAGCCCTGAGAGCATGACCTGAGCTGAAATCAAGAGTCAGATGCGCAACCGACTGAGTAACCCCGGTGACCTATTATGTGTATTTTTAAGTATCCATGAAAACTGAACTTTAAAAGTATCAAGGTAGCCATAAGTAGAAATGCTAAGATTTTCTTCTTTCACTCCCACTGGGATCGGGGACAGCTGACTTGCAGGTGACTGGATGGTGGAAGGTGGAAGGTGATCCCAGAGCCTGCACATAATGGGGGTGGTAGAGGTGGAAGAGGGGATCAGGTGCCTATGTGCAGACTGAAAGGAAAGCAACAGTGCTCTAATTGAACCCGGGTTTTATGACTTGGCTATTTCCAGATTCATTCTGAGTCATTTTTGATAATCCCAGCTCCCACCAAACTCAACAGTGTCATAATCAGAATGACTCACAGCTGAGCTAATAATACATCTATCAAGTTATGGACACCTCAGAATTGTTCCCACAAAACTGAAAGAAGTTGGGAGAATTTGACAGTACTCAATTCTGTCTGCTAGAAATACATACTTCCCCTGGCTCTTTCTAAGACACCATGCAAAGTTAGACTATTTGAACATGCAAGAGTCATTACCGGAAACTGCAAATCACATCAAACAAATTATCCTGATCTCATCTAAGAGTTCTCCTGACCCGGCATAGATAAAGATTGTGAATTTGCAGGAATTTGTTCATCTGTATTTTAGATAAAACATTTGAAGAAGCCTATTTGTTTTCATTGACATTGTGAAATAATTCATTAAAACACCAGTTTTTTTTTTAAACAAAGAAAAAGCACACAGAGATTACTAGTTAAATGTGAGTTTGTTGTTTGTTAGAAAATAAGTATTATCTGGGATGTCTGGCTGGCTCAGTCAGTGGGGCGTCTGGACTTCAGCTCGGGTGGTGATGTTGGGGTCCTGCGATCAACACCCACCCCCCACAGGCTGTCTGCTCAGGAGGGAGTCTGCTTCTCCTTCTCCCTCTGCCCCTCCCCTGACTTGTGTTCTCTCTCAAATGAATAAATAAATCTTTTTTAAAAAAGGAAAGAAGTATTATCACAGATCTCGGTTGTCTTTACTACCTCTAATATAACCCCTGATTTCTCCAAGGTGATTGCAGAGAAGTACTCAGACAGAGGCTTACTTCAAAAAGAAATGTGAAGGAAACCACTTGCTGCTTCCTGAATGATCAAACAGAGAGAGCTGTTTCATTTACCCACACATTTGTATGTTCCCTCATGCACCAGCTTCCTTTGAATCCTAAACTATGCTAGGCAGTCAGGGCTCAGAGCACAGAGGCAGGTTCCCTAGTTCCCTGCAGAAACTAACCCAGATGGCCCAGAGAGTGGCCTGGAAGAGCCTGAAGTTTGAGGGGTCCTCTACTCTTGCTGCCTGGATTGAATTCTAAAAAAAAAAAAACAAAAACCAAAAAACAGTAAAGTTATGAAAAAAAATAATAATAAATAATAAACATTTACTGAGCAAGTGTTGTGTCACCTTTCGCTGCTCCACATTTAATGAATAGAGTCTCATGACAGGAATATAGTGAGGGAATCTGTGAGGAAAGGCCCTTGAGTCACAGTTCTTGAACTCCTATCCCAGCGTCAGCATTGACTGGCTGGTGGTATTGGGGTAAGTTTAGCTCACTTCTCTGAACGTCAGTTTCCTCCCATAATAGCCTTTATCTTAGAGGTCAGTGCTAGAGTTAGGAGGCATAAACTAGTGATCGGGTAAGCACTTGGGGCTATACCTGACCAGTAGAAGTCCGTACATGTGGCTACTATGTGAATCCTAATAACTCACGCATTGGCTATGAGGTTATTGCTATTGTTTCTCCCTTGTACAGATCAGGGAAGTAAGGCCTAGAGATGTCTGGTCACTGGCAATATCACCTCATGATGCGGGGGCCTGGGCGTCAGGGGATGGGTCCACAAAGGCCCAGGAAAGAATATAAATTTAAAACACGGTGACTGAGAGAAGAGGGAGTAGAAGATGCTTCCACAGGAATGATAATGATAATGATAATGATAATTCCAGAAAGAAACTCTTATTTTCAAAAAAGAACACACTAATATCCTGGAGTATCAAAAGAAGTAGATTAGAGAGATTTTTTCATTATGTGGATATTAATAGATTACAGGGGTAGATGACCACATGAGCAGATGAGAAACATTATCTTGAAAATTCAGAATGTTAAGTGGATTTTAGCTTTTTTCCACAAGTGAGCTAGGGAGGAAGAGACTGAAGAGGTGCATATCTGTGTCAGCTGCCCAGCTGGGAGATGCCAAGGTAAAGATGGAAGATGGCAAAAACAATGAATTCTGTTATACTGAAAAAAAAAAAGTTAATACACAGCATAGATTGACATTTTGTTTTGTTTTTTCCCACTGGTTCCATATTTTGTTGCTATTTGGCATTTAATTATAAAGAGTATATAACATACTACTTTGTCATATCAAAACATTCTTGGGGGCCCCTGGGTGGCTCAGTTGGTTAAGCATCTGCCTTCGGCTCAGGTCATGAACTCAGGGTCCTGAGATGGAGCCTGGCATTGGCATTGGGCTCTCTGCTTAGCGGGGAGCCTGCTTCTTCCTCTCCCTCTGTCCCCCACCCCTACCCATCCCAGCTCCTGTTCTCTCTCTATCTCAAATAAATAAATAAGATCTTTAAAAATTATTCTTCTTTTTCCATTTATGAAACACTGATCCCTAGAATTTCTTCCCTTCTAGTCTTAAGACTGAATGTTCCATACTCATGTGCTATGTCCTAAGTTACAGTTCCATCTCCAGCACAGATGATGGAGACCAGGAAAAGGGCATAATCCAAGGGGACCGAGCAACTAGTAAGAGGTCACTTTTATAAGAGGTCACTATCAGAAATAAGACTATACACCCATGTCTGTAGGGTTGCTTCTGAAATGAGTACTATCTCCTCTGTTAAAGTCCTATCCCTGTCTCTACTAGAAGATCTCAGGGTATGGAGACACTCCTACTAACTGTGTCATTCCCAGTAGTTAATTTCTCCAATGGAGGGGGCAGGGAGCACTATCTGACTGAAATACTAAGTGTTAGTATTTTTCTGTTTTGAATGATAGAAATAGCAACAATGAATCATTACTTCCCTTCCAAATACTTCCCAAGTATTTACTAACTCACATGTTCTACTGAGACTCAGGGTTGAGAAAAACAGAGAGGTTTGACTAACAAACGTTGAAATGTGATGTTATTGTGTGGCTCATGGCTGTTTTTGTCTAATAAACCAAACTTGAGGCACTTCTTGATTCCATTAATGTCCACTCAAGATAAGGAGTTTTTCCATATGCCTAGCAAGCTTTCTTTCTTTACTATGAAGAAGAGAGGCTTTGAAAACAAGGAGTAGCTTCTAAGGGCCCCCAAGGCATAATCACAAATGAATTATAAACAAAGGAAATTTTGCTCACAACTTTTGCCATACAGATGATATAGAATGGGCTTTCTTAGACCTGTAGATCCAACAGGTCAAATTTGCTAATACTTCTGCCAGATTTCAAAGTCATTCAGGAAAAGTTTGCAACATCATAAGAAACATGTACAATTTATTTCAACAAATACTGTAAATAAAATCACTAAATATAACAATCAGTTGAACATAAAGTGCATGCAGACTATAAGATAAGCTAATGAATAACTTTTCTATTTTATTAAGAGTATGTTCATGTGGATTATGTTTTTTTGTTGTTGAGCTTTATGAGTTCCTATCATATTTCAGATATTAACCTCTTATCAGAGATATGGTTTGTAAAAATTTTCTCTCATTTCATAGGTTGCCTTTTCATTTTGTTAATTATTTCCTTTGTTGTGCAGAAGCTTTTAATTTGATCTAGTCCCATTTGTTTATCTATTTATTCTTCATTGTCTAAGCTTTGGGTATCATGTCGTCCCCCCCCAAAAAAAAGAAAGAAAGAAAGAAAAAGAAAATTCATTACTAAGACCATTGTCAAGGAGTTTTTTCCTTATATTTTCTTTTTTAAATTTGTTTTGAAATTTTGTTTATTTGACAGAGGAGAGAGAGAGCACAAGCAGGCAGAGTGGCAGCAGAGGAAAGGGAGAAGAGCAGACTCCCTGCTGAGCAGAAAGCCAGATGTGGTGCTCTGTCCCACATGACCTGAGCCAAAGGTAGACACTTAATGGACTAAGCCACCCAGTTGCCTCCCCATATTTTCTTTGAGAAGTTGTTATAGTTTCAGGTCTCACATTTAAGTTTTAATCTATTTCAAGTTAATTTTTGTGAATGGTGTAAAATAGGGGTCCAGTTTCATTCTTTAGCATATGGAGATCCATTTTTCTCAACACCATTATTGAAAAAGTTTTAAACTAAAATTTATTTAAATTTTAAAATGAGCAAATAAACTGAATAGATGGTTTTCCAAATAAAATATACAAATGGCCAACAGATACATGAAAGGCACTCAACATCACTAAACATCAAGGAAATGCAAATCAAAACCACACTGAAATACTACCTCACCCTTTAGCATGGCTATTATTGAGAAAGAGTGAGTGGTATGGCCGGGGTAGGGGGTGAGAAGGGAGGAGATAACAAGTGGTGGAGAGGATGTGGAGAAAGGGGAACAATTGTGCACTACTGGTAGAAATGTAAATTGGTGCAACCGCTGTGGATAATAGTATGGAGCTTCCTCAATAAATGCAAACTAGGGGTCATCTGGGTGGCTCAGTCATTTGAGCGGCCAACTCTTGGTTTTGGCTCAGGTCATGATCTCCAGGTCCTGGGATCAGCCCTGCGTTGGGGTTTCCACACTCAGCAAGGAGTCTGCTTGAGATTTTCTCTCTCCCTCTCCCTCTCTAAAATAAATAAATAAATTTTTAAAAATTTAAAAACTGGATTTAAAACCAAAATCTTTTTTTTAAAAGATTTTATTTATTTATTTATTTGACAGACAGAGATCCCAAGTAGGCAGAGAGGCAGGCAGAGAGAGAGGAGGAAGCAGGCTCCCTGCCGAGCAGAGAGCCCGATGCGGGGCTCGATCCCAGGACCCTGAGATCATGACCTGAGCTGAAGGCAGGGGCTTTAACCCACTGAGCCACCCAGACACCCCTAAAACCAAAATCTTAAAAATAAATGAAAACTAGAATTACTGTATGATCCAGAAATCCTACTTCTGGGTATATAACTAAAGGAAATGAAATTAGTGTCTCAGAAATATATCTGTACTCCCATATTCACTGCAGCATTATTCACAGTATGGAAAGATATGGAAGCAACCTAATTTCTGTCAATGGATGAATGGATAAAGACTATATGCAATGGAATATTATCCAGGTATAAAAAAGAAGGAAATCCTGCCATTTGCAACAACACAATTGAACCTGGAGAACACCAAGGGTTATGAAATAAATAAGTGAAATAAACCAGACAGAGAAAGACAAGTATTTTATCGCTTATATGTAGAATCTTAAAAAAACAGAAGTCAAACTCACAGAAGTTGGGAGTAGAATGGTGGTTTCTAGGAGAAGATCATGAAGGAAATGGGAAAATATTGGTCAAAGAGTACAAACTTCCAAGTGATAAGATGAAAAAGTTCTGAGTATCTAATGCACAGCATAGTGACTACAGTTAGTAATATTGTATCATATCCTTGACATTTGCTAAGAGAGTACCTCTTAAGCATTCTCACCACACACATAGAAAGTAGAAATTACATGAGGGATTGATATATCAATTAACTTGCTTGTGGTAATCATTTCACATTTATACAAGTATCAAATCATCACATTGTACACCTTAAATATATGTAATTTTATTTGTCAATTATACATCAACAAAGCTGGGAATGGGGCAGAGAATACATTTATATGGTCTTAAGATATAATAGATACATGGGATACTTGGATGGCTCAGTCAGTTAAGCATCCAACTTTTTTTTTTTTAATTTCTTTTCAGGGTTCCAGAATTCATTGTTTATGCACCACACCCAGTGCTTCATTCAATACATGCCCTCCATAATACTCACCACCAGCCTCACACAACCTCCAAACCCCCTCCTCTCCGAAACCCTCAGGTTGTTTCTCAGAGTCCACAGTCTCTCATGGTTCATCTCCCCTCCAATTTCCCCCAACTCACTTCTCCTCTCCATCTCCCCATGTCCTCCATGTTATTCCTTATGCTCCACAAGTAAGTGAATCCATATGATAACTGACTCTCTCTGCTTGACTTATTTCACTCAGCATAATCTCTTCCAGTCCCATCCATGTTGATACAAAAGTTGGGTATTCATCCCTTCTCATGGCTGTGTAATATTCCATTGTATATATGGACCACATTTCCATATCCATTTGTCTGTTGAAGGGCATCTTGGCTCTTTCTACACTTTGGCAATTGTGGCCATTGCTGCTATGAACATTGGAGTACAGATGGTCCTTCTTTTCACTACATCTGTAACTTTAGGGTAAATACCTAGTAGTGCAATTGCAGGGTCATAGGGTAGCTCTACTTTTAATTTCTTGATGAATCTCCACACTGTTTTCCAAAGTGGCTGCACCAACTTACATTCCCACCAACAGTGTAAGAGGGTTCCCCTTTCTCCACAGCCTCTCCAACACTTGTTGTTTATCATCTTGTTGATTTTGGCCATTCTAATTGGTATAAGGTGGTATCTCAATGTAGTTTGGATGTGAATTTCCATGATGGCCAATGATGATGAACATATTTTCATGTGTCTGATAGCCATTTGTATGTCTTCATTGGAGAATTGTCTGTTCATGTCTTCTGCCCATTTTTTGACATGATTATATGTTTTTTGGGTGTTGAGTTTGAGGAGTTCTTTACAGATCTTGGATATCAGCCCTTCATCTGTCGTGTCATTTGTGAATATCTTCTCCCATTCCATGGGTTGCCTCTTTGTTTTGTTGACTGTTTCCTTTGCTGTACAGAAGCTTTTGATCTTGATGTAGTCCCCAAAGTTCATTTTTACTTTTGATTCCTTTGCTTTTGGAGACGTGTCTTGAAAGAAGTTGCTGTGGCCGATGTCAATGAGGTTACTGCCTATGTTCTCCTCTAGGGTTCTGATAGATTCCCGTCTCACGTTGAGGTCTTTCATCCATTTTGAGTTTATCTTTGTGTATGGTGTGAGGGAATGGTTGAGTTTCATTCTTCTATACATAGCTGTTCTAATTTTCCCAGCACCATTTATTTAAGAGACTGTCTGTTTTCCACTGGCATTTTTTTCTTGTTTTGTCAAAGATTATTTGACCATAGAGTTGAGGGTCCATATCTGGACTCTCTATTCTGTTCCTCTGGTGTATGTATCTGTTTTTGTGCCAGTACCATGCTGTCTTGGTGATCACAGCTTTGGAGTAAAGCTTGAAATCAGGCAACGTGATGCCCCCAGTTTTGTTTTTCTTTTTCAACATTTCCTTAGCAATTCGGGGACTCTTCTGGTTCCATACACATTTTAGGACTGTTTGCTCCAGCTCTTTGAAAAATGCCAGCAGAATTTTGAACGTATAGATTGCTCTAGGCAGTATAGACATTT
The DNA here is from genome assembly GCF_902655055.1 of Lutra lutra. Lineage (NCBI taxonomy): Eukaryota > Metazoa > Chordata > Mammalia > Carnivora > Mustelidae > Lutra > Lutra lutra. The sequence continues at coordinate 56,741,782 of NC_062289.1, read as the reverse complement.
TAACAATGTTTATTCTTCTGATCCATGAACATGGAATGGTCTTCCATCTTTGTGTCCTCTCAATTTCTTTCATGAATGTTCTGTAGTTCCTTGAGTACAGATCCTTTGCCTCTTTGGTTAGGTTTATTGCCTGGTATCTTATGGTTCCTGGTGCTATAGTAAAGGGAATTGATTCTCTAATTTCCCTTTCTGTATTTTCATTGTTAGTGTATAAGAAAGCAACTGATTTCTGTACATTGATTTTGTATCCTGTCACATTACTGAATTGCTGTATGAGTTCTAGTAGCTTGGGGGTGGAGTCTTTTGGGTTTTTGATATAAAGTATCATGTCATCTGCAAAGAGAGAGAGTTTGACTTCTTTGCCAATTTGAATAAATTTTATTTCTCTTTATTGTCTGATTGCTATTGCTAGGACTTCTAGTACTATGTTGAACAAGAGTGGTGAGAGTGGGCATCCTTGTCGTGTTCCTGATCTCAAAGAGAAGGCTGTCAGCTTTTCCCCATTGAGGATGATATTTGCTGTGGGTTTTTCATAGATATATTTTATGAAGTTGAGGAATGTTCCCTCTATCCCTATACTTTGAATTGTTTTAATCAGGAACAGAAGTAATCCAACTCTTAATTTTGATTCAGGTCATGACCTCAGGGTAATGAGATCAAGCCCCATGTCAGGCTTCACCCTCAGCAGGGAGTCTACTTGAGATTCTCTCTCCCTCTGCCTCTACCCCTCTCAATCACCCGCCCCCACCGACGTTCTCTCTCTCTCTCAAATAACTAAATCTTTAAAAAAATTTTAAAAAGATGTGAAAAATACAAATAAGATCCTCTAAAGTCTTTTTGGCCTATCTCTGGCTCAAGTAACTCTAAAAGAGAAATAAAGATGTTTGTTGAAAACAACATACTCAATGTGTTCATGTGAGTTATTTTTTTCGCCATACTGGCTCCTTGGGGAGAAAATGGTGGTTAGCATGTAGTGTTCTTATGCTCCACTGTGTTGGGTATCCCTTAAGGAACGAATTGAAACCTTTGGGAAATCACAGGGAGGTTTTACAGAGACTGACCATGACATTGAATGTTGTCACCTACAGCACCCACATGAACAATTCTCCCAGGTACAAGCAGTGTTGTTTCTGCTCTTTGTTCTGCTTTTCTCCATCTCTTTTCCTTCTGTCATTGAGGCGGTGCTGTGTGCTCAGAACAACTAGGCATTTGCTTCAGTAGCTTGTACTTCCATCAATTTTCTTGGATGAAGGAAGTGAGAAAAATTAGTTTGCTGCCCCTACAACTCCAACTGATATCCTAGTCATTGTAGGCATTTGCCCAGATTCACATGAAATAACATCAACTTGTAGCAAAGGTTGTTGGGAAACTACAAAGGAGAAGATGCTTTAAACTCTTTGGGGAACTAGAAGGACCAAAGGAAAAAATGTAGTCATATAACCACAGAAAGTATTTATAGAGAGCCCAGTCTATAAGCACTTTAATACATTATTTTATCAAGTCCTCATGACCTCCCTTCAGCTGATATTACCATCTTTCTTGGGCGAGCAAGACAGGAAACAAAGATAGGTCTTTACTAGGAGTGAGTCTGGAAAGTGGAATTATTGCAAACCTTTCAGCTAGCATCTTTTCCCACATGGTTCACTCCTGGCATGAGCTTGTCTTTCTGATTCCTCCACTTTTGTTTCCCCTCTCATGTAGCTTCATCTCTACTCCCACTTTAGCCTTCTCATGAGCTACTTCACCTCTCCAGGAATGCACAAAAACAGGGCAACACACAGCCAAGAAATGATAAAAATGACGAGATAGTGGGATGGGGGGAGAGAGACGGTGGGATGTGAGGAGAAACGGGTATTACATAGGATGCTGTAATCAATAGGAAATTGGTTTCCACCCAGAAGCCAAGACCTGAATTTGCTAGCATCTGCAGAAGTTTGGGGGCTTGTGTACATATTTACAAGGTAACACTTATATTTGCCATATACATATTCTACAGAAATATCACCTATGACCTAATGCCGTTTTGCTGGGACATCCCTGAAATTACAGCCTGACTCCAAGCCTTGATGCAGCATTTATCTGGAAAGTGATCCCGGGGAGCAGAAGGGATGGGCACGGGCAGCGAAAGTGGGGAGAAAGGAAAGCCAATACAAGACGCGTGGAAGGCCTAATTCACAGACTTTCTGAGGATGTACTCATGGAATTGTCTGTGCAGAAGGACTTAGTGGGGAACTAGCGACCCTCAGTTCCCATCTCATGTTGGTCAAACATGGCCCTGTGGGCATTAAGTCCACTACCCTGTCCAGCAGGCTACAGTAGGCACCTGTAGAGAAATCCCAAGGAGGAAGCAAGAGGCATAGACAAGGATTTCGCGGGTTCTACCAGCTCCAGGTCAGTCAGCGCCTCTGTGTTGTGGGTCATTTCAGTGGCGGCCGCGGGGGGAGACAGGGTGGGAGGAGAAAGGATGTGTACCTCACCTCCAAAAACTGTACATAATATTCCTAGGTATTTGTTGGGACCCATGAAATATTGATGAAGATTTCATGAATATACATGGCCATGGACAAGGCCCCTTCAGCCTCCCTTCCATCCTCACCTGCGGTGTGGGAAATGGGTTGAGAAAGAGCCCTGATTATTTGAGCTCATTCACGTTTCATCTGGGGCTCTTTTCCACAGAGACTGGTTCAAGGAATTCAGGCTGAAGTCAGTCAGAACATGGTATTCTCATTGTAATTTCTCCCAGAAGCTCCAGCAGCCTCTTCCCGGGGTGGGCGTTGTGGCATACATGGATATGGGGCCTGGCATGGGTATGAGCATTTCTGCCCCTGAGTGAAGCCAACCTAGAGCAAGAACAGAAGGAAGGAACAGCTAAAAACACGCAGCTGCTGGATAAAGCCAGTGTCGGAGCCATCCCGTCTAGGACTCCCAGCTGAATAATAATTCCCTCATCAATTAAGCCATTTTAGGACAGCTGTGCCATCAAAAGAATCTTAGCTGCTGCTCTGGCAGTCTGAGTTTCCCCATCTTTTATTTGCTTTTTAATGATTTAATTTATTTATTTAACAAAGAGAGAGAGAGAGAGCAGAGGGCAGAGGCAGAAGGAAAGAGAGAAGCAGTCTTCCCACGGAATGGGAAGCCCAATACGGGGCTCAATCCCAGGACCCCCGGGATCATGACCCAAGCCAAAGGCAGACGCTTCACTGACTGAGCCAACCAAGCACCCCCGAGTGTCCCCATCTTTTAATCAATGATTTAATCCCACAGAGAAATTTTGATTCCAGAGGAGGAAAAGTTGCCTCTCTCTTAGGAAGAGGGTAAGCTTCTCTTTCTTAGTACATGGATTGACTTGTTTGTAGTTACGCTGGTTCGATGAGTAAGAAATAACCACTTAGTGTTATCCCATCCACAAAGCCTTCAAATCATCATTGTTTTTCTTCTGTAGCAGTTTAACCAACTAAGCCACCATGCGCCTTAAAAATATATTTCACCCATGACCTGCACAATCAGAGTGAGTTGATGGGAAAGAATTCAGGGCATTTTCCAAGGGGCCGGGGGGGGGGGGGATCTTAGCTTATGTAATACAAGGAGTAGTGAACTGTTACTTATTAAAGAAATTCCTGTTGCATTAATATTTCATGCCCCAAAGGATTCAGTGTGCTGGCCCCATTTTGTGTGGGTTCTGCAAGACTCTGCCCTTAACTTGCGAGCTATTCTGTGGAATAGGGATAGTGGTTAGTGGGAGGAAGACAAAGTAAAACTTTACAGGCAGATCTCTGGGGACGGGCATGGCTCTCTCTGCTTCAGAGGACGGGGCTGCCAAACACTTCCTGTGGCATCGTGTCCCCAGGCATGACTCATTCTTGCAGTCCTTGCTGCCCATCCGTTAGGACTACGTGAAGGACCTTTCCGTGTGACAGATACTAGGACAAACCTATTACATGTTTAAATGTCCACGGCAGGAAAAATTCCAAATCTGTCAAATGTTTAGACAAGGTTGTTGCCTGGCCTTCCCAACTGCTGCCCATTTGGCTTTAGTGAAATATGACGTTTGACTTCACATCTTTGTCTGATGATTCACTAGGTAATTCGAGGCACCTTTGTCTTCTGACTCAGAAAAGTTAATGAAATGGGAGGCATTGCTGCCAATTTTCTGAATCTCCCAAAAGAAGAGCTATGAATATTCACTTTCTATCAATTTCTATTCAATGTCTTATCCAAATTAAAGCCTATTTATTATAAGGGCCTGAAAACTCTTTCAAATTATGCTTTCTGAATCTAATCCTCTTATGGTCTGCTGCATGAATACATTTGGACTGTCACAATTACACATTCTGGTATTTAAAAAAGATCCTAAACTTTTAAAAATATACCACCAAAGGCATGATCCATGAAAGAAATAATTGATAAGCCAAATTTCACTAAAATGTAAAACTTCTGCTCTGTGAAGGACACTGTCAGAAGAATGAGAAGACAAGCCACAAACTGGGATAAAATATTTGCAAAAGACAAATCTCGTAAAGGGTTGTTATCTAAAATATACAGGGAACTCATGAAACTCAGCAGGAAGGCAATGTATAATACAATCAGGAAATGGGCAAAAGATCTGAATGGACACATCACCAAGAAGATATAGCAAATAAGGATATTTCATCAGGGAAATGCCAATGAAAACAACAGAGAGATATTACTATACGCCTATCGGAATGGCATATAGTGCCTATCAGAATAGCCCAAATCTGGAACCCTGACAACATCAAGTGCTGGTGAGGATGGGGAGCAACAGGAACTCTCATTCGCTGTGGGTGGGAATGCTATCATTCTAAAATGACACAGCCACTTTGGAAGACAATTTGGTGGTTTCTTATAAAACTAAGTATATTGTTACCCCATGGTCCAACAATCTTGCTCCTTGGTGTTTGCCTCCATGATCCAAAAATTAGGTCTACACAAAAGCTCACAGATACATATTTATAGCAACTCCATTCATCATTGCCCAAACCAGGAAGCAGCCAAGATGTCCTTCAGTAGGTGAATGGAAAAGTGGTATATCCAGACAATGGAACGTTATTCAGCACTGAGAAGAAATGAGTTCTCAAGCCATGAAAAGCTATGGAGAAACTCTCAATGCAGAGTGAAAGAAATCAATCTGATAAAGCTGTAAACACAGTGATTCCCACTATGTGACATTCTGGAAAAGACAGAACTATGAAGACAGTAAAAAGATCAGTGGTTGCCAGGGGTCAAGAAGAGTAGGAATGAATAGGCAGAGCACAGAGGGCTCTTAAAACAGTGAAAATACTCTGTATGATACTCTAATGGCAGATACAAGCCATTCATTATACATTTGTCCAAACCCACAGAATGTCTATCACTAAAGTGAACCCTAATGTAAACTATGGATTGCCGCTGTTAATGATAGGTTCATTGATTGAAACAGATGGACCACTCTGGGGCAAGATGTTGATACTGAGTCAGGCTTTGTACATATGGAGGGTGGGAGTATATGGGAAATCCCCATCCCTTCTGCTCAATTTTGCTATGAACCTAAAGCTGCTCTAAAAACTAAAATCTATTTAAAAGGAAAAAGAAAAGACTTTGAGTTTAAAGCAAGTGTATATGGCACCAACCCATTCCCACATAGGCAAGACTTTTAATGTTCCTTTTTTCAGAGAAAAAAGGAAAAAAGGGGCTAGTAATCTATACATATAGTAAAAACTTTAAGGATTTTGTTTTCAGTGCAATTGGTGGAATTATTATTCCAAAATAATATAAGTCATAATTGAGAAGGGTATTTTAAGGTTTTCAACAAACATGAGTTTTAAAGAACATTTTCTTCTCCTACAACTCGGGGGTGTAATGGTGGGTATGACTCAGCACCAAATACCAGCCCGTGCCCCAAATCATGACTGATGAGGGCAAGTGAGTCATCTTCTCTGAGCCACCTTTTTTTAGGGAACTGAAATAATACCCCTAAGAGTGTTGAAGGAATTAAATGAGATAATAGTAAATGTTCATTTCCTTTCCTGCTTACCATCTCTTGGAAACCCTTCAAGAGAAAGAAAACCCTGGTTTCTTGATTTTCAAGATTTCTCACTCTTTCTACCATGCATTACCTCATGTTCCTCTGGCAAGTTGAGATCCACACAGCAAGATTATTGCAGAATTATAAATAAGCAGCTGCGATAGCTCAGTTTTGAGATGTTTTCTGAGACAAGCAACTGGCAGCCCAAATTAGGTACGAGCAAACTGAGCCTTGTGTTTTGCAAACAGACATGCTGGAGACTAAACAGGATGCAGGAGGATTGCCCTTCTTAATCTTGACTACATTTCTTCTAAAGCTTTACCATTACAAAGACTTAAAAAAAAATTCATCACAACCCAACTATATAACTTGTAAATATAAAAGTGCTCTAAAAGGATTATTTGTGAAAGCAGAAGGCTAGAGCTAGTTGCTTGAAACAATGATGATCTATCCCTTATCGGAATGACCTCTTCTAGCTCCTTCCCTCTGTTCAGGCATGGGCTCTCCTCTTGCTTTTGCTCAGCTTGAGTTTCATCTTGGATGTTTTTGTGATTTGTAGGGGAGCTGCAGGAAGCAAGCATGTCAGCAGAAGATTCAAAGCCTTCTTCCTAGGTGAGAGAGTTAAAATACTTGTAACCAGTCAGCTATCAGTGGATTGTGACCCTCAGTACAAATGACAGTGAGCCAAGTAGTTAAGACTGTAGTGTCTGCAATCAGATGCAAAGGCTCTGTGGTCAACGTGCTCCAAACACTGATTGATTGATTGATTGCATGTTAGCAGTAGGTCAGACTTTTTTTTTTTTTTTTAAGACTAGTGGTTTGAATACTATTGCTCAAACACTTCTGGTAGATATTATGAAAAAGAAAACTATAGGTCCCAAATGGCATCACACAGGCCAAGTCACCAAACTAGAGTTAATACCTAAGCTAACTGCTGTTTCAACCTCCCCTAGAAATGTAGTCTTTATCCATTCATCTGTTGATGGACATCTAAGCTCTTTCCATAGTTCAGCTATTGTGGACATTGCTGCTACAAACATTGGGGTGCACATGCCCCTTCAGATTACTATGTTTGTATCTTCGGGATAAATACCCAGTCGTGCAATTGCTGGGTCATAGGTAGCTCTATTTTCAACTTTTTGAGGAACCTCCATACTGTTTTCCAGAGTGGTTACACCAGCTTGCATTCCCACCTGTTGGATAGGAGGGTTCCATTTTTTTCCACATCCTTGCCAACACCTGTCATTTCCTGACTTGTTAATTTTAGCCATTCTGATTGGTGTGAGGTGATATCTCATTGTGGTTTTGATTTGTATTCCCTTGAATGGATAAAGAAGATGTGGTACATATATACAGTGGAATATTATGCAGCCATTAAAACCTCGAAATCTTGCCATTTGCAACCATGTGGCTGGAACTAGAGCGTATTATGCTAAGGGAAATAAGTCAATCAGAGAAAGAGGATTATCATATGAACTCACTGATATGAGGAATTTGAGAAATAAGACAGAGGATCATAGAGGGAGGGGGGAAAAATGAAACAAGACAAAACCAGAGAGGGAGACCAACCATAAGAGACTCTTAATCTCAGGAAACAAACCGCTGGAGGTGGCGGGGGAGGGATAGGGTGGCTGGGTGATCGATATTGGGGAGGGTATGTGCTATGGTGAGGGCTGTGAATTGTGTTAAGACTGATGATTCACAGGCCTGTACCCCCGAAACAAATGATACCTTATATGTTAATTTAAAAAAATTAAAATTAAAAAAGAAAGAAAGAAAAGAAAAGAAATGCAGTCTTAATGGGCAAGTTAGGAAGTTTTAGGCCCTCTCCATCCCCCAAAGGAAGATGAGGTGCTCCATCTAATAAGACCCCTTGCCCTTACCCTAAAGGAAAGATGACCTTCCCTGGAATAATCCTTTCTTTTCTTTTGCTAATGACCTCCATTTTGCTAATGACCTCCACCTACCTATAAAAACTTCCATTTTGTACAACTCCACAGAGCTCTCCTCTGCTTGCTAGATAGAATGCTGTCCAATTCATGAATCGGTTGATGAAGTCAATTAGATCTTCATATTTTCTTGGTTGAATTTTGGTTTTCTAATAGTACAAATGTGGGCACCTAGGTGACTCAGCTGGTAATGTGTGTGCCTTTGGGTCAGGTCATGATCCCAGGGTCTAGGATCAAGTCCTGCATCAGGCTCCCTGCCCAGCAGGGAATCTGCTTCTCCATCATGCTCTACTCCCTCCCCCTACTTGTGCTCTTTCCCTCTCACTCTCAAATAAATAAATTTTTTTAAAAAGCCAGTATAAAATGTATCATCCGGGAGATTTATACACATATACAAAGGAGATGGAGGTCTGCTCACGAAGACATATTTGATCCACAGTCAAGCGACTCTTAAAGTGCATGTTGTGGGAATAACCTTATGGTTTGTTTGGATCATACTCCCACCTAGAAAATGTAGATAATTGTCTCATTCACCATGTTGTCATGGGGACCAAGCCAGGAAATGTACATGGAATGCCTAGTACAATATTCAGCCTATAAAGAGGCCTTGAAACATGTCAGTCCATGACTACATGTAAGATGGAGGTATTGCCTGTCTGTCTGGGTGCCTGGGACAGATTTATTACTGTCAGGCTGGGATTGCAAGTATGGAAAATTCCAAGCAGAGTTCTCTGATAGCTGATTGCCTTTACAGATAGATACTTCAGAAGCTTGCTGGAGAAATGTTCTTTCTGGTTGTTCTGGTCTAGGGTCCAGGGTCATTGGGGAAATTTGGAAGCTGGGCAGAATGTCCCTAGCAAAAAATGGAAAACAACGTAGGGCAACATGGAGGAGAATGGGTGTGGGCTTCTCTTGTGTGGGTGACATAGGATAGTTATGACTAATGTTGGATCTACTTGTCCTTGGCTGAGAGCACAGTGTTTATTCAAAGCTGAGTATAGACCTGAAAGATGGTATAGGTGGATATAAAATGTTATAAGGTGAGATTTCTCTAGATTGAGTTCTCATCTCCAATTCTTGCCTAGATGTATGCCTACACAAGAAACACAAAGAAATTTCTGCCCCAATCATATGCAAATATAAAAAAGGAAATGAAAACAGATTACTTCTCCTTTAGCAAAGTCCTTTTCCTTATTACTTTCCTTGCTTGGTTATGAATTTCAATAAATGCAAAAGGCATTTTAAATCTAGAAGTCAATTAGAAAGGATGTTTAGAGTCCACAAAACTCATACAATTCTAGAACTCAAGTTGACTTACTCTTAATTTTGCAAATAAGTAATCTGTAAACCATAGAGATGGGGCTGGTATAAGTAAGAGAAGCATCTGAAACTATTAAATGGCACAGAGGAGATTAAATCCTGGCTCACCTGATCCGCATTCAATGCTTTTCCCTTATCACATCCTACCATTCAGGAAACCTCCCTACATCATCTTCATCTCATAAGGGCAATTATGTTATATGAAATAGCTGTCACTTACACTAGTACAGTTTGTTGAATTTAGGTGTCAATAATTGATGTTTTTTAAACACAGGAAAGCCATCAAAAGGTAACAGTACTTTTCCTTGATCAATGCAATCTAATCGTTCCCATTACCACCACCCACCAGGAGGTCCCCAGGATGATGCTGAAGGCGATACCCAAACTTTACAGACTATGATTTTCTCACGTTCGGTATCTCAGGTAGAAAGAAAGCAACCGAGGTTTCACAACAGACTGAAATAGGAAATGAAAGTCACCTCTCCCTTAATCCACAAGAAATGCACGTCTTGATATTGTACAGAATCAGCATGGTCCTGTCTCAATGGTTTCTTCTACCTACACAATTAGAACAATGGAACTTGCACTAACCTGCTTCGCAAAGAGGCACCTTTTCAGGTCTGCTCCTGTGATTTAGCCAATCTTATCTTTTTTAGGATCTCCTTGGCATCTGAAAGGTAAGCACTGAAAGAAAACCACATATGAAGTGAAAGAACCAGATTCACTTCTGGAAATCCAGGATATTATTTTCCAATGTTATTACAGTGTATCATGAAAACATACAAATCTGGTGGACCCAAACCTTTCCTTACATCTTAACCCTTGTGTTAAATTCATGACTGTCACAACTCTTGTCTTTTCACCCACACAGAAGGAACCCACACCTTTTTCTGCCCCGTGTGTCCTGGTACTGTTTTTCATCTTTTGCTACTGGAAAATTCTGCCCAGCTTTCATGATTCCCAGTAATTCCCTGAGCACAGCTCAGAAGAGCCAGAAACGACAGTTCCAGCCAGCTGCTGACGTATTTGTAAGGGGTATTGACTCCAAGAGCAATCAAGTGTCAGAGAACTCTGCCTAGAAGTTTCTATAGTTATAATCCCAGCCTGACTGAAATAAATTCATTCCAGGCAATGGACAGAGGGACAGATAATACCTTGAGTCGTATACTAGCATGAATTGACCTTTTCATGTTCTGTCCATTGTTTTAGGCATTTCAAGTCCATTTCCTTCCTTAGGAGAACTTTGGAATCTTAGGTCTCATTAAAAGTCATGACCCTTACCACACACACATACTAGAGTACCTCTGAGTTAGAATGTTGACCTGGAGAGGACTCCTTCTTTCACTTTTACCAGCTGATTTTCAGTTGGCCAAACTTTCGCCTCTGTTCCCTCTGCTGGAAAACTGTTGAGCAGTGATGATGATCTTAGGTAAACATAAAGTGCGAAGAACCTTGAATACTGCTAATTTCTTAAATACTGAAGCTTTTTATTCCATTGGGGAAAATGGCCCCCTAACAATGTATTTCTAAAATTTCTGTTCAGTGTCAACATAAATATCTCTGTGGATAGAAATTCTGTGGCTCCTCCATAGAAGCTTGCTCAATCTGTTATCTCATTTTTGGTCTAATGACTGGAAGGTACGATACCAGGAATATGAAGCAATATATTAGTTGTTTAGAGCACAATGGAACTCTGTTGATTGTATGCAACTTTTCATAAGTTATGCAAGGATTTAAACCAAACACTCCTTCATGTTTGTACTAACAGTATTTGTTATCTCTGGGATATCTCTCTCAACTGGAAGGTCCTTGCCTCATGTAGGAGATTTGTTCTAACTAAGCTTAATTTTCAACATACTCTGGGCATTTTCTTGCCCAGTTTGTTTATACTGAGTATTGGGCTCTGCATAACCTTCTCTTGATAAAAACGAACTGGTTCAACTGGTTGCATTACAAGCAGGAAACACAATGTATGTATTCATGGGGAATGTCTGTCTTTCCTATAAAACTTTTAAAAACTAAAGCTTTAAAATATTTTATTTTAGTGTTGATTTTCCTTTTATGAATCAAGAAATAGTCTACACTTTGGCACAGTTTGAAGATCAAACCTTTCTCAACAGTATAGATGCCTGATTAGCTCATCAAACGGGGACAAAACTTATTGGGGGTGGGACGAGGGATGGTTCTTAGTTCATCACTTAGTTTTGGAATCAGAAACATTCAGTGACCATGCTAGCCCTTTACCCTCAGGAAAGTCATGCTATGGATGTGTCTGTACAACCTCTTGTAGATGGAATAAGGCAAATGGCATCATTTGAGAAAGGGTTGGACTCCATAGCTTTGACTACAAAACATGGGCCTGCTACTGCCCTGCATGACCTTCTTACTCAGTGGTCTTGCTCTCCTGGGTTTATTCTCAAGTCAAAGCCAAGAAGAGGTTGTTTGAGTGCATTCATTATCACGTTCCCCTTCCAAGTCTATTCTTGGGAGTTTGCACAAAATCCCAACTTTTTCATCCCGACAAAGCATGTTATCATATTGCCTCTCTCTAGAGGAAAGGTTAATATAATTTTCTTAGATGCATTAAGTGGTATGACTTGCAAATGATTCCCACTGTTCCATTTACATAATCTATGAAACATTCCCAGTATTTGTATCTCAAGGGAAAACAGAAATTCAATTATACAAAATTTCCATCAGGGCATTATATGATAAGCTAATGATTTACCTATTGCTTTTTACTTATTTGTAGACTGAAGTGTCAGAAAAAGCAATTCAATGAGGATACAACCAAATTGTTACAACTGTAATGCTTTAATAAATATAATTTCTTATCCTTTAATGTAATTACTAAAATTTAGATTATATGATTTTGATGAGCTTATAAATGATATTTTAAATGGCTTACCTAAAGCTACAGGGACTAAAAATTGTAATTTAAAGCACAGAAAATCTTTGGTACACATTTTCTCTATTATCATCAGCTTCATATCATGATTTACAGGAGATCTGCTTCAGGTCTTTCCTTAGGAAGTTATTTGTTATGGTTTGTGTGCTGAGATTGTGTTCTGGCATAATTAACTGAGATGTTCTCAAGATTAGCACCTTGGGGACCGAAGGAAGTTTTGGGCAGAGGAAGGACTGAACTGTGACATGAGCGTCAAAAAGGTAGGAAATCTGAGTCTCTCCAGCAGGCAGCTCCAGAGGTAAGATCAGAGTCCCCTTCCCCACACCCCACCTTGAAGCAGGAGCACCAGAATACTACCTGCTCCCTCCTTGGCCCCCATGTCCAAGCAGCCCTGCCCCATGGGGCAAGTCTTCGGGGAAGGCAGCAATCTTCAGCCTGACAGTTTGCGGAGAAGGACTCAGAAGGGGGCCTGGAGCTGCTCATCTTCCAGCAGCAGGGAAATGAGTAGATCAGTTCTGAAGGTAAGATCTGGGTGAGTCACCCCAGCATCCATTACAAAATCCCAAGGAAATCAGCTAGACAAGTGGTTTGGGCCAGAAGTCCAGAGGGTATGCTGATCTGCATTAAACCTGTCTCAGCTTCCCCCCAGGAGCAGTGAGATCCTCTGCCAACTCTCTTCCGCTTTTGTAATCTGGTCCCTTTCTACCATCACGAAACAGTGGGGAAGAGCACATAGTTTGGATGGAGGCAGATGGGAGTTTACTGAGCCTTTTACCAGCTGCACGTGGCTCCTGAACTTGTTTTTACCTGCCCGCATAGGGAGTAACGGTGCATGTCAAGAGCTGTGAAGAGGCCTCATTTTGTCCTACTTCCAAGCTAAGTTAACTTGCCATGGTTTCATGGATTCTGGTTGAAGACACAGTGTCAAGGACTCTGTCCTTCTGGGTCTGGAGGAAAGCAATGTGGGAAACAAAAGCAAAAGAAAAATTCAATTTCCTTATTACTTACAGCCCATTGACAAGTTCTTGAAACAGGCAGAGTGACATTCTTCTAGGAACTCAGCTGCCTCTATGTCAATACTTTGCTCAGGGCAAAAGGCAATCTTAGCCTGATCCCCACCCCCTCCACCACCACCATGGTCCTGTGAGTCTCCTGTAACATATAAAAATTCCTTTGGAAACTTCATTTATCTCTACCTCCCAAGATACATGTTAGCAATCATCCCCCAAGCATATGACCCACTGATACACATCTGAAGGGTCGCATGACTAAGGTTTTATTAGACGGTAATAAATGATATTTCCCAACAATAGCTAGCCCCCTCAGCATCCTGGAAGCCTTGTTTCCAAATTCCTTAGAAGGTTAAGCTAACCCTAACCCCCTCCCAACTTGAATAGTGTAGCTCTTTCTACCCAGGAGTCCTGTCCCCATGCTTTAATAAAACCAACCTTTTGCACCAAAGGTGTCTCAAGAATTCTTTCTAAGCTCTCGGCTCTGAACCCCACCAACACTCCAAAATGACATCAAAAAGGACAGTTTATTTTTCACAGCAATACATTCACTGGAGTATCAATATTTGCTTTTGTTCTCCAAGCCTCAGTTTCCCCAGGGTGGCACAGAGAGGGCCAGGGGCCCGTGAAGACACAGGAGGCTGTGATACAGGGATGGAACCTGGAGCCCAGGGGACACAGATCTTTGATACAAGTACTGAGTGAGCCTGTCCTTTGCTCCTTGGGTGATATTATCTCTATCTTACAAGACTGTTGGCTGTACAAACGGTCCTTGAACAAGAAGTCTGGAACAAAGGCAGTTAGTACCTCTGCTAGAAAGGCATGCATAAACACTAGACATCCATGAATTGTCACTCAGCAGTACCCATCTCCTTTGCTGACAGAGAGAAAGAGAGTGGAATACCATAGCACTTAAGGGTCTGACTTCTCGGTCCAACTGCTCGAGTTTAAATATTGGCTCGAGGGGCGCCTGGGTGGCTCAGTGGGTTAAGCCGCTGCCTTCGGCTCAGGTCATGATCCCAGGTCCTGGGTTCGAGCCCCGCATCGGGCTTTCTGCTCAGCGGGGAGCCTGCTTCCTCCTCTCTGTCTGCCTCTCTGTTTACTTGTGATTTCTCTCTGTCAAATAAATAAATAAAATCTTTAAAAAAAAAAAAATAAATACTGGCTCGACCACTTTAAAGAATGTGACTTAATGTTCCTTAACCTCTGCCACCCTCTATTCATTCATCTGTGAAACTGAAATAATAATGTACCTGAAACATAGGGCTGTGGTAAGGATAAATTGAGAAAAGCTACATAAAACGGATGACATTTGGTAAGTAGATCCTCAATAAATGGTAACATTATGATAGTAGCCTGGACACTGATCAACTTCCTGGTTGTTTTCCCCAAGCCATGCCGGAAATGGGAAATGAGATTTTCTTTAAGTCTTAGCTAGGAGAAGCAGTTGACCCCACATAATGTTCTCTGCAGGCTCCTCCACACAGGATGCCTTTCAGTTCCTACTTCCACACCACACAACCATGTGTTTGTGCTCAGGTTTGGCCTGAGGAAAGAAGACAGCCCTTCACTGTGGACAGACTGTGACTTGGGCAGCTCCATAGGACTGACCTAGAATGTTTGTCCTGACAACCAGCCACATGTGCCTAACTGTCTTGCCCAGCCTCCTTTAGGCTCCCTGCCCCAGCGACCACACTGACAGATCCCAATCAGTGGACTCAGCCCACCACAGTGACTTAGGCCAGTCCTCACCTTGCAAAGGAGGAACACAAAGATCTCTACGGAAATTGATCAGAGCCTCCACAGCAGCGATCCTATAAGTAGCCCCACTCTGCCCTCAGGGGCAGAGAGGTCCCTTTCGGCTTCATCTGGGATAAGGGACTTGGAAGGGCTAAAGGACCCAGCAGGGTCCTTGCCAACCCTCAGGTACCATATCCTTGACCTAAACAACCAAAAAGGGAGATGTCTTTATGGAGGAGATGGGTCTGAGGAAGCAGACTAGGCAGTCAAAACCACTGGGCTACACCTCTTTAATCTTCCTGACCACCAGGTATATAAACCCAACCATGCCCTCTTCTCCTGTCCAGTCACAACATCCCTCCTCCTGTCCAAGGCCAATCCCCCAGAAGTTCTGGCATTCCAACCCTTCTCAGTCTCTCAGATTAGGCCCCCTCCTGTGCCCTTCTCCTCTTTCTTTTCTGGATCATTCCCATTCAAATGTACAATGTGGCCACAAACCAGCAGCAGTGGCACCCAGCAGGAAATTTACTAGGGATTTTGAACTTGCACCCCACATCTGCATTTTAACAAGCCCCAGGGGGATAGAAATGTCCATTTAGGACACTGGTTCTCAAACTTGCCTGTGCACTGGACTTACCTGTGTAGCTATAAAAAAAATACAGTTGCCCAGGCTTCCCCTTGCAAAGGTTCTGATTTAATTATGACTAAAGAAGTTCTGGGCAACAGAATTTTAAAATTCTCCCCAGGTAGTTCCCTATAGTCCTGGGAACTTATAGAACCACAGTTCTAGGAAATCTTATATTAAAAAAAAAAAAAGAAAGAAAGAAAGAAAAGAAAAGAAAAGAAAAGGCTCTACTTGAAACTAGTTCTCCAGTTTTTTATTTTTCGAATTATTCTTTCTTTGCTTCCTTTGCTTCATAGGCAATAGATGACTTTCTTTGACACTTTGTCTCAAATTCACTCCACAACGAATTCTGGTCTGACTTCTCTTCCACCAGACTACCCAGAATGCCTGTGCTAACCCACCAGTGTGCTCTGGTTTGGCTAATGGGGAACTTTGAGTTCAAATCCATATCAGTATTCTTGTTCTGCCAACTACACAGTGGACTCATTCTCTGGTTTCCTCTTTAAGCCAGACTTTTCTCTCTTCTCTTCCAACGGTCTACTTGACATCTCTGCTAGGACCTCTGTGGGCTTCTCAAACTCAACACGGTCCAAGTGGAACTCTTATTTTTCCCACCAGAATTAGTCCCTCTTCTTGGCTTCTTCTCAAGAAATGCTACCTCCTTTTTCTATCTCATTAAATGATACTTCAATCTAACTGGTTATTTGCACCAGAAAGCCATAGATGTTTTTCAACATCTCCTTCTATCAATCTATCACCAAACCTAACAGAGTTGACCACCAAAATTTATCCCAAATTTGTCCCCCTTTTATCCCCATCTGTATTGGTATCAGTTCAACCCAACCTGACTACTGCAATGGTTTTCCAAACAACCTCCCTGTTTATTCTCCTCCCCCTTCAATCTATTGTATCCACAATCTACATCATTTCATCGTTGTCTGCTTAAAACCCTTCAAGGTTTCCATGTGAATTCAGATAAAATGAGCCCTTTCTTACCCCTCCAATCCTGCTATGTTTCCTGCTGAAAGTGTTCTTTCTACACAACGCTGTCAAGTCTGTCAAGTCTGAGGTTCTTTCTTACTGAGGAACCATCCCATCATGTGGACAGGTAGGTGCCATGGCCCGGATGGCTCCTTTGAGTACAATCTGAATTGGATGGAAATGAGACCCGATCCCTCCTCCAAACCATTTTCTTAAGGAAAGCATTTTAAAAGGACTGCCCCTTTCTCTCAATACCATCGTTTTCTCCAAAGCTTACCAAACAACACATCAAAACTAAGTATCAAGTTCAGGTTGTCTGTTTAGCTTTGTTGTGCTGTAGTAGGGATTTAATAAATCTCAAGTCTTTGACTGGCTGGTAGGTAGTAAAATACATTTCACAGGGGATTTAATTATTTCTTTCCCATGAAGTCTGGTCTCTTAAAATGTTGCCACAAATGATCTGTCTCTCAGCTTTATAATGACATCAACATATGCCAGAAAATATCTAGAGCAATTTGTTTCTTACTATCATAATGGCCTGTGATCATTCAAAAAAAAAAAGAGGACATCAATAAGGAAAGGGTAGGAGGGAAAGGAATAAAGGAAGAAAAGTCCTCTGAACCTATAAAATCAGAAGCAAACTTTAAAAATAGTTAGTGCAGGGTGTCGGGTATAATTTCTGGAAAGTATGCTACGTGTTCATCAACTGTTGGTTCAATAAAATTAAAACTAGTTTTATTAGCCTTAAAAAGTAAAAGAAGACATGGTGATCTCTTTAACATTGGACTTAGCCACATTTTTCTAGATGTCTCCTGAGGCAAGGGAAACAAAAACAAAATTAAACTATTGGGACAACACCCAAATTAAAAGTTTTTGTATGGTGAAGGAAACCATCAACAAAACGAAAGGCAATCTACTGAATGAGAGAAGATATTTGCAAATGACATATCTGATAAAGGGTTAATACCTAAAACATAAAGAACTTATGTAATCTAGCACTGAACACCAAATAATGTAATTAAAATGAGAAGAGGACTTAAATAAACATTTTCCCAAATAAGACATACAGATGGCCAAAGACACATGAAAATGTGCTCAACCTCACTAAACATCAAGGAAATGATATCATACCACAGTAAGATATCATCTTACACCTGTCAGAATGGCTAGAATAACAAGTGTAGGTGAGGATGTGGAGAAAAAGGAACACTTGTGCACTGTTGGTGGGCACGCAAACTGCTGCAGCCACTGTGGAAGACAGTATGGAGGTTCCTCAAAAAGTTAAAAATAGAACTACCATATGATCGAGTAATCTCACTATTGGGTATTTACCTAAAGAAAATGAAAACAGGGGCGCCTGGGTGGCTCAGTGGGTTAAGCCGCTGCCTTCGGCTCAGGTCATGATCTCGGAGTCCTGGGATCGAGCCCCGCATCGGGATCTCTGCTCAGCAGGGAGCCTGCTTCCTCCTGTCTCTCTGCCTGCCTCTCTGCCTACTTGTGTTCTCTCTCTCTCTCTGTCAAATAAATAAATAAAATCTTTTAAAAAAAAAAGAAAGAAAACGAAAACACTAATTCAAAAATATATATGCACCCCTATGTTTATAGTGGCATTATTTACAGGATATGGAAGCCATATCAGTGTCCAATAACAGAAGAATGGATAAAGAAGGTGTGCTATATATATAAATGGAATATTATCCAGCCATTTTTAAAAACGGTATCTTACTATTTGTGACAACATAGATGGACCTAGATGGTATTATGCTAAGTGAAATAAGTCAGACAGAAAAACAGATGGTAATATGGTAATATGATTTTGTTTATATGTGGAATCTAAAAAAACAAAAGAAATGAACAAACAGACAAACAAAAAACAACAAACCAAAAAACAGACTATTAAATACAGAAGATAACTGGTGGTTTCCAGAAGGGAGGTGGGCAGAGGGATGGGTGAGATAGATAAAGTGGATTAAGAGGTATAAATTTCCAGTTATAAAATAAGTAAGCAACAAAGATTGAAAAGTACAGCATAGGGAATATAGTCAATAATATTGTAATAACATTGTATGAGGACAGACGACGACTACACTTAATGGTGGAAAAAACCCCTATCATTCGCCAGTGAGATAGATAGATTTGTATCACTGTCAATTTCCTGTTTGTAACCCTATGCTATAGTTAGTTATGTAAGATGTTACCTTTGGGGAAACTGAGGAAAGAGTACATGGGCTCTCTCTGTGTTAATTCTTTCAACTACATCTTATGCGGGCAATCATTATGTATGTGTGTATATATGCACACATATATAATTCAGTTATCTCGAAATAAGTTTAAATCATATCTGAAAAAGTCAATACAGGGTTTGATACACAGATAGATGAATTGATAGGCTTTGCTTTATTCTGACCTCTCTAGCCACAGCAATAGTCAACATAGTTATTTAAATGGGTAACTGTTGTCTTTTCATCTCAAAGCCAGTTTCATTCTGAAGCATTAACAGCTATTCTTAGAACTCCCTCTCACCCCTGAAAAGTAGATATACTCTGTTTTTTGTACTGGCAAAGACCTTTTTGTATAGCCATTAAGGCTAATGGATTTATGTAATTCCACTGTTTTTTCCATCCAAAGGTACAAACTTTTCATTTCTCCCTAAGATGTTGCTCAGTGGGGTAAAATGCATCTTCAACATAAATTACACAAAAATAGGTTAAAACTTACCTTTGTTTCCTCACTATAATTAAGGTTGTGGGTTTAATCCACTGAGACTATTTTAAGCTCTGAACTAACAAATTGAATTTTACTGTGTCTGTTTTCTTTCATTTTTTAGGTGCTATGATAGCAAACAAATACTTTATAAAAGAATTAGCTTTTAAAATGCAACTTTGTCTTTCAAATGCTTTTAAATAAATTACTTTCAAAATATAAATGTGGACCAACTTTTTATTTTGAAAGTAATATATAGTTGTTTGCCTTATTGCTTTAAAAAATACAAACTTTTTACTTTGAGATAATCATAGATTCACAAACAATTATGGGAAATAATAGAGTAAGATCTTATGTACTTATTCCCCAGTTTCCCCAGTGGTAACATCTTGTAAAACTGGTAGGATTTCACAACCAGGAAATTGACATTGATACAATTCACATCTTATTCATATTTCCTCAGTTTTATTTGTATCCTTTTGTTGACATACGTGTTTATTTCTGTGCACAAACTTTTTTTTTTTTCCTTCCAGTAAGTTTTCAACCAAAGGAACATCAGACCTCATTTGTGTTTCTGCTTCTGGAAATAAGAGATAGAGATTTTAGCCACAGAAATCAGAATCTACCCTGGAGTTTGCTGTTTCCCTGTGATAGCATAAAAATGTTCCATACTGCTCCACACAGAACAATCAGCAACCACAAAAAACACATGGCAGTTTGGGTGGTCTGTCTTGGTCTTTTATATCAGAATTCTATATATTAAAAGGGCAGGCTTTTCTCTCATCGCTCCCCACCCACCCCTGTCACCCCATCAATCCCCCTCCTTACTTTCTATTTGTTTTTAACATATGAACTAAAAAAAAGATAATAATAATAATAATTCTGGAAAATCACAACTTAAGTAAGCAAATCTACTTTTCAAAGAGTTACAAGCAAATGATTAACCTAAGGAAAAAACTGTTTAAGGGCAAGTACTAAATAGATCTAATCTTTGTCATGAATAAGCTTGACCATTTTTTGTTTTTGTTTTTGTTTTTTTTTTTAATAGTAGGTTGTTGGTGCTTAAATGCAAAACAAAAAAACATGTGGCAGTAGAAGATTGGGAGAATAAAAATGAAGAATTCATTCTCTATAAATAGTTGTGATGATTTCTTACATCTCGGACAGTCTGTTTGCCTTAAATTAACACATATGCACACAGCGTGTACACACACTAACAGGTACACACATAGACACACATCTCACGCGCTCAAAGAGTTCAAGTGCCAAAGGCTAAAACAGACAAACAGCCCAGCTAGGGTTGTGGCTTTCCTAAGCTGCAGATACCATAGCTCCTGTAATAAATGAAGGGGAAAAGGATTGTTGTTGGCAAAGCATGGAGGATGGTGATTATTTTCTTAGGAAAAAAGGGTTAGATGTCATATTTTCCCCTGTTTTAACACAAATGAAAGAGCATTTAGAAAAACAAGATGCTTAAATCTTGTTAGGATAGGTAATCTAATGTTAGCTTAACAGTAAAACCCAAAATCTGTTTGCCCCAGATTTTTTTCCACAAGGACAATGTCATTATCACTTGATAAAATTTTCCCACTGGGCTCTTTTCTCTCCACGCTTCCTGAAGTAGATACACTTGAGAGGGGGGAAAATGGGAAGAAACACCAAAAAAGGGAAGTATTCTAGAATGAACTACTCTCATAGGCCATCAGCCAGCCCATTTGAACTTTGCATTCATCTTTAAACAATCTGAATTTACACGGCACAGTCTAAGAGTATTAACCACAGAAAACAGACCAAATGGGCCATAAAAGGTGTGCAGTCTGATGGAGTTTTATGAGAGATCCAGGACGCATTTCTACTCATCTTGCTAGGTCATGATCTTTCTCTCCATGAACCTTTGGTGTTTTGTGCTTGAGCTTTTAGCTGAAATGAGAATGAGAGGAGCCCTCACACTTTATGAATCCCAGGTGTCTGTGAAGTGGGACTGGGAACTTCTGCCTCCCCACAGTGCAAGGGCTTTCTAGCCAAAGAAGGTATTCTGAACCTTCTTTATTCAGACCCAGGTATTCTGAAACCTACTGAGAGGTTCACAGGATAGACGCAAATGAGATCAGTGGCTTCTCTCCTCTCACTCAGAGATGGGCCCCTGCTCACTCACACTGTGAGCAGGAAGGGCCATGCGCTAGCCTGGATGCACGCTGACCTTGAGCTCTGACAGCGGGGAAGGACCACATCAGCAAAGCAATCTCGCGCACATCTGAGTCTGTCCGCAGGACGGCATTCTGCATTAATAACGAAAGCGATGAACCTTTCGAAAACATCCTTTCCTTTTAATTCCCGAACACATTACAGAGACAGCAATTTGTAAGCCAACACAATCTTTTTTCAGTTATGCAGACATGGAGGCCTTTCGGGCCATGGCCAAACCAAGCATTATCTGTCACCAGGCGGCGTGTGGGAGCCCAAGGCCAAGGCTCTGCTCCTGGCCTTGGAGAGCTGGTTAGGGAAGGGGATGGGCCTGTTTCTGATTAATCCATTTCACCCAGTTCCAAAAAGGAGCCTGGCTCTTGCTCAATCTGGCAACATAATCCACGAGAGACGTTGATTTTGGACAGCATCCCAGAGCCGCGCTCAGGAGGAAGGTGTCCGATGGTGACGTCTTCCTATGGGAAGGGTGGAAGGGAAAGCACCCTTTTACACACACGGCACCTCCTGCTAAGGATTTAGCCTCTGGCCTGACAGGCCAGGATTAGTGGCTCAGCTCTCAGAAAGTCCCCTCAGTCATTGACATTCATTTCCTGGACACTTAAACCAACTGATCTGCCTAATAAATCCAAGCCAGAGTCCTCCACTTCCCTGGTCACCCCGTTGAAAATGACCAGTCTCCTCAACTGATGGGAGCCTTAGCTGGTGTCAGCATCAAAGGCCGGATTGAGACTTATCTCTGGCCTGCAGGCTGGACAGGCTCTCATGATGCCAGGCCTAGAGCGGCATTCCCAGGATGGGGCATGTTTAATGTCAGCGTGTGGTCAGTGAGCCCAGGACTCAGAGGCTGGGACACCCTGTTGGCTAAGCTACGGGTCTGTTCTCTCCTTGGGTTTCCTTTATGTTCCTGAGCAAGCGTTACCCCAGCAAGGAGCCACTCTTCTCTCTTTGAAGTTGTACAGGTGAATCCACACCCACATACTCCCCTATACATCCACATTCAGAAAACCTACCGTGAGTCTATAAGCTTTTATTTTTTTAATTTTTTAAATTAACATATAATGTGTTACTTGCTTCAGGGGCACAGGTCTGTGAATCATCGGTTTTACACAATTCACAGCACTCACCATAGCACATACCCTCCCCCATGTCCATCCCCCAGCCACCCTATTGAGTCTAAGAGCTCTAAAGTTGATACTTGATCCTTCCTAGCAGTGACTTGCTGATTACATTCTTGTTTCCACAAAAGTGTGCAAAAAAAAAAAAAAAGGACATAGTTTTCTTCACTGATTATTTTCAAATAAGCATCTATAGCAAACTTTTTAAATGCTCCGACACAGTCATATAAAATTCTGATTTCTGTCTGAATTCAATAAGGAGTCTCATATGGTGGTTAGGCATTCAGGCACAAGAACCAGCGTTTCTGTGGCAAACCTAATTCTTCCACCTCCTAGAGATAGAGTTTTGGTAAGGCTACTTGTTACCAAGTTACTTTGTGCCTTGATTTTTTTCATGTTTGTAAAAAGGGGCTAATGGTAACAGTGCTGACCTCATAGGGCTGTTAGGAAAACGAACTGAATTAGCGCAGGGAAAGGGCTTAGAACCCTGCCTGGCCTTCAGCAACTAGCCAGGAAGAGGGTTGTCCTGGTTGTTACTATTCAGTGACTGTTACGGACTAGTGCTCTACAAACAGGTGTCTGTGGAAACACTTAAGCAGCAATTCACTGTTTACAGCCATTTCACTGTTTTCAAACTAAAACCACATCCATTATGCTATTTTCCAGGCTTCCTCAAGAAGGCTCCGGTGGGTGTGCTGTCCCTTGTTACCTTCATTTACTGGCTGCAAAATGAATCCCAGAGAAAGTATTTGTTCAAAGGATGCAGAGAAAGTTCCAGAGTCCGAATGAACCACTCCCCCCCAGCTTTCTAAGCTCTACAATAACTATGAGTTGTTCAACCTACTTTGCCAATGATGTAAGCCATAATTACAATTTTCATTTGCTGTACAGCAAGGTGTCTTTTAGTATTCACAAAAGGAACTCATTTCTCTTTTCCATGTAAATACAAAAAAAGCTCCTAAAAGAATTTTTGCATCCAAATAGAGCAATGATTTTCAAACAGTGGGCCACAACCCTTTAGTAGATAATGAAATTAATTTAGTTAGTTGCCACCAGTAATTTTTTTAAGGAAAATGAAACAAGATAGATTATACTAGGATAGAATGGAAAATACTGGAGTATAGTATTTATTATTTTGCGAAGCACTTATCTCATTTATGTTTCATTTGTGTGTGTATACGAGTTTGTAAGGTAAAAGATAAATAATTTTTAAAGTGCATTTTTTCATACCCGCTAGGATGGTTATATTTAAAAACAATGGAAAATTACAAGGATTGGCAAGGATGGGAAGAAATTGGAATCCTTTTCCATAGCCGGTGGGAATGTAAAACGGTACAGCTGCTGTGAAAAGCAGTTTGGCAGTTCCCTCAAAAAGTTAAACATAGAATTACCATACGACCCAGCAATTTCAATCCCAGACATATAGCCCAAAAAATTGAAACTAGGTTTTCAAACAAATACTTGTACACAAATGGTCACAGCATCACTACTCACTATAGCCAGAAGGTAGGAACAAATCAAAAGTCAATGGAAGAATGGATAAACAAGATGTGGTATAACCATGCAATTAATATTGATTCCGCAACAAAAAAGAATGGGTAACAAAAAAGAGTGGCGTACTAATAGATGCTACAATGTAGATGAACCTCAAGAGCATTGTGCTAGAGTAAAAGAAGCCAGACATAAATGCTCACATATCAAATATGATTCCATTTATGTGGAATACCCAAAATGTGTAAATCCATAGGGATAGGAAGCAGATTAGTGGCTGTTAGGGGCTTGGGAGATGGGGAGTGAGTGACTCCTTAATTGATACGAGGTGTCCTTGAGGGTGATGACTGTATTCTGGAACCGGTGTGTGTGTGTGGGTGGCCCAACATTGCTAGTGTGCTATATCCCACTGGATTAATACACTTTAAAATGGCTAATTTTATGTTGCATGAGTTTTGCCTCAATTTTTTAAAAAAAGATTTTATGTATTTATTAGAGAGAAGGAGAATGAGTGGGGGAGGGGCAGAGGAAAAGGGAGAAGCAAGCTCCTCGCTGAGCAGGGAGCCAGACATGGGGCTTGATTCCAGGACCCTGAGATCATGACCTGAGCCGAAGTCGAGTTGGACGCTAAACCAACTGAGCCAAGCAGATACCCCTCAATTTTTTTTGAAAAAGATTTTATTTATTTATTTGACAGAGAGAGAAAGAGATCACAAGTAGGCAGAGAGGCAGGCAGAGAGAGGAGAAAGCAGGCTCCCCGCTGAGCAGAGAGCCCGATGTGGGGCTCGATCCCAGGATCCTGAAATCATGACCTGAGCTGAAGGCAGAGGCTTAACCCAATGAGCCACCCAGGCACCCCCACCCCTCAATTTTTGTAGTGATAAAACAATCTCTACTTTTGGGTCCTAGTCAAAGAATTTGTAAGCCACTGAAATGGAGGGTTATGTTTAATCCAGTGTGCCTGTCCCCCTGACACAGCACCATGACTTCTCCATCTGTTTTGACCCCACATGGGAGAAGAGAGGCACCTTCAGACAGAAACTACTACCTATCATGGATTTTCTCAAGAACTGAGAGGAATCATGGACTCCTTCCACCTTGACAGCAACATGGAAAGACAGATAGCAACTTGGCCTTGAAAAAGGGGTATGGGATTTAAAACTAGGCCTAGATTCAAATCCTGACTCTCACATATATGTAATTCATGATCTTGGGCAATTATTGTATCCCTCTGTTTCTTCATGTGCTAACTTAGCATTTTTGTTGTGAGGATTAAATAAGATGATACATGTAACACTCATACAATCTAGTTGATGCTTAACAGTAGCTACTCTTGGAACAGCTGGGTGGCTCAGTCAGTTGGGCATCTGCCTTCTGCTCAGGTCATGATCTCAGGGTCCTGGGATGGAGTCCTTCTTTAGGCTCCCTGCTCAGTGGGAGCCTGCTTCTTCCTCTCCCTCCACCTGCTACTTCTCCAGTTTGTGCTCTCTCTCTATCAAATAAATAGATGGAATCTTTAAAAAAAAAAAAAAAAGAGTAGCTGCTCTTATGATGATTGAAATTATTCTAATATTTTATCATTTTTAAGCCCTATATTTTTTCACATTTCAACATCTCCAAAATCAGGAGGTATCTTGCAATTGAAAACCATTCATAGTTTAATAGGCCTAATTTTTTATATTTCTTAGTGGCACATCTTACAATTGATAGTATCTTTGAATTGATGAAATATAGTACTTGGAGGCAAGTAGGTTAGAACACTGAGTCTCAACCCTATAAGACCTCATGCTCCTTTAAATAATTATTCTGTATCTTCCCTTTGATTCTGAAGTAAAATCTACAGTTAACATAACCAACCTACATACATAAGATCAAAAAAGTCAATATACTCCTTCAAAGGATGTAATGAAGTGGGTTGATACTTTACCTATACAAAAAATCACTCCAAACACAATAACTACAAAAATACAACAGTGACTAGCATGATAGAGAAAACAATCGGGGATTTTCTTTAAATTCAGTAGCTTTTTTTCTGTAAGTCTAGTAACTCACTTAATCCTTGATAATATGGAGATACAAGTACTAGATGTTTCTATTGGTTTGACCTTTGCTATTAACAAACAGTTCTCCCACTAGAAAGAAAAGGCACACTGCTTATGGGTTGCTAAAGGGATAGTTTTATAAGGATGCACACATAATTTCAGAAAAGCATACATACACCAATCCTACAATAATTAGTAACTGCCATACATCTGCCATGAGAGTCAAGGGCAATTTTTTTTATTAAGAATTCAACCACACTGGGGTGCCTGGGTGGCTCAGTTGGTTAAGTGTCTGCCTTTGGCTCAGGTCATGATCTCCAGGTCCTGGGATTGAGCCCCATATCAGGCTCCCTGCTCAGTGGGAAGATTGATTCTCCTTCTTCTACTCCCCCTGCTTGTGTTTCCTCTCTCCTGTGTCTTTCTGTCAAATAAATAAATAAAATCTTAAAAAAAAAAAAAAGAATTTACCCACAGCAAGAATTAGAACTAAAAGTAAGAGACAACTATTTAAAAAAATGCTTACCTTTCTAAATATCAAAAGACACACCAAAGAGAGAAAGTGAATAAAATATGAAGTGTATATATTTACATTTATATGAAAACATAAATGTAAAAATAGCGTTTACATGTATTTAAAAAACAATAAAATAAGCAAACAAATAAAACAAAAACAGTTGAAATGGTTAACTACAGGAGGAAGAGGGAGAGGGTAGGATAGAGGGGACAAATTAACACGAAATTTCTTTAAATATGAGTTAGAATCATGTATATATTTTATATGCAATTAAACAAAAGTTAGCTCAAAGCAAAAAAATGTAAATCCTAAAATTATATATAATATTAAACAATGAACTTAATTACCTAGTTGGTGGTATACCCTCACAAAGAACTATTCCTAGTAACTTTTCTTTGAACAACTCTAATACGTTGTAACTAAAATAAAAGAAGAATAGCTAATAATAATAATATACTTTTAGAACTATTTCTAGTAATCATAATGTTTATGGGAGTGTTAGTATCATTATTCTGAGATAGCTGTGTGTGTAATGTGAGAAGGTAATTGTATTTCCATCATTAAATATTGAGATTTTGGTGTGGGAGAAAGGAGATAGAGGATTAATCACTGAATTTAAAGTAGAAATATTAGTATAATGTATTTTATCTTTATCTTTAATTTTATCTTTAAAAACCAAAACATATTAGTTCTGTTACTGAAAGGGCTAAAAACAGTGACCAATCTAGAAGCAATGAATACCCACACAATCCAGATTGTGGTCTCTACATACCCATCTTGTTAAAAGGAAGTAGGCTTAGAACATCTTTTCAAAGCAGATATCAAAGATCTTATCAAATATAACTAGGAATATATCAAAGGACTGAGGATCTCAATTAAATACTCTCCCATTGACTAAATATAGGACAATTAGAACATCAGTAAGAATAATAATGCAGAAGATTGCAACACATCAACTTATGTTTGAGGACATCTGCAAACCAACTTATTTTGCCAGTAATCAAAAGATAAGAATCAAACATTTATCCTATCTTTCCAAGGATCCAAGCAATGGTCATCAATGTAGTTAACATTATATAGAGTCAAACATACAAAATCTATCTCCTTGTGGAAGTGAATAGTACTATCCATGAAGTCTTGGGAAAGCGAAAAGGAGGGAGAAAAGAACCAAACATCCATATATAACTACCACTTGACAAGAGGTACAAGTGACGGAGGAACAAACATGTTAAAGGACACCACAGGACTGTAACCAGCAAAACCACACTGTATGAAACTGCAACTGAACAAGAACCCTGTTTATGAGGAAAGGGGTGGGGTTGGGAAAAGGAGGAGAGTATAATTAAAGACAGGATAGAGGATATCCTGTATAGAGGATAAGTAAAGACAGACTTTAATGACTGAGAAACCAATTGTTAAGCATAAACCTTGTCTGGATCCTGATTCAAAGAAACAAAATCTATGGGCACCCGGGTGGCTCAGTTGATTAAGCATCCAACTTTTGATTTCAGCTCAGGTTGTGATCTCAGGGTCCTGGGATCCAGCCCTGTGTTGGGTTCTGCGCTCAGTGGGGAGCCTGCTTGAGGATTCCCACCCCTTTTTTCCTCTTCCCCTTCCCCCGCTCACACTCTCTCAAATGAATAAATAAATCAATCTTAGAAAAACAAAACAAAACAAAGTAAAATCTGAAACCTATTTTTAGTACAATTAGGGAATATGAATACTGACCAGAGAGTCAATAAGATTGTGTCCGGGCACCTGGATGGCTCAGTTGGCTAGGCCCGTGACTCTTGGTTTTGGCTCAGGTCATGATCTCAGGGTCCTAGGATCGAGCTCCAAGAGGGGCTCTGCACTTGTCCTTCTCCTTCCCTCTCTGCTCCTCCCTCCAGCCTGGTTGCTTGCTCTCTCTCTTTCTCTCAAATAAATAAAATCTTTTAAAAAAAAAAAAGATTGTGGAATTATTCTTTGGTGGGGGGTGTGGGGGTGAGGTGGTGGTGGTTATTGATATTGTATGTTTAAAAAGGGAAATTCTTGTTTTTTTAAAAAAGATACATAGAGAATATTCACAGATGATACAATCTGACACCTCAAATTTACTTCAAAATAAGTCAGAGGGGGCAGGTGAGGGGTGGGAGCACAGAGGAAAAAGAATGGCCAGGAGTTGATAATTACTGAAGATAGGTAATGAGTACATGATGGCTTATTATCTCTACTTTTGAATGTATTTGGAATTTCCCATAATAAATAAAGTCAAATGTATGAAAACAAAAATATTATAAATAAAGCATTCAAAAAGATACTACCAATAGTAGTTAACTAAAAGAGAAAAGATTTTCAAAGAACCACAGGAAAATATTATGGATTTTCAGGATAACAGTTTTGAGATTGACAAACCATATGGTAAACCAAATTTATATATCCATGAAAGACAATGAAAACTTTGTTTATCTTAACTGTGTGCCTGTTGGCTGACTTTTTGAGAAAATCATTTAGAAAACTCCTGAAAAAGTAACTAGAGAATTAAATATGGTAAAAAGTGTGGCAAACCACAAAGTTGGAGTTTTACCAAGTTAGATATAAGATATAGAGTTTTCACTGTAGCCAAGATTATGCTGGAAAATTAACCTAGTCATTCAAATGAATGATAAATGTGACATTTTGTGTTATATTTGCACCATCCCAAAACTTTTAAACAGACATATTTATTTACACTGTCTCCTTTGAAATTAATGGGAAAAACACAGAACTTAAATATAAACTCCTGACACAGATGTGTTCTCCGAGTCAAGGGACACTTACATTTCTGCAGATACAAGGAAGTCATTGACTCACCCATCCTCCGTCAGCCAATAGCTTGAAATATGGCCACTAGGATTGCATGAAGCTTATAAAGCAAAACCTCTGAAACAGTCCATCCCCACTGAGATTTAACAAACGAAACTCCCCTTAATAATTCCTCCACACGTCTAAATAATTCCCTCTGGAATATTAACTTACTCAGTTAAGAGAAAGAAGAGAGAAGAACATACCATATTTTATGTTTACCCACGGAGTCACTTGGAAAACCATTAAGTGGTACCACATGGGGATCCTGACATGTGAGAACCAAGTGGTCTCTGTGCCTTTCTGTTTGTTGGAGGCCGACCCGTGGAAAGCATACTGGATTGGCAACTGGATATTTGACACACGGCCAAGACTCTATTACTTATGAGCCGTATAACCTTGAGCTGGTCCCAGCTTCCCTATCTGTCAATTAGGATTCCAAGGGTAGAGGAGCAAGGTAACAAAGGGAAAGTCTTACACTTCTCTTTAAACATCCACCACAGGTTCTATGCCAGTGAGTCAGACCATGCTTGGCTTGACTTTTCATCAGTAATAGCAAACACTTATTAAATGTCCATGAATCGTCAAGTACCGTGTTCAGGGCTAGGATGGAAAGATAAGTAAAAGGTCTTCCTCCCATCAAACCCGTTAGGGTTCACCAATGAGCAGATGAGTAACGCAGGGCAATTAAGATGTTTTTAAACAGAATGTGCTATGGCCCAGAAGGTCTCCTCAGGATTTTTATGTGCACAGAGTCTCAAAGAAGGAGGGGACCATTTATCACCACCGGCGAAGTGGAGAGAAGCATGAGGTGGGGAAAAGCACATTCTGAGCAAAGGAAAGGCTCAGAGACAGAGTTTAAGAAAAATCCAGGGACATGGAACAAATATCCCCAAGTGGCTTACTGATGGAAAGATGAGACCAAGAATGGGTAGGTTGGAACAGACTGTGAAGGGCCATGAGTGTCCTGATAAGGAATTTGGGCTTTATCCTCTGGACTTTTGAGGCCCATCAGAGATTTTTTTTCACCCGGGGAAGCCCACAACCATTTTCTTGTTCTGTTCACTGCTGTCAACCTCCACTGACGGCGTTCTGAGCCTCCCAGGAGCAGTGCCAACATGACCTGATCACATTTTGTTCAGAAACATCACAGGCCATTTTACACTCAGCACTGTGAGCACAGTTCCCCCTGCTACTGGTTTTGATGACACATGGTTGAAATTGCTCTTAGTTTATGCTGTTGCCACTGATGATCAATTTTCATTTTAGATCCCCTGTACATAAAATGCAGGAGAAATCTGACTCCAGATTATAGTCAGGCAGATTTGTTCGCTGTACAAGCTCTCCCTCGGGCTCTTTCAAGCCATTAAGATGAATGTCTTGCCCTGGGCTATCTATGACATATTTGTTTTCTGAAAGAGTTAATGCAACTCCCAAATGTGTCTAGCTTATTCCCTGAGAATATTTGAACTACAAAGGAAGAATCTGTGTTACTTAGAGCTTCAAAAGCCAGGATTTACCTAACTGCTTCTTCAAACACAGTGCTGTACACGTTATGAGATTCCTAGGGGTTACAGAGAAAGAGAAATGAGAGAAAGGCTAGTTTCTGTCCTGGAGTGTTGACAGTCTAAGAGGAGAGGCTTGGTAAGCACAGACCTAACGATTGAAAACACTTCGTTAAAAACATTAAGGAGAAATGTGACTGTGACATACTTGGAAGAGACAAGCTCCCCAGAGTAAGATTTCAACAGCTTCTAGGTGATACCTTTCCTAGAACATGCCACTGTATGTCTCTATCCATGCCTTTACAGTAAGACTTGCCGGGAAGAAAAATTTTAAATATAACTTTACTGGTAGATGCTGTCCTTCTAATTTTGAGCTCTTAATGCCTACTTTAAGTCTTTCTCCTCAAGAGTTCACATTCTCAGGTACAGAAAATTATGTCTTTTCCTTTGCTTTTTATGCAGTCATTTTGTTGGGTGCAAATGCTGAAAATGAAATTTTCTAGAGAGAGTAGTCAGCACAATAGTTTCCCCAGAATGAAGGAGGACTACCAGGCAATAAGAGACCAGCTCAACCTTTTCCCACCCCTCCCTAAGGGCACACAGCTGAGAGGCTCTGTAGCCTGCCTTTAGGACCAAGCAGAAATGATTTCTACATGGATAGCTCAGGCCTGCAATCCCTTATTGACAATTCCAAAACCTCCAAAGCTCTGAAAACCCAGCATTTTTCTAACTCGTTGGGGACAAAAGCTGGCTTGCACTGATAATTGGGTTTATTATTTATTCCATTTGGTATGAACATATTTTCCTACAGACACAGAAATGTGTTTGATCATAGAATGCTGCTCATCCCCCGCTCAGCACAAGTATATAAAATTTATGCTTTATCATTTAAAGATCTGAAAATGCTGAGGTCTAAAACAAATCTGGTCCCAACAGTTACAGATAACACATCATAGCCACATCATGGCAGCCACTTATAAAGCCCCTCTCCCATGCAAGTGCTGTACCAATATCCTCTCATTTGATCCTTACCATGCCCTATGAATGCGGCATTAATAGCACCGTTTAAATGATGGAGAAACTGAGTCCCAGCAAAGTTAAGCAATTCGTCCCAACATCCCACATCAACCAAGTGGTGAGCAAAAGACTCAAACTCAGGTTCGTCTGATTCCAATGCTCCTGCTCATTGCATTCTGCCTGGGGTTTCTCATCATTGTCCCTGTTCACCGTCCCCATCAAGCCACCCCCTCAATGGTGAGCCCTGGCTTCTGGGATCCTTCAGGTCTAGGCAGATGCTGAGGGAAATGAAGGTGGTAAGCCTCTACCCCAGCTAGCTTCTCTTCTTGACCCTTTGAACTATGAATGGGTGTCTTTTTTCAAGACCTGCATTTTTATGCCGATTCATTGCCATCTAGTGGTCATTTTTAAGATCAGTTTTGCATACTATGTTAGGATGATGTAGGATCCTTTCTAACAGGCAGGGGGTTTGGTCCTTGGATGCATTGGAAAAAAATAACAAGATGTGTAGTAAAAAGGAACCTAACCCAAGTAAATAACTTATAAAATGAAATAAACGTTCATCTTCACGTTCTTCAGGTGAAGGACTCGCAAGATGGGCGGGGTTTGCTAAGGCTTTATAAAATCTCACCTCTGACCTAAATAATCAGATTAAATCTCCCAACACAGGCTACTTAGGAAAATAAAAGCTTTCTCTCGAACCATTTCATCAGCCTTTCCTCAAAGTTTGCCAGGGGCTCTCTCTGTTCTAATTATAATATTTACAGTACAAATTGGCGGTTGCCATGTACATTCTTCCCATGAAATTTCAAAAAGTCATTCATGTCCTCATTTACATATGTTCCTTTCCAAAACTGACAAACTCTTACTCATCTTTGGCAATAATGATACAATGTAAAAACTTGAAAGTGGGTGAAAGGGAATCATAATATCGCCCATCAAAAGGAAAGTTTTTAGGCATTTCAGTTTAATAATATCTATTGAGCTTCTGTCAAGTCCTGTGACAGATTCGAATATGGACTTAACAGTTTCTTGACCTCAAGTTGCTTAGACTCTAGAGGAGAGAGATCACCAAGTACACAGTTGAGGGAAAATACAGAACGTGATGCAGGAGAATCTGTCCAATAGATTTATAAATTGGAATAGAAGGAAAATCCTGAAGACACTCACTAGCTTGCTAGTTTCAGAGGCCAGGACCTAGGAACGTCATAACACAAAGTGTCCTTAGATGAACTGAGGTCAAACTCAAGTACTTAATTAATGGACCCACAGGAGAACTAAAGTGGCTGAGCAGTTAAAAATGAATACCTTTGGGGGCATGACACACAACCTTCCACTTATTCTTCCAGCCTAACCCTCCAGCAGGAAAGTCATTCGAATGTCAGCATCACATGAGTCTCCCATGACATGGGACCTGTGGATTAAACAATGAATCTTGGGAGGCAGGAACATGAAATAGTGAAGCAGATCCCCCAAATTCACTTTATTTTAACATTATGTGGCTTGGAAGGGGAAAAAAAAAGGTGTAAGGATATACTGTAAGGATAAAGTGAGGAGCTTAGGTATTTTCTTTTTTGAAAGCTAGCAATCTTAATCAGAACTTAGTACTACGCCCAGTGCCATTTGTCTCTGCTTTTTTCCCTTTCGTATGTTTCTCTCGGGTTCCTTGGTCTCTTAATTCTGAATTGCCAGAGTGTCTTGTTTTGGTACACATGTTTATTCATGGGGTCCTGTTTACAGATTTCATTCTATCTAAGCAAGAATGCAGCAGTAATGAGCTTTTTTTTATTTTTTATTTTTTATTTTTTTTTGCCTATGGGTGTGTGATGTCAGTAAGAGGAAAGGCAATAAAGGACAAGACTCAGAGGCTCAGCACCGAGTGGAAGAACCCAGCGATTTGCACAAGGGCGAGGGTGGATGGAAGATACAGGTCACGCTGGTGAAGGGCTTCTGAACTTCTCTGATGGCCCAGAGACAGCACAGAGAGGAAGGGACAAGGGACCCCACACAGCACTGAACTGCCCAGTTCTTTATGAAGACTCAGGACATCCTTATTTATTCCTGAAATTGATCCAAATCCTCATTAGGAAAACAAGAGATTCTCATTTAGGGAAGGACAGCACGGAAGGCACTCCCTTGTCCATCTGGAAAACGAAAGTAATGAAACTCCCCAAATGATTTCCAGAGTTCCCAATACATGCACAAACTTCATCTGAGTCTTTCAAAGAGCGAGGCTTTGGATGAGGAGTACAGCTGCGCGGTGCGTTCATCGGCAACATACTCTGTTGGAAGGCCGTACGGGAATCGTAAAGGCACTCATCAACTCTAACTTGAGGCTACTTAGATTCAACCTCCACTAGCTACCCTGAAGCTGGGCAAGTTCCCTGATTCTTCTGTATCTAGATCCCATTATCTGCAAAGCAGGAAAGTGATAGGATTTGCCTCCTGGGGTTTTTCAACGATTGAAGAGTGAATCGGTATAAGGTACTCAGCATACTGCCTGTCACAGAGAAATCCCTCAATAAACACTAGCTGTTACTATTACAGGAAGTGTTGACTTAGCTTTAAACAATTCAATCTGAATGCACTTATCGAGTGGTTATTACAGGCAACAAATAGTAAAATGAATGTTCATAGAAAAAGAAAAGATGGTTATTATCTGTATGGAAAGAGAAGTTAGCAATCGTTGACTTAGTCAACCGCCATGGCAATATTCTTGAATGCAGTATTATGAAAAAAAAAAAAAAAAGATGTGTTTTGGGTAATTGATTTTGGGGGGTAAATTTCCCTGTTAAATTCTACCCACCAAAGATTTTTCTGGAGGCGGTGAACGTAATGTAATGACAGACAGATAGTGCATGGCTTTCTTGTGATCTAGCTCATTTCAAGAAGTTTGGGAAAACTAAAGGGAGAAAATGCTAAGCATGTCCTTTGGACAATTTTCCCTCATATCTCAATTTCTGGAAAATATCTCCTCATTTATCAATTTCTTGACTGGGTTTTTCTTCAGGAGCGACTCAGTAACCAATTTAGCATTGAACTCTCAGAAAATGGCAAAAGTACTAAAGAACTAGGACATAACACTGTTCAGAATTCAGGGTAACTTTTTCCTTTTTTTTTTTATTAAACGTATTTTTTTAAATGCCAGCACTTTACCAACTGTGCAAAGAAGAACGTCATAAAAACAAAACCCCCAATCCCCAGTGTGTACAGTAAATGGAGAGGCAAAAATTCAATAAAAAAACCAATTTCAAGTTTTGGCTTCTGTGGAGTTCCATATACCATACAGACTCAGAAATCTTTTAAAATGAGAAACCAGCAATGTGTGAGAGACCCCTAATAATTAACAGTTTATTGGAATCCCAGGACAGGACACAAGCAGTGGTGTAATTGTCTCATGGAAAACGTGATGGTAGCATTAATGTTTGTAAAATGTTTGGAAGGTGGGTGAACGCTAGAAAAATGATGGAAA
Source organism: Lutra lutra (assembly GCF_902655055.1). Taxonomy (NCBI): domain Eukaryota; kingdom Metazoa; phylum Chordata; class Mammalia; order Carnivora; family Mustelidae; genus Lutra; species Lutra lutra. The sequence goes on along the minus strand of NC_062289.1, from coordinate 56,706,340 downwards.
TGAAGCTCTAGAGTTCTGCCCAATTTTTGTTGTTACTGTTGTTGCTTTAGCCCGGCAACCTTGGAGAGAAAAGTGTTCACAGGCATATCCTCGAAAGCCCCATCTTGGACCTCCAGCCCAATTTAACATAAAAAAGCCAAGCAACCTAATTTTGTCACAGCCTCTACATTGCAGTGAAGGACAACCTCATGTGTCCACTTCCAATTCCTGCTAAAAAAAAGTCTGGGGTCATCCATGGTTCTGTTCTACCTCTCAAACCCATGTCTATTATGTCAGCGAACCCCATCAGCTCTGTCTTCACACTCTGTCCTGCATCCAGCCACGTCTTACCTGCTGTGTGCCACCGTGGTCCCTGTCCCCGTCATCACTACCCCGCTCCGCTCATGGCCATCATTTCCACTGGCTCCTGGCTTCCTCACTGGGTGCCTTTGATCTATTTTCAAAACAGCAGTGGGAGTGATTCTGTTACCATGTTAAGACAGACCATGTCAATCTGTTGCCCCAAAACCTTCCAATAAATTCCCTTCCCGCTCAGTAAAAGCCAACATCACTGTAATGGCCAAAGGCATCTCCTATCCATGGGTCCCCTGCTCCTTTGGGCCCTCTGACCTCATTTCTCCCGCTTCGTTCCTCTCTCTCCCTCCCAGATGCTAATCCCACTCAGATACTCTGAACTGGAACACATCCTTCCCTCTGACACCCACTTTGTCACAAAGCCCCTTACCTCACCCCTCCTTTCTTGGTGGTATGAACTTAGTAGTCTTCCCTTGTGGTACTTAAAAGTGCAAAGCCCGGGGCGCCTGGGTGGCTCAGTGGGTGAAAGCCTCTGTCTTCGGCTCAGGTCATGATCTCAGGGTCCTGGGATCGAGCCCCACATCAGGCTCTCTGCTCGGCGGGGAGCCTGCTTCCCCCTCTCCCTCTGCCTGCCTCTCTACCTACTTGTGATCTGTCTCTCCAATAAATAAATAAAATCTTAAAAAAAAAAAAAAGTGCAAAGCCCTTCCCATACCCTTTCATTCCCTTTCCCTACTTTTCTCCTGAGCACTTCTCATCATCCAACTTACTGTGTGTTTCATTTTACTTAGTTATCTAACAGCCAATGCTGTCAGAATGTAGTTCCAGAAGGGAAGGAAATGTTGTATTCACAGTGTCTGTCCCTGGTACCACGCAAGTGATGAACAGGGTTCCATTCAGGTTTATGGGGCCTGAAACTTAGTACATAATCTGAAGGACCTGCTTTAAAAAAAAAAAAAAAAAAAAAATTACCGACACAAAATTCGGTATAAAAGTGAATACTTACTTAGAATTGGAAATCACAGTAATTATCTGTTAAATAGTCAAAAGCTAACATAAGAAGCACCAAGTCCAAAAAAATGACACATTTATTTAGCCTATTTATGTCTATAACACTTTTTCTCTACATTTTTAGCTATTCCCTCTTTAATCCTCAATACCTCTTTTTATCACAATATTTTTTAATAGCTTTTGTAGAGAAAATTAAAAGGTCATTTGGTTTTTCCTCCGGTGTAGTTAACTGAAGTTTTGTTTTGCTCTTTTTAAATTGATTGCTTGATTGATTTATTGTTTGTTTGTTTTTTAAAGGTTTCTTTATTTGTTTTAGGGAGAGAAGCGTGATCCGGAGGGGCGGAAGGAGAGGAGAGGAGAGAATCCTAAACAGACCCTGCATGGAGCACAGAGCCCGATGTGGGGCTGCATCTCATGACCCCGAGATCATGACCTGAGCCAAAACAAAGAAGCGTCCAACCACCCAGGGGCCCTAATGTTTGGTTTGTATTCAAAGTTAGCTTTACAGCTTGCTGTAGATAATGTCACGTAAGTTATTAGGATTGGCGTCTAATTTGGAAGAATGTTTTCAGGTTTCTTTCATGTAGAATTATAGGATTTCAGGTTCCTGTGCCCTGGACAATCTTCGATACTCCTTGAAACAATGACCATCACCCGTTCATCAGTGACGTACTCACTGGAATGGCCAGATAGGAGTTTCATGCTAATCTTTGCAAATGTCGGCGGGGATAATATTTGCAACTTAACACACAATTTTACTGTTTTTGTTTGTTGTCTTTTTACAGAGTCACTGCTTTTAGTATACAGGTTTGTACCTTACAACAATAGGACATCCAATAACCTCTAGTACATGTAATTCTCATCAGAAAGAAAACATTGCCTGGTGCCTTTATAATCATATCTGCTACACTTTTTAGTACATTCCTGACGGGGGATAACTTTGGTTTTAACCAGGAGAATGGAATCAACTCTTTTGAGTTTTACAAACCTAGTGATTAGAAAAGTTTTCCTCTAGAGTTCTGCCTGTTTTTTTTTTTTTTTTAAGATTTTATTTATTTATTTGACAGACAGAGATCACAAGTAGGCAGAGAGGCAGACAGAGAGGGAGGAGGAAGCAGGCTCCCTGCCGAGCAGAGAGCCCAACGCGGGGCTCGATCTCAGGACCCCGAGATCATGACCTGAGCTGAAGGCAGAGGCTTAACCCGCTGAGCCACCCAGGTGCCCCTCTGCCTGGTTTTTGTTGTTAATGCTGTTGCTTTAGCCAGGCCCCAACCAACTGAGCCACCGAGGTGCCCTGAATGTGGTACAGTCTTAAGTGATAGGAAGTTCAAGCTATACACGCAATGAGCCCTGTTCCTCTAGGTTAAGGGGAATGTTGTGAGGATTATATGGTGTGGCAAAGGGCAGCAGGAAGGAACACTGAAGAAATGGTGGGAAAAATGTTACAAAATTGGGGAACATTCTATTGATGCTGTTGGCACTGGTCTGGAATTAGAAAGGCCAAGGAGGTAAGGGACACTATGACTTTGGACAAGTCCTCTCTCAAAGCCTCAATTTTGCTTTCTACAAACATTTGGCCCATAATGGGTAATCAGTAAATGGTACAATATTGTTGTTTTATTGGTGGTGATGGTGTTATGTAATGACGAGACTGCTGTGATACATGAATGGGTTATTCGTTCACCTCAACTTCTGGTTACTTTTCTGGATTCTGCCATTCCTTCTTCTTTAAACCACACACCAAAGTGAACAAGGTGGAGGCCCATTTCTGGCTGGTCCTTGTGCCTGATACTCCTGAGCACTGATGGTAGGTAGGGCACCTCACAAAGCAAAAAGTCAGTCATGAAAGTCACAGCCCTCACTATTTCTGCCTTCATATTCTGTTTTTGCCATAGAGCTCAGAGCTTTTTCTGAAGCCAACTTCCCAGCTGGCTGCCTAAGCTTAATCCATTTTTGCCCTTTCCCAGAAGGTAGACTGGTATGAGAAGAAGAAAAAAATATCTAGACCAATTTTTTTTTTCCCGCTCACTATAAAGAATTTTAAAACCACAGGATTCATGAGTTTTCACCATATGTGACATATGCAGTGGCCTTCTAGTTGACCAGTTTCTCCTAGTTCACTGTTGAAGACTCATGTGACTATAGCCACAGACAAAATGTTACAGCAATGGACACAAAAATATGCCCCCCTAAAGTAAATAATATCCTTTGTGAATTACATTTGAAAGCTAAAAGTCTATTTTAAACTAAATGTATTTAAAGTTCTTTATTCATTTTTTTCTTGTGGTAGAAAAATCCCAAGTTCATGGCCACTGCAATGAGAAGGAAGGCAAATGTCTTCCTTCCTCAGTCTGCAAACGTGGGAAGGGTGGCCAGCAGCAATGACAGATGGCTTGTTCCACTCTGCCATTACCAAGTTCAAGCTTTTCCAAGTGCATATAGAGCTCCTGTTGTCATAGGGTGTCCATGTATACAAATCCATGGAGAAGGGGATGTGGGAGTCCAAATGGGTAAGAGGGATATGAAAATTCAATAAGAATTCAAAGAAATTATTTGGAAAATAGAAGTAAATACTCCTGAAATTGTGTCTGGAATTTATATGGCTTATGAAGCAGATACAGGTATCTATTCCAATCAATGTCAGTTTTGTGGCCCAGGAATTTAAATTGAAGTGATTTTTTTCCTTGAGAACATTTGACATCTGCGCATTAAGTTTCTAATTTCCTTATCCAACAATTTTGTACCCACTTGCTGACCTATAACTGTGCAGTGACTTGACATTGACAATTGACCCCATGTTCATTCTCAAGCCAAGTGCTTTTTTCCAGGTGCGCTGCTTTTTTTTTTTTTCTTGGTTTCTAGCCAATTTCATGATAAACTTTGGCCTCAATTATATACTTTCTAAAATCAATGAGAAGGAGTTATTGCTCCTTTCTCCTTATACAGCACACAAATTAGTGAGACAATACTCTTGTCTTATGTTATACATATTTTTTTCTTTGCAGTAATATCGATTGTCCCATTTTTCTCACTTCTCCCTGTGAAAGCCCATGGGGCGGACGGTGAAGGGAGGCTCATTTGTTAAATGACCCCACAGCAGATAAAATTAGTTCCCACTTCTTTCCAGAGGCTTTCTCTGCCAGGGTTAAAGCCATTCTTTCATAGCAAAACACCACAAATGCCAATATTGTATTTTAGATAAAATATGTTTCGAAACGAAGAATGACAAAAATTACGATGGGCTTGCCCAGGATTCTGCACAATTATTTATCCTGAAGTTTGGACCTTAATCTCCAGTAGATTTTCTAAATGTTGCAAAATTAGAACCGATTAATTATAACAGTATACTCTTAGAGCTTTTAGCACCCACAGTCTAGACTTGGTCTAGAAACCTATAAACCTGTGCCTTGATCATAGCCTGAGAACAGGGCTATGGGCAATAGTCATGGGCAAACAGATAATCTTCTTCATAGAATAGTAAGCTTGCTTAGTTAGGCTATGGATCATCTCTCAAAGACAAGGTTAATATTTAAAAGGGAGATTTCTGAATTCTAAATATTTGTCAGTTCTCCCTCCCTCCCAAATTATGGTTCCCATGTATGGGGTGCCATCAATCTTAACTTTAAAACTTATCTTCTACAATGATAGGAATTGGCAATTATCTTACCCCTGAAGAGTGAGCCCAAGGGTGAATGCCCTGGCCCCATAGTTGAGTTCCCACTTAGGGTTACCATGTAAAATACAAGAGGCTCAGTTAGATTTGAATTTCAGGTCAACAATGAATTATTCTATGCAATACTGGGGGCTTGGTTATACTAAAACTCATTCAGTATTTATCCAAAATGCAAATTTAATTGGGTTCTTTGTAAGAGACAGAAGAGAAGACACAGGGATAAAAGGAAAAGGTCATGTGGAGACAAAGGAAGATCCTAGAATGATGCAGCCGTGAGAACACACAGAGCCACCAGAAGCTGGAAGAGGCAAGGAAGGATGGTCTCCAAGAGACCTCAGAGGAAGTATGGCCTGGCCAACCTATTGAATTTGGACTTCTGGCATCCAGAACTGTGAGATGACATGTTTCTGCTGTTTTAAGCCCCCCAGTTTATGGTAATTTGCTATGGGAGTCCTGGCAAATGAATCTACTCACTTATATCACCTTTTGTCGCATCTTATATTTGCCTCCAACCACACTCCTGATTCAGCTTTCCTTACCATTTTTTGTTTTGTCTCTCTCTAAAACCAAATGATAAAAATATGCCATGTACTAATAGACCTGAACGAGTCTATTACAAATGAAGACCCAATATAGTGTAGTACTATTTATCATTTAGTGAAAATACATAGATTGATGTCTATTTCATATTACATGTTTTCTCACAAATCCTCCCCTCACAACACCCCATACTCTGTGTGTATATATAATCTTTTACGGGCATATACAAAAATAAAGACATTTAAGAAAAAAGTGAAACATGCCATTTTAAAATCACATTAAAATCTCTGCTTTTAAAATGTAAATATCATCATTTGAAAAATAAAGTTTATGAACTATTGGGATTTTATCAAGATCAAAAGCTTTTGCACAGCAAAGGAAACAGTTAACAAAACCAAAAGACAACTGACAGAATGGGAGAAGATATTTGCAAATGACATATCAGATAAAGGGCTAGTGTCCAAAATCTATAAAGAACTTAGCAAACTCAACACCCAAAGAACAAATAATCCAATCAAGAAATGGGCAGAGGACATGAACAGACATTTCTGCAAAGAAGACATCCAGATGGCCAACAGACACATGAAAAAGTGCTCCACATCACTCGGCATCAGGGAAATACAAATCAAAACCACCATGAGATATCACCTCACACCAGTCAGAATGGCTAAAATTAACAAGTCAGGAAATGACAGATGCTGGCGAGGATGCGGAGAAAGGGGAACCCTCCTACACTGTTGGTGGGAATGCAAGCTGGTGCAACCACTCTGGAAAACAGCATGGAGGTTCCTCAAAATGTTGAAAATAGCACTACCCTATGACCCAGCAATTGCACTGCTGGGTATTTACCCTAAAGATACAAACGTAGTGATCCAAAGGGGCACGTGCACCCGAATGTTTATAGCAGCAATGTCTACAAAGGCCAAACTATGGAAAGAACCTAGATGTCCATCAACAGATGAATGGATAAAGAAGAAGTGGTATATATACACAATGGAGTACTATGCAGCCATCAAAAGAAATGAAATCTTGCCATTTGCGACGACGTGGATGGAACTAGAGGGTATCATGCTTAGCGAAATAAGTCAATCGGAGGAAGACAACTATCATATGATCTCCCTGATATGAGGGAGAGGAGATGCAACATGGGGGGTTTAGGGGGTAGGAGAAGAGTAAATGAAACAAGATGGGATTGGGAGGGAGACAAACCATAAGTGACTCTTAATCTCACAAAACAAACTGAGGGTTGATGGGGGGAGGGGGGTTGGGAGGGGGGTGGGATTATGGACACTGGGGAGGGTATGTGCTATGGTGAGTGCTGTGAAGTGTGTAAACCTGGCGATTCACAGACCTGTACCCCTGGGGATAAAAATATATGTTTATAAAAAATAAAATTAAAAAAAATTAAAAAAAAAAGAAAAATAAAGTTTAGCTTCATCAAATTTTGGGCAATATAGGTACTTCTAACATGAATTTTAATCACGAAATGCGACACCAGTGTTGGTTTTAAATGAAGAGGTGAAAGAAGTGATAACATAAGGTTTTCGAGTTGGATTTTGTTTCCCCTGGGTGAGGGAATTCTAAAAACCAGTTATCACTGAGAAAAGAAAGACTATTTCCAGTAAGTAGAATGCTTTTTCAATGAGGTTAGACAGGAGGTAGGTTCCGGCAGTGGGCATGAGGTGGGGCAAAAGGGCAGGTTGCTAACTGACCTCAGCGAGTGGGTCTTATTCTGGATTATACACAACAATCGCTCGGGGAGCTTTAACACGATGCACAGGCCCTGCCTGGAAAGATTCTGACTCTGTTAGTCTGGACTGTGGTCTCTCATGGGTATTTTTAAAAGCTCTCAGGCAATTCTCTTGCGTGGCCAGGGCTAAGAAGCTTTGATGCAGACTGGAAGCTTGGTAAGTCCCAAAGTCTCACTCTGAGGAAGGTGTGCTCACACACACCCACATAGGGTCCATGCACCTTGGAGAACAGCCCATCCTGAGCCACAGGCATCTCGGTGGTCCCATGGCTCTCTTGCTCCTCCCAGGATTCACAAAGTGTGGGTGGGATCTTTCATGTTTACATCTTGAAAAGTAAGAATCAAGAATTTTAAGGATGTTCAAAAACATGTTTGTAAAAGCAATGGCGGTGGATATGCACGAAGTTCCACCTTTCTACAAGGTCAATGCCATTTCCGCTTTGTTTGTCTATTTCCTACTATTGCCGGTGCTGAGGAAAAGATATAATTTAGGAGTGACCCTTATGAAATGTGCGGAGCTGCTGGCTGCATATGCTGCTTATAGAAGAGAAAAGAACTTTATCCCAAAGGTACTATTCATCCTCCCAAGCCAAACTGACGGACTTCTATAGAAAGGTATGTGATAGTTTTTTGATATATCAGCTTGGATAGACTGAGCTACAGTCCCAGTTACATACTCAAGTACTACTCTAGCTACTGCTGTGAAGGGATTTTTGCAAATGTGATTAAAATTCCCAATTAGGGGGCACCTGGATAGTCACAGTTGGTTAAGCCTCCTATTCTTTGTTTTACTCAGGTGGGATTTTAAGCCCTGCCTTGGGCTCTGTGCTCAGTATGGAGTCAGCTTGAGTTTTTCTCTAACTCTGCCCCTCTGCTCTTGTGCGCATGCGTGTGTGCACACACACACACACACACACACACTCACTCACTCTCTCTCTCTCTCATTCACTCCCTAAAAAAAAAAACAAACAAACAAACAAATAAATAAATCTTAAGAAAAAAGTCCCCAGTTAGTTGACTTTAAGTTAGTTAAAGGGATATTATCCTTCATGGGCCTGCCCTAACCAGGTAAGCCCTATAAAAGAGAGCTTAGGGACCCCAAACAATTTCTTCCCTGTGGGATTCCAACCAGTCCAGGATACACTTTTCATGATCATCTCCCCAATAGACTTCAGGCTTGCTTAACTAGCCTCCAGAGCTGCATTATATTTAAAATCTCCTATTGGCTCTGCTCTTCTCTTTGATCCCTTACAAGTTCAGATAAAAGCAACAAAAAAAAGGGCTACGTATCTATGCGTGTATATCCTTGCTTCTAAAGAACTGCTTATAGAGGTTCATTTAGCAAACCACAAATTGCTCTAAGACAACTTGTCAACCAGAAAAGACCCTCTTTCTTTTGTGTTTTGTTTTAGACCAGTAGTTTTCAAAGTGTGCCCCCACCCCCACCCCCATCCCACCAGTAGCATACATATCAGAAGAGAATGTGTTACCAACACAGATTTCTCTAGCCCCATCCTAGGCCTACCAAATGAGAAACTCTGGGCCTGGGTCTGCATTCTGTGTTCTGATAAGCTCTCTGTGATACTGATGCAGGTTGACGTTTGAGAACCAATTTAGGCAATGATGTAAGGATAGATATCTGTAGAAGTTTTTTTAAGTTATATGACATGAGATAAAACAAAGCTAAAGAATTCCTATTTATAAAATGCATGTCTCTTTGGTTCACTTAAGAGCTGACTACATCTCTGCCTTGGAAAGGAGCTCTTCCAAATGGAGCAATCAAGCTTTGCCTACAGGATAGTTACAAGCACAGACTGGCAATCTCCCATTCCATCAGTGCTGTGGCATCAACATCGCAGGGCTTTATGTCTGCATGTGTCATTGCTCCCTAGTTAACTCTCTGCTGGCTGGAAAGTTGTTATTTGGGTCATTAAAGTCAGGTAATGGTTGTCTCCAACCAGAATCCCTCCTGTTCCCTGCTTCCCCACCTTGCATTCCAATCTGCAAGCCCTAGCTATTGTTCTTTTTTGTTGTTGTTTGGTTGGTGGTTTTTATGTTTACAGTAAATAGATTAGCTCAGCTGATGACAGGTTGGTGTTCTTAGAACTTATTTAGTGCCTTTGATGCCTACTTTTGTTTCCTTTTTTTTTTTTTTAACGTCACCCCATATCCATAGGCTAGACTCCTTTCTCCAGCCAGCCATGTCAGAAATGCATGGTTTTTGTCCCAGGTGAAACTGGGAAAATTAGGCCATCACAAATGCATCATCCCTTCTTGGAAAATGAACTCGAGGTGCTCAACCAGAGGTGGACCACTGACATCAACCCAAACCCTCCTTAACAGGGGAAGGATATCCACTCTTCAAGTCCTATCAGCCCAGAGTTAGCACCTTTGCATTTTCACAGGAAATAAAACTTGTTTTAGTGCTTATTTGTGTACTCAGTTTTCTGTTCTGAAGCAGTGTCATCTTGATGTCTCAACATAAGGAGGGATGAAAGCAAAGATGAAAGTGTCTATGCAAATTTGAATAACCCAGTTACTGAGTTTAACATCTTTGCATTTCCGCATTCAATTCCATTTGAATAAGAATGCCTTATTTCTTCTTTAAGATAAGAATTCACCTTCAATACTCTTATCACAAGCCAACCTTACCTTTGGGGCCAAGTGGGAAGGTAGCAAAGTAGTATTATCATTCTAAAAACACCTTATTCTTTTTCGAAGTTCATGGTAATTTTTATTATATATATATATGTATAAATATATATATATATACACACACACACATACATATATATATATTTTTTTCACATTTGAGATTGGTAAAAATCACTTTTTCTAAATATATTTGGGGGTGGGGGGAAGAAAACCTAAGCTGAAAAAGGTCAAACAGACCTTGTAAGTTAGGTAGGCTTCATTCATTCACCCATCCATTTGATTCTTCATACATTAATTTCTTCATTCATTCATTTAGTGAATATTTGCTGAGGCTACAGTTATAAAACAATTTGGTTGGGGAGTATGTGTGCTTGTATATGTGAGTACAACATACTCTAAAAATGCTTTTAATTATTAATGTATCTGTTATACTCTCATGTGTGCATTACTCTTTATTCTTATACCATTAGGAATATATAATTTAACATTCCCACACATACAAGATTAAGACAATCTCATATCCTTAGAAAGGAAGCTTCAGCCAGCCACTCAATTTAAAATGTCAATTCAGGGGCGCCTGGGTGGCTCAGTGGGTTAAGCCGCTGCCTTCGGCTCAGGTCATGATCTCAGAGTCCTGGGATCGAGCCCCGCATCGGGCTCTCTGCTCAGCGGGGAGCCTGCTTCCTCCTCTCTCTCTGCCTGCCTCTCTGCCTGCTTGTGATCTCTCTGTCAAATAAATAAAAATAAAATCTTTAAAAAAAAAAAATAAAAAAAAAATAAAATGTCAATTCAGTGTGTTAAAACACCAAAGATTCATATTAGGATGGTGAAAGCAAATATCAAGGCAGCATAAAACAAACACTATTACAAGACAGATGAATATTTCATCAATTCTTGTTTTCTTGTTCCTTTAGATTGGCCAGTGTCTATGTATGTGGCTGGTGTTGGCACAACGGACTTAATGGACGTGATGTTAGCACTTAAATGAAAAGTCCTACTTGAGTAGTAATTAGGGTACTGAGTTTCTTGATATTCTATCAAGATATTCTTGAGTTTCTCAAGTATCTGTTAACTGTTCTAGACTGACTTTTCTGAGCAAAGCCTTCCCCATGGTATGTACTATCATAGAAACACAATTCTCAGAGAGAAAAAGAAACTTTAAATAGGTAGCAAGGTGGGATACAGTACTTTGTTCAAACCTCAAGTTGTTAAATCAATTTCAAATGGCATAACCAGCACTGAATGGAACAGAACAGATTGGAAAGGAAAGGAAAACATCAGAGTGATTTTCATTGAATGCCATAAGTTGGGTATTGGGTGAAAACATTTTCCTTATATATAATCTTTTGTATCATCAGCTACAAACCTTCCATTCTAAACACAGAATTATTTCACGTTAAAACAAAATTGCTCCTGAACCTACTAATCACCCTGACTACTGCCCCAATTCTTTCCTTTCCTTTAAAGCAAATTTCCTGAAAGTAGTATCCATCCTTTCTCATTCTCTCCTTCAGTTTATCTTGACTACCCTTCCTGCAGCTTTTTGAGCTCACCACTCCAACAAAACAACTACAGTCAAAGTCACCAGTGATGACCATATTTCCAAATTCAATGGCAAATTCTAAGCCCTCATTTGCTTGGCCAACCAGTAGCACAGGGTGTGTTAGTTCACTCTTAGAAACACCTCCTCTTGGGGCATCTGGGTGGCTCAGTTGGTTGAGCATCCATACAACTCTTGATTTTGGTTCACATCATGATCTCAAGGTTCTGTGATCAAGCCCCACATCAGCTCTGAGCTCAGTGAGGAGTCTGCTTGAGATTCTTTCCTGCCCCTCCACCCAACTCACTCTCTTTCTCAAATAAATGAAGAAATCTTAAAAGAAAAAAAGAAAACTTCTTCTTACCCCTCCACTTCTATCATTCTGGTCCAAGTCATCTTCTGTCTCCCTGTATCTTTGTACTAGTCTCCTAGTTGGTCTCCTGGCTTCTGTCCTCACCCACTATCCCCATTCTCCCCCTGTTACGAGCTGTTCTCAAGGAAATAGCCAAATCATCTAATTCTTTTGCTTAAAAGCCTCCATCAACTTCTCATATTATTAAAGGCTAATGTCAACATATTTATAAGAGCCTATGAGGCTCTACACAATTTCCCCCCCATCCCGACCTCACTGCTCACTACTCTCATTCTGCTTATCATTTCTGACCACTCTAGCCTACTCCCTATTTCCCAAAACTAACCAGACGTGCATATTATGGGAATCCCAAAAGAAGAAGAGAGAGAGAAAGGAAAGGAGAGCTTACTTAAAGATCTAATGGCCCAAACAACTCAAAACTGAGAAGGAAAAAAAAAAGGACATGTAAATTCAAGATGCTCAAAAAAATCTAACTAAAATTAAAAAAAAAAAAACTAACTAAAATCAAAGAACCACACAGGGACACATTACAATCAAATTGTCTAAAGTCCGGGAGGAGTCAAGATGGCGGAGAAGTAGCAGGCTGAGTCTACTTCAGGTAGCGGGAGATCAGCTAGATAGCTCATCTAAAGATTGCAAACACCTACAAATCCAACGGGAGATCGAAGAGAAGAAGAACAGCAATTCTAGAAACAGGAAATCAACCACGTTCTGAAAGGTAGGACTGGCGGAGAAGTGAATCCAAAGCGACGGGAAGATAGACCGTGGGGGGAGGGGCTGGCTCCTGGCAAGCAGCGGAGCAACGGAGCACAAAATCAGGACTTTTAAAAGTCTGTTCCGCTGAGGGACATCGCTCCAGAGGCTTAACCGGGATGAAGCCCACGCCGGGTTGGCGTGGCCTCAGGTCCCACAGGGTCACAGAAGGATCATGGGTGTCTGAGTGTTGCAGAGCTTACAGGTATTAGAACAGGGAAGCCGGCTACAGACACAGAGCCGAGGAGTGAGCTCTAAGCTCGGGGTTACCTTGAACCAGTTGCACGCAGGCTTGGTCAGCCCAGAGGGCGGCTGGGGCCAGTGTGACGGGAGTAATTGGGCGCTGTTCTCTGAGGGCGCACTGAGGAGTGGGGCCCTGAGCTCTCGGCTCCTCCGGGCCAGAGACTGGGAGGCCGCCATCTTCATTGCCGTCCTCCGGAACTCTACGGAAAGTGCTCAGGGAACAAAAGCTCCCGAAAGCAAACCCGAGTGGATTACTCAGCCCGGCCCCGGGTAAGGGCGGTGCAACTCCGCCTGGGGCAAAGACACTTGAGAATCACTACAACAAGCCCCTCCCCCAGAAGATCAACAAGAAACCCAGCCAGGACCAAGTTCACCTACCAAGGAGTGCAGTTTCAAAACCAAGGAGAGCAGCGGAGTTCCAGAGGATGAGAAAGCAAAGCACGGAACTCATGGCTTTCTCCCCATGATTCTTTAGCCTTGCAGTTAATTTAATTTTTTTTCTTTTTCATTTTTTTTCTCTTCTTCTGCTAAATTTTTTTAACTTTTAAACTTTTCTTTTATAACGTGTTTTTTTTGTTTGTTTGTTTTGTTTTGTTTTTAGCAGGCTCCCTGCTGAGCAGAGAGCCCGATGCGGGGCTCGATCCCAGGACTCTGAGATCATGACCTGAGCCGAAGGCAGTGGCTTAACCCACTGAGCCACCCAGGTGCCCCCTTTTATAACGTTTTTTAACTAGTTTATCTAATATATTTTTTCCTTTTAACATCTTTTCTTTATTCATTTTCTTCATTTAATTGTTTCATTTTCTTTTTTCTTTCTGAACCTCTTTTTATCCCCTTTCTCCCCCCTCACAATTTGGGATCTCTTCTGATTTGGCTTAAGCATATTTTCCTGGGGTCGTTGCCACCCTTTTAGTATTTTACTTGCTCCTTCATATACTCTTATCTGGACAAAATGACAAGGCGGAAAAATTCACCACAAAAAAAAGAACAAGAGGCAGTACCAAAGACTAGGGACCTAATCAATACAGACATTGGTAATATGTCAGATCTAGAGTTCAGAATGACGATTCTCAAGGTTCTAGCCGGGCTCGTAAAAGGGATGGAAGATATTAGAGAAACCCTCTCGGGAGATATAAAAGCCCTTTCTGGAAAAATAAAAGAACTAAAATTTAACCAAGTTGAAATAAAAAAAGCTATTCATGAGGTGCAATCAAAAATAGAGGCTCTCACTGCTAGGATAAATGAGGCAGAAGAAAGAATTAGCGATATAGAAGACCAAATGACAGAGAATACAGAAGCTGAGCAAAAGGGGACAAACAGCTACTGGACCACGAGGGGAGAATTCGAGAGATAAGTGACACCATAAGACGAAACAACATTAGAATAATTGGGATTCCAGAAGAAGAGGAAACAGAGAGGGGAGCAGAAGGTTATTGGAGAGAATTATTGGAGAGAATTTCCCCAATATGGCAAAGGAAACAAGCATCAAAATCCAGGAGGTTCAGAGAACCCCCCTCAAAATCAATAAGAATAGGTCCACACCTCGTCACCTAATAGTAAAATTTACAAGTCTTAGTGACAAAGAGAAAATCCTGAAAGCAGCCCGGGAAAAGAAATCTGTAACATACAATGGTAAAAATATTCGATTGGCAGCAGACTTATCCACAGAGACCTGGCAGGCCAGAAAGAGCTGGCATGATATATTCAGAGCACTAAATGAGAAAAACATGCAGCCAAGAATACTATATCCAGCTAGGCTATCGTTGAAAATAGAAGGAGAGATTAAACGCTTCCAGGACAAACAAAAACTGAAAGAATTTGCAAACACCAAACCAGCTCTACAGGAAATATTGAAAGGGGTCTTCTAAGCAAAGAGAGACCCTAAAAGTAGTAGATCAGAAAGGAACAGAAACAATATACAATAACAGTCACCTTACAGGCAATACAATGGCACTAAATTCATATCTCTCAATACTTAGCCTGAATGTTAATGGGCTAAATGCCCCAATCAAAAGGCACAGGGTATCAGAATGGATAAAAAAAACAAAACCCATCTATATGTTGCCTACAAGAAACTCATCAGTCAGAATGGCTAAAATTAACAAGTCAGGAAATGACAGATGCTGGCGAGGATGTGGAGAAAGGGGAACCCTCCTACACTGTTGGTGGGAATGCAAGCTGGTGCAACCACTCTGGAAAACAGCATGGAGGTTCCTCAAAATGTTGAAAATAGCACTACCCTATGACCCAGCAATTGCACTGCTGGGTATTTACCCCAAAGATACAAATGTAGTGATCCGAAGGGGCACGTGCACCCGAATGTTTATAGCAGCAATGTCTACAATAGCCAAACTATGGAAAGAACCTAGATGTCCATCAACAGACGAATGGATAAAGAAGATGTGGTATATATACACAATGGAGTACTATGCAGCCATCAAAAGAAATGAAATCTTGCCATTTGCGACGACGTGGATGGAACTAGAGGGTATCATGCTTAGCGAAATAAGTCAATTGGAGAAAGACAACTATCATATGATCTCCCTGATATGAGGGAGAGGAGATGCAACATGGGGGGTTTAGGGGGTAGGAGAAGAGTAAATGAAACAAGATGGGATTGGGAGGGAGATAAACCATAAGTGACTCTTAATCTCACAAAACAAACTGAGGGTTGATGGGGGGAGGGGGGTTGGGAGGGGGGTGGGATTATGGACACTGGGGAGGGTATGTGCTATGGTGAGTGCTGTGAAGTGTGTAAACCTGGCGATTCACAGACCTGTACCCCTGGGGATAAAAATATATTATATGTTTATAAAAAATAAAATTAATTAAATAAAAAAAATTGTCTAAATTCAAAGACAAAAAGAGAATCTTAAAAGCAGCAAGAGGGAAGAAACTTGTTATATACAAGAGAAGCTCTATAAGACTAACAGAGGATTTCTCAGTAGAATACTTACAGGTCAAACAGGAGTTTAAAGTGTTGAAAGAAAAAGAAAACTGTTAACCAATAATACTGTATCCAACAAAACTGTCCTTTGAAAACAAAAAAGAAGTGAAGACTTCCCTAGATAAACAAAACCTGAAGGAATTCATAACTAATAGACTTACTGTATTAAGAAATGCTAAAGGGGGGCGCCTGGGTGGCTCAGTGGGTTAAGCCGCTGCCTTCGGCTCAGGTCATGATCTCAGGGTCCTGGGATCGAGCCCCGCATCGGGCTCTCTGCTCCGCAGGGAGCCTGCTTCCTCCTTTCTCTCTGCCTGCCTCTCTGCCTGCTTGTGATCTCTCTGTCAAATAAATAAATAAAATCTTTAAAAAAAAAAAAAAACAGTGGGTTAAGAAATGCTAAAGGGAGTCTTTGATGTTGAAATAAAAAGTGCATAGAATGTAAAAGACAGTAAAAACCTAATCTGTATTAATGTATAATGTATGATAAAGTTGTAATTTATAATACAAATAATATAAAATGTGGAGAGATTGAGGTACAAAATAGTGGAATTTTTGTATGTGATTGAAATTAAATTGTTATCAATTCAAAATAGAATGCTATAACTTTAAGATATTTTATGCAATTGCAATGGTAATCATAGAGAAAATATCTATAGAAAATACATAAGGGAAATGAAAAAAGAATCAAAGTATGTCACTACCAAAAAATATATGAAACACAACAGAAGGCATTACAAGAGGAAAGAGGGGATGAAAATGCTACACATGATACAGAAAACAACAAAATGGAAATAGTAAGTCCTTCCCTATCAGTAGTTACCTTAAATTTAAATGGATTAAAGTCCTTAATCAAAAGACACAGATTGGATGAATGGATGGTTAAAAAAATAGGATCCTACCATGTATAGTCTATATGACATTTGTTTTAGATTTAAAGAGACACACAGACTGAAAGTGAAATGATGGAAAAAGATATTCTGTACAAATGGTAACCAAAAGAGAGAAGTGGTTATACAACAACCAGGCAAAATAGACTTTAAGTCAAAACCCATGATAGTGATAAAAGAATCAATTAAGCAAGAAGACATAATAATTTAAATATTTATGCACCAAACCTCAGAGCCCCTAAATATATGAAGCAAACTTTGGTGGAACCTCTGAAGGGAGAAAGGCAGAATCACAGTAATAGTAAAAGACTACAACCCTCCCCTTCAATAATGGATAGAACAACTAGATAGAAGATGAAAAATATCACGCTTGAACAATTAGATCACTCTGACAAACCAGACATATACAAAACAACAACCAGCAGCATTAGAATATACAGTCTCCTCAAGTACACAAGGAACATTCTTCAAGCTAGACCACAAATGAGGCCACAAAACAAGTTTAGAAAATTCAAGAAGATTGACCTCATATAAATTATCTTTTCTGATCACAGTGGAATGAAACTAGAAATCTGTAGTATAAGGAAAATTGGAAAATCCACAAATATGTGGAAAGTAAGCAACACACTCTTCAACAACCAAAAGAAGTTACAAGCGAAATTAGAAAATACCGTGAGGTAAACAAGAACAAAATGCAAAATATGAAAACTTATGGAACACAGTAAGAGCAGAGATAAGAGGGAAGTTTGTAGTTGTAAATGTATACATCAAAAAAGAAAAAAGAGGGGCGCCTGGGTGGCTCAGTGGGTTAAGCCACTGCCTTCGGCTCAGGTCATGGTCTCAGGGTCCTGGGATCGAGCCCCGCATTGGGCTCTCTGCTCCGCAGGGAGCCTGCTTCCCCCTCTCTCTCTGCCTGCTGCTCTGCCTACTTGTGATCTCTCTCTCTCTCTCTGTGTCAAATAAATAAATAAAATATAAAAAAAAAAGATCCCAAATCAAAAACCTGACTTTACTCCTCAAGGAACTAGTAAAAGAACAAACTGAACTCAAAGCTAGTAGAAGAAAGGAAATAGAGGTGCCCGGGTGGCTCAGTCAGTTAAGCTTCTGCCTTTGGCTCAGGTCATGATCCCAGGGTCCTGGGATAAAGCTCTGTGTTGGGCTCCCTGCTTAGCAGGGAGTCTGCTTTCCCTCTCCCTCTGCTCCTTCTTCCTCCCTTGTGCGCTCTCTCTTTCTCAAATAAATAAATAAAAATCTTTTTTAAAAAGAAAGAAAATAATAAAGATTAGAGCAGGGACAAATAGAATGGAGAACAGAGAAACACGCAAAAAAATCAACAATACTAAGAATGATTTTTTGAAAGGATCAACAAAATTGACAAAACTTTAGCTAGATTAACTATAAGAGAGAAGACCCAAATAACTAAAACAGCAATGAAAGGACATTATAACCGATGCCACAGAATAAAAGAAAAGAAAATAATAAGAAAATACTCTCGGGGTGCCTGGGTGGCTCAGTGGTTTGAAGCCTCTGCCTTCGGCTCAGGTCATGATCCCGGGGTCCTGTTTCCCTTCCTCTCTCTCTGCCTACTTGTGATCTCTGTCTGTCAAATAAATAAATAAAATCTTTAAAAAAAATTACTCTAAACAATTGTACATCAACAAATTTTATAAGGAAGAAATTAATAAATTCGTAGAAATAAACACTCAACCCACAGTGAATCATGAAGAAATAGAAAGTCTGAACAGACCAATAAATGGTAAGGAGATGAATCGGTAATCAAAAACCTTCCATCAACAACAACAAAAAAAAATCCTAGGATTAGATGGCTTCACTGGAGAATTCTAGCAAACATTTAAAGAATTAACCCCAACCCTCCTGAAACTTCTCAAAAATTGAAGAGAATGGAACACTTCCAAGTTCATTGTTTGAGGCAAGCATTATTTTGATACCAAAGCCAAAGAAGCTACAAGAAAAGAAAACCATGGAGCAATATCCCTGATGACATTGATGCAAACATCCTCAACAAAATCCTAGTAAGCCCGATTCAAAAACACATTAAAAGGATCATATACCACAACTAAGTGGGATTTATTCCTGGAAGGGAAGGATGGTTCAACATATGAAAATCAAACAATGTAAGTTACCACATTAACAGAATGAACAAAAACCCCCACATGATCATCTCAACTGAGGCAGAAAAAACATTTGAGAAGATCTAACATCCTTTCATGTGTTTCAAAAGCACTGACAAATTAGAATTAGAAGAGCATTACCTCAGGGTGACTGGGTGGCTCAGTTGGTTAAACGTCTGCCTTCAGCTCAGTTCTTTATCATGGGATCCTGGGATCAAGCCCTAGGTCAGGCTCCCTGCTCAGTGGGGAGTTTGCTTCCCTCTCCCTCTTTCGCTGACCACCCCCAACCCCTAGCTTGTGCTTGCACTCATGTGCACGCTCTCTCTCTCTCTCCCCTTCCCAAATAAATAAATAAAAAGTCTTAGGAAAAAGAAAAAAAAAGAATTACTTCAACATAATAAAGGCCACAGCTGACATCCTACTCAATCATGAAAGACTGAAAGCTGTTTCTCTAATATCAGGAACAAGGGACCAATGTCAGGTCCACCATTTCTATTCAATATACTATTGGAAGTCCTAGTAAGAGCAACTAGGCAAGAAAAATAAATAAAAGTCATCAAATTGGAAAAGAAGTAAAATCATCTGTTTGCTGATGACATGAAATTACATATAGGAAACCTAAAGATTCCACAAAAAACTGTGAGAATGAATGAATTCAGCAATTTATGGGATACAAAATTAAAACACAAAAATCAGTTGTGTTTCTACACACTAACAATGAACAATTGAAAAAGTAAATTAAGGAAATAATTCCATGTATAATAACATTAGAAGAGGATAAAATATTTAGGAATAGAATTAACCAAGGTGTGTTGAAAGACTTGTCCCCTGAAAACTATCAAACTATCTCTAAAAGAAGTGAAAAGACGACACACATAAATGAAAAATATTCCATGCTCATGGATTGGAAGATTTAATATTGTTAGGATGTCTGTAGTACCCAAAGTGATATAGATTCAGTACAACCCCTTTCAAAGTTCCAACAGCAATTTTTGAAGAAATAGAAAATTTCAGACTAATAGCCATATGAAATCTTAAGGAACCCTGAAGAGTCAGAAGGATTTTGCCAATGAAGAAAAAAGTTGAAGAACTCACATTTCTTTATTTCAAAGCTTATTAAAAATCTGTAGTAATCCACACTACGTTGTACTGGCACAAAGATGGACACAGAGAACAGAGGAAAGCCCATCAACAAATCCTCCCATACATGATCAAATGAGCTTTGATAAGGTCACTAAGACTACTCAATGAGGAAAGGAGGGTCTTTTCAACAGTTGGCGTTGGGAAACTAGATATCCACATGCAAAAGTATGAATTTGGACCCTTATCTTACACCAAAAATAGAAATTAACTCAAAATAAATAAAAGGCCTAAATGTAA
This sequence comes from Lutra lutra, assembly GCF_902655055.1. Taxonomy (NCBI): domain Eukaryota; kingdom Metazoa; phylum Chordata; class Mammalia; order Carnivora; family Mustelidae; genus Lutra; species Lutra lutra. The sequence continues at coordinate 56,686,162 of NC_062289.1, read as the reverse complement.
CTCCCCAAACTGTAAGCTCTTATAATAAAACATAAGGGGAAAACTTCGTGACATTGGATTTGGCAATGATTTCTTGGATAGGACACTAAAAACTTAGGCAACAAAACCAAAACTAGTCAAATGGAACAACATGTAACTTTTAGTCATCAAAGGACATAACCAGCAGAGTGAAAAGGCAACCTACAGAATGGGAGAAAATATTTGCAAACCGTACTTCCAATAAAGGGTTAATATCCAGAATACAAAAAGAACGCTTACAACTCAACAACAAAAAATTAAAGAGCCCAGTTAAAATATAGGCAAAGGACTTGAGTAGATATTTCTCTAAAGATGATATGCAAATGGCTAATAATCACATGAAAAGATGCCCAACATCACTAAAAATCAGGGAATTGCAAATCAAAACCATAGTGATATAGCACCACACAGGATGGCTACTATCAACACACACACACACACACACACTAATAAGTATTGGTGAGGATATGGAGGAATTGGAACCCTTATGCAAACACAGTTGGTAAGATTATAAAAGGGTGAACTTCTATGGAAAACAGTTTGGGTTAAAAATTAGAAATGCCGGGGCGCCTGGGTGGCTCAGTGGTAAAAGCCTCTGCCTTCAGCTCAGGTCATGATCCCGGGTGCTGGGATCAAGCCCCACATCGGGCTCTCTGCTCAGCGGGGAGCCTGTTTCCTCCTCTCTCTCTCTCTCTCTGCCTGCCTCTCTGCCTACTTGTGATCTCTGTCTGTCAAATAAATAAATAATGTTTTTAAAAAATTAGAAATGCCATATGATCTAGCAATCCCACATCTGGGCATATATCCAATTCTTTTATTTTTTTAAAGATTTTATTTATTTATATATATCCAATTCTTGAAAGCAGAGTCTCAAAGAGATATTGGTATCCCTATGTTCTTAGCAGCAGTATTCACGATAGCCGAGAAGTAGAAGCAACCTACAAGTCCATCCACAGATTAGTGGCTAAACAAAATGTGGTATATACATATTGTTGGGGCCAATTCCGCATTAAAACCTGTTAAACCCCTAGGGCCTGCCTGGGCCTACCTAGCCATAGTGACTCCATGTTGCCCAGGTAGACATTTTGTTGTTTAATAAATGCCTCAGCAGTTACTGATATCAGTTCCAGGTAACTGTTGCTAAAACGCACACCTAAAACAAGGCCAGACAGGTGGAAACATCCAATCAGCCAAAGCCACATATGTAGAGGTCTGCGGTTGTGCCCTATAAAACTAGCCTGTAAGACCAAAGGGTTGTTGCTCTCTTCGGAGGTGGCCCTGGCCGGTCAGTCTGAAAGCTTTACATAACTTCCTCGTTCCCCTGGCCGGTCAGTCTAACTTCTAATGCTTGGCATAGAATAAGGCTTTACATAACTTTCACTTTGTCTCAGTCTCATTCCTTTGATAACGGACCCAACAATATAATGGAATATTACTTAGCCTTGAAAAGAAAGGAACTTCTATCACATGCTACAACATAGATGGACCTTGAGAACATTATGCTAAGTGAAATAAACCAGACTCAAAAAGACAAATACTTCAGGATTCTACTTACATGAGATTTCTAGAGCACTGAAATCCTCGAGACAAGAGGTAGTATGGTGGGTGCCAGTGGGTATCGGGTAGGGGGAAGTTCTTGTTTACTGGGTACAGAGTTTCTGTTTTGCAAGATGAAAAAGTTCTGGTAGTCTGTTTCATGGCAATACGAATATGATTCACACTGCTGAACTGTGCACTTAAAAATGGCTAAGGTGGTAAATATTGCTTTATTTTTTTACTGCACTCAATAAAACCCCAAAAAACTAAAAACAACTATCTGTCTTCAAGGAGTCAACACTGGTTTATAGTTTTTCTTTTGAAAACAAATGGGAGAGGCAGATATTTTCTGAAACAAGTATGTGTTTAACTCTAGTTTATCAGCTTTTCAACTGCTGTTACTGAGTTTCTACACCTTTTGGGGTCACTGAGGTATCTGTCATCGACTTCCACAACCTAGCTCACAGCCTTCAGCTACTTGGAGATTTTGTGTCAATTTCGGAGAGAATATGAAAGAGCATAATGTTAATCCTGAGCATGCTCTGTGCATAAACAGAAACAGATGTTACCTCGGAGGGGCTGCGAGTTGCACTGGGGTCCACCTTGCTTCAGGTGACTTGCCTACACAGAATCGTGGAGGGACCTAGAGCTGCCAGAAATCTGGAGAAGAGCTGTATAACGAGCGCCTCAGGAATAATCCCTCAGCTCGGCAAAGGTGGGTGGCTGCCGGCAAGCGGTTGTTATTTTTTCTCTGCAGTCACTATCGCTATATAAATCTGTCTGCTGCGAAGGCTGCTTTAGTGGAGCCAAGGCAAACGCCAACACTCTCTGCCAGATATGTCAAATGAATCCACGTATTTCTGACAGCAGCCCGTAGACTTTTTCCTGGAGTGGGTAGGCGGGTGTACCTCGGGGCAACTGCTGTTAATTCACTTTTTTCCTCCTCTGGGGAAGGACAGCTTTGCCAAGAACTCTAAAGTCTGAGGAGATTAAATTAGTTTGCACTAAAGGCAGTCAATTTCTGGGTAATTTGTTCAGGCACCAGTGTGTCCCACTTGGATTACTTCCCCAATTATGCGGGGTAGTTTTACTGGTCCCGAGGGGATTGGGTTTCAATACCCTGGCTCTTCTAAGGACACCATCCTGGGGGGTTGAAGCGTCCCTCCCAAGGAAATGATGTGCTACTTTAGCGGATTCTTGGATGAGCTCCTACGGGTAAGAAAGTTCCAGGTGTAAACGCTTCCTTACCATGAAGGCATAGACAACACTCCCTACTTAGAATCTAATTACCACAGACTTGTGTGGCTTTGTGCTACTCGCAGATGTTGCTTACAAAACATTTTCATTAAATAACTCTTGCTCCCCTAAGTTAATCATTTACCCTTCTTTGACTCCATCTCCATTAGAAAGCAAAATATACAGTTGATCTCATCGTGGCCATGACCCATCAGCTGTGACTTCTCAGCATCACCCAGATATACATTAGATAGGCGGTGGGAAATCCTAACGTGAAGGTACAAGCCCTGCAGTCCCTTCCGTATCCCCTTTGCTGATTCTACAACTCAGAGAGGACCAGGACTGACCTGACTTCTCCCCTCCAGCGTTGGCTCTGAAACCGAGCCCGCCCCCAACCCTGCACTCCTGCTGTGATTGCAAACACTTTGCTCCTGGTGAGAGTGGTGAGGGCTAGGTGCTAATCAGAAGCAGAATAAAGACTGGATTTTAAATTTCAGACAGAAAAGAAAATGGGAGAGTTTCAGGAGTGAGAGGTTGAGAAGCACATCCAGGGGTAAGGTTGGGGGGTGGCAGGGGTGTGGAAGCAGGAAGTTACCAGATGTAGGAGAAATTTGAAAGCTGGGACCATAGTGTGCACAGGTGGGTCCTGGGGCTAGTTTGATGAGATTGTTGGTCCTTCCCCCAAACACCTTGCCCTTTTACCACCCTTCCTTCCAGGTTTCCCCCAACATCATTTTTAGCAGAGGAAGAAGATGTTGATGGGAACAGCGAAAGCTGGTTAAAACAATACCCATCCCCCACTGGGGTTGCCATGGACAGACACTGTCGGAAGCTACAGTTCAAAGGGTGCACATCTGAGTAGTCCCAAGGCCGGGCTCCACCCACTGTTCGGTGGAGAACTATGGCAAACTGGGGAGCGGCCCCGCCTTGCCCAAGGTCATCAATTAAAAAAAAAAAAAAGAAAAAGTCTGTGCTAAACCACGTATATGTCCAATGGCCCATCTTCAGACACTCTTGAGTCCAGTGCCTCCAATATTCCCTCCAAACAGCCAGCCAGCACTGGGGGACCCCGAGAATGGTTCTTACCTTTAACAGAAATCCCAGTGCACCAAATGCTGTCATCAATGTTCAGGCCCCTGGAACACTACTCAGCACATGTAGGTTCCCAAGAAAGGCTTGTAAGAGGTCTGAATGTCATCACCAAAGAGCAGGTGTGCATGCTGTAGTTCTAGCCCCGTAAACACCTGTGCATAACAGCCCTGAACTGCGATATGAGAAACACTGAGCTCTCTTGGTCCAAGTGGTTTGTTGCTAGATCCCATTGTTTCACCAAGTTTCCCGAGATCCTGGAGAAGGAAGGCCTTGCCACCTGCCTGTGTGTCATTGGGTGACGGCCACAACTGTTAGAGGGTGAGAAGGCACTATTCAACCAGTGGGCCCGGAGAGCTTTGAAATATTCATCACGGTGACCGTTGGGCATGTCTGAAAACTCACAGTATTATCCCTGAGTGGTGCATGGGAAAAAAAGGAAGAACAGAAGAAACAAAGTCAAGTATTCTCAGCTTATAGAGAAGCTAATTCTTCATTCATTCATTTATTCAGCAATTTGGTTTGAATTCCTGAGTGCCAGGCATGGTCAAGGATGCTGGTTCTATGTTAAAAGTAAAATATTTCAGGGTAAGTAAGGAAAAGGAAAAGCCTCAGGAAGCCCAATCTTGTTAGCTGGTCAATGATTTGCATCAGGTGTGCTGTGATGCAGCGCATGATGGGTGTTTTGCCCACAGCCCTGCCGCTCACCTCTACTCAGAAAAACTACTCGCTGCAAATACCTGCCACGGTTTGTGACAACGCTTGAGGGATTTTTTTCCCGACTTCAGGGACATACTTGGCTCTTAGGTTTCTTCCGGGGTGAGCCAGAAGTGCCAGGAAGATAAACTCCTGGGAGCATACCTCAACCAGTGAGGATGGGCAACTCCTGGATAAGAAATTACCTCACAGTCTTGACCCTTTACTGGGATGAACGCCAAGGCTGGCTTGCTCTATGCTGCTCCTCGTGGCTCAAGAGCATTATGTGCTTCCTTCCTTATCTCAGCTCCTCATTCCCCTACCACTGCTTCCCGGCTTCACCTGGAGAATTAATCATGTGCATTCAAATCCTTGTCTTAAGGTCTGCCTCTGAGAGAGCCTGAACCAAATTACCACATTACTTACATTTTTCCAGATAGTTTCAGTTTAAAAAATTCCATCCCACCAATATATGTCACACCCTCTAGTTTAGAGAATCTATTTGCCATGCATATGAGCCACATAAGGTATCTTCCCAAGGGTGATCTTTGTTTTGAATCAATAAATCTCCCCTACCCCTACCATTCCACCTCCAACAATCGATGTTAGAAATGGACATAGAGGGGCACCTGGGTGGCTCAGTGGGTTAAAGCCTCTGCCTTCAGCTCAGGTCATGATCCCAGGGTCCTGGGATCGAGCCCCACATCCGACTCTCTACTCAGCAGAAAACCTGCTCCCCGCTCTCTCTCTGCCTGCTTCTCTGCCTACTTGTGATCCCTCTTTCTGTCAAATAAATAAAATCTTAAAAAAAAAAAAAGAAATGGACATAGAATAGAGAGAGAAAAAAATTTTAGTTTCTTTTATTAAGAAATTTCTTTTTACTTTAATTTCTACAAATGGAGTCTGCTTTATTTTTCCTGACACCCGGGACTATACGAAGTTTTCTGGTGTAAAGTTCAAGTCTCACCTCCAGCCATGTTGAAGAGAATTGGGTTAATGAGCCCCATGATGCTGGCCCTGCATAGCCCTTGCTCCTGTCAGTATGCCCCTTGCTCTCTGGGGTGGCCATTGCCAGCAAGCACCATGCTTACAGAAGAGCCTTAAAGACCAAATAAATAAATAAATAAATAATTTTAAAAAATCAATTTGATTGTAGACAGTCTAGAAAGGAGTGCACATATGGGATCCAAAATGGAAAAAAGATAAACTGTGAGCTTCAGAATTTGTTTAGTGTCATGTCACTTACCTCCCCAAAGTCTTGATTTTAGCCAGAGTTTCCTCAGGCCAGTTTGAAATAAGGATATTTTTTGAACTACTGAATAATAGCCAAACTGCATAAAGGGATAATGATTTGTTTTTTTTTTCTATATTTTATGCAAGGGATGGTGGGGGGGGAAGCATTTTTAAAGCAGTTCTATGTAACTGTAGCTCAAAGAAGTCATAAAACTTTGTGAAAATCTGTGCAGGTATTTGGCTGATTGCCTCGTCCTATAAGAATTTAAACATCAGAGAAAACACAGTGACAGACACACACACACTTGTGTATGCACACACCAAACACCCACCTGGCTTACCATTTTCTCAGAAGCATGTATCAACTAGTAGCATGCTGCATATTTGTTCACGAAAGACAAATTAATCTGCAACAGTCACCTGTTCGGCACCCCCACATTTGCTGGAGTGTCCCAACTGGCTTTTATCGCCTTCACAGGCAATGTGAAGCCAAATCTCATGGGGCTACACTGAGGAGTGACATAAGCAGACAATTTTAACAACAGCGACTTAGCGACCTTAGTCCCTGGGAAAAAGAAAAGAAAAAAACGAAATTACAGACAAAAGACTGTTGTTTTTTGTTGACAATTTAACACAAAACAGAATATACTTAGAACATGGAAAAACAAGAGTGAAATTTTGTTATTAATTACAATAAGCAAAACCATTAGAAAGAGAGTAAAACATTAGAAATAGTCAAATGTGCACGAGTTCTATTTTGTATTAAGCCTATCATGCGCCAGCCTTTAGGTAAGTGTTGTAGAGTATACCTTAATTTTTGAGACAAGTAAAAAAAAATCAAAATAAGAATGTATTTTTATGTATATCAAAATTAGACTAAAACTCATAGCACTACATCTACTTTAAAAGGTAAAGTTCAATTCAATTGAGCAAATATTTACCAAAAAATTACCAGGAACTGGATACTATATTTAACCTCTCCATGCATTAGTTTCCTTCTCTGTACAATGGGGATAACCATAGTACTCACCTCAAAAGGTAGTCATGTGGATTAAATGAGTTAATAAATGTAAAACTCTTAGAAGAATGCTTTGTAAATAGTGAGCTTTTATCATCACCACCATCATCACACATTATCATCATCACCAACACCACCACCATCATCATCACCATCATCACCATCACCATTATCACCACCACCATCATCACCACCATCATCACACATCATCATCATCACCAACACCACCACCATCATCATCACCATCATCATCATCACCAACACCACCACCATCATCATCACCATCATCATCGTCACCATCATCACTATCATCTTCATCATCATCATCATCACTATCATCATCACCATTATCACCACTATCATCATCACCATCACCATCGTCACCATCATCACTATCATCATCACCATCATCACCACCACCATCATTATTGCCATTATTCAGTTCTGAACACCACAGGAGAGAGAAAGCTGAGGTAGTCCTGCCTACATGGGATTTAACATGTTTGTGGGGGAAATATGCTAACTACACAAGTAACTATAACCCAAGGCACAGATGGAAATTTCCCTCAAAACTAATCCCAGTATACTCAGATATAGAACCCTGGTTCATTAAGAAAAAATTACATCAGAGATTTGCACATGATATTGCTCATTCTAGGTATCAGAACTTTGACACTTACAATCAAAGGGCCCACCTAGTTCTGGTGTCTAATACCCAGAAATAGTCTTTAAACTTTGGACTTCATATGAATGGAAAAAGGAGTTGCTTAAAATGAATAAAACTATAGTCTGCAATAAGAACTCCATATCCTCAGGCACAGTGAGTCATAAGGATATGCTGGTGTCCCTCTCCAGGCCACCATCAGTAACACTGGTGGAAGCCATTCCCCAGAGTGCCAGTCATCCACCTGCATTCTCCTCTGTGATGTCCAGACACCAGGATGTCTGCCTCTTACTTTAGGGCACTCAGGGTTAACCACTGATAGTTTCAACTCTTGCTTTTTAACCCAGAGATGGCCACATAATGAACGCTGCAGCTGCTCCAATGCCCTGAGTACGTTTTGAGGCCACTGGCCGGTCGTCTATTCCATCTGCAACAATGAGCGGTGGGCCATCCTAATCCGTGTGTTTTCTCTGCCTGTTGTGGCCATGGGGGACATCATGAAGCCCCTACGAGAAGACCACCCATCTTTCTTTTCCCTCTCTTACGGTTCCCTTTCCCCTTCTCCCTTTTGCTTTCATTCTTAAAATGCCTACTACATATTACTTCATATATAAAGCACATATAATTTATAACTTATGAAAAATTAAAAACAGTCTATGCAGTAATGTATTTGTTGTCATGATTTCATAACAGATGTAACTGCCTGTTCCAAACAATGAAACAAAGATGACTCTTTGCTGGCCTTCCAATCACTGTCTTAAAGTCAGCCAAATGGAACAGGGCTCCTAGGATAGATGATCTTCAAGGTTAGAAACACGCTAACAAGTCTATGTGTCATAAATAATATTGCATTTACAGAGAGATTTGAAAAAGGTCAGTGCATTTTCTCCACTCTTTTGAAGCTGTTCTCTTTATTTATTAAAGTGTTTGGGTTTACAGATTAGCTTTCTGCCTTTATTAATGTCTCTTCTACCTTGAAACCAAACTGTGCTTGTAGAAATAGCAAAGGACTGGCTTACTTTATTGCATTTGTAAGTACCTTTAAAAATCATTTCAATTATGAATTTGATTACTGTCTTGGGGGAAAACATTTACCAGCCAAGGAGAGGAATCAAAAAGAGACAGAACTTAGTGTTCACCAAGAAATGACATTTTGTCATAGGAAACTATTAGATAGAATTTGAACCTCATCTCTTTAAAAAAAAATAGAATTCTTAATTTATTTTAAGGACTCGGTGCTCTGGAAAAAAAATTGTATTATGAATAATTAATAATAGAATTTGAAGTTTCCACTTTAAAAAAAAAAAAGCCATACTGATTAGCATACTTTTTGCAGAAACACCTTGAAAACGTAAAAGGTGGCTCCATTGAGAACCTCAATGCGGGTTTTTTGCTTCCTGGACCACATGACTCACCCAGCATCTGAGTCACTCAAATCCTGTCCCCATACCCCTGGCCCCGAAGCATCGGTGAAGGTTAGTCACTCTTACGGGAAACAACATCCTTCCCGGAAGCCTGCATCCCTTCCCTAGATGTCCCCTCAGCACGCAGGGATTTTTTTTTCTCCTCATCATTCCATCCTCCCTTCCCTCTTCCCTTCTTCCTTCCTTTCTTTCAAATTCTCTTCAAATGTCTTCTCTTCAAATTTGCAAAGTTTATTTTAGTCTCACAACTAATATAAAAATATATTCTCATTGTGGAAAATTCAAAAACAACACTATATCTGAATTTGCCTTGACCCCTAACCACCATGGCAGTCTCTCTTTTTAGAAGTGGGCACTGTTTTCAGAGCAGAACTTAAAGCAACCACATACTCACGGATGTATGCAGTTCTGTCTGCGTGAATGGGTTAACCAAAAGGGTATTACGCTGTATTCTGAAATTTATTTTTAAAAAAGTATTTTAGGGGTGCCTGGGTGGCTCAGTGGGTTAAAGCCTCTGCTTTCGGCTCGGGTCATGATCCCAGGGGCCTGGGATCGAGCCCCATGTCGGGTTCTCGGCTCAGCCGGGAGCCTGCTTCCCCGCCACTCTCTCTCTGCCTACTTCTCTGCCTGCTTGTGATCTCTGTCTGTCAAATAAATAAATAGTCTTTAAAAAAAGGTATTTTAATATATTATTAAATCTTAGATATGAGCTAATCTATAACGTGTGTGAGATATACAGAATAGCAGGTCAACAAGCACCTATGCACTTAACACTCAGTTTAAGAAATAGAATCTTGGGGCACCTGGGTGGCTCAGTGGGTTAAAGCCTCTGCCTTCGGCTCAGGTCATGGTCCCAGGGTCCCTGGGATTGAGCCCCACATCCGGCTCTCTCCTCAGCGGGGTGCCTGCTTCCTCCTCTCTCTCTGTCTGTCTCTCTGCCTACTTGTAATCTCTGTCTGTCAAATAAGTAAATATAATCTTAAAAAAAAAATAGAATCTTACATTTGATTTTAATCCCATCCCCTGCTTTTCTCCTTCACAGTAACCACTCATCATTCCTCTACTTCTCTGGATAGTTTTTCCATGTATGTATCCTCCCTAAACCATTTGTTCTGTAGTTTTTCACATTTCTTGTACTTTACATAAATAGAATCAAATCCATGTACGTAGCTATAGCTCATTCATTTTCATTGTTCTGCAATAGCTCATTGTATGATTAGACCATCCTCAATATATACATTCTATGACTGTCTATAATTTAGATCACCGATCATTTGTTTCTATGTATTTCCTTGGATAGATCCTTTGACATCTATGTGTGGAAGTATCTAGGGCAGGTGCCCAGGACTGACCTGGTCAATGGGTATGCCCATTTTTCAATTTAACAGATAATGTTCAATTGTTTTCCAGATTGGTCATGCCAATTCCCCCTCCTACAAGTAGTATAGAAGTTCTGGTTACTCCATGTCCTGCCCAGCACTTGGGAATGATGGGATTTGTAAATTTTGGAGAATCAGGTGGCTATGAAATAGCACCTCATTGCTTTCATTTTTACTTCCCTGATGGCTCATGGAGTTGATCATCTTTTCCTCTTCTATGAACAGCCTATTCATGTTTCGGGTCCATTTTTCTAGGTGATTATTTGCCTTTTGGAGTGGGGGCTTGTAGGAATTCTTTATATTGTTGGTTATGGATATTACAACTCTTTTCTCCCTGTTTTGGCTTATCTTCTCACTTAATTGATATCTTGTGATAAACAGATTTCTTAATTTTAATATAGTCAAATGTGTTAATATTTCCCTTTTAAATTTATGAAATTTTGTCTATTTTTAAGAACTGTGCTTCCCGAGATTATAAAGGGAGTTTCCTTTCTGTCTTGTGTGAATTGATGGTTTTGCCTTTTACATTTAAGTTTTTAATCTACCTAGAGTTGTTTCTGTCTGATGAAAAATAAGATTCAATTTTCATTGTTTCCATATGGATAATCATTTGACATCGCTCCATTTATTGAAAAGTCCATTCTCAGTTGATTTGCAAAGCCAGCTCTGCATTAAATCAGGTTTTCATATACATGCCAGGAGGCTCTTGGGCTTGTTACTTTCTTGCATTTCATGTTCTTGTGCGGGCTGATACTTGGTAGGACAAGTCTCCCACCTTCATCTTCTCTCTCAAGAGTGCTCTGTAATTTTGTTTGTTCTTTATTTTAGATTCATCTCATCAAGTTCCATTAAAAGGAGCCCTTCCCCTCTCCAAAAATCCTATTGGGATTTTGACTGGAATGCATGGAATCTGTAGATTATATTGGGGAGAGCTGATATTCCTATGTTGTTAAGTATTCCAATTTTGGATACATAATATGGCTCCCATAATTTTGATCTGCTTTAATGTCTCTCAATACTATCTCAGTATACTATACTCAATATACTTTCTCAACATACTGTCCTCATAAAATTCTTTTACAACTTTTTTTTTAAATTTTATTTTTTATAAATATATAATATATTTTTATCCCCAGGGGTACAGGTCTGTGAATCGCCAGGTCCACACACTTCACAGCACTCACCATAGCACATATCCCCAATGTCCATAATCCCACCCCCCCTCCCAACCTCCCTCCCCCATCAACCCTCAGTTTGTTTTGTGAGATTAAGAGTCACTTATGGTTTGTCTCCCTCCCAATCCCATCTTGTTTCATTTACTCTTCTCCTACCCCCTAAACCCCCCATGTTGCATCTCCTCTCCCTCATATCAGGGAGATCATATGATAGTTGTCTTTCTCCAATTGACTTATTTCGCTAAGCATGATACCCTCTAGTTCCATCCACGTCGTCGCAAATGGCAAGATTTCATTTCTTTTGATGGCTGCATAGTATTCCATTGTGTATATATACCACATCTTCTTTATCCATTCGTCTGTTGATGGACATCTAGGTTCTTTCCATAGTTAGGCTATTGTAGACATTGCTGCTATAAACATTGGGGTGCACCTGCCCCTTCGGATCACTACGTTTGTATCTTTAGGGTAAATACCCAGCAGTGCAATTGCTGGGTCATAGGGTAGTCCTATTTTCAACATTTTGAGGAACCCCCATGCTGTTTTCCAGAGTGGTTGCACCAGCTTGCATTCCCACCAACAGTGTAGGAGGGTTCCCCTTTCTCTGCATCCTCGCCAGCATCTGTCATTTCCTGACTTGTTAATTTTAGCCATTCTGACTGGTGTGAGGTGATATCTCATTGTGGTTTTGATTTGTATTTCCCTGATGCCAAGTGATGTGGAGCACTTTTTCATGTGTCTGTTGGCCATCTGGATGTCTTCTTTGCAGAAATGTCTGTTCATGTCTTCTGCCCATTTCTTGATTGGATTATTTGTTCTTTGGGTGTTGAGTTTGCTAAGTTCTTTATAGATTTTGGACACTAGCCCTTTATCCGATATGTCATTTGCAAATATCTTCTCCCATTCTGTCAGTTGTCTTTTGGTTTTGTTAACTGTTTCCTTTGCTGTGCAAAAGCTTTTGATCTTGATAAAATCCCAAAAGTTCATTTTTGCCCTTGCTTCCCTTGCCTTTGGCGAAGTTCCTAGGAAGATGTTGCTGCGGCTGAGGTCGAAGAGGTTGCTGCCTGTGTTCTCCTCAAGGATTTTGATGGATTCCTTTCTCACACTGAGATCCTTCATCCATTTTGAGTCTATTTTCATGTGTGGTGTAAGGAAATGATCCAATTCATTTTTCTGCATGTGGCTGTCCAATTTTCCCAACACCATTTATTGAAGAGGCTGCCTTTTTTCCATTGGACATTCTTTCCTGCTTTGTCGAAGATTAGTTGACCATAGAGTTGAGGGTCTATTTCTGGGCTCTCTATTCTGTTCCACTGATCTATGTGTCTGTTTTTGTGCCCGTACAATGCTGTCTTGATGATGACAGCTTTGTAATAGAGCTTGAAGTCTGGAATTGTGATGCCACCAACTTTGGCTTTCTTTTTCAATATTCCTTTGGCTATTCGAGGTCTTTTCTGGTTCCATATAAATTTTATGATTATTTGTTCCATTTCTTTGAAAAAAATGGATGGTACTTTGATAGGAATTGCATTAAATGTGTAGATTGCTTTAGGTAGCATAGACATTTTCACAATATTTATTCTTCCAACCCGGGAGCATGGAACATTTTTCCATTTCTTTGTATCTTCCTCAATTTCTTTCATGAATACTTTATAGTTTTCTGTGTATAGATTCTTAGTCTCTTTGGTTAGGTTTATTCCTAGGTATCTTATAGTTTTGGGTGCAATTGTAAAAGGGATGGACTCCTTAATTTCTCTTTCTTCTGTCTTGTTGTTGGTGTAGAGAAATGCAACTGACTTCTGTGCGTTCATTTTATATCCTGACACTTTACTGAATTCCTGTACAAGTTCTAGCAGTTTTGGAGTGGAGTCTTTTGGGTTTTCCACATATAGTATCATATCATCTGCGAAGAGGGATAGTTTGACTTCTTCTTTGCCGATTCGGATGCCTTTAATTTCCTTTTGTTGTCTGATTGCTGAGGCTAGGAATTCTAGTACTATGTTGAATAGCAGTGGTGATAACGGACATCCCTGCCGTGTTCCTGACTTTAGCGGAAAAGCTTTCAGTTTTTCTCCACTGAGAATGATATTTGCGGTGGGTTTTTCATAGATGGCTTTGATAAAATTGAGGTATGTGCCCTCTATCCCTACACTTTGAAGAGTTTTGATCAGGAAGGGATGCTGTACTTTGTCAAATGCTTTTTCAGCATCTATGGAGAGTATCATATGGTTCTTGTTCTTTCTTTTATTAATGTGTTGTATCACATTGATTGATTTGCAGATGTTGAACCAATCTTGCAGCTCTGGAATAAATCCCACTTGGTCGTGGTGAATAATCCTTTTAATGTACTGTTGAATCCTATTGGCTAGTATTTTGGCGAGAATTTTTGCATCTGTGTTCATCAAGGATATTGGTCTGTAGTTCTCTTTTTTGATGGGATCCTTGTCTCGTTTTGGGATCAAGGTGATGCTGGCCTCATAAAATGAGTTTGGAAGTTTTCCTTCCATTTCTATTTTTTGGAAAAGTTTCAGGAGAATAGGAATTAGTTCTTCTTTAAATGTTTGGTAGAATTCCCCTGGGAAGCCATCTGGCCCCCGGCTTTTGTTTGTTTGGAGATTTTTGATGACTGTTTCAATCTCCTTACTGGTTATGGGTCTGTTGAGGCTTTCTATTTCTTCCTGGTTCAGTTGTGGTAGTTTATATGTCTCTAGGAATGCATCCATTTCTTCCAGATTGTCAAATTTGTTGGCGTAGAGTTGCTCATAGTATGTTCTTATAATTGTATTTCTTTGGTGTTCGTTGTGATCTCTCCTCTTTCATTCATGATTTTATTCATTTGGGTCCTTTCTCTTTTCTTTTCGATAAGTCTGGCCAGGGGTTTATCGATCTTATTAATTCATTCAAAGAACCAGCTCCTAGTTTCCTTGATTTTTTCTATTGTTTTTTTGGTTTCTATTTCATTGATTTCTGCTCTGATCTTTATGATTTCTCTTCTCCTGCTGGGTTTAGGCTTTCTTTCTTGTTCTTTCTCCAGCTCCTTTAGGTGTAGGGTTAGGTTGTGTACCTGAGACCTTTCTTGTTTCTTGAGAAAGGCTTGTACCGCTATATATTTTCCTCTCAGGACTGCCTTTGTTGTGTCCCACAGATTTTGAACCGTTGTGTTTTCATTATCATTTGTTTCCATGAATTTTTTCAATTCTTCTTTAATTTCCTGGTTGACCCATTCATTCTTTACAAGGATGCTGTTTAGTCTCCATGTATTTGGGTTCTTTCCTAATTTCCTCTTGTGATTGAGTTCTAGCTTCAGAGCATTGTGGTGTGAAAATATGCAGGGAATGATCCCAATCTTTTGATACTGGTTGAGACCTGATTTAGGACCGAGGATGTGACCTATTCTGGAGTATGTTCCATGTGCACTAGAGAAGAATGTGTATTCTGTTGCTTTGGGATGAAATGTTCTGAATATATCTGTGATGTCCATCTGGTCCAGTGTGTCATTTAAGGCCTTTATTTCCTTGTTGATCCTTTGCTAGGATGATCTGTCCATTTCAGTGAGGGGAGTGTTAAAGTCCCCTACTATTATTGTATTATTGTCGATGTGTTTCTTTGTTTTTGTTATTAATTGGTTTATATAGTTGGCTGCTCCCACGTTAGGGGCATAGATATTTAAAATTGTTAGATCTTCTTGTTGGACAGATCCTTTGAGTATGATATAGTGTCCTTCCTCATCTCTTATTATAGTCTTTGGCTTAAAATCTAATTGTCTGATATAAGGATTGCCACTCCTGCTTTCTTCTGATGTTCATTAGCATGTTAAATTCTTTTCCACCCCCTCACTTTAAATCTGGAGGTGTCTTCGGGTTTAAGATGAATTTCTTGTAGGCAACATATAGATGGGTTTTGTTTTTTTTATCCATTCTGATACCCTGTGTCTTTTGATTGGGGCATTTAGCCCATTAACATTCAGGCTAAGTATTTAGAGATATGAATTTAGTGCCATTGTATTGCCTGTAAGGTGACTGTTATTGTATATTGTCTCTGTTTCTTTCTGATCTACTACTTTTAGGGTCTCTCTTTGCTTAGAGGACCCCTTTCAATATTTCCTGTAGAGCTGGTTTGGTGTTTGCAAATTCTTTCAGTTTTTGTTTGTCCTGGAAGCTTTTAATCTCTCCGTCTATTTTCCATGATAGCCTAGCTGGATATAGTATTCTTGGCTGCATGTTTTTCTCATTTAGTACTCTGAATTTATCATGCCAGCTCTTTCTGGCCTGCCAGGTCTCTGTGGATAAGTCTGCTGCCAATCGAATATTTTTACCATTGTATGTTACAGATTTCTTTTCCCGGGCTGCTTTCAGGATTTTCTCTTTGTCACTAAGACTTGTAAATTTTACTATTAGGTGATGGGATATGGACCTATTCTTATTGATCTTGAGGGGGCTTCTCTGAACCTCCTGGATTTTGATGCTTGTTCCCTTTGCCATATTGGGGAAATTCTCTCCAATAATTCTCTCCAATATACCTTCTGCTCCCCTCTCTGTTTCCTCTTCTTCTGGAATCCCAATTATTCTAATGTTGTTTCGTCTTATGGTGTCACTTATCTCTCGAATTCTCCCCTCGTGGTCCAGTAGCTGTTTGTCCCTCTTTTGCTCAGCTTCTTTATTCTGTGTCATTTGGTCTTCTATATCGCTAATTCTTTCTTCTGCCTCATTTATCCTAGCAGTGAGAGCCTCCATTTTTGATTGCACCTTATGAATAGCTTTTTTGATTTCAACTTGGTTCGATTTTAGTTCTTTTATTTCTCCAGAAAGGGCTTTTATATCTCCTGAGAGGGTTTCTCTAATATCTTCCATGCCTTTTTCGAGCCTGGCTAGAACCTTGAGAATCGTCATTCTGAACTCTAGATCTGACATATTACCAATGTCTGTATTGATTAGGTCCCTAGCCTTTGGTACTGCCTCTTGTTCTTTTTTTTTGTGGTGAATTTTTCTGCCTTGTCATTTTGTCCAGATAAGATTATATGAAGGAGCAAGTAAAATACTAAAAGGGTGGCAACAACCCCAGGAAAATATGCTTAAGCCAAATCAGAAGAGATCCCAAATCGTGAGGGGGGAGAAAGGGGATAAAAAAAGGTTCAGAAAGAAAAAAAAAGAGAAAAAAAAAAGAAAAAAAAAGAAAGAATTAAAAAAAGAAAACCAATAAAGAAAAAATATAAAAAGGAAAAAAATATATATATACATTAGATAAACTAGTTAGAAAACGTTAAAAAAGAAAGGGTAAAAGTTAAAAAAATTTAGCAGAAGAAAAAAAAAATTGAAAAACAAAAGAAAAAAAAATTAACTGCAAGGCTAAAGAATCATGGGGAGAAAGCCATGAGTTCTGTGCTTTGCTTTCTCCTTCTCTGGAATTCCGATGCTCTCCTTGGTATCAAAACTGTACTCCTTGGTAGGTGAACTTAGTACTGGCTGGGTTTCTCGTTGATCTTCTGGGGGAGGGGCCTGTTGTAGTGATTCTCAGTGTCTTTGCCCCAGGCAGAGTTGCACCGCCCTTACCCAGGGCCGGTCTGAGTAATCCGCTCGGTTTGCTTTCGGGAGCTTTTGTTCCCTGAGCGCTTTTTGTAGAGTTCCGGAGGACAGGAATGAAGATGGCGGCCTCCCAGTCTCCAGCCCGGAGGAGCCGAGAGCCCGGGGCCCCACTCCTCAGTGCGCCCTCAGAGAACAGCACCCAATTACTCCCGTCACCCTGGCCTCCGGCCGCGCTCCGAGCTGACCGAGCCTGCGACCGGTTCAAGGTAACCCCGAGCTTAGAGCTTACTCCTCGGCTCTGTCTCTGTAGCTGGCTTCCCTGTTCTAATACCTGTAAGCTCTGCGACACTCAGACACCCCCGATCCTTCTGTGACCCTGCGGGACCTGAGGCCACGTTGACCCTCGTGGGCTTCACCCCGGTTAAGCCTCTGGAGCGATGTCCCTCAGCGGAACAGACTTTTAAAAGTCCTGATTTTGTGCTCCGTTGCTCCGCCGCTTGCCGGGAGCTGGCCCCTCCCCTCGCGGTCTATCTTCCCGTCGCTTTGGACTCACTTCTCCGCCAGTCCTACCTTTCAGAGAGTGGTTGATTTTCTGTTTCTAGAGTTGCTGTTCTTCTTCTCTTCGATCTCCCGTTGGATTTGTAGGTGTTTGCAATCTTTAGATGAGCTATCTAGCTGATCTCCCGCTACCTGAAGTAGTCTCAGCCTGCTACTTCTCCGCCATCTTGACTCCTCCTCTTTTATACCTTTTGTTAGCTTTTTTCTGTATAGTTTATATTTAATGGTTTTTATTTATTTATTTGACAGACAGAGATCTCGAGTAGACAGAGAGGTAGGCAGAGAGAGAGAGGTGGGAAGCAGGCTCCCCGCTGAGCCAAGAGCCTGATGAGGAGCTCGATCCCAGGACCCCAGGATCATGACCTGAGCCGAAGGCAGAGGCTTTAACCCACTGAGCCACCCAGCCACCCCTATTTAATGGTTTTTAAATGGTATTTCATTATATATTACACTTGTCACTATAGTATAGGCATACCATTGATTTTTCTTTTTTTGTTTTAAAGATTTATTTATTCATTTTGTAGAGAAGGAGTAATGTGGTTGGGGTGGAGGGCAGGGACAGAGGGAGAGGAAGATAAGCAGACTCCTTGCTGAGTAGGAAGCTAGACCTGGGCTGGATCCCATGACCCTGAGATCATGACCTGAGCCGAAATCAAGAGTCACATGCTTAACCGACTGAGCCACCCAGGCACCCATGCCTTTGGTTTTTACATTGTTTTTAGCAAATAATCTTGTTAAAATCTTGTTTATTATAAAAAAAATCTACAGATTCTTTCGAATTATCTATAGACAATGATATCATTTGAAAATGAGTATTTTTTTCCTTTTTAATCATCGTACTTGTGAATTTTATTTTTTTCTGGCCTTATTATATTAGTTAAGACCTCTAGTACAATGTTGAATAAAAAGGTGATAATAGGCTATCTTGTCTCTGTGGTTTTAAACAGAATATATTTATGGTAATGTTTCACATTACTTTCAAGATAAAGAATTAAAATCCACCAGGCTGTGGGAGGAAATTAAATGGAGTACAAAAAATTAAGCCTAACAGCAATATGAGTGAACAACATAATCATACTGGAAGAGGTGGAGAAAAAAGAAAAAATCTAATCATTTTGCAAGAACAGTATCTTGGCTGTATAGTATGAGTTTAGGTTTACCAAAGAACTGTACCCAACTCTTGGACTTGAGATAGTAAATTTGTATTTCTCAAGGGCATGGGTTAGAGATTCTGGAACTATTTTAGGTATTCTAGGATTGAGAAAATAATGTAATGCAGATAATGGGAGTCAGGTTGCTCATTGTCAGAGAAAGGAGTTATATATAAGGAAAGGGGGGACAGGCTAGAATGAAACTGTGATGTTGGATTGGAATCCAAAGTGTCTGCATGGACTCCAGTGTTTTAATTACATAGAGATAGATACGAAAGATTGATTACTCCTTACATGTTTCAGACCCTTCTTTCATATTTTATCATATTAAACACATATTAATACTCTATATTCATTATAATACCAAAATATTTTAGATCTGATTGTGTTGATTTGTGTGACTCTTCCTCAGCGTTTTTGTTTTCAGTTAGGCAGATAAATAGGTGATTAGATAGAAAGTAGATAGGGAGAGAGAGAGAGGAAGAGAGAGAAAGAGCTCACATTTTTTAGACTCTTATCTGTGGGAGTTCTTTGAAGACTTGGTTGAATGTGGATCCCACTATAGCATTCATATTTGTATCTTAGGTTGTCTGGGTACAAGACAGAGGATCATAGGGGAGGGGAGGGAAAAATGAAACAAGATGAAAGCAGAGAGCGAGACAATCAGAGACTCTTAATCTCAGGAAACAAACTGAGGGTTGCTGGAGGGGTGGGGGAAGGGAATAGAACAGAGCCACCCACTTGATTTTGGGTGTATTTTGGTTTGTTAGAAGAAATTGCTTCCCAAAATTTTAAAGAAAGAAAAACGCGTGTGTGTGTGTGTGTGTGTGTGTGTGCGTGCGTGTGTGTGTGTGTGTGTGTATGGGTAAACATGATGAAGGGATGGAATATGACTGTGAATATGAAAATTTTAAAAAGATTTTTAAAAAGGAATTGCTAAGATAAGAAGTTGGTTGAAAAAAGAAAAAAAAAAAAAGGAGAGAATGTGATCACGCTGGAGACTATAACAAAGCCATACACTAGATTTAGGGTATATTTTGGTCTGTTAGAAGAAACTGTATCCCAAAATTTTAAAGAAAGAAAAACTTATATGTATTCAAAAAATAAGGTTAAATACAATGAAGGGATAGAATACGACTATAAAAATGAAAATTGAACGAGATTTTTAAAAAAGGTATTGATAAAATAGGTTAAAATAGGAAAGAGGAAAAATTAGAAGAAAAATAGAAAAAGAAACAAATAATGAAAATTAAAAAAAATTAACTTTGAAAGACTAAAGAATCGTGGGGGAAAAGTCATGAATTCTATGTGCTGTATTTTGCTAGCACTTGTGTTTTGCAGTTCTCATTGATCAGTAAACATGGTCTTGGCTGGATGTTCTTGCTGATCTTCTGGGGGGAGGGGCCTATTGCAGTGATTCTCAAATGTCTTTGCCTGAGAGGGAATTGGACCACCCTTGACAGGGGCCAGGCTAAGTAATCCATTTGGGTTTGCTCTTGGGAGCTTTTGTTCCTTGAACGCTTTCTATAGAGCCCTGGAGGACAAGAATGAAAATGTCTGCCTCCCAATCTCCAGCCTGGTGGAGTGGAGAGCTCGGGGGCCCCCACTCCTCAGTGCACCCTCAGAGAAAAGCAGTCAATCCCTCCCATCTCCCTGGTCTCTGGCTGCACTATGAGCTCACCCGGCCTGTGACCCAGGGTTTCTATCTCTGGAACACGGCCCCGTTTGGAGTCTCCAAACCCAGCAGATTCCTGCCACACCCTTCCCTGAAGCTCCTCTGGGAGGAGGAAGGTGAGTCTCCCTGAATCTGCCACCTGTAGGGTCCCCGCTTGAAGAGCAGTGGCCAGAATGCGACTTGGATCATGGTTGTAGGTAACCCCGAGCTGAGGTAACCCCTCCTCAGCTCCGTCTCTGCATCCGGCTTCCCTGCTCCAATACCTGGGAGCTCTGCCACTCCCAGACACCCCTGGTCTTTTTGTGACCCTGTAGGTCCTGAGACCACACTGTCCCCACAAGAATTCCACTCCCCACTTAGCCACTGGAGCGAAGTCTCTCCTCAGAGCTGACTTCTACAAGTTCTGCTTTTGTGCTCCACTCCCGTCTCACTTGCCGGTAAGTGGCTGACAGAGGCTCCCTTCCCCCACAGTCTGTCTTCCCAAATATGACCTTGGATTCACTTCTCCACATGTCCTACCTTCCAGAAAGTGGTCGATTTTCTGTTTTTAGAATTGCTGCTCTTCTTCTCTTCGATCTCCTGTTGAGTTTGTAGGTGTTCAGGATGGTTTGATAACTACCTAGCTGGATTCCTGGGACCAGCAAAATTTAAGTCTCCTGCTCCTCTGCCATCTTGTTTCTCCCCTGAGGATTCCTTCACTCTTGCTGGCTCATGAGTACAACCTAAAACATCCATCCCCATATTTTATGCAGAATGTGCCGCTGTTCTCTGCAGAAGGATTGGGGTCTGGCTGCCTCTGGAAATGCTAACAAAATCTAGTATATGTGGAGGATTTGTTTTCTGCCAGGGCTCTGGTCCACAGACTATGTCATGTAATCCTCACACTAACCCCAGGAGACAGGGACAATGGTTTTTGCTATTTTATAACTACTTTATAAGTGCTCCTATTTAAGGGACTCACATAATGTTGTTAGGTGGTAAAATAAGTTTAGGTAATGTAATTCTTGGACCTAATTCTCTGTTCAGGATTATCTTCCAAATCAGCACAGGAAGAGCAGTTAAAGGTGAGTTAAAATTCTGGTTGGGTATTACCTCTGAGTCATTTCGTATTGCCTATTAGCTTGTAAGAATTATTTGACTAGTTGGAAAAGAAAGCGGTTCCCTGAAGAAGGAACAAGATACAGACAGCTCGTCTCAGAGGGAGGCATCCAAGGCCGTCTTTATGGAAGACCTTTAGAGGATTATTGTTTACACGGGGAAAAGGTCTAAGGATGTGTGTGCCTGGCAAAATGCAAGATTTTGCTTCAAAATTGTGTCTGTTATTTTTTCCAGTTAAGGTCTGGTAGAAGGCTCGCCATAGATATTTTTGCTTTATCATATTTAGAGCATTAGGTTGAAATTAAAAATTATTTAAAATTGTTTTATTACTGGGCACCTGGTAAGCTCAGTGGGCTGTATGTCGGCCTTTCAGCTCAGGTCATGATCCCAGGGTCCTGGGATCGACTCCTGAGTGGGGCTTCTTGTTCCACAGGGTGTCTGGTTCTCCCTCTGCCCCTCCTCTCACTCATTCTTTCAATCTCTCTCTCTCTCTCTCTCCCAATAAGTAAATAAAATCTTTACAAACTTTATTTTGGGACTTAAAAATAGCCCTGAAAAACAAAGCAAAAAACAAATATATTCCTGAGACTTCTATAAAATATCAGGAATAAATAGTCCTTTCAGCAGACACAACAAATTGAACAGTGTAACAGGCATTGTTATATTTGTTTGGGGTTGTTTTCTATAGAAACTTATTCTAAGAACAAAATTTTCAAGCAGAATATGACATATTCACTCTGATGGCATTTGAGTCCAGCCATGATTTGACAAATTTTTAGACTTCACAAAGAGATTTTTTTGTAGAACTCTGAGGATTTAAACATTCTTAAAATCTTCATTGGGATAAAGCTGTTCTTAACTTACCATCAACATGCCACAGGGGTAAAACAGGTCATGCTTTTCTGGCAGTAATTTTTCCTATGTAGTGGAAGCTGCATTTAGAACACATACCTTGGCAGAGTGGTTTACATTTTTATGTGTTTAATCTTTATAATATGTATCCATCCCATATTGGGATGAATATGTTTTAGCTCTAGGATAAAATAACATTTTAACTTCCCTTTCTCCTCTATTTTCATTCATGTCCCTGTTGCAGTCAACATAACAGAGACTTTCCTATGAGAAAAAAATAATTCATCCACGGGATTTGTCAGGGTAGGTAGAAATACATATATGACTGCACCCACTCGTGTATGAAATGAGGAAGGACCAACAATGCTAAGTGCATACATCTTCAATGATGTGCTTTCCCACATTGCTCTCATTTGAATGAAAACTGGCCAACCCAAAGACCCAGCGTCTAGTTAAAGAGCTAGTTTCTTTTATAAAGATGTATAACATTAGTGCTTTGACGGTAGTAAGACTTTAAGAGTTTGGTGTAAATGCCAATGTCGTTAGCAAGTCAAATGATGTTGAGTTTGATATCATTTGGCACTCTAGCCTATCTTCTGCATATGGCCCAAGTTAGGTTATATCTGTGCCATGGGATGATGGAACCACCTGAAATCCTTTCGGGATTTGATTACACACTTATGCACCTATGGTGTGTGTACCTATGCACCTATACAAACAGCTAGATGACGTGCTTGCATCTGAATCCAGGGAGGCAAAAGGTTTGATAAAGTACAACAAAAGTAATATTTTTCAATCAGAATTTGTATATTTTGGTAAGAAGTTTGTAAAAATATTAATTGTAGTAAAATAACACATAAAATTTATCGTCTTAGCCATTTTTAAAATATTTTATTTATTTATTCATTTGAGGGCGGGGGAGAGACATTGAGCACGACGGTGGGAGGCAGTGTTGGAGGGGAGCAGCAGGCAGAGGGAGAGGGAGAAGCAGACTTCCTGCAGAACAGGGACCTGAGTTGGGGCTCGATCCCAGGAACCTGGGATCATGACCTGAGCTGAAGGCAGACGCCTAATTGTTTGAGCCACCTGGGTGCCCCCGATCTTAACCATTTCTAAGTACATTCATACTATTGTGCAACCATCACCATTTGATAAGAAATGCTGTCTTTGCTACTATCCTGTTTTTTTTTAATTTGTACCTAATATCATTCTTCCTTAAACTTTAATGGACTTTGGCCTTTTTAAAGGAAGTGAATAAAATAATAGTATCTTCAAAAATATGAAGAGATAGTATGTAAACCCTGGGTTGCAACGTGTGCTTTTCCGACCCATAAAGCCCGTGCCCCTAAAACATCAATAGGGAAAATGCTGTAAGTTGTCTTTCCAGTAACAGTGAGGATTTTGCTCTGATTAACCCTGTTCTCTTAGTCTCTGTTGGGATCAATAGCAGAAGTTTTTTAAATGATCGGCTGAAATTTGGGGGTTTTCATTTATTCATATGGGACTCCCATACGGTTTGATTTTTTTAAAAGAGATAATTCTGATAAAATGCTAATAATGATTTTGATGCTGAAAGAGATCCTTTGTTTTCAGCAATGAAAAGATTTTAAAAATATAGATCACACCCTAAATTATAATCCTAACACTGACCAATGAATTTATAACCACAGGATATTTTTTTTTTTAAAAAGGGAAGAAAGAGAAAGGAGGAGCAGGAGAGGGAAGACAAGGCAAGGAGGAAGGGGGGGGGGGGGAAGAAAAAGGCCAAATACAAACTCACTCCTATAGAAAAATAGATATATACATATAAAAGATACATATTTATTTAACCTTCAAAAATAATTTTATGTATTTATTTTTGTTTGTTTCTTATTTCAAGTTTTTTTAAAAATTAGTTAATTTTTAACATAGAGTATAATATTAGTTTCAGAAGTATTATTTAGTGACTCATCATTATACCTGTAAAAGATACTGACCCCCATATAGCTACTGTGGCAAAGACTGCCAGTTGCCTACAGTACTTCCATCCTCTCTTCCTCTCTTATTAGTGGGTCTTGATTTTTAACTTAGCGTATTGCCATCTAACTATGAGACTATGTGTTCAATTCTCCTTTGCAACAGTTAGATATGGGTGATGTGTTGTGTGGAGTTTCCACACATCTCGGCCCGTGAGGAATCCTGATGCTGCCATCGCTCCAGGTTCCTGGTACTAGAACTGTACCTACCCGGGGGCTGCTTCTTTGCAGACTTCTTTTTCGGGGAAAGAAATCAGCTTTCCCCTTACTGAAGTTGCTGTTGTGCAGTTTCTTTTATTTGTAGCAAAACCAAATCCTAACACATAGAGCTGCTTAACTCTATCAATGTTAGACAATACTTTCACAGTTATTCTTCTTTATAGATTGAAAGTAAACCTATAATATAGGTAGAGGAGAGATTATAATCTCCATTTTATAGACAAGGAAATGGAGACTCAGGAGAGGTGAGTATCTTGTCCAAAGTCAGAAGGCTTTCAAGCGCAGAAGCAAATCGGGCATTCATCTCTTAATCTTATTTTCCACTCTATCTTGGAGTCTCTCTGGCCTGCAGAAATTAGCTTGCTAGCATCTTCATTGTGCAAATAATATTTAATATTTAGTGACCATTGCTATGTGCCAGGCATTACGGTAAGTTATTCAGCTTGGAGCCGAATAGTTCCATGGAGTAGGTACTCTTTGTGGGTCTGAATCCCAGGACTCTGGGATCATGACCTGAGCTGAAGGCAGAGGCTTTAACCACCCCCCCCCCACCTAAATGTTCTCCTTTAGAGATGAGAGAAGTGAAACTAATGACAAGGTGATGAATGGCGAGGTTGTGACTTGCTGGAGGCAGATTGGCTTTAGAATATGAGAGCTTCATGTGGAGCCTCTAAACAGGTGAAAGAAAGGGCCTCGCGGTGGATGAACTGTGGTTTCTTCTGAACGAGGATGAAACACACTGCCTTAGTCCCCTTGCACCACTATAACAAAATTCCAGAGCTGGGGTGACTTGTAAACCACAAACACACTTTCTCACCCTTCTGGAGGATGGAAGCGTGAGGTCCTGGTGTGGGCAGTTTTCGTGTTCAGTCAGGGTCCACTTCCTACACAACCGTCTTTCTGCTCTAAGCGACGATCTCTCTGGGATTTCTTTTACAAGGGAGCTAATCCCATTCATGAGGGCTGCATTCTCATGACCCAATCACCTCCCCAAACCCACACCTCTTAATAGCATCGGCGTGGGCATTAGATTTACAACATGAGTTTGGAAATTCAGACATTTCACAAACACTCAGACTATAACGTATATACTGCATTATAATTCCCAATATTGAGAGTGTTCGTTTGGAAGGACTTTCTTACCATCAATGCCAAGAAAAAGTCTAACTCTTTCAAGAGTTTTGTAATTATTCACTTGTTTGAGATGGGCAGGACTCTAAGGTAAAGGATGGGTTTTTCCTCCTAATCCTAGGATGTTTTAATCTTTTTTGAGTTAATGAAGTTTTTAGATCAAATAGGTAGCAATCTAGAATGTGAGGAGAATGGGAAGATATGTGTGTTGTTGAATTACATAGCTAGAGAGGACCAAATAGAAAAAGCATAAAGTGAAATTAAATTTATACATGTTTGTATTGTACCTAGACAATGCCTCGCCTGTAGTTGGCCCTCAGTAAACATAGCAGCAATTACCCAGTTGGTCCTCGGATGTTGTGCTGTGTGGCATATATCTTGCTTGTCTGACTAATTTTTTGTTTGCTTAACCTTCATTTCAACTTCTAACAGTACTTCCAACAAGAACCACAGTGAGTGACTGAAGGACATTCAGTCAGACCACTGATGTTCAGGCCTATGTAATACACACAGTGACAGGAGCAGCTAGGAGCCCAAAGGATAGGATTCACTTCTTTTGAAAAGTAAAGCGTGGGTATTTCAATGTGACTGAGCATCATGCAGAAATGTTGCTCCCATTAGAAATGTGACTTCGTGTGTTGTATTGGCCTCCTGGACTCTTAAGATTTGCTGCGACATGAAGGGCCATAAAGTCTATATGTATGATTGACTCATTTCCCCCTTATTTACATTGGAGAAGTTTCTTTCACTGGAGAAGGGGAAAAAGAAAACCTCTTTTGTTTCATCTCCAGGATACTCCCAGGAAAAGAGCCTGTGCTTTCAGACAGAATGACAACTTTGCCATCATTTGCTGGCCATTGGCTTCAGGCTTAGTTACTGTGATAAGCTAAAATTTCTCAGTGCAGGACGGAACCCTAATTCTATGATGAGAACAGCATGAAACCAAAACTACATACAGGAAGCCTCACCGAAAAGATGGTTTGCTTGTCTTTATGGGATAGCATCGGCCTTCACAGAAACAGATCTTTGGGGGAACTTTATCCCATGGCAATCTGAAAAGTTACAGGTGCGTCATAGCCATTGCTATGGAGATAGCAAGGCTAAAGGAAGCCTTGACAGTCCAATCTTCCCTAGACGGCTGCTAGTGAGTTCTCCCAAAAGGTGAGCGCTACTGTAAGGCAGGAATGCAAATTCTCTTTGGGGAAAAGAAAAAGGGTGGAATTGTATTTAGCATAGAGAATGCTTGAGTGGTTTATAACCTGCTTCTCAAGGAGAACAGGAGTCTAGAAGGAGCAGACAGCCAAGAAGTTAGCAATGCAAATCAAATCTGCCTTTTTAGATTAGCTCAGGAGTAGTCATTTAAAAGAGAAATGAATAGAGGGCTGGGGGTGGGGTGCAGGAGAGAAAGAGAGAGGAACTCCGATGTTTTAGCAAGGAAGGCAATCCCCTCCCCAGGTGGGAGACAGACAAAGATTTTGATACAATGTGAAATCATGGAGCCTAGAGCTATACAGATACATAGGGGTTGTTGCTAAGGCCTGAGAGATGTTGCTAAGGATTTCTTGTTTTGAAGCCATAAAGGAGGAAAAAAGGAATCCTAATACTTCAGGATTAGTGAGATCGGTACCAACTTCTGTCTCCGCCAGAGAGTCTCAAGTGGTAATGTGCAGACTTCCCCTGGGGGGAGAATCAAAAGTTTCAGATCATGTAGTTCACAAAGCGACTCAAAAATCCTTCAGTGATATCCCATTGCTTAGAAATAAAATCCACTCTCTATCACGGCCCCTAGGGCTGAGCACCAGCTTGTTCCAACACTCCCCCCCACCCCCAGCCCCTTCTCCTTCCCTCTCCTCTCATTGTGGCCCAGAATGAACCAGGCTGTCCATCTTCCTCCTGGACTCCCTCCAGCTGCCTCTGCCTGGATGACACATACAGTGACACCCTCATCCCTGGGTCTGTGCTTGTCACCTCCCTCTGAAGATTCCCCTCCCCTACCCCCAGGGGCCTCCCTGATTACTCACTTTCTCATCACTCAGCCTGAGTTACAACCTGCAATTACTGGGTTTATTCATTTGTTTGTGCATCTTTGAATGGTTATCCACTCAAATGCTTACTCATTCAGGCAATATTTCCTGAGCCTACCAGGTGCCTAGAACAACACGTGCTTTTAGGGTTTATCAGGAAACAAAACACACCGAGAGTCCCACCCTTGGGAACCTGACAGGAGAGAGGGGAGAGCACAATAAATAAAGAAAGTACCTAGTATGTCCCATGGCAACATTTATAAGCTTTAAGGCAGGGAAGGCCTGGTGGGGGGTGAGGGGTGTGGGGGGGGTAAGGGACTGCAATTTGAGCAGATTTTGTCCTACTTCAGGTCCAGGGCACAGCGCAGTGTGGATCAAATGTGGGAGACAGAGTGTGAGGGAGGGAAGAGAAATAGCAGACACACAACCCAGGCATCTTTCCAAAATTCCACCACACCTGTAATCATGGTCACATCCTACAGAATTTGCTGGAGGGGAAAAAGTAGAGAAGTGCTGCCTTACACATCCTCTGCACCTTCATGAAATACACTTGTTTGGGTGCTGTTCCTCTGCTATATAGTTCAGGATTTTCTTGCGCCGATGATGGAACGATGCCATAGCTCACCAGGCAGCATGATATCAAATATGGACGTCAATCCTAAGACGCATCTTGATTTAAGACACATTAAAATGAGAAAATGATCTTTTAACCAAAGAACTATTTTAATTATATCCTTAGAAGAGATGAGTGGAGAAACCATGATTTTAATTTGGATTTTAGCCAAAGCACTTGCCTTGTAATTCAAGGCACCAGAAACCTGTTGCCTCTAGGCAATAAACAGTCATTACAGGAGAGAGTGCTGAAGGAGGGAGAGACAGCCTTGGTGCTTTTCATGATGACTCCTAGAGTGCTAATGGCAGGTGTTTGAGGTCCCAATGTGTTACCAAACGGCCTAAGAATGCTATGCAGGAACCCCGCCACTGCAACATAACGTGAAGTTTTCCAGTGGATGGGAGTTTTAGACACTAAATCATAAAGAAGAACTTGAGCAGAGAGCAATGCTTATTACAGAAAAATCCCAGTGTGTTTGCATTTTTAAAAAAATTTTTAATTAAAATTTTCAATTTTTTTATAAACATATAATGTATTTTTAGCCCAGGGGGTACAGGTCTGTGAATTGCCAGGTTTACAAGTGTGTTTGCATTTAATGTGTCCCTTTTGCATTTAAAATCGGGGTGATCATCTCCAGAAATGTGTACGATAAGTAAGCCAATAACTGACTCTCCCTTCCTACCAAATGCCACCCCAACAACGAAGCGATTGATTTGCTCCCGGAGTAACAGGCCTTGACTGCCTAGACAGGAAGCAAACAGACCACAAAATGTATCCTTAACATGGCAGTGTTTATTTCTCAGGATCAAAAATTATTATAATAAGCTCTAAGAGAATGTTCACATAGTTTGCGTGTCTTCCAATTTGGTTGTATTGAATATGGCTTTTACTATGCCACTGATATTGGTCTCCAAGTCTTTCATTGTAATGGCATTCAGCTTGTACTTCCTTTGGATTTTTTAATTATTCAGGCTCAATGGAGAAGGCTATTAATTATTCAATTAATCCATCTCTCTGGTAAAATGCTCTTTGGATCCTTATTATGCATTTTGCTACCTAGTTAGACATAATTAGCCAAATAAATAATAACTCTGTTTTTTAGGAACCATTCATGCATAACCTTGATTTCAAGAATGGATTTGTAAGCATAATATTATTATGTGCAACAAGACTGCTAACGTCACAGTCTGATAGTGCATTCATCATATGTGACCAGGGGTAGTTTTTTAGAGACTATACAGGCTGAAAGGTGGCCCACACTCTTCCCAACCTAGCAAAGCTTCCACGTTTTTCCACCTACCCGATCAATCAATAATGTTTTAATAACTTAGGGGGCTGTTATAAGTCATCCATGACATGGCCAAAATATTTCATTGTAGAGCCAAAAGAGGATCATACTTGAACCGGGCACCTCTGGCACACATTTCAGGATCCTCCAAGGCCATTGCTGTGGGGGCTCTGACCATGTCTCGCTGGTGTTGAAGTCCCACGTGTGCATGCCTCTGCACAATGTTCTCCCCCGCTGCTGTGGGGCCTGCTTGAGACTGTGGTACACAATCCAGAGATGGTGTGGGAGATGTAGGGGAGGGTCCTGCCTCCACTCTCTGCAGAAGACAGTTCTGAGACACATTTCCTAAGGATCTACCAAAGACTCAAGCCGAGGGCACCTGGGTGGCTCAGTTGGTTAAGAGTCCAGCTCTTGATTTTGGCCCAGGTCATGATCTCAAAGTCAGGAGATCAAGCCCTACATTGAACTCCGCACTATGCTTGGAGCCTGTTTAAGATGTTCTCTTTCCCTCTCCCTGTGCCCCTTCTGCGTGCTCTCTCTCTCTCAAAAAAAAAAAAAAAAAAAAAAAAAAGATTCAAACTAGACAGAGCTTCAGTAGTGCAAGCCCTTGGAGAAGATGTTCCATGAGATAAACTAGCCATGTGCAAGCCTTTGTCTCAGACTCTGTTTGTGAGGGAGTCCAGGCAACTCTATATGGTTTATGTCTTTCTACAGTGGCAAACTCTTCATTTTCTCTTCAAAGTCCAAACTAAAACAATCCTGATGGAAAATCTCTAACCCCATATATAGCCTGGTAAAATGCTAAAAACAGCCCCAAGAATCAGAAAAGAGCGGTCTGGGCCCTTACTTTTCTGTGAATATATGCACTGGGCCTCTGCCAGCGGCTGGCTCTCTGCCACGGTGGGTGCACAGGGGAGTGTGAGCTGAAGTCTGCCTCGGGCCACCCTCTCCCAGGCATCTCCTTAGAGGACATGCATAGAGGACCAGAGTCAAAGGTCAAGTTTCCAGTTTCAGCTCTAAGTTATGCGATTTTACTATTGTTACCTGTATTAGATATTATGCGCAAACAAAATAATAATTCCCCTCTTGTAGTACTGAAAGCAATCACATCACTTTGCCTGCGCAGGTCCCACTGGGCTGGGAAGCTGTGGTAACCCCTCAGGCCTGGGGTTCCGGACCAGCTTTCCCCATCACGACATCCCGCCTTCCAGCAGCATTTCCTCCAAGTGGTCTGAAGAGGCAGTCCGGAGGGGAAGCAGGCAGCTGCTGGCTTGGCTGGACCATTCTCCCTGGAGCCAGTAGGTGGTGCTGGGGCAGCACGGGACCCCGGGCTACACGGGGGCTTCGCACTTAGCACTTGCAGCACAAGTCTTCCTTAGACATTAAACAGGCAGTGAGTTTTGTAATCCTTTGCATGTTGTAACTAAAAATCTCCAGTGCTTTTGTCTTGAACTCATTTCTAACTTTATTCATCCCAAAAGTTCAAAATAGTTTCAAAACCTACCAAACCAGAGGCCTTGTCTTATTTACCTTTGTGGATCGAGACCTAACAACTTAGTAGAAGCTCTAGAAATGCTTCTGAAATAAACAAAGCATCTACATAGCTAAATCATTTATAGATGAATAAGCCAAGATTCTGCGGGGCAAAGTGGTTTGTTCAAGACCACACCAACAGCCTTTGACCAGCCCCACACTAGACCCGGGGCTCCAGAAGTTCTTTCTGTTGTCCCACACCACCTAGCTGCTGCTTCTGAAAAGCGCCCGATTATTCTCTTTATTTTATTATTGTTTTTGAAACATTTTTGAAAGTTTTTTAAGCGTTATGAATTTAATATATCAATCAATGAGAAAGTTTGGCTCCATGTACAGAGAAATTCGGCTTATAGGCATATCTGTTTATTAATACGTATTTGGGATATTTAATTTAAAAAGAAATCTTCGTGTCAAGGTTCAAAAACTTCAATTTCCATCTATTTCAAATTATTCAGCACGGCATCATTATACACAGCAGGAAAATTGTATGATAGCAAAACTTCCTTTATCCAAATTTAGCGGGGGTACGTACAATAAGCTAATTAAAAATGTGAACTCAGCAAATCTTACTTTTATAGTCCTCAAAACATTTTTGGAAAATGTTAACCATTTTGGATGGATAGCTTTCTTAAATATAGTATATATTTCTTGCCAAATATGGCAAGAAATATGGCATTTAATCTAAGTGATCTGTTATGGCTGAGAGTCCCCACTGAACTTGTTTTGCCCTGTGCAATGATGCCATCCGGGGCGTCGGAGGTCAGTTTTGACAACCAGCCCTCTTTGTCGTGACCGTTAAAGACTCTGGGCAACCTTACTCATTTTAGTTCTTGTTTCTGCACATTTGGGTTTCTTGTCTTCTCCTTATGAGCATTCTGTCTGTTCTGCTTCTCCCTGTTGTATCTGGCTTTCTCCTGCCTCTGTCTCTAATGGCTTTCTTCACACTGTCCACAGTCACCCAAAGCTAAACACACACACACACACACACACACACACACACACACACACACACACAGCTGATTCCAATTTATTGTGGATTGGGAAATAATTATCGTAAAACTAAAATAAAAGCAAAACCCTGAAACTGTTGCCTTGCATTAGAACACGGTACAAGAAATCTTGATTTGTGATTTGTGATTTGTGTGAGTATGAGTTCTGTGCCCAATTCCAATGGTTGCGGGGGGGTTCCAAACCACTAAACTATGCTCAGACATCAGCTGGGTGTCCCACAATTCAATTCAATAGCAATACCATCTATCTGGACAGAGTGTCAGATCTCTCAGGTTAAGGGCTTAGTCATATGGGACTGCCTCCCTACACATACACACACACACACACACACACACACACACACACACACACACTCTTCAGATGTCAGCTGCAAGTTCAGGTTATCACCTGGGCTCCTGACTCCCTGGTAATGGATGGGAGGCTCCAGTGACCCCTTCCTTAGGTTTAATTAATTTGCTAGAGTGGCTCATGGAATTCAGAGAAACATGGTACTTATTGGATTAACAGTCGATTCAAAAAGCATGGAACTCAGGAACATCCAGATAGAAGAGATATGCAGGAAAAGGTAAGAGTGTGGAGCTCCCAGGCTCCCTCTCCAAGCAGCCACTCTCCCCACTCTCTGGCTGTTTACCAACCCAGAAGCCCTTTAAACCTTGTCCTTTGGGGTTTCTATAGAGGCCTTGTTACATAGGCATAATGGTGAAATCACTGGCCTTTGGTGATGGAACTCAATCTCCAGCCCCTGACCCCTCAATCTCCATCCTTAGGTGCTTTCCAAAAGTCACCTCATTAACATAAACTTGGGTGTGGGTGAAAGGGGTTTGTTATAAATATTAAGATACTTTATGGTTCTTTTTTTTTTATTTTTTTATTTTTTTCAGCATAACAGTATTCATTATTTTTGCACCACACCCAGTGCTCCATGCAATCCGTGCCCTCTACAATACCCACCACCTGGTGCCCCCAACCTCCCACTCCCCACCCCTTCAAAATTCTCAGATCGTTTTTCAGAGTCCATAGTCTCTCATGGTTCACCTCCCCTTCCAATTTCTCTCAACTCCCTTCTCCTCTCCATCTCCCCTTGTCCTCCATGCTATTTGTTATGCTCCACAAATAAGTGAAACCATATGATAATTGACTCTCTCTGCTTGAC
This sequence comes from Lutra lutra, assembly GCF_902655055.1. Lineage (NCBI taxonomy): Eukaryota > Metazoa > Chordata > Mammalia > Carnivora > Mustelidae > Lutra > Lutra lutra. Next base: position 56,652,851 of record NC_062289.1, on the reverse strand, counting down.
TTATTTCACTCAGCATAATCTCTTCCAGTCCCGTCCATGTTGCTACAAAACTTGGGGATTCATCCTTTCTTTCTTTTTTTTTTTTTTTTTTTTTTTTTTTACAGCTTTATAAACATATATTTTTATCCCCAGGGGTACAGGTCTGCGAATCGCCAGGTTTACACACTTCACAACACTCACCATAGCACATACCCTCCCCGATATCCATAACGCCACCCCCTCTCCCAACCCCCTCCCCCCATCAACCCTCAGTTTGTTTTGTGAGATTAAGAGTCACTTATGGTTTGTCTCCCTCCCAATCCCATCTTGCTTCATTTACTCTTCTCCTACCCCCTCAACCCCCCATGTTGCATCTCCTCTCCCTCATATCAGGGAGATCATATGATAGTTGTCTTTCTCCGATTGACTTATTTCGCTAAGCATGATACCCTCTAGTTCCATCCACGTCGTTGCAAATGGCAAGATTTCATTTCTTTTGATGGCTGCATAGTATTCCATTGTGTATATATACCACATCTTCTTTATCCATTCGTCTGTAGATGGACATCTAGGTTCTTTCCATAGTTTGGCTATTGTAGACATTGCTGCTATAAACATTCGGGTGCACGTGCCCCTTCGGATCACTACGTTTGTATCTTTAGGGTAAATACCCAGCAGTGCAATTGCAGGGTCATAGGGTAGTTCTATTTTCAACATTTTGAGGAACCTCCATGCTGTTTTCCAGAGTGGTTGCACCAGCTTGCATTCCCACCAACAGTGTAGGAGGGTTCCCCTTTCTCCGCATCCTCGCCAGCATCTGTCATTTCCTGACTTGTTAATTTTAGCCATTCTGACTGGTGTGAGGTGATATCTCATGGTGGTTTTGATTTGTATTTCCCTGATGCCGAGTGATATGGAGCACTTTTTCATGTGTCTGTTGGCCATCTGGATGTCTTCTTTGCAGAAATGTCTGTTCATGTCCTCTGCCCATTTCTTGATTGGATTATTTGTTCTTTGGGTGTTGAGTTTGCTAAGTTCTTTATAGATTTTGGACACTAGCCCTTTATCTGATATGTCGTTTGCAAATATCTTCTCCCATTCTGTCAGTTGTCTTTTGGTTTTGTTCACTGTTTCCTTTGCTGTGCAAAAGCTTTTGATCTTGATAAAATCCCAAAAGTTCATTTTTGCCCTTGCTTCCCTTGCCTTTGGTGATGTTCCTAGGAAGATGTTGCTGCGGCTGACGTCGAAGAGGTTGCTGCCTGTGTTCTCCTCAAGGATTTTGATGGATTCCTTTCTCACATTGAGATCCTTCATCCATTTTGAGTCTATTTTCGTGTGTGGTGTAAGGAAATGATCCAATTTCATTTTTCTGCATGTGGCTGTCCAATTTTCCCAACACCATTTATTGAAGAGGCTGTCTTTGTTCCATTGGACATTCTTTCCTGCTTTGTCGAAGATGAGTTGACCATAGAGTTGAGGGTCCATTTCTGGGCTCTCTATTCTGTTCCATTGATCTATGTGTCTGTTTTTGTGCCAGTACCATGCTGTCTTGATGATGACAGCTTTGTAATAGAGCTTGAAGTCCGGAATTGTGATGCCACCAACTTTGGCTTTCTTTTTCAATATTCTTTTGGCTATTCGAGGTCTTTTCTGGTTCCATATAAATTTTAGGATGATTTGTTCCATTTCTTTGAAAAAAATGGATGGTACTTGGATAGGAATTGCATTAAATGTGTAGATTGCTTTAGGTAGCATAGACATTTTCACAATATTTATTCTTCCAATCCAGGAGCATGGAACATTTTTCCATTACTTTGTGTCTTCCTCAATTTCTTTCATGAGTACTTTATAGTTTTCTGAGTATAGATTCTTAGTCTCTTTGGTTAGGTTTATTCCTAGGTATCTTATAGTTTTGGGTGCAATTGTAAAAGGGATTGACTCCTTAATTTCTCTTTCTTTTGTCTTGTTGTTGGTGTAGAGAAATGCAACTGATTTCTGTGCGTTCATTTTATATCCTGACACTTTACTGAATTCCTGTACAAGTTCTAGCAGTTTTGGAGTGGAGTCTTTTGGGTTTTCCACATATAGTATCATATCATCTGCGAAGAGTGATAGTTTGACTTCTTCTTTGCCGATTCGGATGCCTTTAATTTCCTTTTGTTGTCTGATTGCTGAGGCTAGGACTTCTAGTACTATGTTGAATAGCAGTGGTGATAACGGACATCCCTGCCGTGTTCCTGACTTTAGCGGAAAAGCTTTCAGTTTTTCTCCACTGAGAATGATATTTGCGGTGGGTTTTTCATAGATGGCTTTGATAATATTGAGGTATGTGCCGTCTATCCCTACACTTTGAAGAGTTTTGATCAGGAAGGGATGCTGTACTTTGTCAAATGCTTTTTCAGCATCTATGGAGAGTATCATATGGTTCTTGTTCTTTCTTTTATTAATGTGTTGTATCACATTGATTGATTTGCGGATGTTGAACCAGCCTTGCAGCCCTGGAATAAATCCCACTTGGTCGTGGTGAATAATCCTTTTAATGTACTGTTGAATCCTATTGGCTAGAATTTTGGCGAGAATTTTTGCATCTGTGTTCATCAAGGATATTGGTCTGTAGTTCTCTTTTTTGTTGGGATCCTTGTCTGGTTTTGGGATCAAGGTGATGCTGGCCTCATAAAATGAGTTTGGAAGTTTTCCTTCTATTGCTATTTTTTGGAACAGTTTCAGGAGAATAGGAATTAGTTCTTCTTTAAATGTTTGGTAGAATTCCCCCGGGAAGCCGTCTGGCCCTGGGCTTTTGTTTGTTTGGAGATTTTTGATGACTGTTTCAATCTCCTTACTGGTTATGGGTCTGTTCAGGCTTTCTATTTCTTCCTGGTTCAGTTGTGGTAGTTTATATGTCTCTAGGAATGCATCCATTTCTTCCAGATTGTCAAATTTGTTGGCGTAGAGTTGCTCATAGTATGTTCTTATCATTGTCTGTATTTCTTTGGTGTTCGTTGTGATCTCTCCTCTTTCATTCATGATTTTATTTATTTGGATCCTCTCTCTTTTCTTTTGATAAGTCTGGCCAGGGGTTTATCGATCTTATTAATTCTTTCAAAGAACCAGCTCCTAGTTTCCTTGATTTTTTCTATTATTTTTTTGGTTTCTATTTCATTGATTTCTGCTCTGATCTTTATGATTTCTCTTCTCCTGCTGGGTTTAGGCTTTCTTTCTTGTTCTTTCTCCAGCTCCTTTAGGTGTAGGGTTAGGTTGTGTACCTGAGACCTTTCTTGTTTCTTGAGAAAGGCTTGTACCGCTATATATTTTCCTCTCAGGACTGCCTTTGTTGTGTCCCACTGATTTTGAACCGTTGTGTTTTCATTATCATTTGTTTCCATGAATTTTTTCAATTCTTCTTTAATTTCCTGGTTGACCCATTCATTCTTTAGAAGGATGCTGTTTAGTCTCCATGTATTTGGGTTCTTTCCAAATTTCCTCTTGTGATTGAGTTCTAGCTTCAGAGCATTGTGGTGTGAAAATATGCAGGGAATGATCCCAATCTTTTGATACTGGTTGAGACCTGATTTAGGACCGAGGATGTGACCTATTCTGGAGAATGTTCCATGTGCACTAGAGAAGAATGTGTATTCTGTTGCTTTGGGATGAAATGTTCTGAATATATCTGTCATGTCCATCTGGTCCAGTGTGTCATTTAAGGCCTTGATTTCCTTGTTGATCTTTTGCTTGGATGATCTGTCCATTTCAGTGAGGGGAATGTTAAAATCCCCTACTATTATTGTATTATTGTCGATGTGTTTCTTTGATTTTGTTATTAATTGGTTTATATAGTTGGCTGCTCCCACGTTAGGGGCATAGATATTTAAAATTGTTAGATCTTCTTGTTGGACAGTTCCTTTGAGTATGATATAGTGTCCTTCCTCATCTCTTATTATAATCTTTGGCTTAAAATCTAATTGATCTGATATAAGGATTGCCACTCCTGCTTTCTTCTGATGTCCATTAGCATGGTAAATTCTTTTCCACCCCCTCACTTTAAACCTGGAGGTGTCTTCGGGTGTAAGATGAGTTTCTTGTAGGCAACATATAGATGGTTTTTGTTTTTTTATCCATTCTGATACCCTGTGTCTTTTGATTGGGGCATTTAGCCCATTAACATTCAGGGTAAGTATTGAGAGATATGAATTTAGTGCCATTGTATTGCCTGTAAGGTGACTGTTATTGTATATTGTCTCTGTTTCTTTCTGATCTACTACTTTGAGGGTCTCTCTTTGCTTAGAGGACCACTTTCAATATTTCCTGTAGAGCTGGTTTGGTATTTGCAAATTCTTTCAGTTTTTGTTTGTCCTGGAAGCTTTTAATCTCTCCTTCTATTTTCAATGATAGCCTAGCTGGATATAGTATTCTTGGCTGCATGTTTTTCTCATTTAGTACTCTGAATATATCATGCCAGCTCTTTCTGGCCTGCCAGGTCTCTGTGGATAAGTCTGCTGCCAATCTAATATTTTTACCATTGTACGTTACAGACTTCTTTTCCTGGGCTGCTTTCAGGATCTTTTCTTTGTCACTAAGACTTGTCAATTTTTCTATTAGGTGACGGGGTGTGGACCTATTCTTATTGATCTTGAGGGGGGTTCTCTGAACCTCCTGGATTTTGATGCTTGTTCCCTTTGCCATATTGGGGAAATTCTCTCCAATAATTCTCTCCAATATACCTTCTGCTCCCCTCTCTGTTTCCTTTTCTTGTGGAATCCCAATTATTCTAATGTTGTTTCGTCTTATGGTGTCACTTATCTCTCGAATTCTCCCCTCGTGGTCCAGTAGCTGTTTGTCCCTCTTTTGCTCAGCTTCTTTATTCTCTGTCATTTGGTCTTCTATATCGCTAATTCTTTCTTCTGCCTCATTTATCCTAGCCGTCAGAGCCTCCATTTTTGATTACACCTCATTAATAGCTTTTTTGATTTCAACTTGGTTAGATTTTAGTTCTTTTATTTCTCCAGAAAGGGCTTTTATATCTCCCGAGAGGGTTGCTTTAATATCTTCCATGCCTTTTTCAAGCCCGGCTAGGACCTTGAGAATCATCATTCTGAACTCTATATCTGACATATTACCAATGTCTGTATTGATTAGGTCCCTAGCCTTTGGTATTGCCTCTTGTTCTTTTTTTTGTTGTGAATTTTTCAGCCTTGTCATTTTGTCCAGATAAGAGTTTATGAAGGAGCAAGTAAAATACTAAAAGGGTGGCAACAACCCCAGGAAAATATGCTTTAGCCAAATCAGAAGAGATCCTGAATTGTGAGGGGGGAGAAAGGGGATAAAAAGGGGTTCAGAAAGAAAGAAAAAAAAAAACTATTAAAAAAAAGAAAGCCGATAAAGAAAAAATATAAAAAGAGGAAAAAATATATATATATTAGATAAACTATTTAAAAAACGTTAAAAAAAGAAAACGGTAAAAGTTAAAAAAAATTTAGCAGAAGAAGAGAAAAAGAAAAAAAAATTGAAAAAGAAAAAAAAATTAAATTAACTGCAAGGCTAAAAAATCATGGGGAGAAAGCCATGAGTTCCGTGCTTTGCTTTCTTCTCCTCTGGAATTCCGCCGTTCTCCTTGGTAGGTGAACTTGGTCCTGGCTGAGTTTCCCATTGATCTTCTGGGGGAGGGGCCCGTTGTAGTGATTCTCAAGCGTCTTTGCCCCAGGCGGAGTTGCACCGCCCTTACCCGGGGCCGCGCTGAGTCATCCGCTCCGGTTCGCTTTCGGGAGCTTTTGTTCCCTGAGCGCTTTCCGTAGAGTCCGGAGGATGGGAATGAAGATGGCGGCCTCCCGGTCTCCGGCCCGGAGGAGCCGAGAGCCCGGGGCACCACTCCTCAGTGCGCCCTCAGAGAATAGCGCCAAATGACTCCCGTCACCCTGGCCTCCGGCCGCGCTCCGAGCTGACCGAGCCTGCGACCGGTTCAAGGCAACCCTGAGCTGAGAGTCACTCCTCGGCTCTGTCTCTGCAGCTGGCTTCCCCGTTCTAATACCGGTAAGCTCTGTGACACTGAGACACCCCCGATCCTTCTGCGACCCTGCGGGACCTGAGGCCGCGCTTACCCGGCCTGGGCTTCACCCCAGTAAGCCTCTGGAGCGATGTCCCTCAGCGGAACAGACTTTTAAAAGTCCTGATTTTGCTCCGTTGCTCTGCCGCTCGCCGGGAGCCGGCCCCTCCCCCCGCGGTCTATCTTCCCGTCGCTTTGGATTCACTTCTCCGCCAGTCCTACCTTGCAGAAAGTGGTTGATTTTCTGTTTCTGGAATTGCTGTTCTTCTTCTCTTCAATCTCCCGTTGGATTTGTAGGTGTTTGCAATCTTTAGATAAGCTATTTAGCTGATCTCCCGCTACCCGAAGTAGTCTCAGCCTGCTACTTCTCCGCCATCTTGACTCCTCCCCGATACTTTATGGTTCTTAACACTTAGGAAAGTCCAAAGTTTTTTTTTTTTCCTTTTTTAAGATTTTATGTATTTATCTGACAGTGAGAGAGATAGAGAGCATGAGCAAGGGGAGAAAAGCAAGGGTAGAGGGAAAAGCAGACTCCCCACTGAGGAGGGTGCCTGATGAGGGACTCGATCCCAGGACACTGGGATCATGAACTGAGCCAAAGGCAGACACTTAACTGACTAAGCCACCCAGGCATCCCAGAATATTCCAGGGGTTTTAAGAGCCCTGCCAGAGGGGCGCCTGGGTGGCTCAGTGGGTTAAAGCCTCTGCCTTCAGCTTGGGTCATGATCTCGAGTCCTGGGATCGAGCCCCGCATCAGGCTCTCCACTCAGCAGCAAGCCTGCTTCCTCCTCACTCTCTGCCTGCTTGTGATCTCTGTCTGTCAAATACATAAATAAAACCTTAAAAAAAAAAAAAAAGAGCCCTGCCAGACATGGGGAAGAAGAGCAGACACAGACTTCTTATTCTACATCACAACATCACAGATCACCTGCTTCAGAGTGTGGAGACTTTGGGGTTGACCATGCCCTATGCAGTGAGATTGCTTGGCAAACAGCTTCCAGTTTTGGGAGGTTTCCAGTTTCCTTGTATATGATGTTTCATGTGCTTGGCATATCCACTTAGCTCATTTTTGACTTTGGTGAGCTCTTGCCTAAACATTTGTAAAACGCAACACACCAGTGGAGAGACAGCTTACATGCCAGCAATGACTGTGTGAGTTTTGAGACCTTAAAAGAAAGAAAATCTGACAATTTTCAAGGAAAAGAAACTAAGCAATATTTACTTGCCACAGTCTGGGAGAAAAGCCAGTATTTTAGGGGTAGCTATCTCAAGAGCCTCAGTTTTAGAGAAGGAGCTGGGAGTCAAGGTTGCTGGCTGAGGACAGGATGTTCTAAAAGTATCCATACTTTCAGGAATGATGAGTAAATGTGTGGCCCGACTCCAAACACCTTCTTTCTGAGCAGGACTTTTCTTTGTCTGAAGACCTATTTGGCTGTTCTATAATTACTGGCCTTTTTATCTTAATTGTAGAACCATGTCTTGTCTTCTTTATTGTGGGGCATGTCACATCCTTGGCTTAATTGCAAAAATTCCCATTTAAAAACAGCCCTATTATTAATGATATTATCCAACCAAACATGCTAAATTGAATATTGTCTATACTGCCCTTGATTTTAAATACTCCAGGGAATATAAAAATCTTTGGAATACCATGATTTCAATATCATACATACACTTAGCTTCTTTGGTCCTTCACTGACTGGTTTTCATCCAACCTTTTCTTCGACTCCTTGTTTAGCCTCTGCATCTTGGCTCTGCCTCCCTCCACCCTCTGATGAGGGGTCTTCCCAATGCATGGCCTCTGGCCCTCTGCCTTCTCTGCCCACAGCCTCTCTGGAAGTACTTTTCCCTGTTCATGACTCCACTAACAATACATGCATACAAAAGATTCCCAAATGTACATCCCATGCCAGCCACCCTCTCTCACCATCCTTTCAAGGACAACCCAATCTTCCCAGCCACCCAATTTTACAATCTAGAATAATCTTTGACTCTGTCAATCCTTCAGTAGCCTTGAGATGTCAGGCAAACAACTTTACATCAACTTAACCTTCAAAATGTTTCCAAATCTTGTATTCTTTGCTACACCTGCCCCCCTACGCTCCACCCCGCCAAGCCTCTGGATAATTGTGCTTGCCTTCTAAATGATCTGTCTGACTTTAGTTTTCCTCTTCTTTAATCCCAACTGCATATCATCTTCAAACTAATTTTTTAAATACACTGTTCTAATTACATGACTTCCCTACTTAATAATCCCCATTGGTTCCTTTTTTAAACTTATAATGTTGAGTATAAATTCCTCTGCCTGCCTGGCCGGGCTATCTCCATTAGCTGGGGGTGTGGGCTCCAGGGTCAGCAAACACAGTTTCATATCCATTTCTGTCACTTGCTATCTGTAAAATAAGGATAATCGTACCTGCCTCTGAGGATTTGGTGAACATTAAATAAGATTTGCAACATCAAGAACAGAACTTGAGGGGCGCCTGGGTGGCTCAGTGGGTTGGGCCGCTGCCTTCGGCTCGGGTCATGATCTCAGGGTCCTGGGATCGAGTCCTGCGTCGGGCTCTCTGCTCAGCAGGGAGCCTGCTTCCCTCTCTCTCTCTCTCTCTCTCTCTCTCTGCCTGCCTCTCTGTCTACTTGTGATCTCTCTCTGTCAAATAAACAAACAAACAAAAAAGAACAGAACTTGAAAGACAGCAAATGTTTCTTTAGAAATATGTGCCATTTCCCACCCAATTTGTTTCTTGATGAGATTGAAAACAGTAACATTATTGACACTGCAACAAACCAGGCAGAACACTTATGAAATATGCTTGAGGAATGGATACATGAGGCTGGGAATGTTCATACGAGTGAGTGTTTGGGAGATGGCACGGTTTCAGAGATAACAAGTTCTACATTAAGACGGTGGCCATGGGTGGCTGAGATGGCAGGAAGTCGGGAGGTCGGTGGTGAGGAAGACTGTGATCCAGGATGACCACAATGATGAGACTATTATGGCCCCAACCTAGGGGTCAGTGTAAGTACCACTAATTGTAGGTATACCAGACGTTGTGTGGCTTCTCAATTGATGCAGTGTGAGGTCCACAATATCACCAACGATCCATTCTAGCCAAGCACTCTAAATTCTATCCATTAACTTTCTAGACACAGTTTCCATTTAGATACAATTCAGGAAACACAGATGTAACAACCATGCAACACAAGACTCAGATCTGCTGTTGGGGGTATAGTTCACCAAGGACCTCTGGACTCACACCGGTATGGCTGCCTTCTTTTTCTCACCTCACACCTGTAAATAGTTGAGAGCTTCTGGGGTCCTAGCATAGGCTCTTCCTGTGAGATGCAGGTGTCCTCTGGTCTGCAGCTTCTGGCTAAGAGCTCTCCATTAGCTCAGCTGGAACGTTAGTTTGTAATCTGTGATGAACTGTAGTCTGTGATTATACTTCCCAATTCCTTCCTTCCCCTTTTCCCTCACAAGACTCAGACCTGCATGCATCATGGTCTGACAGCTCACCAATTTCCCTTCCTCCCTACGATTTATAATTCAAAGGCATATCCATCAATAAGTATTTTACACATCTAATCCCATTTTGACATCTGCTTCTCAGGGGACCAAAACTAACACCAATGGTTCCAGGAGTTTTCCCAAAAATTGAACCATAGGATTGGGGTTGGAGACTGGCACATGTATCTCCTAGTGGACAAAAACAATGTTATTCTGAATGTTATATGAGATGAAGGTAGTCCCTGGTCCAAAGAAGGGCTCAACTACTAAAGATTTTATGGATGATAGCCTGGGAGGAGTGCCAGGGAAGGAGACTATCCTTGTAGGTTGAATTATTCAAGCATTTGAAAAATATCAGGGGTGGGGGAACAATGTCTACAAGGATGGTAGAGTTGGCTGGTTACCGCTAGATTGTACTGCTGCCCTGCAGATGGATAATGGGAGACTGAGGACCAGTAGCAGGCTGAGTGTGAGAAGCAGATGGCCTCTTCAGTAGCTTACAAAGAGGCCCTTGTCTCTTGCAGCAGAAGAGTAGACACAGCTGCATAACAGACACAGGCCCAATAGAAGCACAGAGCTCTGGAGATTCTAAATGCTCAGCCAAAGTCTGTTATGCTAAGGGCAGGGCCGATGGTACACTGGACCCAGCTTTTCCTAGTTCTTCCTACTTTCAGTCTCTTCAGAGCTTAACGTTCAAGGACATCATATTCATATCTGAAATCAGCCACTGTGGGATATTGATACCATGGAAATCAAGAAATACCAAGATTCAGGGGGATTTCCCTCTCTTTACCTGAGATCTGGTTGTTAAACACTACCAGCACACCCGTAGTCAGGGCCTTGGCTGGCAGTGCCTGGGATTCTGAAACATGGGATGGAAACACCTGGATGAAAATTCCAGAAAATGCTGGCTCTGCAGACCACGTGAACACTTAGAGGTTGCAGAGAGGGCCCACCCTTCACTAGGAAGAGCCAGTGTGTCCCCGTGCTCAAAGACGCTGTAGAGGTCTTCCATCTGCAAAGCAGCAGGTATTGCTTCCACTTTCTCTTCCAGACTCCAGGCCTCTAATCAGGACTAAATCTATCTGGGAGTGTATTGGACCAGACAAGTGAAGAAGAATATACATGGAAGGAAGGAGTTGTAAGAATTACCTGCAGTGCCCTGATAGGAGCAGGGGGAGTGGGAGGTACCCCTGGCACTGGGTTTTTGAAGATGCTTGATCAAGGGGAACAGAATTTAAGACTAGATAAGCAAAAATTTATTTGAGTGGGGACACAGGACGTAAAACCCTGGCAAGGACCCCAGGGAGGGCTGCCAGATAAGATAAAAGAATGTTTTGTGCAACATTTGAGATATACTTATACTGTAAAGTATTTGTTGTTTATCTGAAAGTCAGTCCTAACCCCAAGAGATGGGCAAACTTGCTGCTAGGGGAGTTCTTTGGAGCCTGGAGAGTGATGGCCAACTCTAAGTGAAGTGGGAATGCCTGAGTTGTCCTGGCAGAAGGTAGAAGAAATAGGCTGAGGGAAGTGAGCGTGCTGGAATGCATGTTATGAGGCCGGAAAACCCTCCAGGAGACTGTGTTCCACAGGTGGACTGCAGGCACGCTCCATCCATTGAGGTCATTGGCAATGCCCTGATGCGAGGGCAGTGACGTCACGAGGAAGTTCAGAGGTGCTCCTCTGCTGGCTGGGGTGATGGCAGGAAAGGCAGGCCGGGAGCTGAGCTCATGCGCCTCCTTAGTGGTGATGGAGCCCCAAAGTGACAGAGGCCAAGCTGCCGTCTTACAGATGGTGGGCTGCAATTTCTCTGACAACCAAGGACAGATGACCAAGGGGACTTGTGGAGATATTGGCATAAGATAATGAGGGAACCCAGAATTTGCATTCTCAGATGCATTCATAAATGCAGCCAGACAGACATGCACAAAAATAATACTTAGAGCATTTTTCTAACAGTAGAATAATGCAAAAAGCCTAAATACCTAGGGCTAGTTACATAAATTTTGCATTCAACTCTAGAATGGACTCATTACCTGGAATCAGCTTGGAGTCTATGTGTTGAAGAAAAGATCTCCACAATGCAGTGTTGAGTGAAAACAGAAAGTAGTGAAAGAGTGTTGATGTGTTTATTCACTTTGAGACAATTTACCTAACCGATGGGTGGACTTTTCTGTATATATGTTATACTTGGGAAAAAGTATACTAATAAACTGAAATTGTGAATAGCATGATCTCCTTTTATAAAAGCAAACATCTATGTGAGCATGCAGATACATGCATGTATATTATTACATGTGCACAGGAGATGTCTGTGCTTGTGTGTCCATATGTGTACATGTTTGTGTAAAGAGGCAGGCAGGAGTCCATGTGTGTATGTGTGACACGTGCCTATGCAGGGACACGTACATAGATGTGCAAGTGGATGGCTGAGGGGCTGCATTCTGGGGTATCCCTCATTTGAACTTTGATTGACCATTTCTATTCTTCTTATATTTAGAAGATAAATTTTATAGTTCTCAAGGATGTTCCCAAGGATGGAGAACTGTGGTCAGGAATTGGTACTGGAGGAATATGGAGGGGCGCTTACTCTGACTCTCAGCTTTTAGTCTGAGAATCTAAACACCCTGTGTGTGGGACAACTGAAGGACGTTACTGTCTCCAGAGGACAAGACAGGCTTCAATTAAGGCAAGGTGGCAGGGGGAATGTTTAGAGAAGGACTGGAGGAATTTGCTGATCCCTGAGTGGAAGTTCCAGAAAGCACAAGGACTGTGCTGGAAGGAGATGGGGTGCAGTGAAGCATTCACTTAGCAGCAAGAATATGCAGGGTAGGATAGGGATGAGAATTCTGGGGAAACTAGAGGCTATATAAGGAACTGTGCTTTGGGAAATAACGGAAATCGTTTGAGTAGGGGGTGTTTAATTCTGATAGGTACTTGGAGGAAAGCCTAAGAGTGAGACCCAAGGGGAGGAGAGAGGGCTCTGTCACCTAGAACAAGCGTGTTGCAAACAAGCATGAAGCCAGATCTTTCAGTTGGTACATGGCGAACATGGTGCATGTGGGTGTGGAATGTGACCTCTGCAAATCCACGTAGTCTCTGCTAGGTCACTTTCTCTGGGGGATCAGGCTTTCTTTGTGACCTCCTGCTTGTTTGGCTCTGGGATGGGGGAGGGTAGAAGTTAGGTAGGGAGTACTTAACATGTTCTAGCAGGCACAGCATGGTGGATACGGACCTGGGAACCAGGGAGAGCCTGGTGATGTGCAGATGACCACAACAGGTCGGAGAAGTCCAGGTCACGCAGGCCACTTTAGGTCTTTGCAAGGGCTTTGGCTCTTACTCTGTGAGTTAGGTGAAATGATAGATTTTACGATCATTCTATGTCCCTTGGTTGGTAACTCCCCACTTCCACCTCCCCTCAGCCCCTGGCAGCCAGCGTTCTACTCTCTGAACGTATGAGTTTCACTACTTCAGATTCCTCATATCTATGGAATTATACAGTATTTGTCCTGTGACTGGCTTATTTCCCTTAGCATAATATCCTTATGTTGTTACATTCCATAGGATTTCCTTCTTTTTAAGGCTGAATAATATTCTATTGTGTGTATATGCCAAATTTGTTTATCCATTCATCTGTTGAACATTTGGGTTGTTCCCACATCCTGGCTTTTGTGGATAGTGCTATGATGAACATGGGAGTGCTAATACCTCTTTGAGATCCTGATTTCAGGTCTTTTGAAAAAACACCCAGACATGGGATTGATGGCTCATATGGTAGTTCCATTTTTAATATTTTGAGGAACCTCCACGTGGTTTTCCACAGAAGCTGCACCATTTTACATTCCCACGAACAGTGGGAATTCCAGTGTGTTTCCACATACTTGTAAACAGAGGTCTGCTCTACCACTCTCCCTATAATTAGCAATACTGAAAGGTAAACTTGAACAGAAATTGTTAATAAGTTAAATCTTATGTTAACTGCTCTTACTACAATACATTTTTAAGAAATTTTTAAAAAAGGGGCGCCTGGGTGGCTCAGTGGGTTAAGCCGCTGCCTTCGGCTCAGGTCATGATCTCAGAGTCCTGGGATCAAGCCCCGCATCGGGCTCTCTGCTCAGCAGGGAGCCTGCTTCCTCCTCTCTCTCTGCCTGCCTCTCTGCCTGCTTGTGATCTCTCTGTCAAATAAATAAATAAAATCTTTAAAAAAAAAAAAGAAATTTTTAAAAAAGATTTTATTTATTTATTTGAGAGAGAGCGAGAGAAAGAGAGCATGAGCAGGGGAGAGGCAGAGGGAGTGGAAGAAGAAGACTCCTCACTGAGCAGGGAGCCTGATATGCGGCTCGATTCCAGGACCCTGGGATCATAACCTGAGCCAAAGAAAGATGCTTAAGCAACTGAGCCACCCACGAGCCCTATTTAAAAAAAAAAAAAGATTTTATTTATTTTTTTGAGAGAAAGAGATCATCAGGGAGAGCAGGAGCTGGGTGGGGGGGGGGGGCGGTGGGCAGGGAGAGGGAGAACCAGGCTTCCCGCTGAGCAAGAAGCCCAATGCAGGACTCCATCCCAGGACTCCAGGATCATGACCTGAGCCGAAGGCAGACACTTAACTGATTGAGCCACCCAGTGCCCCATTTGTTTACACTTTTATGCTGATTTGCTGGATTTATGCCTTTAGCTGGTGAGTTTTACCCAGAGGCTCCTGAAGAATTTGCCCTGAGCAGATACTACACCCTGTCATTTTCTAGGGATGGCTCTGGGCACTCTGTCTCCTCAGGATCCCAAAGGGTGCTTAGCTGCTGCCTTCTTCCACATTACAGGTATTGGCATAAAGTCACAGACTGATGATTTCAAACTGTGTATTGTCACGATGCATTTGAAACCAAATGCATTTGAAGTCATCTGAAACCTAAAGTGCTCCTAGCTTTTCTTCTCTATCGGATAGGTGCACTACATAGCAACAGAAGTAGCAGATCAAGAATTTTTTTAACTGGGGAAGGAGAAAATCTCTATACAGAAAAAAAGCTGAAACCAGAGTACATACTTTAATAACATAATAACTATGTTATATGCTCAGAATTCCATCTTTTTTATTGTACAAAAGCTATTTTAAGAAAATACCTTATGTGCCTAATTTTGACAAACATGAGTATAGTGACTCAGTTCTAGTAAAAATCTGGATATCATTTAATTCCAACTAATTTTGTTATTGACATGTTACTTGGGATACAAAAAATGTTTTCTTCCTAGTCTTTACATGGCTCACAAGAAAACCCTGGAGGATTCTACCAGAGTACAGAGGTAAGTTCTGATTATATCCCAATTATACAAAATTATAATAAAACTAGTTGGAAGGATGCTTAACAAATCATTATTAGACTCACATAAAAGACAACTAAAGATGGGATACCTGGTGGCTCAATCAGTTAATTGTCTGCCTTTGGCTCAGGTCACGATCCCAGGTCTTTGGGATCAAATCCCACATTAGGCTCCTTGCTCAGCAGGTAGTCTGCTTCTCCCTCAGCCTGCTGCTCTCTCTCTCTCTCTATCTGACAAATAAATAAACAAAATCTTTAAAGAAGAAAAAAAGACAACTAAAAATACTCTCACAGTCTATTCTGACAAAAGCCTCAAGTTCTCTGTCCATTGATTAGTCTATCCAATCTGATTCCATAAACTAAAAATAAATGCAATATTGAGCGTTAGCACAGTATTCTAAGAAGGCATGTGCATGTACATTATAGGACATGCGCAACTATAAGTCAACGTTCTAGTGATCTGGGATCATCCACATTTAATATTAAATATTAAGATTAAGGGATTATATGGGGCGCCTGGGTGGCTCAGTGGGTTAAAGCCTCTGCCTTTGGCTCAGGTCATGATCCCAGGGTCCTGGGATGGAGCCCCGCATCGGGCTCTCTGCTCAGCAGGGAGCCTGCTTTCTCCTCTCTCTCTCTGCCTGCCTCTCTGCCTACTTGTGATCTCTGTCTGTCAAATAAATAAATAAAATCTTTAAAAAAAAGATTAAGGGATTATATATTTTATTTAGCCATAGGCTGAGTCACTCTGCCTCATTCATCTCTGTTCTCATATGATGCACGAAAGAATCTAAGTTTATTCTGAAGTAACAAATCCAATGTCCTGCTCCATGAACCAGAAGCTAAGGTACGCCAGCCATGACATTGAGTTTATTTCAATCCCATTAAGTAGTTGTCCCTGGATGGGCATAAAAGGAACACTCTGATGGATCTTCAGTGTTCACAAAATTGGCTCTGCAATATTTCCTTTTAACTTGATCATCTGTATGGACTGGAAGGGTGTGCTCTCCGCCACTCCCCCCCACTCGGGTCTTATGTTCACATCTAACCCCAATGTGACGGTATTAGGAGATGGGGCCATTGGGAAGTGATTAGGTCATGAGGGTGAATGTCATGAGTGGGATTAGTGTCTTCATAGTAAGAGGCTAAAGAACTGAGCTGAGCCACGTGAGGACATAGCAAGAAGGCAGCCATATATAAACCAGGAAGCAGGCTCTCACCAGGTACTGAATCAGCCAGCACTTTGATCTTGGACTTTCCAGCCTCCAGATATGTGGTATTTTGTTAGAGCAGATTGAGCTCAGAGATTTTCCCTCCCTTTTCCTCTTTATTCTCATTTTTAAACCTTAGCCTATCTTCTAGTCTCATGTGTACATAACTAAAATAGACGGAAGACTAATTTCTATCTTTCCAGGTTTTGATCTCTGGTTTGTTTTAATTGAGATACAAGCTTCACTGCTCTAACAAAGGCCAAAATAACACTGGCTTCAACAAGATAGGACTGTGTGTCCACCTCATGTAACAATGTGAGTGCAAATGGCCCAGACCTGATACGGTGCCTCTGTGATTTGGGGGAGCTAGACCCCTTGATCGCTGTTCCGCTCTTCTCAGTAATGGCTTCCAGCTTGTGGTTTATGATGATGCTCCTTGTTTCATCTTCTGTCCTACTTTCGAGCCAGTGGGAAAGGAAAAAGAGAAAGTGGAAAACAACAATCTTTCCTTTTAGACAAACAATTCAGAAGTTGCATGTATCAGTTGGACTCATAATTCACTGGCCAGAATTTAGCTTCGCGGCCACACACGGCTGTCAGGGAGCTAGGAATGTAGTCTTTATGTGGATAGCCATGGGTCCAGCAACTTAAACTGGGGCTCATGGAAGAAAAAGAGAATGGACAACAGGAGATACCGACATTCTCAATCACAGATTCCATTGCCTATTTTCACTAATAATTATGCCCGAGGACTATTTTTCTCATGGGTGGGTATTTCTAATTTAAGCCCCCTTTTGGGTCCTGCTCTGGGGATTTCTTCTATTTGTGTATTGCTCATACCTCTGGCCTCTAACAAGTATCACTGGGTCTAGGAATAGTCTGGACACAGAATTTAGTGGCGAATCACTGATATGAGGACATCATCTAATCATGCAGAATATCCTAACATATGCTCTGACATTTCTATCTTGGACACTTCAATATTGCTTCAGGATAAATGTGTGACAATTTTGCTGATGGGAATGCGGCCAAGCAAACATCTTTTGGCAAGCTTGCTTTGCCAGAGAGAATTACATCATGAGCTCTTTGGGACTAAGAGGAAAGAGAAAGGAATCAGGACCTCACCAAGTGGCCTCAGCAGGTCTTGTTAGGGTCACTAAAAGTAAATATACAAACACCTGTTTAGGAATTGGTGGCCTCAGAGGCTTTCTTTCACTTGGACTGTGCACGGCAAGAGGATAGCAGCCAATTTGATTTGTGGTTGACTGGGAATATTTGGTGTTTCTGAAATGTTAAAAGGCCTTTTCAGGAAGGTTATGAGATCACCTAATTCCAAAAGTGTTTGGGCTTTGCCTCATAGCAAATCTTGAACGGTTCCAGAAAATGTAGATGTGAAAATCCCATGGACTGTTTAATAAAATTAAATGTAGCTATCATATATAATTTTATTCCCAGGCCATAATCACCAGGTTGTAATCAGAACTTAATTAGACTTTCTAGAGTCTCTTGGGAACCACGAGGTAGCCAATATTTTTCTTCTTAGGGATGACTTGACATATATCAAGGATGAAGGATGGCTGGAAATAGGCCCCAAAGCTCTTTACATGGAACTATCTATGAGGCCAAAAGCCCTCACATACAAAAGAGTTCCAGAATATTCCATACCTACTAAGAATTCCTCCAAGCAACTAGGTGAATAGGTTGCAAACCAACACCCACAGTCTTTTCCAAAAAAGACTGAGGTTCCTTTTTTTTTTTTTAAAGATTTCATTTATTTATTTGACAGATAGAGATCACAAGTAGGCAGAGAGGCAGGCAGAGAGGGAGGAGGAAGCAGGCTCCCTGCTGAGCAGAGAACCCGATGTGGAGCTCGATCCCAGAACCCTGAGATCATGACCTGTGCTGAAGGCAGAGGTTTAACCCACTGAGCCACCCAGGTGCCCCCTGAGGTTCCTTTTTCTTCAGCAGTTACTAGTAATCATTATCAATTGTCTCACTTGATGTAAACCCCAAAGTTTTCTTTAAGCAAATACCTAATAGATCATTTTAATTTTTAATGAATCAACTTAAAATATAATAGTCTGAACGTGGGGGCACCTGGGTGGCTCAGTGGGTTAAGCCTCTGCCTTCGGCTCAGGTCATGATCTCAGGGTCCTGGGATCAAGCCCTACATCGGGATCTCTGCTAAGCAGGGAGCCTGCTTCCGCCTCTCTCTCTGCCTGCCTCTCTGCCTACTTGTGATCACTCTCTCTCTCTGTCAAATAAATAAATAAAAACTTTAAAAAAATAAAATATAATAGTCTGAACGTGTACTTAAGGAGTGTGAGTCTTTAAAAACCATAGATCGAGCAGCTGGGATGAAACTGAAAGAGAAGACTCACTGAGCATTAATACTGGAAGGAAGATTAGACTTGAAAGGAAAGAGTAACATTTAAGAACATTTCAATGAAATGCAATTACTCTTACTAATTTCAATTTGGGATTAGTTGGAGGTATTCAATTTGGGATAAGAAAAGGTGATCCATTTGGAAAAAAAATAGTAATTAAAAGGTTCAGATAAAAATGTGGTCTCAAGACACAGATAACAGCTACAGTTAAGAACATCTAAAGATTTAAAACAATGAAATCAAAAGCAGGCTTAATGAAAATAGGTCCTATGCTTGTTTTTGTGGTTAAGCTGTATAATGAGCCTGTCTGTTTCCTGCATATGCCTTTCTGCTAGCAAACAACTTGGGAAAGAGCTAGTGAGGCAGAGCAGTAATATCTTTAAAATACAAATTCATTTTAATAAATAAAAGTAATAACCTAAGTTACAGGAAGTTTGGGAAATAAAAGAAAAATAATCACTCATCATACCATTACCATAACATATTTAATGTTTTATTTCTGGTGCTTTTCTTTCTCTCTTTAAACTGTATGTATATTTTCTTTCATTTTTTCAGTTATTCAGTCATTCATTCGCTCATGTAACAGTTGAACAACACGGACTAAAAAAACCCTTACCCTCATGGAGCTTATGTTATCAGAAGGGAGCAGCAAACAAAAGAAAAGGATGATGGAGAAAATAAAGCAGAGTAAGGTGGATGGGCCTAGTGGATATGTTGTAATTTTTAATGGAATGATCAGAGTGAGGCTCAGCCAGGTAACTTTTGAGCCAAAGCTGGAAACAGGTGGGGAGTGAGCCATGAGGATATCTGGGGATCAAAGACCTAGGTAGAGGAATGGGGAACTGCCAAAGTCTCCTGGGGAAGCTTGCCTGGCAAGTCTTAGGCGCTCCAACCCCAGCTGTACTAGCTCAGGTCTCCTTGAGCCCTGCTTCCAGGCTGCCGAGGACACCGAGAGACCCTATCTTCATGTGTATCATTTCATTTACTCTAATATCTCCCGTGCTCCATGGTTTGCCTTTTTTCCCCATTCAGACCACGACAATTTGTTTTTTTAAGATGGTGTGCCGAGACATACTGTCTAGTTGGTTTCTATTAAGAGTGGAAACAGTTTAAATTGTAATTTCTTTAAAAGTGGGCATTGCTGCTATATATGAACACTATATGTTTTAATAAATTTATTTTGTAAGCACTTCATTGTATTTAAAATTCTCCTAATTTTCCAACTGATTCTTTTGCCACTTTTAGGCTTACAATTATGCCATTTACAAGGTGTAATAATTTTAACTTTTGCTTTTCTATACCTAGGCATCTAATTTTTGTTTTATGCTCTCTTGTAATTGTAATAATTGCCTATTAAATAATAGGCATAATATTAGGCTCCTTTATTTTATTCTGGATTTTTTCATGAAACTGTCTCTGGTAGTTGCCTTTTAAAAAAAATTATTTTACTTTACCTTTTTTCAGTGATCCAAAATTAATTGTTTATGCACCACACCCACTGCTCCATACAATACATGCCTTCCTTAATACCCACCACCGGCCTCATCTAACCCCTGTTCACTAAATTTTCATTTCTATTCATGATTTTATTAGGGATAGGTCAAATTCCTTTTTCAGTATCTATTTAGATGATTATTTTGAATAGAGAACAAATTGAGGGTTGCTGGGGGGAGGTGGGTGGGGATGGCGTAACTGGGTGATGGGCATTAAGGAGGACACTTGTAATGAGCACAGGGTGTTATATGCAATGATGAATCAGTAAATTCTGCCCCTGAAACTAATAGTGCACAATATGTTAACTAACTAGAATTTAAACAAAGTCTTGAAAGCAGAAACAAAACAAAAACACAAAACTTTAATCTACTGATGGGATATACCAATAGCTAAGCATCTTTTAAAACTGAACTTCCCTTATATTATTTTTTTAAGGGTGGGATTTACTCTTTATTTACATGATACTGTAAGATATGAGATTCCACATAGAAATAAGTGACCCACTGAGAGGAGGACCTTCATAGAGCATGTCCAGTTTGGAACTGTTCAAGTAGTTTCCCTGTAAAAAGTGTGACAATTAACAAAACACATTTAAACAGACTTCTTAGTAGAGGAAGAATAAGACAAACTTATACCAACATGGTACACAACAAACTACTTTATGCCTCAGCTGTACAATCTAGAAGTTCTATGTCCTAGGAGTGCCATCTTGAACTTGGAATGTAGAACTCTTAGAGGTAGTTTCTGACCCAACATTTAGATCTTCATTTTCCCCTACAGAAAAATACTTCTGTCAAGTTTGTTTTTTTTAAATTTATTTATTTATGAGAGAGAGAGAGAGATAGAGAGAGAGAGAAAGCATGTGGGTGAGGGGTAGGAGGGGCATAGGAAGAGGGAGAGAGGGAATCAAGCAGACTCTCTGCTGAGCATGGAATGCAACGCGGGGCTCTATCTCACGACTCTGACATCATGACCTGAGCAGAAATCCAGAGTTGGGTGCTGAACTAACTGAGCCACCCAGGTGCCTCTCAATCAAGTTTAATGAAGCTGTGTACACAGACTCATTTTCATGGTTTTATAGCCCTTCAGTTTTGTTCAAATCTCCACATTCTTCAATCATTATACCAAGTTTCTCATTTTCACCTAGTTTCTAGCAGCCTGAAAGATAATTGAAATGGCATCCTGAATAACCGAAAACCTTTGGTATCTTTTGCAGTTGAAAGGTTCCTCAATGATTCTATTATGCCACAATGAACAAGGTACACAATCTGTTCAAACGTTCTGCCCGTTGTATGGTTGATCACAGCCCAGATAGCTTCCTTTTGTGTCTAAGGTCTGCCTTAGAGAGAGCACCAGCGAGGAATGGACTAATCCATGATTCATAGCTTGCTGTATCTGTTCCTGGTGACCAGCTGTGATGTTTGACATTGTCCACCTGGCTTCCTTTTGAATATTAATTTTGGGGTTCGTTAGCAGGCTGGGAAAGACAGCAAGTGCTCCTGCATCTACTACAATGTGTATCTGTTCATCTGTCTCCATGACAGTGTTTCCTATGGTTTGTTTGTCACAATGGATGATTCAGTAGCTCCTAGAAACTTCATAAGTTGGGGCACGACTCTTGTTTTCACAGACATTTCAATTCATTCGTTTGGACCATCAGGAAGGTAGCAAATGGCCCAGCAGGTATCTGCCATTACTTCTGGATCATCACGATGCAGGAGACGAACTAAGGTAGGAAGAATCTGCTTAACAGCTTCTAACGGAGGTGCAGGACGCTTGTTGCAACAGAAGTTTGAAAGTGTCCAGGCAAGATTAGGTAAATACCACATGCGATAGATGATGTATCGGGAATTGCAAGGAGAGCCAATGGGGGGTCAGCTGCCCATATGTGATAACGAAGTCTCCGAAAACTGAACTGTCACCCGCAATGTTTCCTAGAGCCCACACAGCTTGTTCACGGATGTGGGCATGGGGAGATGCCAACAGAGAAATGGAGGTGGGGATAGCACTTGCATCTTCCGCAGCCTTGGTCAGGTCTGATGTCCCGGAAGCAAGGTTAGTGAGAGCCCAAGCAGATTCAAACTGAATGCGGCTACGATCACTTCTCCCCAAGAAGGACACACATTTCGGAATTAAACCAGCCGAGATTATACTGTCTATGGGGGGCTGCTTTTCCCCAGAAAGGAGTTTCCTGGCAGCTTGAGTTACCCAGAGCTGGCTTTCAAATTGTTGCTATTTATGCCTTTGATGATGTCATCAACAGACTAATTCACAGTGCCCTGGTTGGTGTGGTTTTCCCCGAAGTGGAGAAGTAGCCTCATCAGGATGGGAGATTACATTCCTCCTTATCAGCATTTGGTCATCCTTCTTAGCTTTCCTCAGCTCCACATTAACTGCTATTCAGCACCGCCTCATTTCTGTACTGTCTTTCCCCGTGTTCTTGAATCTGTTAAGACGGGCAGCTGGTGAATTTGCATTCTCATTGGTGGGGGTGCCTGTGAGGCAAAGGGAGAAAGAGGGGCAGGCTGAGGCTTCCATGGGGTGGGATGGAGGTGGGAGGCGGTTGGGGTGGGCAGGCTGCAGGTCAGCTGCTCTCAAAACATCCCCCAGGGCTCAGCCCAAAGATGGCATCAAACTTTCCTCATATTCTTGAGATAACTTTGGTCATGAGGGGGCTTACACTATGGTGTTGGATGACAGTCACCGTCATTACCTAGAAGGTGTTCACATCTGTATCGCTCTAGCTTTCTTGGGGGAACAGGAATTTGAGCAGCGTATTAAACGATTGGGAGTTTGGGGGGACCCCAAGCTAACCAGTGTAAGACAGGAACAACATAAATGAAGAACTAGGTATTGTAGCAGAAACCACGTATGGAGCGTGGTTGAGGGAAAGGGGCGGTGTGCGCTCTCCAGGAGCCCGGGTGGGCACTGTGGGTCAGATCTCAGCACGTGAGCATCATCAAGCCAACGACAAGATCTTGCTGTTCTGCTTGTGGAGCTACTCAAAGTTTGGTTTGGAATCTTTTTTTTTTTTTTTTGACAGAGAGAGATCACAAGCAGGCAGAGAGGCAGGTAGAGAGAGAGGAGGAAGCAGACTCCCTGCTGAGCAGAGAGCCCAATGCGGGGCTCGATCCCAGGACCCTGAGATCATGACCTGAGCCGAAGGCAGCAGCTTAACCCACTGAGCCACCCAGGCGCCCCTGGTTTGGAATCTTTGTGCTGCCTCCGGTTGTTATCATTCTGGCCTGATACAACTTCTGAAAGTTGACTTTTGAGCACATGTACAAATGTATCTCGTCTGTGCAGGGCCTCCTTGCATGCAACCTTCCATAGGCTGAGTCATGATTCTTGTAGCAACAATTCTAGAGTTTCTTAAAATTTCTTGTGAAATGCTGCCTAGGGGACAGGGGATGGGAAATATTCTCTGAGGAAGTCCCTCTAGGGAGACATTAAGTTTGTTTGTGGTCATTTAACAGGTTTAAAAAGTTGCTTGCAAAAATAAGCACAGAGACAACATTTCCCCTAAATTGGAATTCCAAAGCAGCTCTGGTAATTATCTGTTAAAGACTAAGGTCAGTGGGAGCTAAGGAATATGTAAAACATTCCTTACTAAAATCTTTGGAAAGCTGCTATCTCAGCCTAAATTCACTTCCTGGGGACATCACGACATCTCTGTCATGTTTTGTGTAACAATAATAATATCAGAACATTACTGAGCACATATAAAATACCAATTATCTTGTTTAATTTTCATTTCAACCCATGATTCTAGAATCAAAACCAATGGATAAATGATGATTCAGAGTCAAATGTGTCAATTACATTTCCCTTAGTCACATGGCTAGGAAGTGGGAAAAGTTGCATCAAAAAATGTTGCTTGCTGGGGCACCTGGGTGGTACAGTGGGTTAAACATCTATCTCCTGGTTTAGGCTCAGGGCCTGATCTCAGGGTCGATATCAGGGTTGTGAGACTGAGCCCTGTGTCGGACCCCTTGCTCAGTGGGGAATCTGCTTGGGATTCTCTCTTCCTCTGCCTCTCCAAACCCCTCAAATAAACAAATAAATATTTTTTTAAAATGTTAGTTGCTAAGATTAACATCTTTTAAAAAAATGTTATTTGCTAAGAAAGAGGTTATATAGATGGCGAGACGGTCAATTGCATTAAGCCAATTCAACAAATATCTAATGAATATCTAACATGAACCAGGCACCATTCTGGACTTGGTGATAAATGTCTAGACTGAGTTGATGACGTAGGCAAGAATCTAAGGTCCCCACTCACTTTTTTTTTTTAAGATTTTATTTGGCAGATATAGAGATCACAAGTAGATAGAGAGGCCAGCGGACAGAGAGGGGGAAGCAGGCTTCCTGAGGAGCAGAGAGCCTGATGCGGGGCTCGATCTCAGGACCCTGAGACCATGACCTGAGCCGAAGGCAGAGGCTTTAACCCACTGAGCCACCCAGGCGCCCCCCCACTCACTTTTGTGCCCTTTTCCTACCAACCTCTTTCCTTCTCCCCTACCAAGCCTCCCTATGACTCACTGTATTTTTAAATTCTTTTGTGTATATTGTGACTGAAAGGTAATAGTACTGAAAAGTAATAGTAGCAATAACGACAACAACAACAACAGAAATAATCACTAATATTGAACACATACTTTGTACCAGCCACATACTTCTAACTGCATTAATTCATTTACCCCCAACAGCATACTGAGGTCAGCACCGCAAATACTGTGCAACATCACATCACTTGCTTAAGTTCACATGGACAGGAGAAGTACCAGAGCCAGGCTTTGAACTTGATCTCAGTTTTTCTAGTGAAGAGTCCATGAGCCAGGCTCCAGCCATCCCTGGGCCATGAGCACCATCTGGTATGTTTATAGAAGGAATGTGCAGCAAACGTTAACTCACATGGAAAATAGCGCTATTTTCACTCTGGCCTCCGTATTTAGGAAGTAACATGAAGACATTTGGCTGAAATCAGAGAAAAAGAATAACAGCCCAAATTAAAAAGTAATGAAAATATTAGGTTTGTGAAAAAGTACTATGAAGAGTTTGAATTATATGATGTCTAGAAAAGTCAGCGGAGGGACAACCTGAGTGTTTTCACGTATAGGATGAGCCGAATGAAAGGGTTAGGACTGGTGATTAACCACTTCCACAGAAGGTACATCAGAAGGAATAGAGACCTTTGAGTAGAAGAGTTAAGTAAGATATAAGGTAATGCTTCCTGACAGCTTAGCAAGACCCATTGGAAAATCTGCAAAGGGGGATTCATGAGATTTAGAGAAGAGGGTATGAATTCCAGATGGTTAAAGTGTCATTCTGTCAAAGCTTTGGACAAATGAGTGCTTTTCAGAGTGTTCTCTGTGCAGTTCTAGCAGCTAATTTATTCCCTCAGACTTTATTGAGTGTCTACCATTTGCCTGTTACTGTGTGAGCTGCCTGGTTACAGTGGTGAAGGAAAACTGATGTGGATTCAGCCTTTGTGGAATTTACAGTCTAATGGAGCAAACATAAAAAATCAAATCACCTCCTGATACATAGAAAACTGCCTGGCTAGATATCCTGAGGGCATCTCCCTCCTTGCCACTCTCCTACCCCAACCATGTTCTGCTTCCATAGACCTAGCCAAACTGGGAGCCCAGCCTGGCTCAAAGCCTCTGGGGAGGTAGGGCAGGGCAGAAAAACCCTAGAAGTTTCCAGGGCTGGTGGCCTCTGTAAAATAAAAACACAAACCCTCAAGGAATGAAGATTCCCTAGGTAGAGGAAGTAGTTAGTTAGAGCAGGCAGTTCTAAAACTAGAAAGTGTTTTCTTCATTCTTAAGGGGAAGAAAGAGAATGACAAAGGGGGTGGGGAGAAAAAGCGCAGTGATTCCACGGGAGAATACCTCTAGAAGTAGCAAGATCCCTAAAAGTGTGTGGGATCCCAGGAGTCGAGGGGATCTATGATCCCTGCCCAACGTCACGGTCCCACTGGGAGGTGGTGACACCACAGGGGAGAAATCTTATCAGGCAGAGCAGCTCTATGTTTGATCTGGTTTATAGAATGCATTTCATGTGAGAAAAGGATTCTGTGGCTAAAATTTGAAAACTGCTCTACAAAACCATGTCTTGATGACTTTATTCTGAGAATTTTATACTTTGAGTCCAGGCTAAATAGGACCTTTATTTTTCAGCACATAGGCACCAGCAGCTCCCCCCTCCCTTTTTCCTGCCCCACATTTATGCTCTCTAGTCTCCCCTCCCTGAGGCTGTGTGCATGAGATACTGCCCCCTTGTGGGGGACTCTAAGATCGCTCTGCCACTCCTGGATCCTTCTTCCAGTCCTTCCCCTTTTTCTCTCTTAGTCTTTCCACACTCTTCCCTCTTTGTTTTGGTTCCACCTCTTTGCCTACATCACACTGATGAATTAGAAAGTTAGAAAGAAATCAACAAAGTATGAGTTTAGGTAGGGGCACCTGAGTGGCTCAGTGGGTTAAGCCTCTGCCTTTGGCTCAGGTCATGATCTCAGGGTCCTGGGATCAAGCCCCACATCAGGCTCTCTGCTCATCAGGGAGCCTGCTTCCTCCTCTCTCTCTGCTTGCCCCTTTGCCTGCTTGTGATCTCTGTCTGTCAAATAAATAAATAAAATCTTAAAAAAAAAGTATTAGCTTAGGTAGCATTGTCACAGAATAATTTATATTTTAAGAAGGGTGATTTTCTGGGACCATCACTCTAGTCATGGCAGCAAATATTTACCCAATGCTTGTTATTTGCCAGGTGTCAGGTTAAATATGTTCAAAGGATAACCTCACTTAATCCTCACCATAAACAATATGGGGAAGGCATTGTTATTAGCCCCTCTCTATAGAGGAAAATTAAAGCACAGAGATGTTAGGTAATTTGCTCAAGTTCACGCAATTAATAAAAGCGACAGAGGTAGAATTTTAATCCAAGCAATTTGATTCCAGAAGCCAAGATCTTCACCGCTTTGCTCTCTTGTCCCCAAGGAGATAGAGCTTATTCTCCTCATCTAATGTATTTGTTGACTTCCTTACCCAAGTACAGCACTGTTCTAGTTATGCTCCTTTCACCATGTAATCATTGTTACCTTTCTATGGAAAGATAACAGAAGACTTCTTCAGTAAATCCTTGCAATTTCTAAAACATACATAGAGAGTAATAGATGTTCATTATACATCTTTCCTTAGATTGAGAAGTAACTTTGGAGGATTGAAATTGTCCAGATGTGTAAGTTTATATTATATATAAAACAATAATCTACATACAATAGCCTAAAATTGCATAAAATGCATATTTTCTATTTTTTCCTTTAGCCCCAAGAGTCTATATGTTTATTATTTAATCATTTATAACCACTAATAAACCAATTAAATAAATCTGATTACATTTGTCAAGCTATTAGCTTTATCTGTGAATTCCTTTTTCCTTTTGGCCTTCCTTTGGGAATCATTGAAATTGGGGCCAACTTTTGACATTTGGTGAATCTTAGTAATATATCACATGCTGGCAAACATTGATAAATTGATGCCTATGTATATGAGTATTTATGCAGGAAAACAAAACTCCGGGTGCATTGGAGGAAAGATGACGTACATCAGGGTCACCCACAAGTTTCAACACATTTCTAACATGTGGGATTGCCTCCGAAATAACAGATACAAAGTAAAGTTGAAAACTGGTTCAACTGCCTACTTAATTCTAATCCAAACATGTTTCATATCAAATATGTGCCTAATTAGGAATACATATCTGAAATATACAATACATAGATTCAATCTTTCACATCCCCTCAAAGAGTCTGTGCACTCTGTTGACTCCCAAGGCAGGACATGTTTCTGTCTCTTCTTGGTAATGAAGCTAGAACATAGTTAAATATGATGCCAAAATTATGTTTTACAGTTCACAAAACATTTTCATGTACATGAGTTCATTTGTGCATAAAAGCTGGGCTAAGTGGCCAGCCTAAGGGCCAGAGGGATGAGCCTCATTTTAAACCTCTCTGATTCCTCCAAATCCGTGCTTTTTCTAATATAATGCAGCCATCCTGTGTGTTGGTCCACAGCTTTCAACAAAAAATGTTTTGTAGAGTCACATTTGCTTAAAAATGTCCCTTCGTCTGCAGAACTATAGGACCAAATGTTCTTACCATGAAATCCGTGAGACTCCAGGGAGTTCATGCAAGGAGACTATTAGGGCTGTGTGGCCCTCTTAATGTCAGAAGCCAGTTGTTCTGTCCATATTCAGGGCAGCATTTATTTGAGGACACAGCTAGTGGTTTTTGAAACATTCTTAAATCTGTGGACCTTCTGCTTCCAAAACCGTAAGAGCACCACATTAGATGTCCCCAGTTGAGTCCCCACTTTTCTTATTTGGTTATGTGCTTCATAATTAAGGATTAAATATGACATGTATGAAAATATGTACATGTATGTAGGCATGACAAGGATGCAGATAATGTTTTCTGAGTGAATTTATGAAACCATGTGGCCTAAGTCTCATTGCTTTGCTTTCTGCTTGGGTAGATAGCTGGGAGGTGACATTTTGGTTCTTGTCAATATTTGGTGGGGGAGAAATTTACCATCAAGTCTGAAATTCCACTACTCAGTATTTTTCAAAGTAGATATTTTAAAAATAAAAATTTTCCTCATTATTTACTTCAGAACCACAACCTAGAATTAAGAGCCCAGATCCTAAAGCCAGAAAATGTGGCTTCTAATTTTAGCTCTGGAATTTAACTAGGTAAAGATCTGTGTACCTCTCTATACTTAGGTATTTTTTTTATTGTGACATACATGACATTTATGTGACCATTTTTAAGTGTACAGTTCAGTGGCATTAAGTACATTCACAGTGTTCTGTAGCCATCGCCACATTCCATTTCCAGAACTTTCTCATCATCCCAAACTGAAACTCTAAACCCACGAAACAATAACTCCCCTTTCCCTACTCTCCCCAACCCCTGAAAGCCACCTTTCTACTTCATGTCTATACAAATTTAACTACTCCAGGTATCTTACTTAAGTGGAATTGTATAGTATTTGTACTTTTGTGCTGGGTTATTCTACTTAGCATAGTGTCTTCATGATTTATCCACGTTATAGCATATGTCAGGATTGTTTTCCTTTTGAAAGCTGAATAATATTTCATTGTATACACATACAACTTTTTGCTTATCCATTCATCATCAATGGACACTTGGGCGGCTTTCATTTTTTGGCCTTTGTCAATAATGCTACAAACACTTTCAAGAAACTGTTTTCAATTCTTTTGTTTACATACACAGAAGTAAAATTGTTGGATTATATAATAATTCTGCTTTCATTGTTTTGTGCAAGTGCCACACTGTTTTCCACTGTGCTGCACCATTTTACATTCTAACCATCAATGCATAGGGTACCGATTTCTTCACATCCTCATGAGCATTTAGTATTTTCTGTTTTGTTTTGTTTTGTTTTTTATGGTAAGCATCTTAATAGGTATGAAGTGAGATTTCACTGTGGTGTTGACTTGCTTTTCCGTAATGATTAGTGATGTTGGGCATCTTTTCATGTGCATTTTTGCCATTTGTGTATCTTCTTTAGATAAATGTCTATTTAAGTCCTTTGCCCATTTATTAATTAGGTTCCTTTTTTTTTTTTTGGTTGTTGTTGAGGTATAGTAGTTTACATATTCTGAATTCTAATCTCTTATTAGATATATGATATGCCAACATTTCTCTCAGTTATACTCTTCAAAATGGAGATTTTGTCAGTTCTCACTTCATAAGTATACTAATTTCCATGGCTGTTGGGAAAAATTACCACAGACTTAGTGGTTTACATAAGAGAAATTTATTTTCTCACAGTTCTGGAGACCAGAGTCTGAAGTCAATCACTTGTTCAAAAATCAAGGTATTGGCAGAACTATGCTCCCTCCAGAGGCTTTAGGGGAGCGTCTGTTCCTTGCCTCTTCCAGTTTGGGTGGCTGCGGGCATTCCTTTCTCTCAGAGTCTATGATCACATGCCTTTTCCTCTTCTGCCTGTCTCACATCTTCCTCTGCCTTCCTCTCAGTACACTTACGATGGCATTTTGGGCTCACCTTGTCAATTCAGTATAATCTCCTTATCTTAGGATCTTAAATTGAATCACACCTGCAAGAATTTTTCTCCACGTAAGGCAGCATTCCCAGGATCTTAGCATCAGGACCTGATATGCTTGGGTGAACATTATTCAGCTGGGTAGAGTAGGATGGTCCTGAGGAATCACGAATGGACCCATGTTAACACCTAGCACTGTGCCAAGGCTGGGGTAAGCCATCATGAATGTGTGAGTTATTATTATTACCTATTCAATAACAGTGGTATCAATCGCTTCAAGTGACTATGACTTGAAATCATTAATGGGGCTCTTCTTTTAAATTTTTCTCAAGATTAGCGGTGATGCCAACTGGAGAATCCCCAAGAGAGAGCAAGATGCTGCAAATCACATGACCTATCATCTCTGCCCATCCATTTCTATAGAGATGGAGTCTGGTTAAGGCCAGTTCAGACCTTGTAAAAGAAACTTGCTTTCAAAAAAGCACAGTCTGAAAGCCAACTGAAGGCTTGTGACCCGGGTGATTAGGTGGGACAAAGTTGTGGCTTGATATGCCTGTGAACCTCAAGTCTCTTGTCTTCCCCTGGGACGGTGGTGCCTGTCAAGAACAAAAGAGTGGGGAAGAAAAAACAGTTTGTAGCAAGTTTAATCACTGAAAATTCTTCTCTACAGACAGTGCTTATATCAAGTAAACTTAGAAATATGGTCATTTTGGTGATTTTGCTCAATTTCCCAAAGTGAGCATTAGTTATATCTAAATGGACAAACCATATAAAAATATTGAATTATGTACATAATATAGAATATATAATGTACATAGTAAAGTATGCATGTACGTAATAAATACACATACATACAGAAAATATGTATATTCCCTTTGAAATATAAAATTTATGGAATTTATTTAAAAATTCAGAAAATAAACATTGCTTTCCTCCTATGTGTCAGGCCCTTTCAGGGCTGGTGAGAGTATGTGAAAAAAATTGAGGAAAGCTTTGCTTTGATGGAACCTGCATTCTAGTGGGGAGAGAGAAAGACAGAGGGAACAAATAAGTAAACAAATATTTCATATGTCACATGATGAAGTGGTGGGAGGGTGCTATTTCCTACAGAATGATGATTTGAGCAGGACTAAGCCCTAAAGACTGTGAGAAGACTTCCAGGAAAGTAAAGTGACTTAGCATGTCATAGTTCTTTCTTATTAGTACACAGATAATGGTGAAACTAAAATCCCATAGTGTCTTAGAGCCCCTGAGGTATACACAAAAATCCTTATACTGATAATCGTTTTTATTTTCAAGGCAAATTACATTAGAGATCATGCTTCTCACTTAAAATGAATTAAGCCAGAAAATAATACCATTCCCTATTGTCTTCTGTACTATTAATTTTGAGGCATCTTTGTGGAAAATATGCAGTAACAGAAATCATGGAAACCGAACAAACTTTTTTGATAGCCTAATCATCACCATCTAGATCATTATTGTTATGTGCCCTTTTGGAGATCAATATGTTGAAGTCCTTGACTTTAGTATCTTAGGATGTGAACTTAGTTGGAAATAGGATCATTGTAAACATAGTTAAGTTAGCATGAGCTCATTACATGGGTCCTAATCCATATCACTTTATAAATAGAAATTTGGACACAGAGAGATGCACACAGAAGAAAGACAGTGGGAAGAGACACAGGGAAAAGGGGCTGTCTCAAAGCTGAGGAGTGAGGTCTGGACCAGATCTTTCCCCAGCTGCCTTCAGAAGGAACTGTCTCTATCAACTGATGCCTTGATCTCTGACTTCTGGCCTCCAGAACTGTGAACTGACCTGTTTCTATTGTTTAAGTCACCTGGTTTGTGATACTTTGTAACAACAGCTTTAGCAAACTAACACAATCATAATTTTAAAACTATAATTTAGAAATTCAAAATGACAGAGAAATGAGTATCTAGCGATTAAGAGCTCCCCGCCGCCCAAAGAATTCCAGAATGTTCCTATGTCATGGATGTTGTTACCATTAGATAAAAATCCGTTCTTAAGCAAAACAGTCACCCAGTTTCCAAAATTTTGGCTCCAGTGCCATGTAGACAGCATACATTGTCTTTGTACCCTGTGTGTGATAGTTACATTCCATATTTGCAGGTCTCTACAAATGTGTAGCTTTCATTATTCGCCTAATAATGAGACTTAATCTACATTTTCAGGCATTATTCTGCCTAATGACAGAAATTGTGGTCATATCTCTGGTGTTTCAGATTTAAACTTTAGTGAATTGATGATTTTGCCTTCTTCCTGAGGGCCATTCCATTTTGAGGTCAGCCTCGGAGTCATGGCCGTGGGTGGATGTGTTGAGGATGGGTGTGTTGAGAGCGGGATGGCACAAGACTTCTGCTGTGCTCAGCCTGTTCTTTAATCTGTGGCATCTGCTGAGCTACAACCATTCTGCTTGGGGCCCAGCAGGGACGCTTTCTCCCTATTGGTATATTTGACTATTGCCACCTGCTTTGGCAGCACAGGGCACCGCTGTGGGAGCCAGTGTTGGATGTACGCCGTAGATCCCATGCTGATTTCTAGCCTCCTTCAAGTGCATCAGCCTTCCCTCAGGTCATTCATGCTCCTTCTTGGGGTGGTAGGAAGCTTTGGGATCGCTCTCCTGCCCTTTGGAGGTTGAGCACAGCTGCCGGGACTGTCCTAGCCTGTCTTAGCTTACTTAGACCCATCATCACCACTCTATAATGGCTGCACGACAGAGGAGAATGTCACATTTGGTTTGCTCTATCGGCTATTCTGAGCCTTACAAGTCCCCTCTATCTTGGGATCTCCAAATTTTCTGGGGGATTTCTCAATGGACCCACACACTGCACATACTTTCTGGAGCTCAGCTGGCCTCCGTGGAGGGCAAGGAAGCACAGGGCTCCCTCAGAATCATCACCAGGACCAGCCCCGGGAGCACTTCCCTCTGCTTACACAGAAACTTGCTCTTCAAGTGAGCTGTCAGCTTACACCTGGATCAAGCATTTTGTTTGTCTTCCACCTCCTGAAAACTGAGAATTATGAGATCTCTAGTCTCTGGAGCAGAAAAGACCTACATCTGGACGTCAAAAAGGTGAATTCCTAGGAAAACAGAAGAACAACAGCAATGCAGTGATGCCCCAGAGGGACTTAATATGTCAAATACTACTCTGTCACATGTTTTTCATTTTGATATGGTGTATTTCCAGCGGGTTTTTTTTTTTTTCCTCGCAGAAGGGGGATTGCTTCTTTTTTAATATTTTTGTTGTTGATGAGAGCCTTTGTTCTCCCTAGTGTCTACATCAGACCCTATTAGTTAGTTGGGTGCTTGAGAAAGCACATTATTTTGCATACTAGAAAAATTAGTCAGTATGGTGACGTTCCTGCTTTCATATCACTGTTTAGGAAATAAAGCATATGGTTAATGATTGGCTATTAAATGTGCATAGTAAGTTGAATATGTTTACAAAGAAAAAGTACCATTTCAGCCCTCTTCTAGCGTATGATTGAAGATGCAGTAGAAGGGTGCCTGGTTGGCTCAGGCAATAGAGCATGTGACCCTTCATCTCCAGGTGGTGAGTTCAAGCCCCACATTGGGTGTAGAGATTACTTAAATAAATAAACTTTAAAATACAGTAAAGCAACCAGTAAAAAGGACCATTAAGTAATTTTTACTTTCTTTCTGTACTGATATTTATTTCACTCTTCAAAAATGCATGTAATTTGGGGCACCCAGGTGGCTCAGTCTGTTGAGCATCCGTCTGCCTTCAGTTCAGGTCATGCTCTCTGGGTCCTGAGATTGAGCTCTGTGTGGGGCTCCCTGCTCAGCGGGGAGCCCACTTCTCCCTCTCCCTCTGCCCACTTGTGTTCTTTCTCTCAAATAAATAATAAGTAAAATCTTTAAAAATGCATATAATTTATTAGCATTTCTTTAGAAGTTTAGTTTTCTTCATACTGAATCAACTTTAGAGTTAAGAGGTCTTTGAAATTTTAATTTATAATTTTCTAATTTTATGGGATAGAGAATCAGAGAATTCACATGATTTGTCCAAGCTCATCCAGAAATCAAGATCTTCTGCCTCCCCAGGCCAAGCCTCTTTTATTAATTAAAAAAAGTTTTTTTAAAACTTATGTTAATTGGGCGCCTGGGTGGCTCAGTGGGTTGGGCCGCTGCCTTCGGCTCGGGTCATGATCTCAGGGTCCTGGGATCGAATCCCGCATCGGGCTCTCTGTTCAGCGGGGAGCCTGCTTCCCTCTCTCTCTCTCTCTCTCTCTCTGCCTGCCTCTCTGTCTACTTGTGATCTCTCTCTGTCAAATAAATAAATAAAATCTTTAAAAAAATTATGTTAATCACCATAAGTACATCATTAGTTTTTGAAGCAGCATTCCAAGATTCATTATGTATAACACCCAGTGCTCCATGCAATCCATACCCTCCTTAATACCCACCACCAGGTTCACCCGTCCCCCATCTCCCTCCCCTCTAAAACCCTCAGTTTGTTTCTCAGAGTCCACAGTCTCTCATGGTTCCTCTCCCCCTCAGATTTCCCTTTCTTCTCCTCCTTTTACTATCCTGTGTACCTCTTACACCAGATTTAGAATGTTATTTATGAGGAAATGTTGTTTAAGTTATGCCTGAATATACCTGCAAAAATAGTATTGGGGTGGGGGGCTTAAAATAGGGACAGAATCCAATTTATTAATATACTTTGCCTGCCATATATTGTTCCACTAACAGAAAATTCCTCAGAAATGTAGTTCACAGCCATTCTGAAACATATTCCAGGTCTCTGTAAGTTACAAAAGATATGATTGGCACTTAAGGGTATTTTTTAAAATATAGGGTATAGTAAAACAAAATTGAGTCATTTTTCCCATACATAAAAGTAAACTAGATTGAGCTATTTTATGTTTTCATCCACTTTCAGAAATAATCAGTGATGCAGCTCTGGAGAAAGAGGAGTGGACCATGTATTAGAGTATCATTATTTCTGGAAGAATTGTTAGCACATCAGATAATGTGATCCAGGGAACATAAATTGACTTGGAAAAAGGGGGGTGGGGTGGAGAACTCTATTTAAATGTGTAAAAAG
Source organism: Lutra lutra (assembly GCF_902655055.1). Lineage (NCBI taxonomy): Eukaryota > Metazoa > Chordata > Mammalia > Carnivora > Mustelidae > Lutra > Lutra lutra. The sequence goes on along the minus strand of NC_062289.1, from coordinate 56,617,738 downwards.
TGGGGATACTGTAAAGAACCAAGGATGGAGATGGACAGTAAGGCTTAGAGATGATAATCATATGTCCACAAGGTTGTTAGTTTGAATAACAGTAAACCATATGTAATAGGAGAGAAAAGATTTTAAACGCTATTAAGGATTGTCCTGCCAAAGCAACAAGTTATCATGAGAAATGCATCTTTTCGAAGCTGCAAAGCCCTTTTCCCTTTGCCCAGCAGGTGAAGGAAAATCTTTGTGAAAGAGAGAATAGGGAATTCTTAACATAGGTGTCTTATTTTCTGAATAATAAAGTGTTTACAATATAATCCTAGCACAGAGTTGTACAGAGAGTTTCATAAATTGTAGCCATCGTTGTCATGGTAGGAATATAGATTTCTAAACTCCAAAAAATCAGTAAAAAAATCTTTAAAATAAACATGTTGAATAAGGTCGCAGGAATACAAATACACAAAAATCTACTGCATTTCTCTATAAGAGTAACACACAGCTTAAAAGTGAAAAAGATTCTATTTACAGCAAAGACAAAATATTTGAGTCTTGGAAGTTTTTTCAACTTGAACATTATATTTTGTTGAACAAATTAAATCCTGGGTGGGGGGGAAGAAACTTGAGAACAAAAAAAGAAACAAGTGGAGGAGTCAAGATGGCGGAGAAGTAGCAGCTGAGACTACTTCAGGTAGCAGGAGATCAGCTAGATAGCTTATCTAAAGATTGCAAACACCTACAAATCCAACGGGAGATCAAAGAGAAGAACAGCAATTCTAGAAACAGGAAATCAACCACTCTCTGAAAGGTAGGACTGGCGGAAAAGTGAATCCAAAGCGACGGGAAGATAGACCGCGGGGGGAAGGGCCGGCTCCCGGCAAGCGGCGGAGCAACGGAGCACAAAATCAGGACTTTTAAAAGTCTGTTCCGCTGAGGGACATCGCTCCAGAGGCTTAACCGGGGTGAAGCCCACGCGGGTCAGTGTGGCCTCAGGTCCCGCAGGGTCACAGAAGGATCGGGGGTGTCTGAGTGTCGCAGAGCTTGCAGGTATTAGAACAGGGAAGCCGGCTACAGAGACAGAGCCGAGGAGTGAGCTCTAAGCTCGGGTTTACCTTGAACCGGTCGCAGGCTCGGTCAGCTCAGAGCATGGCCAGAGGCAGGGTGACGGGAGTAATTGGGCGCTGTTCTCTGAGGGCGCACTGAGGAGTGGGGCCCCGGGCTATTGGCTCCTCCGGGCCGGAGACCGGGAGGCCGCCATCTTCATTCCCGTCCTCCAGAACTCTACGGGAAGCGCTCAGGGAACAAAAGCTCCCAAAAGTTGGGTCGCCTGGGTGGCTCACTGGGTTAAGCCGCTGCCTTCGGCTCGGGTCATGATCCCAGGTCCTGGGTTTGAGCCCCACATCGGGCTTTCTGCTCAGCAGGGAGCCTGCTTCCTCCTCTCTCTCTGCCTGCCTCTCTGCCTACTTGTGATTTCTCTCTGTCAAATAAATAAATAAAATCTTAAAAAAAAAAAAAAAAAAAAAAAGCTCCCAAAAGCAAACCCGAGCGGATTACTCAGCCCGGCCCCTGGTAAGGGCGGTGAAACTCCACCTGGGGCAAAGATACTTGAGAATCACTATAACAGGCCCCTCCCCCAGAAGATCAACAAGAAACCCAGCCAGGACTAAGTTCACCTACCAAGGAGTGCAGTTTCAATACCAAGGAGAGCAGCGAAATTCCGGAGGAGGAGAAAGCAAAGCATGGAACTCATGGCTTTCACCCCATGATTCTTTAGCCTTGCAGTTAATTTAATTTTTTTTCTTTTTCAATTTTTTTTTCTTCTGCTGCTAATTTTTTTTAACTTTTACCCTTTTCTTTCTCAACGTTTTTTTAACTAGTTTATCTAATATATATATACATGTATATATATATGTATATATATATATTTTTTTTCCATTTTATATTTTTTCTTTGTTGGTTTTCTTTTTTTAATTGTATCTTTTTTTTTTCCTTTCTGAACCTCTTTTTATCCCCTTTCACCCCCCTCACGATTTGGGATCTCTTCTGATTTGGCTAAAGCATATTTTCCTGGGGTCATTGCCACCCTTTTAGTATTTTACTTGCTCCTTCATATACTCTTATCTGGACAAAATGACAAGGCGGAAAAATTCACCACAAAAAAAAGAACAAGAGGCAGTACCAAAGGCTAGGGACCTAATCAATACAGACATTGGTAATATGTCAGATCTAGAGTTCAGAATGACGATTCTCAAGGTTCTAGCCAAGCTCGAAAAAGGCATGGAAGATATTAGAGAAACACTCTCGGGAGATATAAAAGCCCTTTCTGGAGAAATAAAAGAACTAAAATCTAACCAAGTTGAAATCAAAAAAGCTATTAATGAGGTGCAATCAAAAATGGAGGCTCTCACTGCTAGGATAAATGAGGCAGAAGAAAGAATTAGTGATATAGAAGACCAAATGACAGAGAATAAAGAAGCTGAGCAAAAGAGGGACAAACAGCTACTGGACCACGAGGGGAGAATTAGATAAGTGACACCATAAGACGAAACAACATTAGAATAATTGGGATTCCACAAGAAAAGGAAACAGAGAGGGGAGCAGAAGGTATATTGGAGAGAATTATTGGAGAGAATTTCCCCAATATGGCAAAGGGAACAAGCATCAAAATCCAGGAGGTTCAGAGAACCCCCCTCAAGATCAATAAGAATAGGTCCACACCCCGTCACCTAATAGTAAAATTTACAAGTCTTAGTGACAAGAGAAGATCCTGAAAGCAGCCTGGGAAAAGAAGTCTGTAATATACAATGGTAAAAATATTAGATTGGCAGCAGACTTATCCACAGAGACCTGGCAGGCCAGAAAGAGCTGGCATGATATATTCAGAGTACTAAACGAGGAAAACATGCAGCCAAGAATACTATATCCAGCTAGGCTATCATGGAAAATAGAAGGAGAGATTAAAAGCTTCCAGGACAAACAAAAACTGAAAGAATTTGCAAACACCAAACCAGCTCTACAGGAAATATTGAAAGGGGTCTTCTAAGCAAAGAGAGACCCTAAAAGTAGTAGATCAGAAAGGAACAGAAACAATATACAATAACAGTCACCTTACAGGCAATACAATGGCACTAAATTCATATCTCTCAATACTTACCCTGAATGTTAATGGGCTAAATGCCCCAATCAAAAGGCACAGGGTATCAGAATGGATAAAAAAACAAACTCATCATTATGTTGCCTACAAAAACTCATTTTAAACCCGAAGACACCTCCAGATTTAAAGTGAGGGGGTGGAAAAGAATTTACCATGCTAATGGACATCAGAAGAAAGCAGGAGTGGCAATCCTTATATCAGATCAATTAGATTTTAAGCCAAAGACTATAATAAGAGAAGAGGAAGGACACTATATCATACTCAAAGGATCTGTCCAACAAGAAGATCTAACAATTTTAAATATCTATGCCCCTAACGTGGGAGCAGCCAACTATATAAACCAATTAATAACAAAATCAAAGAAACACATCGACAATAATACAATAATAGTAGGGGACTTTAACACTCCCCTCACTGAAATGGACAGATCATCCAAGCAAAAGATCAACAAGGAAATCAAGGCCTTAAATGACACACTGGACCAGATGGACATCACAGATATATTCAGAACATTTCATCCCAAAGCAACAGAATACACATTCTTCTCTAGTGCACATGGAACATTCTCCAGAATAGATCACATCCTCGGTCCTAAATCAGGTCTCAACCAGTATCAAAAGATTGGGATCATTCCCTGCATATTTTCAGACCACAACACTCTGAAGCTAGAACTCAATAACAAGAGGAAATTTGGAAAGAACCCAAATACATGGAGACTAAACAGCATCCTTCTAAAGAATGAATGGGTCAACCAGGAAATTAAAGAAGAATTGAAAAAATTCATGGAAACAAATGATAATGAAAACATAACGGTTCAAAATCTGTGGCACACAACAAGGCAGTCCTGAGAGGAAAATATATAGCGGTACAAGCCTTTCTCAAGAAACAAGAAAGGTCTCAGGTACACAGCCTAACCCTACACCTAAAGGAGCTGGAGAAAGAACAAGAAAGAAAGCCTAAACCCAGCAGGAGAAGAGAAATCATAAAGATCAGAGCAGAAATCAATGAAATAGAAACCAAAAAAATAATAGAAAAAATCAAGGAAACTAGGAGCTGGTTCTTTGAAAGAATTAATAAGATCGATAAACCCCTGGCCAGACTTATCGAAAAGAAAAGAGAAAGGACCCAAATAAATAAAATCATGAATGAAAGAGGAGAGATCTCAACGAACACCAAAGAAATACAGACAATGATAAGAACATACTATGAGCAACTCTACGCCAACAAATTTGACAATCTGGAAGAAATGGATGCATTCCTAGAGACATATAAACTACCACAACTGAACCAGGAAGAAATAGAAAGCCTCAACAGACCCATAACCAGTAAGGAGATTGAAACAGTCATCAAAAATCTCCAAACAAACAAAAGCCCAGGGCCAGATGGCTTCCCGGGGGAATTCTACCAAATATTTAAAGAAGAACTAATTCCTATTCTCCTGAAACTGTTCCAAAAAATAGAAATGGAAGGAAAACTTCCAAACTCATTTTATGAGGCCAGCATCACCTTGATCCCAAAACCAGACAAGGATCCCATCCAAAAGAGAACTACAGACCAATATCCTTGATGAACACAGATGCAAAAATTCTCGCCAAAATACTAGCCAATAGGATTCAACAGTACATTAAAAGGATTATTCACCATGACCATTGGATTTTATTCCGGGGCTGCAAGGGTGGTTCAACATCCGCAAATCAATCACTGTGATACAACACATTAATAAAAGAAAGAACAAGAACCATATGATACTCTCCATAGATGCTGAAAAAGCATTTGACAAAGTACAGCATCCCTTCCTGATCAAAACTCTTCAAAGTGTAGGGATAGACGGCACATACCTCAATTTTATCAAAGCCATCTATGAAAACCCACCGCAAATATCATTCTCAATGGAGAACAAATGAAAGCTTTTCCGCTAAGGTCAGGAACACGGCAGGGATGTCCGTTATCACCACTGCCATTCAACATAGTACTAGAAGTCCTAGCCTCAGCAATCAGACAACAAAAGGAAATTAAGGGCATCCGAATTGGCAAAGAAGAAGTCAAACTATCACTCTTTGCAGATGATATGATACTATATGTGGAAAACCCAAAAGACTCCACTCCAAAACTGCTAGAACTTGTACAGGAATTCAGTAAAGTGTCAGGATATAAAATCAATGCACAGAAGTCAGTTGCATTTCTCTACACCAACAACAAGACAGAAGAAAGAGAAATTAAGGAGTCAATCCCTTTTACAATTGCCCCCAAAACTATAAGATACCTAGGAATAAACCTAACCAAAGAGACTAAGAATCTATACACCGAAAACTATAAAGTACTCATGAAAGAAATTGAGGAAGACACAAAGAAATGGAAAAATGTTCCATGCTCCTGGACTGGAAGAATAAATATTGTGAAAATGTCTATGCTACCTAAAGCAATCTACACATTTAATGCAATTCCTATCAAAGTACCATCCATTTTTTTCAAAGAAATGGAACAAATAATCATAAAATTTATATGGAACCAGAAAAGACCTCGAATAGCCAAAGGAATATTGAAAAAGAAAGCCAAAGTTGGTGGCATCACAATTCCGGACTTCAAGCTCTATTACAAAGCTGTCCTCATCAAGACAGCATGGTACTGGCACAAAAACAGACACATAGATCAATGGAACAGAATAGAGAGCCCAGAAATAGTCCCTCAACTCTATGGTCAACTAATCTTCGACAAAGCAGGAAAGAATGTCCAATGGAAGAAAGACAGCCTCTTCAATAAATGGTGTTGGGAAAATTTGGCAGCCACATGCAGAAAAATGAAATTGGATCATTTCCTTACACCACACACGAAAATAGACTCAAAATGGATGAAGGACCTCAATGTGAGAAAGGAATCCATCAAAATCCTTGAGGAGAACACAGGCAGTAACCTCTTTGACCTCGGCCGCAGCAACATCTTCCTAGGAACATCGCCAAAGGCAAGGGAAGCAAGGGCAAAAATGAACTATTGGGATTTTGTCAAGATGAAAAGCTTTTGCACAGCAAAGGAAACAGTTAACAAAACCAAAAGACAACTGACAGAATGGGAGAAGATATTTGCAAACGACATATCAGATAAAGGGCTAGTGTCCAAAATCTATAAAGAACTTAGCAAACTCAACACCCAAAGAACAAATAATCCAATCAAGAAATGGGCAGAAGACATGAACAGACATTTGTGCAAAGAAGACATTCAGATGGCCAACAGACACATGAAAAAGTGCTCCACATCACTCGGCATCAGGGAAATACAAATCAAAACCACAATGAGATATCACCTCACACCAGTCAGAATGGCTAAAATTAACAAGTCAGGAAATGACAGATGCTGGCGAGGATGCATAGAAAGGGGAACCCTCCTACACTGTTGGTGGGAATGCAAGCTGGTGCAACCACTCTGGTAAACAGCATGGGGGTTCCTCAAAATGTTGAAAATAGGACTACCCTATGACCCAGCAATTGCACTGCTGGATATTTACCCTAAAGATACAAACGTAGTGATCCGAAGGGGCACGTGCACCCAAATGTTTATAGCAGCAATGTCTACAATAGCCAAACTATGGAAAGAACCTAGATGTCCATCAACAGATGAATGGATAAAGAAGAAGTGGTATATATACACAATGGAATACTATGCAGCCATCAAAAGAAATGAAATCTTGCCATTTGCGACGACGTGGATGGAACTAGAGGGTATCACGCTTAGCAAAATAAGTCAGTCGGAGAAAGACAACTATCATATGATCTCCCTGATATGATGGAGAGGAGATGCAACATGGGGGGTTAAGGGGGTAGGAGAAGAGTAAATGAAACAAGATGGGATTGGGAGGGAGACAAACCATCAGTGACTCTTAATCTCACAAAACAAACTGAGGGTTGATGGGGGGAGAGGGGTTGGGAGAGGGGCGGTGGGGTTATGGACATTGGGAAGGGTATGTGCTATGGTGAGTGCTGTGAAGTGTGTAAACCTGGCAATTCAAAGACCTGTACCCCTGGGGATAAAATTATATGTTTATAAAAAATAAAATTAAAAAATAAATAAATAAATAAATAAATAAATATCATTTCATGTTTGCTCTCACAGAAATCATCTTATCAAAGAAAATTTGGAAAGACAGAAAGGTAGAAAGGAGAAAACGATAACCTGCAGCTTTCTTCATCAAATATAACCACTCTCAATATTCTGAGTTATTTCTTTCTGGTCTTTTATTTTCTATGCATAGGGTATATAACTGATTATATACAATAATTGTACAATCATATGTATGAATAATTTTCCTCTTGCCTTCTTTGTTTACTATCTCTTAAGTATTTTTCTTAATTCTCTGCTTTTCATGAGCAATATTCAAATAAACAATATTTTTCATAAACATTGCTTTTTATTTACTAGGTATACTGCAGTTTCCGTCAGAAACAAATATTTGGTCTGTTTCCAGTTTTTCAGTAAATAAAATATATGTCTCACCACAAAAAAAAAACAAGTAAAAGTAATTCATTAAATACATTAACTCAATTACCCTATGAAGTAGACATTTTTTATATTTGACAGAAAGAGAGAGAGTGGGCAAGGGGGAGAGGGGGAGGAAGAGGCAGACTCCCCACTGAGCGGGGAGCCCATTGCAGGGCTCAATCCCAGGACCCTGAGATCATGACCTGAGTCAAAGGCAGACGCTTAATTGACTGAGTCACCCTAGCATATGAAGTAGACAGTTTATAATATATATTATACAGAAAAGGAAACTGAAGTACAGAGAAATAAAATAACTTGCCCAAGGTCACACCCACACTAGAACTTTCTCTGTATTGAAATGCGTGCACACATACACACTCAAAAATACAAAGAAATCTTCAGTGAAATAGTCAAAAATCCAGTTGTTTGTTCATTCTGGTTCTGAGATGGGTATAACCATGTGACTATTAGAAAACAGAGCTTAACATCAAAGATGAAGAAACGTCTGATAAGTTCAGTTATGAAGTTAAATGTAGCAAAATAAGTACATTGATACTTTCACATCCCAATTAAAACAAAAATTTTATTCCTCACCGTAATGGTACATTAACTTCATACTTTGAAGTACTCCCTCAGCTTCAAATGCTTGGCAACAAAATGAGTAAAAAATAAAAATATATAACTGAAAGATAATCCAGGTTGGTAAATTAAACAAGTAAAACAGAATTTTAGAAGCAGCTCAGAGCAGTGAACAAGGATAGAGATAACCAAATATTTGTTCCATGTCTGGAACAAGGAGGTGGTCACTATGGAGTCCAGTTACTGAGATGGGGAGAGAGGGGCCCTAGAGTTTTCACGGGGGTTTGGCGGGGGCAGGAATGAGAGCTGATTTAGGAGGGGCTCCTACATACTGAAAGGAGTTAAAAAAGGGTTGAAACCCACCACCTTAATCTGTGAATTTTAGCAAACTGTAGGTCTAAGCAGGTAGGAGGACAGAAGGCCCAGCAGCCAGGAACGGAGCCATGCCAATCACTCGTTTCAGGAATGGGTATGTGCTATCCCCAGTGTTCCCAAGACACTGTAAGAACTCAGTTTTGAGAGTGGCCATTCATCTCAAACTGAAGCATAAAATAAATACTTTTTTTTTTTTCTGGAAATTGACAGACTAATTAAAAGACATATCTTTTATATGTAGAATAAATAAACATATACATGCAAGAGCAAAGGGCCAAGAATTGACATCAAACTTTTGAGGAAGAGCAAAGAAGTGGAGGATATTTCTATCAAACATCAGACTTTCATAAAGATAAAGTTTGGGGAGAGACTAATACACCAATGAATGAGAAGAAAGAGGCCTAAAGCCCAACCATATATATAGAAGTCAGATAAATGACAGAAATAACAAATTAGTGGAGAAAGGAAGTGTTCAATAAATGGTACAAGGAGATCTGATCGATTCTTTTATGGAAGAAAAAATTGCTCTCTACTATATACACCACGAACAAAAATCAATCCTCAGGTGGATTCAACATCTAAGTGTGAAAATTGAAACATGGGACAATATCTTCATGACCTCAAGTTCCTTAGAGAATAAAAAAACACAAAATGTACTTAAGAAAAGATGGGAAAAGGTAACATTTTATTTTATTTTTTAAAAGATTTTATTTATTTATTTGACAGAGATCACAAGTAGACAGAGAAGTAGGCAGAGAGAGAGGAGGAAGCAGGCTCCCTGCCAAGCAGAGAGCCTGATGTGGGGCTCAATCCCAGGATCCTGGCAGATGCTTTAACCCACTATGCCACCCAGGTGCCCTGAAAGGTAACTATTTTAAAAGAAAACTTTCATGCAGGAAAAAAACACTATATACTGAAAGTCTAAGTCATAGATTAGTATAAAATATGTGAAATGTACATAAACCACAAAGGATTTGTATCCAAAACATAAAGATCTTAAAGAAAAATGACAAAATAATTCAACAGAAAAATGATCAAAGTATGTGAATAAGCAAATGACAGAGGAAGAAACCAGAAAGATGTTCAACTTCATCTGTCATCAGGGAAATATAAAATTTATAAATTGGTGGAAAATGTAACATTTTGCAGAGTAATTGGGTAATAAGAATTCAATCATGTTACTTTTTAGTGTGTGTGTGTATGTGTGTGTGTGTGTATACTTCAACTCTATGTATATACATAGTGTGTGTATAAATATATGTACATATATTAAATGAGCAGCAAAAGAGATACAAGAGAATTTTCATTGAGTTATAAACCAGCTTGTAATCTCGAAAAATTAGAAACTGACATTATTCAATCAGAAAAAGATATTTGGAATAATATATAACCGCTAAAATAAATACACTAGATATATATGTTTTGAAGTGAATGAAATTTAAACAGCTTTTTAATAGTTAAAAAAAAGTAAAATTAAAGCATGATACGCACAGAAAATACCACTTAAATAAAGTTTTAAAACATGAAAAACATAACCTGTATGTTTTATGTCTACATATGTATGGAGGAACAGTATAAAAAGGCACATGATTATAATAAACACTACCTTTGGAATGATGGTTAATTCTAACAGGGGTGGGAAGGGTCCTGAGTTGAGGAAGGTTACACTGGAGGCTTTAGCTACATCAATTATATTTCATTTCTCCCCCATGTGGTGTTTTCAGGGTATATTTAATATATTTTTTATGCACTTCTGTGTGCTTGATACATGTGATGCTTTTTTTTGGGGGGGGGGAAGCTTGCTTTCTAAGGTATGGAAGTAATTGAGACAAATTTATAATGCCTAACACTCAAATTCTAGTTGATGATTGTTTAAAGGAAATGAGCATTCAATAATAGGAAACTACAAATAAATCATCACACTGATCAATCCATATCTCTATCATTTGTTAATAAATATAAATTTTGGCAACATTAAGAAACTATTTTATACATATTACCGAATAAATAAAAATTATAAAATGTCAATTTTTGTATCTGTTGGATCTGAGAATGCCATAAATTTTAAATATTTCTGATCACATTTTCAATGGCTATAGATTTTTCTGGAAAAAATAAACTAAGAAACTATTTGATGTCATTTGGCACAATAATCCTTCTCTTTGGAACTCTCTAGGAAAATAAATAGATTAAAAAACAATTTCATTAAGAATATTTATAGTGATGTTATTTATGATTGCAAAAACAAAAATTTAATAGGGAAAACCCAGATGTCTAAGAATAGGAGATGGCTAAGCAAAATAGGTCATATTACAATGGAAGATCACTGCAGAGCTATAAAAATGTCAACTGTGTGGCTCATGCTGATGCATGAAAATATGAAATAAAATTAATTTTATAAAGCAGAGTTATAAACATGTCAACTGTGAAAACCATGCTGACACATGGAAATATAAATTAAAATTAATTTGAAAGAGCAAAGCACACCATTTCCTGAATTCATGATTTCCACTATGAAGAAAAAACAGCAATAGTTGGCAAAGACAAGAAGAGAACTTGGAAAGGAATAAATACATTATGTTGAGTTTATTGGATTATTATTCTTTCCTTTAAAGTTGTCTGTTTGACTTGTATTCATTAATGAAACAAGACCACAGGGACTCTATCATAAGCGTAATGATTTTGTGTATAAACAGACATACAGATGATGCTGTGGTATGATTAGAAAATACCCATCCTTTTCTCTTTTGATATTGTTCATCCTCTAGGCAGGGGACCGCATGATATACTAGGGAAGAACATTTTTCTTAATAGATATGTCCAGTCTGAGCCATGTTAAAAGTTTACCATGGCAATGGTCATTGATTAGTTTCTTATTTTGTAAAGGATATAGCTGCTGCACAGTAAGGTGTTAAATCCACAGATATAATACTGACGAGAGTCATTTATAACAATCATGTCACCATGAGCTACAACCCTGTATTTCATGTACATTTCTATATGTCATTCTGTGCCATCGCTAGGGTTAATTTTCCACTTGGATCGATGTATGTATCAGTCAAAGGTACAAATAACCCCCCAAACACTGTAGCTTTGTCCCACGGCTAAAAATCTTTTTTTTTTTTTTTAAACAAATGAATGTGTGAATGACATTATGGAGGAGATAAAATTCTAACAGAAAGATAATACTAGAAAATTAAAATTAGCTCTCTGGGATAGAGAAGATGTGAAATAATTTTTCTAGAAGGACAAAATTATTTTTGAAGTCTTCTGTTTTATCTTAAAAATCCACGTATTTTTGCCTCTACTCTATGATAGATCCATGTTATTTTAGTATAAAAATAATGTTTCAATGGGGCACCTGGGTGACTCAGTGGGTTAAAGCCTCTGCCTTCGGCTCAGGACATGATCTCAGGGTCCTGGGATGGAGCCCCGCATTGGGCTCTCTGCTCAGCAGGGAGCCTGCTTCCCCGCTTCTCTCTGCCTGCCTCTCTGCCTACTTGTGATCTCTGTCTGTCAAATAAATAAATAAAATCTTAAAAAAAATAATATTTTAAGTCATCAGCTACATAATTTGATTCTACCTCCTGCCAAAGCTAGAGGAAGACCAATGTTCCAGGAAGATGCCCATGGGTTTGTGTATTTCCAGCACATGGTTGCCCACACCTGGGGAGGGTGCAAACCCTGGTTGGTGAAGCAGGACTCAAAGGTATACCCTGAGTGGGAGGATTTGAATGATAGCATCAAAGTCAAAGGTGGGAGAAGAGTTGATGTTTGCTTTGCTCATAGATTATTTTTGCATTTACACTTTTTTTTTTAAATTTCAGAAAGAAAATGAAACCACTAAATCTTTTCCAAGATAAAGGATGTTTATACCTATTACTAGAAAAAAAGTTTGTAAATCGTTTAATAAATTGTTTTCCAAGCACTAGACTTACAGTTGGTGAAAAATAGTAGTATTAACTTTTGCTTCATAATATTTTTATTTGTGGATCTACAAAATAAATGCAACTAAATGTTTTACTATCAGGGATCTGGTTCTTTAAGGTAGGATGTTCTCAAGGTTGTATTGTATTGTCAGAAATCAGTGAAAACTAATTAACAACACTGTAGAATAAAACTGAAGACCATAGAAATAATAATAATTTTTCCATTTATAAACTAAGAAGAATGATGCTAATAACTCAATGTGGTGAGAGATGATATTAAGACTTGTGAAATACTTAGAAATAAAACATTAAAGGGGCATTGACAGTGTGACAACTGAATTTGCATAATTAGCTACTTCAAATTAGCTGCTTCAAAGAAGCACCTGGATAAATGTTGACCAAAGCCTCTATAAAGAAGATTATTGGACAAAAGTTTTGAAAATAGTATTAGAATATGTCATAAGTATTGTAAAACCTAAGTACAGTGAAAGACCTTCACTAATATGCTGAGTAAACAATGAGGGATTCAATGTACACAATTAACATGTGATACTCTGGCTTATTGGTACTTATATCTATGGAAAATTCAGTTTGGTTCTTAAGACTGTTTGTGATAAAGTAGGTGTCCCACCTTTTGATTCATGTTTGCTGTTCATTTATTGTGGTGGTGGTCCATTTCCAGGTTTAATTAGAGCCTTTGGAAGAAAGATGAGAAAAGAGAACAAGCCTGTGCATTGGAACTTAGAACAGAAACCAGGGTGTCACACCTAGGTGCTGAGTTGGGACCCAAGGTAAGAGTTAAAAAGAGCAATTGTATGGATTTTTTTTTTTTTTTTGGAAGATGGAGGTTTATCAAGTTGCATATCCAAAGCTCTACTTAATAGCACCCGAGTCATTCCATATGCCAGAGTCCAAAGAGTTGGCACTAAATAGAGCAAGAACTAAAGGAAAAGGAACTAAGAGGTGGAAGGGAGGTGGGCGTTAGCTTAGGAAATAACAGGGATTAAAGAGTAGACTATAAGCCCAGACAAACAGGCTAGTTGCTTGCATTTCACACGTTACATGTTACATGTTACATGTTACATTTCACCATAACAATGATTGTGAAGATAGGCAGAAAAAGAAAAATCTGAAGCAGAATATTGAAAACATATACGAAATATCACATAGGTCCCTTGGGGTTAAATTTTAGCCATAGTACCTCCCATACCATCCTCAGGTATATATCGAGCAGTTGGTAATCATCTTTTCTGGTAATTGTTTGAATGTGCCTATCTTCAGAGCCACTCTATTCATGTAAACAGGCGTGAAATCTTGGAATCTCCAACACAGAAATGCTTAATAAATTTCATCTAGGTCAAGCCTGTATTGATGAATGAATTTCCTCCACAGCTCGTTTCTGATGAGCACTCACCCAGCTTGCCCTGGAACAGGGTGCAGTGGTTTTTTTTTTCCAGAAACTTTTTGAGCATATAATGTGCAAAGAACTGTGCAAGGTCCTGAGAGGGATATAAAGTTAAATTAGACATGGAAACGTGGAGAAGTTACTGAGTTCCTCTCTGAACTCCCTATCCTGATCCAAACAAAGCCACTGAAACAAATTAAAATGACAAGGCATTCATTCCCATGGTTTAGAAACATACAAACACAGAGAGACACACAGTGGACTGCAGGGGCTAAACTATCAGAGACAAATGCAGGTCCATTCCTCTCAAAAAAGCATTTCATGCCAGATGGAGGACTGGAGCAAGACTCAGTATCTAAAACTGGGGTCAGGTACTCTCACCTGGCTCCATAAAGGAGCCAGAAATCAGATACTTCTGCGGGCTTCTGGCAGTGCAGCCAGAGAGAGGAAAGTTTAGGACCTAGGCCAAATTTCTCCCCAACTAGACCCTCAGTATCACCATAGGCTGGAAGTCTAGCACTGCCAGGACAAGCCCTGAACCTGGACAAGAAGGTGAGGACCAGGTGGAGGCAGAAAATGGAGGGCAGTGGAGAGAGGAAGGGGAGAAAACACATCTCTACTCGAAGACTCCAACGATAACTGACACTGAGAAAAACAGGCAACAAACCAAAATAGGAAGAGGAATTTACAGGCATTAAGGTACAAACAGGAAAACAACATCAAAATAACTTTGAAATAAGCATGGCTAAGATTCCCCCCCCAAGAAATAAAGGAATCAAATATATGAAAGAAGTCATTACAAAAGGGAAAAACAGTGACCATCTCATTAGAAATTGAATGGGCATCTGACAATATCCAAACTTGTTCATGTAAACAAAAACAAACAAAAACACTTAGTAACAAGAGATATTGGAACTTCTTTAACCTGAAAAAGGATCTCTGCAGGAGACTACAGTAAACACGGTAACTTTAGAAGCTTCCTTATTAGAGTTAGGAGCAAATTAAGGCTGCCTTGTATCCCCTACAAGTTCATAAGTACTTGAGGCCCTAACTAATACACGGCGATTAAAAAGTATTCGAGAAATAATATAATCTTTTATAACTCAGAGTAAGGAAGGATTTCTTTCAAAGAAAATTAAAAAATCAGAAGGATAAAGGCTTATAGTAAAGGATGCACCAAATTCATCCTAACAGTTGTTGTCTCTGCAAAAACAGACAGCAAGAGAGGAAGGAAGAGATGAGAAAAGAATTTAACTTTAAATATTATGTCTTACTTCTTGAAACGCGTCAAGTATAAAGTGTGAACTGATAGTCTTTCTAATTGGTGGATGCATGGGTGTTAATTGCATTACCTCCTACATTTTCTAAAAAAAAAAATTTGTCGAAAAGGACAAAAAGTAAAAGTAAAATCCCACAGATAATTAAAAACATAAACACTAAGTTAAAAGAGAGATGGTTTCTCTTCTTCAGAAAACCATAGTTCTCAGAACCATAGTTCTCTATATGTAAACTAATAAGTAATTACAGTTAAAACCAAAATAATATAAATGCAATATAGACGTATAAACAAAATGCTATAGGTATGTAGGAGAAAGAAAAAAAATAAGGGAATACAGTTGATAAATGATTCATGGGAGAGATTTCATTAAGTGTTGAATCCTCAAAGGTACATCGTATTTTAATATTCAGAAAAGCCTTGATAGAAGAGGGCTCCCGGATAAGGCTTCTGGGCAACTTGACAAAACTTGCAGCCATTCTGAGAACAGGGAGTATCTTGTTTTCAGCAAGAGAGTGGGAGATGGAGCTGGTTGTGCTATGTGGGGTAAAGCGTGGTGACCTTGAAGCCTTTCGAGTAACATCTGGACTTGGAAATATGGACCAAGGATAGTCATGAAGGGTTTTTGAAGCTTCTGAGAGGGGACAACACTTGGGGCATCTGCCTATCCCTTACAACAACACATCAGGTGTGGGCATCTATAACCTTTTGAATATGTATGCTGACCACTTAGAAGTTAAGAGTAGACACTTGAGTCAATCTGGGCCAATTAATCTTTCCCTCCCAGGAAGGAGGAACTAGCATCCAGCAAAGGGGATCATTCTGTCAGGCGCTTGAACTGGAAGTGATATGAAGCTGGGCCTGGGGTGGTTGGGTATCTGCTGAGACGGAGAAAGACACCACATGTCCAGAGAGCAGGAGAGACTTGAGAGACCAGAGATTCAAGAGACCAGAGTATCACCTGGAGTGATAAGGACCTGACCCCGGAGAGTCAAGCTGTTCTTCCCAACTTTGATTCTAGAAATACCTCTGATTCTGCCTGATAAAATTGCTTTTTTTCTAAGCGACCTCCATGGGTTTTGTCTCTAACCAAGGCCAAAGGAGGTGAGTAGGCTCAGTGTTGTTAGAAGTACAGGGGAGTCCAGCAGGTAAATAACCAGATGATGACATGAACTGGGACAAATTATAGGGCCATTTATGACCTTTAGGAGAACCATTTCAGCGGAGTTCTGGAGTAGACTTCAGGCTTGATGGAGTTAAAGTGTAAGTATGAATTATACATAGATTTTTATAGGACTTTGGTTACTAAGGGGAGAGGGAAGTAGAGCTATCAATGAGGGAGACAAAGTCAAGGGAAGGCTTCGGTTGCTATCCCTCAGGATGAAACACTTAAGCCTCTGTGTAAATTGAGGGGGGAGAATTAATAAGGAGGGCAGAATGGCTGAACAAGGAAGAAATTTAAAGGAGAGTGATGATGATTTAAGATTTTATTTATTTATTTGACAGGCAGAGATCACAAGCAGACAGAGAGGCAGAGGCAGAGAGAGGGGGGAAGCAGGCTCCCCGCTGAGCAGAGAGCTCGATGTGGGGCTCGATCCCAGGACCCTGGGATCATGACCTGAGCCGAAGGCAGAGGCTTTAACCCCCTGAGCCACGCAGGCGCCCCTGATGATGATTTATACGCTGACCCACATTTGTGCAAAAACACAAACAGCTGCATTCGTCCCTGAAATCAACAATTTTAGGGGAACAGAACACTTAGGTAGTTACTGAATTTGCTCCACAAGGAAAAAATTACATTAATACTTTAATAAATAAACCCTTTGTATCACATGATTGTTGTTGCATAAAGAAGCAGCCCAACACTTGGAGATTTATTTATCATTTGTCATGAGTGTATAGGTTGGCTGATGGCTCTGCTGATCTTGGCTCAGCTGGTCTTGTTGGGATCACTCATTCATGCATCGTGGTTAGCTGGTGGGTTGGCTGAGCATTATATGCTCTTTCACACATCTAGGGCCTGAAATGCAACAACTGGACTCTGTCCCATTCCCTAGCAGGAGCCCTTAATTTCAGGGTGATCACATAGGAGCAAGACAGAAATAAGGCCCACAGAGTTTTTGAGGGCTAGGCTTGGAACAGGCTCGCTGTCACTACATCATATTCCATTGGCCTAAGTAAGTCACAAGACCTCCCTGATGCAAGCAGTGGGGGATTGTTGCTGCTTCATGATGGAAACAAATACAAAGTTACATTGTAAGGGGGATGGATAAAGGTAGGCCACTACAGATTTTCCTCGATTTAGGATGGAGTTACATCCTGATAAACCTATCCTAAATTGAAAATATTGTAAGTAGAAAATGCATTTAATACACCTAATCCACTGAACATCACAGCTCAACCTAGCCTACCTTACACGTGTTCAGAACACGTAATGTTAGCCTACAGTTGAGTAAACTCATCTAACACAACGTCTACTTTATAATCAAGCTTTGAATATCTCATGTAATGTATTGAATACTGTACTAAATTGAATACTGTACTAAAAATGAAAAACAGTGGTTGTATGGGGACAGAATGGTTTTCTGTATATTGGTTGTTTACCCTTGTGATGGTACGGCTGCCTGTGAGCTACAGCTGCTGACCAGCATCACTAAGGAGAATCTTCCAGTACATTACCAGCCTGGAGTATTTGAAGTATAGTTTCCACTGGATGAGTGTGGCTTTTAGCACACCATTGTAAAGTTGAAAAATCCCAAGTCAAACCAAAGTCCTGGGCCATCTATAATTGAAGACATTAATTTAATTAATCCACCACACTCACAAAGAAGGTTTTTTTTCCTGTTTAGATGGAGTAGGGAAGTATCTGAAGGTCAATGAGGGGGGTGTTTCAAGGATGTCATGAATCGCTGAGAAGTTTAGTACTGAAATAGAAGCCTTAAAATTACTTAGCAACAACTTCCTTATTCTTATATTTTATGTTGTTGGCTCAACTAGACCAAACTGGTGAGCCTTGTTCCATTCAGGGATATAGATAGATTAAAAACCTTATTTTCTGGGTAATATTACTAGTTCAGTAATACAGAGTAATCAACTGTCTTCAATCCAGAAACAATACACAATATTTAAGTTCAAGGTATTCACTTGGTAACTGAAAGTCTAAAGAAACATGCATCTTTTTTTCCTATGAGAATGGATAAAGTCTTTTTATTTCTTCAAGCAAATGTCACTTTCATAGTTTTAGGTTGATTCATACTTGAAGAATTGAAGAATTTGTATTGGAGGTATTATAATGAAAAAGAATACAGGCATATTCAGTCCAGAAAAAGTGGACTCTGTATTTTTTCATGGAATCATTGATGTTAAGATAATGTACTAAACAAAAACCCTGACCTTTTAATTTTGGTTAAAGTTTTATTTAATTTCATTTTATTTATTTATTTGATAGAGATCACAATTAGGCAGAGAGGCAGACAGAGAGAGAGAGAGAGAGGAGGAAGCAGGCTCCCTGCTGAACAGAGAGCCCGATATGGGGCTCCCAGGACTCTGGGATCATGACCTGAGCTGAAGGCAGAGGGTTTAACCCACTGAGCCACCCAGGCGCCCCGATTTTGGTTAAAGTTTTAATAAAATAGGGAAACTAAATGTAAATAATTCAAACACACTTTTATTTAAACAGTTAGTATGGAAGGGATCATTGATACTTTTGGAATTTGGGGATTGGGTCAAGAGAAACTTAAGAAAAAGTCATCTTTGCAGAGGGTTGAAAGGAAAAAATAAATCAGTGAATTATTCTGCAGTACCAGCCGTCACAGAAGATGGTTTGTAAATGCGCTGCTGATGGAGTTTTTTAAAGCACCCAAATCCAGTCAAGGTGACCCGGAATATCCCAAGGATTGGAATGCAAAAGGAAAATGGACCTCAACGAAGAGCATCATATCCAGCTGACACAGACTTTGGGCATCTTGGCTGGAGACGTCCCTTTAAGAGAATGGTTCTATCAGACAGCGGTCACTTGTCGACACTACCCACGAAGAGCCGGCTTACCTTGTTTTGATTTCATGGCCATTGGGCATTGCCTTAACTAACTTGCCTTCCTTTGTAGGCAAGATAGGATGCCCACCACCGCCACGGTGGTGGGAATGTGGTGGTGGTGGGAGTGTGCTGACCCCCAAACATCCATCTTTTTGGCATTTATATCTGCCAGTTTCATTGGTATTCTTGTTTTTAGCTGGTCGCCTTAGCCCAGTCACTTCTGGGAGAATTAACAGACTCAGATTTCTGGACCCATAATATTTTTTTTGTTAAGATTTTATTTATTTGACAGACAGAGATCACAAGTAGGCAGAGAGGCAGGCAGAGAGAGGAGGAAGCAGGCTCCCTGCTGAGCAGGGAGCCCGTTGTGGGGCTCGATCCCAAGACCCTGAGATCATGACCTGAGCCGAAGGCAGAGGCTTAACCCTCTGAGCCACCCAGGTGCCCCCTGGACCTACAATATTAAGAACTAGACCCAGACCCTAAACTTGGTGATTTCGAAAGGAAGTACTCTGCCATGAGACATACCCTCTGTAGCCAGGTGGCTTCTTCCATGATGGATCAATGGCAGAGGCAGGAATAAGAACCGTCTTTCCCGACACCTGCCATGTGTTCTACATATCATCCCACCTGTTATTTCTTAGAGAATGCATGTCTAGCCACTGTTATTTGGGGGCATATATCTTTTTCTTTTCTTTTCTTTTTTTTGACAGAGGGATCACAAGCAGGCAGAGAGGCAGGCAGAGAGAGAGAGGAGGAAGCAGGCTCCCCGAGAGAGCAGAGAGCCTGATGCGGGGCTCGATCCCAGGACTCCAAGATCATGACCCGAGCCGAAGGCAGCGGCCTAACCCACTGAGCCACCCAGGCGCCCCAAGGGGGGGGCATATATCTTTTAAAGAAAGTATGAATTGCCTACTCTGAATTTTCCATTTTTCTTTTTCCAGATCTCTCACCTTGGAGATGGTATGGTTGTGTCATCAATATCTTTGAAAATGCGATTAAAGGGATTCCTTGCTTGCCTTCTGTTTTCAGGCCTTTCTTCAAATCCTATTAGTTCATTCAGTATGGTTGTAGTGGAAATTGAAGTTTGCCTATTGATGTAAGGATCCTTATCTTGTTCAGTTTACACAGATTTTAAATATCATCAGAAAGATTGTGTAGAAGTTGGATTTTTAAAAATTCAAGGGAGTGTACCTGGAAAAGGGGTTTTTATGCTATTTTATGAGAGCTCTGTTCTACCAAAAAAAAAGTACAAGTGTAAAAATAGATTTCTATATAAATTTTAAGTCTTTAATTCAAAATTGTATAATGTCCATATTGTTTTATTTATGAAGCTTTTTAGTATCATCTGAAATTAGCTTTAATTCTTCAATATTATTTACATTTCTGTCTGAACCAGTATTTATACTTACGCAGAACTCTGTATAATTATCATAGCTCAACTCATTAAGAAAGCTTAAAATTGGACAGCCTACTTAGGAAAACATTGCTGTAACAGAGAAAATGTGGTGTGGTGTGAGTAAAATTATTAACAATGGCATTAACATGAAAATAAACTTGAGGATAATAATTGATGATAAATGGCGACCAGTGAAATGATTTTAGCTGCAATGGACAATTTGTGGAGTAAGCATAGAATGCTGTTAAGATAAACTCTCTTCAATTATACAGAAGTGTATAAAGGTATTTACTTAATTCCCAAATGGTCCTAAGTATATGCTAGGAAACAATCATGAATTTTAAAAACACTTTTGTGTCAATGGGCAATACCGTTATTGATCAAATAATAAAGCAATGTAATTTAATTCTACTTAAAATAGCATATATACATATAAAAATAACATGTATACAATACTGACAAATAAAATAAATCCCCAATTAGAAAAAAGTAAATAAATTTAGCAAATTTTAAAATGGAGGTTTTTTTTAAAGATTTATTTATTTGACAGATCACAAGTAGGCAGAGAGGCAGGCCGTTGGGGGGGAGGGGGAAAGTAAGGGGGGGAAGCAGGCTCCCTGCTGAGCGAGAGTCCAATGCAGGGTTCAGTGGGGGCTTGATGCTGGGCTGGATCCCAGGACCCTCAGATCATGACCTGAGCCGAAGGCAGAGGCTTAGACCACTGAGCCAGCCAGGCGCCCCTAAAATGGAGTGTTGTTTAAATAAAGACCATCACTATCTCAGTAAAGGAGGAGTTTTCATTTTCACCCATGAGGTAAACATTCTAGAACTGCCATGACTCACTGTTATGTCTTGATGACATGCCTAAAGGGGCTCTTCTGCCACCAGTGATTCCTATCTAACAATAAGCCATCCTTACCTCTCTGGTCAACGTTAACTTTGCCACTTAGTTAGATTCAACTGAGTTATAAATAAAAAAATGCCTAGGAACCATCAGTGTTCTAAACCCCATTGTTCACAACGACTGTTGGTAACATTGCAATACTCAACAATGTGGCTATTTCATTTTAATGGGCAGCTGTTCAAATAAAAGGGGTTTACTACAACAGCTTTTCAAAAATTCTGTAATAAGTGTACCAATGCTTACACTGCTTATATTTCCATATAATTTGAATAACAGTATTGTTTAAAACAGATGTCAGCTTCTTTGAATATAATCATATGTGGTTGTCAGCACCATGCACCCATAGATTTACATATAAGTAACCCAGGATGAGGTTCTCTGCCTGTGTCACCTGTCTCATTGGCGCATTCTTCCTCTCACTTAAACCTTGCCCATGAAAACAGTGTTTCCGTTTTCATCAAAGCAAGCCAAATATATTCAATAAACATAACTGTTTCCTCAAAAAAAAAAACGAAGACAAGGTGATATAAATTCACTCTATTTGGATTTCAATCCAGCTTTCTTTGATTTTGTGTAATATTAACATCGATTTGTCTAAGGTACGGGTGGAACCAGAAGTGCTTTTAACTCTTTCCGTGCTGGGAACATTTTGACATTTATATCACTAAGATTTTGTGTCTTTAATGATATACACTGTTGGGAGAGACCACGGTTACACTGCAGTAATCAGAACACTTGTCCTTTGCCAAAATTGTTGTCTGTGCTCCCAAAGGTAGCAGAGGGAGGGGGAACTCTCATTCATCCTCTGGATTCCATTCTAATTTCATGCAGTCAGGTGAGTAAGTATGTCAAGATAGTTTCCTGATGTGTGCCTGTTGTCACAGAAATATATCATAACTCTATAAAGTCTTTAGCATAAACATGGTAAATGGGATGAAAAAAGTTCACTACTTCAACAGCTGTTTTTTTTTTTTTTTTTAAGATTTTATTTATTTGACACACACAGAGAGAGAGATCACAAGTAGGCAGAGAGGCAGGCAGAGAGAGAGGGGAAGCAAGCCGCCTGCCGAGCAGAGAGCCCTATGCGGGCCTCAATCCTAGGACCCTGAGGCCATGACCTGAGCTGAAGGCAGAGGCTTATCCCAGGACCCTGAGGCCATGACCTGAGCTGAAGGCAGAGGCTTAACCCACCGAGCCACCCAGGCGCCCTCAACAGCTGTTTTAAATGCTCTCTCTATACGGATGCCCTCTGCTTCCTTTTCTTTTTCTCTTTGCCCAAAATCTTTTCAACTGATTAGAGCATAGAACCCAGTTTGTGTGTGTGTGTACTTGTAAATTTCTATAATCATGATTCCCAAAACGAAAACTGCATTAGCAAAGGGTTTTATATTTCTCTTTTCCGTGACAACTAAATTATGTTTGTAACCAAGGCACCAGTCTCGCCTGAAAAACAAAACAGTTTCAGGTGTTCGTTTATGGTAGTCAACAACAAAGCAAAATATCATTTTGTAAATTATTATTGTTAATCATGTTAAATTACCGCATTTCTTGCTGGACTCAACAAACTAATATATATATTGTACCTAACGGCTATTATTTGCATATTAGAATTTTTATACAAGACACCTTCATGAAAGAAAATTACATTTAAAAGTCACAAAATATGGGGGCGCCTGGGTAGCTCAGAGGGTTAAGCCTCTGCCTTCAGCTCAGGTCATGATCTCAGGGTCCTGGGATCGAGTCCCGCATTGGGCTCTCCTGCTCAGCAGGGAGCCTGCTCCCGGCCCTCTCTCTGCCTGCCTCTCTGCCTACATGTGATCTCTCTCTGTCAAATAAATAATTAAAAAAAAAAACCCTAGTTAAAAAAGTCACAAAATATAGTCTTCGATTGCCAGCTACTGTTAAATATAAGCCAATATAAGCCAAAATAAATGATTTAATAAATTTCTCTCCAAATCGGCGCAATGCTTTGTGAAAGCCTAACGCTAATCACTAAGACTAGAAGTTCCATGAGGGCAGGAACTCTTCAGTTCCTGCTTCCTATTCAGTCTCAAGCAGCTAGAACAGGGCTAGTCAACATTTGTTCTCGCCACCTGAAAAGAGTATCCTTTTATTTTGAAATGGTATCCGCCGTCTGGTGTGTAGCAAAGTCGAGAGCGGGAAAGGGGCATCGGAGACGAGGTTGCAAAATCGGAAGGAGCAGAAAGACGGAGAGGAATCCAGAGGCGAAAGAGAGCATTTGGAAGGTGAACCCTCAGAGCTGGGATGAGGCAGGGATGAGCGCCCCGGGACACCACTGCGCGAGCGGGAGGAGGCCAGGCAGGAAATAGCCAAGATTTGGGGGACTCCTTCCCAGGGAGCAAATAAGAGAAAGCCGCACGTGAAGAGAAAGCCGCAGCCACCTCCCTCCCACGTGAAAGCCCAAACGGCCGCCCCGCGTCCACTGCGCTCCGGGGAGAGCGGAACCCGGAGCGAGGCAGGTGCGGCGGGAGCATGCGCGCGGGGCCGGCAGGGGAGGCTCCCGCGCCCCCACCCGGCGCGTGCACCCTCGCGCCCCTCCCGCCCGGCACCGCGGGGCCAGAGGCGCCGCAGCCTGGGCCGGCCAAGCCTCGCCGCTCCGGCTCGCGCCCCGCCGGTCTGTCGCCGAGTCGGCGTTGCGGGCTGCCCGGCTCTGCTGGGGTAAGGACGCCGCCGCCACCCGAGCCGTGTGGTCGGGGGACCGCGTGAGCGCCCACGGCCGCCACCGCCAGGGATGGCCCCGGGCCCCGCGCCCGACCGAGGGGCGTGCGCGTCGCCCGCGGCGAGGCCGGGCCAGGGGGCGGTGGCGGTTAGGAGTCGCCTCCGCTCGGAGCCGGCTCTTTCTCTTTCTCTTTCGCCGCTGGTCGCGCGCCGGGCTTCCCGCGCGAGGCGCTGCCCCACTTGTCGCCCACTTCGGACGGGCGTGGCGTGGCCCCGCACCGACCCGCTCCCGGCGCAGGGGCCACCTGGGCCGGGGGTGTCGGCGCCGTTACCTGGGCGGGGAGGCGCCGGCGCAGCCCAGGGCCGCGGGACGAGGGTCCGGGGTGGGACTCCCGGAGATCCCAAGCCGGCCTCAGGCCACTGGGCGCCAGGCGGTGGGCGTTTGGCTTTTGTTTTCTCTCGGGGCGGGCGTCCCCGGCCTCCCCGTTCTCCGCTGACCACTGTCGTGTGTGCCGGGACTCGGCTGCGGCTAAGACCCCCGCGGGCGCTTCCTTACTCCACCCCCTTTTCGTCCCTGGTCCTAGTCTCTAAGTTCTGCCCAGCCTGGGGCGGGAGCGGAGCAAGTCCGCGCTGGGGCACGCTTAGCCAGTATGTGGCAGTTTAACTAGCTCGACGCCCCCCCCCACTCCCCGCCCCCAACCCCGGAACTGCGCGGGGGCGCGCGGGCCAGGTCTCCCTCGCCCTCTCTGCCTGAGGTGGGCGGAGGGGGAGGCTAGTGGACCTGGGTACACCTGGGGCGGCCGCAGTTACGTGCGGGATTGGTGTAACCCTTTTCTCCAGGTGGGAGAATTCGGGTGGGTTTGGTGCCCCGCCTTTTATATCCTGTAGTCCCTGATTAAAGTCCACAGGATGTACTTTATTTTATATATGCCTTTATCCACTTAGAGGCGTAGTCTTAATCTGTCCATGCCTGGAGGTGGAAGCTAAATAAAAGGAAGGTCTGGACATTGTTATTGTTGAGACTCTTGCGTGTGATTACTCCATGAAGTCAGTCTGGTCACTGTGACCTGCTCTGCTGCGGTGTTTCCATGCCCACCACTCACCCTTCAGGGTTATTTGGTCTCCAGGACCAAAGTGGCATTGTCTCCTGGATCACACTGTTGGAACTGTTTCCGGAAGTTGCTCGGGGCAGCCTCCAGTTTCAGTCCTTTGCTTAAATAAGTGTGGTGGAGTCTCCAGGTGTCTTCTAGTCCCCTTAATTCCAAAAAGGTGAAAGTGACAAACAGGTGGAGTTTGTTCTTGATGTTCGGTAATAGATTTTGAATGCATTTAGCTCTTGGCAAGATACTGAAAATGCCAACTTCGGTTTCTCCTCAGGATACCCTAGAATTGGGAGAAAGGGTTTTGAAAGAGGAGAGATTTCAGGAGCATCCAAGTGGATCGGATTCTGCTCTACCCGCATGGGGTGTGATTGTTAAATAGGAAAGATGAGCTTAAAACTGCAATTGATTATGCTCTCATACTGTGAGGTACATGAGTTTGTATGGGAGGTAGCCCTTGACTTTGGAATTCTTTTTTCAGTGCTTTTTAGGACAATATGGGTCTACCTCTTCGATGACATCTCAGTCTGTTTTCTGAGAAGGGATATTGGTGGGAGGATGATCTGGTGAAGATAGAATTAAGGAAAACTAAGAAACTCTTAACTTTTACTGTAAGAGAATTGTGCTTTTAGGTTCATCACAAGGATTTTAGGTGAGCTCTACCATCTCCCAACATATTTCATTGCAGTACTGTGTGATTTGTATCTAAAATTACACTTCTAATTCATCTTTACTTCTCTTAAAAAATTCAGTTGTCATTTGCACAATAAACCATTTACTAGGTAATTTACTATGTATGTTCATACATTTGTATGACAAACCACTAAACTTGAGCTTTTAATGTGTTGGGAGATCAAACATGCACATCACATGTTTGTGAACAAGATGATATACAGGAACTAGTAAATGGGATTTGAGACTAAAACAATCTAAAATAAAATGCTGTTAGTCTGAAACAGATGGGCGTCAGAGGGTCTGGCAAGGAGAGGGTCTTTGGGGTCTCGAGTGATTAGAAAAGAACACAGAGTTGGGCCTTGGGCTGAGTCTTGAGGAATGTTTCTTCCACAGATTGACAAGGTGAAGGCCAAAGAGATTGGGGGCCTAGGAAGGAGAAGGGAGTTTCATGCCTCAAAAGGGATAATTATGATTTGTTTAGGACTAAGAAAAATTGTTTGCAGTGTCCACATTGGGAAATATGGTTGTGCATGCTCTTCCCACCAGCCCCTATCCACCCAAACTAGAAACCTTTTGTTCTTCATGATCCAGTTTAATTCTTCTTCTGCGAAGTTGTCCCTGATTTTCACAACAGACTTCCGTTCCTTGACTCCTACTTCTCCTGGTTCACCTATAAGTGCCTATGTAAAGACAGTTTTTTTTCCCTGATGGCCCAGGCTTTAGATTTTGCCGTTTCCTGTTTATTTATTTTTAAAAATTGAGATAAAATTGACATATTAGTTTTAGGTGTATGAAATGATGATTTGACATACGTATTGTGAAATGATTATGACAATAATTCAAGTTAACATACATCACCACACAGTTACAACTTTTTTTTCTTGTGATGAGAACTTCTAAGATCTGTTGTCTTAGCAACTTTCATATAATACAGTGTTATTAACTACAGTCACCATTAATGGTAATCATCAAAAAAGTTTTATATATTTTTCACAATTTAGCTTCCATCTTTAAGTAACACATATTCTGTAAGGATATGAACAGGTCCTTAGTCTTCTTTTTATTCAGAATATTGTTTGTACTGTAGTTCTAGCCTTTTAACTTAAATGATAATAACCCTTCAGGGTCTGGCATGGTCCTTGACAAGTGGTTAAGTGCATAGTCAGCAGATATTTGCGGGACTGAATATGGATTCAGTGTGAGCAGGCGGCTGCTGAGCGGAGGCTTGGGATGATAAAAGCAGCAGTAGGGAACATCATTCTGATGACGAAGGAAGATTTTCCGATGGAAAGCTCTGGAGTTGTTACTGCGAAGAAGAGGGAGATCTGAAGCCACTGGGGGAGAAGGGGGTATGGGAATCGCCAAGGCCACCCAGTCTGACCAAGGAAGCAAAAGGAGCCTCAGCTTCTCTGCCCCCACCCCATTCCTTCACCTGTGTCTTTGGTTCCCTTTCTCTAGAGCTGAAGGAGAGTTTGAAAATCACAATTAGGAAAATGTTCGTTGTTTCAGTGTTTTTATTTTGGAAAGAATGTTGCTGTTGAAACGGGGAAATAAGCAGGAGAGCCCAGTAGGTGGTTTGGGAGCAGGGTGGAGTGGATAAATTCAGTGTTTAAAATACTGAATTGAAGGAGACACTGAAGTGATGAGTTTGGAGAGAGGAACTCTGATGTTAGGCAAGGAGAAAGCCATTTAGGAAATGCTCAGCTGGAATGGGGGTGATAGTAAAAAGCATGAGACAGTGTGAATACATTATCGCAGTGGTGGGCGGGGGACGAGAGAAGGTCCAGTGACTGTGGGGTCCAGTCAGTGAAGGTGTCAGTGTGAGCTGGTGGTCAGAAGGAGGAGGAAAACCAGGCATCACAGGAACGGGGAAGCCAGTGGAGGAAGTTCCACAGGAACTCCCTGTTAAGCCTCATCTGTTGCTAATGAAAAACCGAACTGAGAAGGTGTGGTTGAACTTGGCTGGCAAGAGGTGATCTCAGTGGTAAGGCTTCAGTAAGAGCTGTTTGTAGCCTTTGGTTTCTGTTTTAGGTATGTAGATGTCCCCCTTCAATTTGAACAGTGTTTTGTAGTTTACAAAGCATTTCCACCTTGTAGTATTAGTAAACATATTTTGAACATAGTTTATTATAGGAACATAACTCCCAAGTGAAAACTATTTAGATTCATTAAAAAACCAATGGACTATTCACATACCCTTACAGCAAGTACTATAAATATAGATGCTATCTTATATTTCAGCAAAATAAAAGCAAAAACAATGAATTAGAACATAATTGGGGGAAATGAAACTCTTCGTTCACACAGGTAATACTATCTTTTGTTTAAGCATTTGCACTCATTTTTCCTTTTAGAAAAGTGCCTTAGAAGAATTTGTCCCTGTTTTATTTTGCAAATAAAAAAAAAAAGTTTTCCATAGTAGAGATGGAAAATTGCATCAGTTGTCACTGCTCTACTCCCCCAGTCTGTGTGTGCCTTTCAGGGAAGATGTCACTGCAGGAGGGCCACAGCTCAGCATCACCTGCTGAAACTTTCTTCATTTTGTATTGATTTCAGCTCATGTGTGAAGCGTTACTCTTAATGAAGCTAGCTAGAGAATGCTTATGCATCCCCTCTGAAGATGGATCTTAAATGATGAAAGTGTGGTCGCTGCCACAATTAATAATTGATTAATAAATTGTTTGGAAAGTATCAGATGTGGGATGTGGGCAGTGGAGCAGAAGTGCATGCATCTTTGTCACTGTGACTGGCTACAGAGAACATGTTTAACTAGGACAGATGGACAGTGCAATATTTTCATACACTGTGCTTTGGTGTGTAAGCTATTATGATAGCTTTTAGGATTATGATAGCTTTTTAGATTAAATCATTGTTCCCCTGTTCCCTGTCCTTTTGAGGGAGGAATGAGCTGAGGAACTCAAATGGGGGCAAGGCATTTTTTTCTAGCATCCACTCTGTCAGCTGTGTGCTGTGTGTATGGGGATGGCTGATACAGACTTAACTCCTGCCTTCTTGGCCTGTATAGGCAGGTGAGGGGACAGATATTAAGCAACATCCCAAATAAGTGTAAAAGGGCAAACCTTCAAGTGTACTATGAGAAAGACCAACATGAGTGCCTAATAAAGGTTTGTGGGTCACAAAATTTCTCTCTAAGGATGAGTAGCTGCTAGCCAGGTAGGAGCAGGGCAAAAAGAAATTCAGGCAGAGGTAAGCACACGTGTGAAGCCCTCCGAGAGGGAAAGAGCTCGTGCTCTGGAGGAAGGGAGAGGTGCCAACTGGTTAGGAGAGCAGTTGGTGGGGTTGTTGATGCCAAAGCATGTTGAGACCCCTTCCTGCCCATGGAGGCCATGCTGAGGATCATGCATTCTTTCTTGCCATGAGAAGACTTTGCAGAGTCTGAGCAGAGCGTGACATGATCTGCTTTGTAGCCAGTGAGGCCCACTCTGGCTGCCATCTACAGAATATTGCGCACCTGGCGAGAGCAATTAAGATACTATTGCAGGGGGGCGCCTGGGTGGCTCAGTGGGTTAAGCCGCTGCCTTCGGCTCAGGTCATGATCCCAGGTCCTGGGTTCGAGCCCCACATCGGGCTTTCTGCTCAGCGGGGAGCCTGCTTCCTCCTCTCTCTCTGCCTGCCTCTCTGCCTACTTGTGATTTCTCTCTGTCAAATAAATAAATAAAATCTTTAAAAAAAAAAAAGATACTATTGCAGGGGGGCGCCTGGGTGGCTCAGCGGGTTAAGCCTCTGCCTTCGGCTCAGGTCATGATCCCGGGGTCCTGGGATCAGGCCTCGCATCGGGTTCTCTGCTTAGCAGGGAGCCTGCTTCCCGTTCTCTCTCTGCCTACCTGTGATCTCTGTCAAATCTTTAAAAAAAAAAAAAAAAAAGATACTATTGCAGGTGTCCGGGTGGGAATCCTGGTGCTTGTGCCAGGCAGTTAGGGGTGGAGATGGGTAGAAATGAAAGGACTTCAGGAATATTCTGATGGTAGAATTTATAAAATTGCTGATAGGTTAAAGGGTAAGGGAAAATAAGGTTAAAGGGTAAGGGAAAGTAATCCAATGTTATTCTTTTGATCTTTAGTATGAGAAACTGGGTGAATTTTAATAGATGGGGAAGATTAGTAAGAAGCAGACTTGGTAACTTTGCTTTGACCATTTTTTCCAGTGAAAGACATACCACACGTAAAATATATTTTAGGGAGATAACTGGATGTCATTGTGATATGTGTTATTTATCCAGCACTGTGCTGGACCCATGTTTTTGGATTTTAGCAGATATGGGCTTTCTTTTCCCCTCTTCTGTGGTTGTAGGCTTTTTGTATTCTGCTTAGCTCGCACCAGACCCAATGGACCTCCTGAGTTTGAATAGCCGGTCTGTCTGCAGACGGGCACATGCATCCAAATATGGATAGTTTCAGAGCCTGCTGGCAAGCAGCTTTGGGGACAGCATTTTCAGTCCTGAGCAAGGAGGTCTAAAATACTGGCTGCACTGCATGGACCCTTTATTACTCAGTTTCCTTCTACCGTGATGTCCCAGTACTGATCCTGTCACTGGGAGACTCTCCAAGGCCCGAAACGCTCTCTGGTCCTGCAACTACAAACCATTGCTTGCCTTCATGGTTCCTTCTCTTGTGGGTACCTCAGACTTAAGGATGAGATTTTCTTGAGAGACATTTAAAAAATTGCTTTTGGTTATTATTATTGTTGTAATCTCTTTCTAAAGAAAAACTGTGGAGCAGATGATAGACATGCTTCCAGGTCTGTGTAAATGGATCTGAGTTAACCTTGATGCCAGTTCAAGGCCCAGTTCATAGATGAACCCTTGACCATCTATGCTCTTGTCTTTGGCTTTCTGGATTTCACCACGCATGAGAAACTGGATGAACTGCAGGAAGACTGGCGAGAAGCAGACCTGATAGCTTTGCTTTGATCATTTTTCCAGTGAAAGACCTACTGGGTATAGGCTGATATTAGGATGACAAGTTGATGTGGGTTGTGTTAAGTCTCATGTGTATACTGACTTGGCAGTCTTTGGCAAATAGAGTTAAGACTTAAATCCAGGGTCACCAATTTGGACATGAAAAGGGGCTAGCAGGTAAGGGAAGTAGACAGATAGAAGAAAACTCACAAAGCACCCTTGATTTCACATCTGTTTTCTCACCTTTGAAAATTGGGCATAGGTACTTGTCCACTCTAGGAAGTTCTTTCAGTACAGAACTGTGGGAAGGGAGAAACTATGTGCTGTACAAACGGTGGGGAGTAGTTTTATATGGTCTAAAGGGGTAGTTGTTATTAAAACACACACAACACCACCAACAACCAAAAAACCTCAGATTGGAAATCTGCATTTAAAAAAAATGTGAAACCTCCCTACTTAAAAATACTGGCTCACACTTTTTAGGACTCTGCTAAGGTAGACAATGTATTTGCAGACCAGATGAAGTTGTGGGCTGCCTTTTTACAACTTTGACTGGTGGGGTCAGCTCTGTGATTCTGTTTAATCATTTTGTCTTTCTTATCATGAATGCTTTTCTTATTAAGATGGAGAATATCAGGAAACATACCAGCTTGTTGCCCTGATACCTGTCCATTTAAGTTTCCTTGATTAAATCTGTGTGTGAGGAGTGGGCTGTGGGCCTGGCCCTGATTCTGTAAGGCAAATACTTGTGCAGGAGGCTAGAATTCTCTAAATTTGGGTAGAATCTAGACATTTTTTTTTAAGATTTTATTTATTTATTTGACAGACAGAGATCACAGGTAGGCAGAGAGGCAGGCAGAGAGAGGAAGGGAAGCAGGCTCCCTGCTGAGCAGAGAGCCTGATGCAGGGCTTGATCCCAGGACCCTGAGATCAGGGCCTGAGCCAAAGGCAGAGGCTTTAACCCACTGAGCCACCCAGGCGCCCCTAGAATCTAGACATTTTAAAGCTTTCTGTCATGTTTCTGTGGAATTTTTCATGTGTCTCCATTGTTCAAGTCTGTCTTTTCCACCGGTTGTCTAAGAGTTTGTATAACTTATGGACACTACTTTCTGTGATTGGCGGGGGGAACAGTGTTTGCTCTCGCTTATGGACTTTTGTACATTTGTACCTGCCTTTCTTGTGGCTGTGAACTTTCCTGCTCCAAGAGTCCTCCAATTCTCCCTAGAATTAGATCACTCCCACCCCCCTGCTCTTTCCTCCACAATGTGCTATTGTCTGCTATTTCACTCTGAAGTGTGGAGCCTTACTCTTCTGTGTTTCCCAGGGAAACTTTTGGATTCGGTTCACTACATCTTTCTAAAGTTTAGCAATTTCCTGACACATGTCAAAGACCAGTAAATAAAAGTTGAATGATTTTGAGTCAATTAATGACAGGCTCATAAACCAAAGAAGTTCCACAAAATCATTAGCACATTGGGATTCTGTTGAGTAACTAGCTAAGACTTTGAGTTTGATTGAAAAGGTAAGCACTGACCTTTCAGCCACTAATTTTTTTTTTTATCATTATTATGGTCACATATCAAAAGGAATATACAGGTTCTTCTCTTTTTGCTTTATGGCAAAGAATATTATTTAATTCCCTATTATTATACCCTTTAGTTCTAGTCCTAGACATTATCAAGGAGAATTATTGCTGATAGCACTTCCAAATCTATATTTTATGCACTCAATTTCTGAGGATGGTTAGAACAAAGATTTTGTTCTCCTTTTTCTTCTAAATTGTGAGCTTGCTTTGATTTTTTTTTCCAGAAGATGTCTGCATGTTTCTCTGGCAGCTGAACACATCCATTTGGGTTTAGAATAGGAATTGTCAGGGCTAAGAGACCCAGAATTTGAGAAGCCTTGACCACCGCGGGAGAACATCTTTTTGCTAAGAGCACTTGGAAAAATCCAAGGCTTATAGGTGATTTTCAAGTTGATAGACTTCTGTGTAGGACCACGAGTGTATTTCATTTGTTTTGTTAATTGAATGTCATGGATACTTGGTACTTTTTAGAAAGATAATAGGGTAAGTCACATTGCTGGATTCTGCACCCCATGTAAATTAGCAGCTGTCAGCACGCTGTCTTGTGCAGAGATCCTGTGTACAGTATAGACGTGTCCTCGCTTCCGGCTGTTGCCATCTTTGTGTCTTGTGTGAATGAGGGTGCTCAGCCATTTTACTGCAGTCAGTCATTAGTAATCTTTAGGGCTACTTTATTCTTCTGCTGAGGACAAGGAGGACATCATTGGCAGTCTTTTCAGAGTTTGCTGCCTTCTGTGTCCAAAACAAACAATGCCCATTGCTGTGGAGTAAATGGTGAGGAAAAAGAAGCTGTGGAGGCTAAAGTTATACAGCAATTACCAGTGTGATGCACAATGTGTAAGCCTAGTAGACATGGTTTTAAATTAGGCTTCCATCCAAATAAGTTGTCTATCAAGTTTTTAGAAGTTTCAGCTCAGAGTAGCTGTGACTACTGTCACGGAACAACCACAGCCTAGGAAGAAGTTTTGGCTGTTCCACATTTACCAGTTTAGATTCATAATTTTTTTTTTTAATATTAGAGGGTTTGGAAGTAGTCTAATTCAGTTCTCTCTCAATCCCTATAATGAACAGGTAATGTTTTTGTTCTCAGGAGGCTGTCCTGTGCGCTGTGGGATGTTTAGCTGCAGTATCCCTGGCCTCTGCCCACTACAGGTCCGTAGCACCTCCTCCAGCTTAGTTGTGACAGCCCCGACTGCCTTCTGACATTTCCACGTTTCCCCTGAGGAGAGGACCAAGAGGGCAGAGTTACCCCCGCTGAGAACCACTTATCAGTTCAGCTTGTTTTGTAGAGGACAAATCAGAGGTCCAGTTGTATTAAGCAGTTGCCCAAGATTGGAAGTCACTATGTGAGAATATGAATTAAAAAACACATTATCCAATGGGAAGGCATTTCTTAGCAATTCAAAACTCATTTTTCTCATGTAAAAAACTAGTTCTTATGACAGACCCTGTTGATTCTGTCTTGCCGCTACTAGCCAAATACAGGTGTCACTGCTGTTAATCAAACTGTGGCAAAGATATAAATTATTAATAGTACTTCAAAAGCCAAAACAAGTTGTAAAGTAATTGAAATTTTACCACATTGATAAGTCATGTATAAAATTACTTGGTTTTGAGCTCCGTCTTCTTATGTCTTGATGTTCTTTGTCCACTTCATAAATTTCTACTAATAACAAGGATAAACAAATCTTGTCACATGTATTTCTAATCCAAACCCCTAATTGCAGAGAGGGGAAAATGAAAGCCCCATGAAAGGCCTGATTTACTCAGGTTCCTCCACCTGAGTAATGGCAGAGAGTGGGAGGCTTGACTTGGCCTTGCTGAGCTCTAGCTCCGGCTGTTTGTTATTAGAGCACATCACCTTCTGTTTCCCTTCGCCAGGCTGTGCAGCAAAGTTGTGTTCAATAGCTTGGCCAATCTTATTCTAGAGTAATAATTAATCCTTTGTGTGCTTGCACAGTTGGGAATTATGAAGCCAGAATAGAAATATCTACCGAGTCAGAGGACCCTCATTCAGTCCATAAATGTTTATTCAGTGTCTGCTTTGGCCAAGGATGTGCTAGGCTGTGAAATGTAAGGGAGGCAAGAAGGAGTCAGCCGTTATGATGCTGGTCCTGCCCCCAGGAAACTCACAACCAGAGACACATTCAAATTTGAGGCTTCTCTGTATCACAGGAGAGAAGATGTGCTGATTTATTTATGTATTTATTCATTTAGCTGCATTTTTAAGTACTTGCTGCATGCCGGGCCAATGCTGGACCCTGGGTACTCTGTCTTTTTAGTCTAGGAAATACCCAGCATGAAGCTGAGAGGGGATGGTGTCTGCTAATGAGTGGTCCCTCAGGCTCTACAAGAGAGGCGTGAAAAATATCAGTGCCTATGCTGACAAGGGAGTGTCCAAGCTTCTCAAAGTTAGTGAGAGCGAGAATGTCTTTGTCAAGTCCATAGCTGACGAGCATTACTGTTCTGCTCCACAGATGGTGCATAGAAACTAACTGTGGAAGGTCACACAGTGGCAGGGCTGAGTTACCTTCACGCCAGTTCTAGTCATTGTCAGCTAGATCACATAGCACTCCCTCCAGACACCAGGTGTAACAGAAGGAAGAAAACTTCCAAGGTTTTAATCAACCCCTTGTAGGGATGATTGATGTCTTCAGGGTTGTGTTATTTCCATATTGTTTATGTGGCTACTGTTGGCATATGGCACAGAAGAGGAGGGAGTTCTTTTTTTTTTTTTTTTTTTGGAAATTGACAAATCTCTGTCCTCATCTTTGAGTGTGCTCATTGAGGGTGATATCACAAATGAAGATAATAAATTTGCCAATATGTACACTTCTGCATGAACATGAAAAAAGTTCTCCACCTTTTCCCCAGGCTAAGTCACTAAAAATGTCAGTCAAAGCCAAAAATAAAAAAAGTGGTTTATAAATTATTTTGAGAGATGATTTAATTCGCTCATCTTCTTTAAATTATTCTGGTTTTTTTTACCTAATCCACTTCAGAGTTTCCGTAATGAATATTCTTATGGCTAAACAAAAGCACAGTTCCGTTTTACATCCCTCCTTAAGCTCACCCTTTCCTACAGGCAATGGGGGTCTTATTCTTATGAGACTAAAAGTTAGGAAACCTTTATTTATTTATTTACTTACTTACTTTTAAACTATTTATTAGAGAGAGAGAGTGCGTGCACACGTGTGCCCATGCACACAGGAGGGAGGTACAGAGGGAGAGAATACCAAGCTGACTTTCCACTGAGCACAGAATCCAACTGGGGACTTAATGCCATGACCCTGAGATTGTGACCTGAGCCAAAATCAAGAGTTGGATGCTCAACAAACGGCGCCACCCAAGAAACCCAAAAGTGATAAAACGTTTAAAGAGGGAAAAGCAAATTGAGGGTTTTTAAAAATTCATTTTGCTCCTAGAGTTTGTACTTACTCCCACTCCTGGCTAGGCATAAAATAAAAACTTAAGTGAATGGCTTAGGCTGTTCCTGTCACCTGTATTCCTTTTTCCCTTATTTGTTGAACTTGATAATAGGAAGAGCCAAGGTCTATGAATGTTTTGGGGTCAGGGGTTCCAACTTTACCAACTCTTTGATAACATATATTTGTAATATCCTTCTTAGTATCTTGAAATGATATTATTAGGTAAATAATTTACCTGCACATGCTTTCAGAAAAGTCAGTATAATGTCCATATATAGTAAAATGGGAGAAATAAATGGAAGGTAATTTATAATTAAATGATTACACCAAATGTTTGGACATGATTAGTCTAGAAAATAAAATGAAGTAGTTGGATGGCTGGTATTATATAAAAATTCGCCAATAAAAATGCTGACTGTATATGTGGGGGGCACCTGGCACAGTCATTTCAGTTTCCAATGAACGCGTGGTTTCAGCTCATGTTGTGATCTCAGGATCCTGAAATTGAGCCCCACGTTGGGCTCTACGTTCAGCAGGGAATCTGCTTGAGACTGTCTCTTCCTCTCCCCTGCCCCTCCCTGCTGCATGCCCTCTTTCTCTCTCTCTTTCTCTCTCTCATATATAAATAAATTTTTAAACAAATGCTAACAGGGGGATTGTATCAGGGAAGGGGAGTCTTTGAGCAGTCATGTGCTTAATTACATAATTTTCTAAAATGGTGGAAATAATTGTCAAAATTCTCCTTGAAACAAACTAAAACCTTTCCTCAGTTTACATAGAGTTGCATTCCTGGGAAAGGCAGGACATATTAAAACCATTGCAAGAAAGCACTTTCTGAATATATTTAAAATGAAATTATGCTCCATGTTTAGAGAAACCTAAGTAGGGTTTGCATATACATGACTGTCAGGTGAGAGATTCTGACCTTTTAAAAGTGAGAGCCTTTGCAGTGCCCTGTTTCTTCCTTTTTTTTTTTTTAAAGGAATTGAGAAAGAAAATCAGTGTAGGGGGTTTATCCATGTATGGTTTGGCTAGAAGAGTCCTATATGCAAACTGTTTGTTCTACTCATTGGTACCATATCTACATTTTATAAGCTCTTCCTGCCCATGCAGTTGTTGCTCTGGGCATGTTTTGAGGTTTTGGGGAGGTAGGGGTGGGATTAGATTCCAGCACATTCTCACAGTTTGAATAGGATGTAAAAAGCCACGACAGGGACTTAAATTTCTACAAAGTAATTTTTTAATGGTGTTTGATATCTAATTAAAATTCCAAGAATGAAATATAGTGTATAAAATGATGCAGTGATATCTATAAATAGTGCTTGTAAGGATCGAAAGTTAATACGTACCATGTACCCATAAACACTGAAACACCTCCACACTCATGCTCACATTGGACGATTTTGAGTTTATTGTTTTTTTCTTTTTTTTGGCGGGGTGGTTATTGTTGATTTGGTAATCCTTACTGTCCATGAGAGGTATAAAGGTATATTCACCTATATTCAGTTTGCTTGCCACTGTATACTTACTATCAGATACAGCGTAAGATTGTGTTGAAAGGGTGGTATGTGTGGTCTTCTGACGTCTGTTCTTAATGATACAAATTAGAGGTGAGAGTAGGCAAACACATCTGGCAATCTATAGATTAAAATTGTGTCCTGGTCCAACAGTGCAAATGGGGGAACATTGTAAGTATTAGCTTCTGACACTCAACAGCGAGGATGCAGGCAACGTGGGAATCTGAGGGGATGGCTTTGTGGGTTTGGCCTATTTCACTGTCTGCATTGAGGATACCGTTCAAATCTTGTTGCCTCTCTGAACCTGCCTGTTCTCAAGAGATGTGTATTGATTTTGGGAGTGAGCATTAAGCCATTTTCTTGATTATTGCTTGCATGTGCAGAGCCTTTGCTGAGCTTCCCAAGTACTTTACAAAAATCAGACCCACAGGTTTTATAGTTATTCTTCTTTGATATCATTCCTGGCCTTTCTGTGGTTGTTTTTGTTTGTTTGTTTGTTTTTGTTTTGTTTTGCCTCTTGTTTTACTCTGTATCTAGAGGCCAAGAGTAGAAACACTTGGGCAGCGTGCATCCCATGGTTTGTCAATTAATATGGATTTAGAGCTAGACCAGATGTAGAGGAGGCAGAGAACATTGACATAATAAATTGTTTAAGATTCACTGTTTTGAGTTTTAGAAGGTTTATGATAGTTTAATTTTTTTTTCTTAGCAGAAAAAATTTTTTTAATTTTATTTTTTCAGCGTTCCAAGATTCATTGTTTATGCACCACACCCAGTGCTTCATGCAATATGTGCCTTCCATAGTACCCACCACCAGGCTCACCCAACTCCCCACCCTCTCCCCTCCAAAACCCTCAGTTTGTTTCTCAGAATCCACAGTCTCTTATGCTTCATCTCTCCCTCTGATTTCTCACTACTCACTTTTTCCTTCTTCTCCTAATGTCCTCCATGTTATTCCTTGTCCTC
The DNA here is from genome assembly GCF_902655055.1 of Lutra lutra. NCBI lineage: Eukaryota > Metazoa > Chordata > Mammalia > Carnivora > Mustelidae > Lutra > Lutra lutra. Next base: position 56,579,359 of record NC_062289.1, on the reverse strand, counting down.
CACAAGTGAAACCATGATAATTGACTCTCTCTGCTTGACTTATTTCACTCAGCATAATCTCCAGGCCCATCCATGTTGATACAAAAGTTGGGTTTTCATCCTTTCTGATGGAGGCGTAATATTCCATTGTATATATGGACCATATCTTCTTTATCTGGTCATCTATTAAAGGGCATCTTGGCTCTTTCCACAGTTTGGCAATTGTGGCCATTGCTGCTATGAACATTGGGGTACAGATGGCCCTTCTTTTCACTACATCTGATCTTTGGGGTAAATATCCAGTAGTGCAATTGCAGGGTCATAGGGAAGCTCTATTTTTAATTTCTTAAGGAATCTCCACACTGTTTTCCAAAGTGGCTGCACCAACTTGCATTCCCAGCAACAGTGTAAGAGGGTTCCCCTTTCTCCACAGCCTCTCTAACACTTGTTGTTTACTGTCTTGTTCATTTTGGCCATTCTAACTGGTGTTAGGTGGTATCTCAGTGTGGTTTTGATTTGAATCTCCCTGATGGCTAGTGATGCTGAACATTTTTTCATGTCTGCTAGCCATTTGTATGTCTTCTTTGGAGAAGTGTCTGTTCATGTCTTCTGGTAGTTTAATTTTTGGGAGTGTGAAAGAATGTGAAAGGTCGTGATGCAAAATATCTTAGGTTAATTTCTTCCCACACTTATTTTTAGCACTATGTAAGGTGTCTTTTTAAAGTTTGTTTGGTATTTCTGTAGTATTTTATACTTTTAGAATATACCTATATGGATTTCAGTTATTACTGTTTTTAAACATGTGCTGATACTGCTACATAGTGATTTCTCAAGGTCTAGTTATTGGTGGCAGTAAACTCATAGCCGAAGTATTTAAGATATCTGCTTTCATCTTTATTTAAAAATTTTTTTGGTTTATTTATTTTTTTTTTAAAGATTTTATTTATTTATTTGACAGAGAGAGATCACAAGTAGACAGAGAGGCAGGCAGAGAGAGAGAGAGAGAGAGGGAAGCAGGCTCCCCGCTGAGCAGAGAGCCCGATGCGGGCCTCGATCCCAGGACCCTGAGATCATGACCTGAGCCGAAGGCAGCGGCTTAACCCACTGAGCCACCCAGGCGCCCTGGTTTATTTATTTTTTAAAGGATTTTATTTATTTGAAAGAGAGCGATTGAGAGAATGAGTGGAAGGAGGGTCAGAGTGGGAAGCAGACTCTCTGCCAAGCATAGAGCTGGAAGCAGGACTTGATCCCAGGACCCTGGGATCATGACCTGAGCCCAAGGTAGATGCTTAACTGGCTGAACCACCCTAAAAGGCGTCCAAAAATTTTTAATTAAATAAAAACTTTTTTTGCAGGTCATCAGCTACTCAGAATTTCTGTAATAGAAATAATGGTTTTATGAGAAACTAAAATGATTAGTATTCTGAATATCTCAATGTGTCATATAAAGAAAATTCATATGAAAAGTCTTCTTAAGATTGGTTGAATGAAATTTACTCTGTTAATTTCCCATTAGCTCTGTTATCTAAGAGAGTTAGAATTTGTTACTTCCTAAGACAGAAGTAAACCTGACATTTTGCTGGCTTTTGAGAAGATGGCAACTGCTGAGATTTCTCTCCTGAATTATATCCAGTCATTCGTGATAAAAATGAATTGGAAATAAATGGTTATGGCTGAGGATTAATGTGCAGTAAAAAACCCCTTAAGAACAAAGCTGCTATACAGTTAGGTGGCACTGTTTCCTTTTTCTTTTCAAAGGTTTGACTAAGTGTAATTAAATATAAAGAGGTTTCATGTGGCCTTCTTTAGATCTAGCCAGATTAAAAACAAGTAGGAAAAGTAAATTAGAAACCAGTTTTGAGGTGAAGATCCAGGCCCCATCTGTTACTGAAATGTATCTTCTAACCCATAGTTATTTAGCTGCTGAGCACACACTGGGATGCAGTCTCGAGCTGCTCAGGGCAGGCTGTAAGGGCCAGTCAGCTCCGTGTCTTCTGGGGCCAGGCCAGTCACTTAAGGAGGTGAGGTGGCCCTGGGTATAAGGCAGGAGGGCACTGGTGCCCTTCGGGAGTTTGAGCTCTTTGTTGCTGGGCCTAATGTTTTATTTGCTTGATTCGTTTGATTGTTTGCTTGATTTATTTGCTTGATTGTTTGTTTCAAAGTCAGAAATCCGGTGGTATAAAATGTGTATGTAATCTCCATTCTACTGTAGAACCATCTCTCCCTTTTCTAGTCTCCAAACTCCTAACACCTAGGGTCTGAAGCAGAGATTCTGAGCTTTGGGGCTGTTTATACACTAATGAAACTACATGTTAGCTTAAGGGAGTTGCTGATTTTTAAAATTTTTCACAAACAGACAAAAAACAGCTACCATGTATATAACGTCCTCTCAGGAAGGTCACCGTAACAATAAAAATGTAGGAGAACAATCATCTCACAAAACTGAATTTTTCATTCCAAGCAAGGACAGGTGGTAATTTTTATAAAACTGACCTAGCTGAAGAAAGGGACTTATGAGACTTTTCATATGTGAAAGTTTTAATATTTTAAAAATGATTTTTATGATGTCACACTACGATACTGCTTCACTTTGATTTTTTTTTTTTTAATAAGGATTTTTTTTAGTCTGGGCTACTCTTTGGGCAACATTTGAAATAAAGACAGGATGCCCACTTGTTCTGGCAACTTAAAAACAATTACACAGGTATGGACAATAGGGAGCAAGGGTCACCATTGGTTTGCTCAGCTTGCTGTCATTGGCATGATGTAGGATGTTGCCAGTTATAGTAGTTTTTGAAATAAAATACTGTGTTTACCTGCTGTTTTAATGCTTGTCTCCCAGTGTCTTGCAGTGCTGTGTCCAGAGATGTGGAATGCTTTGCTCGGGACTTCCCTGTGGATGGGCTTCTGTCTGGCTCTCATCAACCCTGCCTCCTGATGTTCTTCTCTCCTCCCCTTCTTTGTTGTCTCTGCTCTTCTGAATTTCATCTCAGCGTGGCTGGCTTAGCTGCTCATGCTTATTCAGCATTTTTTGGGTTCAGTTTCTCAGAATTCCTAAACATCAATTTTTACCCTTAAAATGTTTATGGCTTTGAGTAAACAGATGTTCAGAAATGCTCCCCAGCTCTGACTCCTTGCTTAGCCTTTTATGGCCATGTGAACTTATTTACTGTACCTCGGCTTTCTCAGCTGTAAAATGGGAATGACAATAGTGCTGTTGGAAGACTGTAAGCATAAACCACTCAGAAAGAAGTAGCAGATAGTTATTGTTCAGTAACTGTCAGAGACAGATTGTCAGTTGTTATAAACACTTACTTAAATACTGCCTCAAATGGGTGTAAATTTAGTTACACACTGCAGAATGACATGCTAATTCCCCAAGAGAATAAGTAAATGCATGCTGAGGAATGCATTCTTTTCTTTGGGAAGGTCACCGTTGTTCTTTGTCCATCACAGGACTAGTCTGTGTGGAAACCGATGCTTCCTTGTTGGTGGCAGAACGGGTTAGGAGTCCACACCTTCCTGCACCTTGCCTGCAGGGCACAGGTAGGCCTCCTGTGTGGGAGAGAGGCACCGATAAGGCGAATGGGTGGTGGCTGATGGGGAGCTAGTGTCCAGGCTGCAGAACCGGCTGCTCCATTCCCTACTGGGTGCCACCTTGCACTCAGGCCCTCACTGTGTGACTCCAGGTGCCCATGTCCAGGTCTAGCCTCGTGCAGTTAGGGATGCCTCTGGACAGGCTTCTGGCGTTTGTGGGAGGGGCCCTCTGAGGCTTTGTAATACCCCATGGCTGTATAGCAGTTGTTTGCAGACTGTGTGGTTGGTATGAAAAGAATTGTGCAATCTTAAAAAAGGGGGCTCTGTTTGACTCTTCATTTGGGAGATACTTTCTCATAACAAAACACTTAAATACCAAAAATTCAGTTTCAGAATGTGAGTCATCTACATTACTGTAATAAACTCAAAATTGCATTTTTTTTTTTAAGATTTTATTTATTTATTTAACAGAGAGAGATCACAAGTAAGCAGAGAGAGAGAGAGGGAGAAGCAGGCTCCCCACCAAGTGGAGATCCCGATGTGGGCCTTGATCCCAGGACCCTGAGATCACGACCCGAGCCAAAGACAGAGGCTCAACCTACTGAGCCACCCAGGCGCCCTGCATTCTTGTTTCTTAATTCATACACATTTTTTTTTTTAACCCAGAGGGGGGAACAATTATTGATATGTATTATGAATATGCCACTTTTAGTACTAGAAGAGCTTGGATTCAAGTCTTGGTCTTGTCTAATACTTACTCTAAGACTTTGGGAAAAGAAGTAATTTTATAATGCTCTTTCCTTTTCTGCTCCTTTATTGAAGATAATATCCCTGGGGGTTAAATTATAAAAATAATCAAAAGGAAAACTAGATATGAAATACCCGTGTGATATGGTAATATATTTAGCTGTTGGGGAGCACAAATGACAGTCATATCTCAATTTTTACTGTGTTTAATTATGATTTACTTCTCCCCAAGTGAGAGTTACCTCTGCTTTTCAAGTGTTGCTACTACTCATTATATTTTTTGAGATCCATGATTGAAATTAATGCACCAAATATATTTCAGTGCGTATTTTTAGCACTGAGAACTGTAAATTGGGTATTTTGGCACACATGTCACAAGTATTGTGTCAGACATGCCACTTTGTTAATATTACACTTTTTAAAATAAAGAGAAATTTCCCTGATTCGGGGCTGAGCTGATCTTTTGGCGTTATGTGCATCTTCACTGTACACACATATCCTTCTTCCTTCATCTGTGTCAATAGGGTGGGACAATTATTTTGATCATCTTTGCCAAAAGAAACCAGAACAATATTCGGTGAAATATGAGGAAAGCAGAATATGATGCATAGGGGTAAGACAGATGGTCATCTAACCTAGTGTTATATGATGGAAGAAATAAGGCTGTTGTGCAGGAATGATCATTTTTTATTACTGAAGGTAATCTTGAAAGTAGCAGTTCATATATATTTTATATAAAGTAATGGAATAGCTAAGAAGGAAAGGAAAATGTGTGTGTGTGTGTGTGTATATATATATACATATATACATATATATACATATATGTATATATATGTATATATGTATATATATGGAAACAATCAGTTTTGTAAAGAAAGAGCTATATCCTTCTGTGTATTGAGGGGAGTATAAAATTTATTTTCATGAGATTACATTTGCAAATGATCTTTCCCTCCATTTTTTATATAGTCCCATCTATGTGCATTAAACACTCTTGAAAATGGTGTAAAAATAAGAGAATTGAAGCTAATTTGTTCTTGGTGGTAAGGTGGGATCTCTTTTTGGAGCTTACATCCATGTACGGGGGAGACAGTCAGTAACAGATGAGCTCACTAAACAGGTAGATCATTTAGAATTTTAGAAGATGACATATTATGGAAAAGAACAAATAATGCAGGGTAAGAAGTACTGGCAGTGCTGGCTTGTCAGATACAGGCATCCATGAGGAGAGATTCCAGCCAAGTGGGTGACAGGTAGGCAAGAGTTCCAGAGAGAGGGAGCAGCTAGAGCAATGGCCCAAAGGCCCAAGGGACAGTTTGGAGACTTCTGTGAATAGGGGAGTAGTAGGTAATGAGGTTGGAGAAGCGAGGTTGGGGGTGAGGGTGGGGAGGTGAGCCCTTGTGGGGACTTGGTGTTTATGTTGATATGGGGAGCCCTGGGAAGTTGTGGTTGGAGGGTTGGCATGGATGGATTTGTGCTTTAGGACCATCACTCTGGCTGTGGAGTGGAGAACAGTGCTGAGGGATACCTGCTGGGGAGGCTCTTATAAACAAGGTGGGAGACAGTATGGCTCTGACTAGGGTGATCACAATACAAGTGGCGAGAGGTGGCTGTGTTCTGGATGGATGGTGAAGGTTGAGCTACGGGGGTTTCATGACTGAGTGGGTGTGGCTGTGAGAGGAATCCATCATGGCTCCTGGCTTTTCGGCTTAAGCAACTGGCAGGAGAAAGTTGCCACTTGAGATGAATAAGTCTCGAGTGAGCAGATGATTGTTGTGAGAGTAATGCATGCCAGCATGTGTGAAACTGTTAGACCAGGGTCTGCTCAGGGTTAGGTCCTCAATAAATGTTGGTGTCTGTCGTTAGCATTAATAGTAAGTTGTAACTGAGTGTTGTTGTTGTTGTTGTTTTTCAGTCTGCTCCCAGCGTATCTTCTTAATGCTTCCTATGAGGAGTAGGTAGTATAGAACAAAGTCAGCAGGGAGCTGGACTCCACAGACATTAGTCAGGTGGGTGGGCTCACCTTTTCCCACTTGGCCGATTTCCAGTTTAGGGCAAGTCATTTCTTCCTCTAAGCCCACCAGTAATATGGAAAGCTCACATGAGAGAGCAGACAGAAAAATAGGTTGCATATCTAAGAAATTAACATATATAATGCATGTAATGTATGATTATGTTTGGTCCATTGATTTCACAAAAATAAATATGATCTATGGTAGGCTCTATAGGTGTTTTATTTTTAAAATTTTCATTTTTTTTTTAGCATAGTGATATGCTATATGACACATGAAAGAATTTTAAAAAGCTTCATGCCCCACTTTCCCTATCCCTAGCTCTCCCAGTTCCTAGAGGAAACCTCTTTTGTTTTAAATGCTTTTTCTGGTTCCCTCCCCCTGGTTCCCTAACCACCCTCTTCTCTCCCCTGTTAGGGACAGCTGACACCTGGGTCTCACTGCTCTGTTACATCTCTGGGCCGAGTGGCCTGTTTGGGAGGACCCAGGCTGTCTCTGACCACAGGGCACATCTAGCCTGTCCTGGACCCATACCATCAATTCTACTTCTCATTTTTGGGTTTTCTAAAAAACCCAACAAAAATCCCCATACTTCTTATTAGCTATACAGATAAACCCATACACAGAGTTTTGCCTGGCCAGTATAATTATAAGGGTGTTTTTCCTTGCATTTTTCTTTTCTCCATTTTAGCTAGTCTCTTCCCTCTTCTTCTACTTCCCTTTGACCATCCCAGTGTCTTCTGTCTCCACTGGATCTTGCTTTCTGTGTCCTACTTTTCTCATACAGCACCTTTCCCAGTCAGGTGGAACAAGTCTACTTCATTCTTTTAAAGGCTCTTTAATATTCCATAGTTATGATGTGCCATACTTTATTCTGAAATTTCCATATTGTTAGGCATCAGCTTTTTTTCTCCCCAAATTTGTCTTCAAATAATGCCACAGTAAACATCCATGAACATATTTTATTCAACCATCTCCATATATTGTTGAGGATTAATGTTTTTCATTTTTTTCTTATTAATGCTGGAAAAACTATCCTAAATATGTTTGTATCCTATGTACGTTTGTACATACTGATGCTTTCACTTTTATGACATAGATTTTGAGGAGTGGATTCTTGGGATGATGGAGAGATATATATATATATATATAATATACATATATATACATATATATATATAAGTACTTAAAAGCAATCTAAACATGTGTGCGTGCATGGGTATATAAATACTTTTCTTAAAAGCAGTCTAAATATGCATGTATGGGTATATATAGATACCTATATATAATTTATATATACCTCTATATATCCATACACGCATATTTAGACTGCTTTTGTTTTAATAATTTTATTTTAAAAGATAAAAATTGTGCATATTTAGGTGTACAATGTGATGTCTATTTATATAGACACACATATATAGTGAAATAAGTACCACGGTCAAATTAAATAACATATCCATTATCTCCCATAGTTACCTTTCTTTAGTGTGTGTGATAAGAATCCTTGAAATTTACTCTCAGCAAATTTCAAGTACATAATATGTTATCATTAACTATGGTGACAAAGGTGACTGTACTGTACATGAGGTTTCTAGAACTTACTCATCTTATAAATGAAATTTGTGCCCCTTTCCCCTACATCCCACCCTCTGGTAACCACCATTATATTTTTTATTACTATAAATTTGACTTTTTTTTCTTATTTTTTAGATTTCACATATAAGTGAGATCATTCAATGTCTGGCTTATTTCATTTAGCATAATGTCCTTCAGGTATATTATGTTTTCTCAAATGGCAAGATTTCCTTCTTTTTTAAGAAGGCACAATGTGTGCCTGTCTGTCTCTCTATAGATTTAGACATAAGTGTGTGTGTATCATATTTTCTTTAACCATTCATCCATCAGTGGACTCATAGGTTGTTTCCATATCTTGTTTACTGTGAACAATGTTGCAGTGAACATGGGAGTGCAGATATCTCTTCAAGATAGTGATTTTATTTCCTTTGGATATATACCCAGAAATAGGATTATTGAATCATATGATAGTTCAATTTTCAAGTTTTTGAGGAAACTCTGTACTGTTTTCCATAATGGTTGTACCAATTTACATTCTCACCAATAATGCACAAATATTCCCTTTATGCCACATAACTGCCAATACTTACTGTCTTTTGATTTTTTGGTATCAGCCACTGTAACAGGTGATAGCTCATTATGGTTGTGATTGCATTTCTCTAATGATTGGTGATATTGAGCATCTTTTCAGGTATGCATTGTACATCTAAATGTCTTTACTGGAAACATGTCCATTCAGTTCCTTTGCCCATTTTTAATTTTACTTATTCTTTTTGCTGTTGGGTTTTGAGACTTTTTAAAAATATATTTTAGATATTAATCCCTTATCAGCTGTATGGTTTGCAAATATTTTTTTCTCATTCCATAGGTTGTCCTTCCATTTTGTTGATCATTTTTTGGCTGTGCAGAAGCTTATTAGCTTGATGTAGTCCCATTATTTATTTTGTTGCTTATGCTTTAGGTGTCATATCCAAAATATCATTGCCGAGTGCCAAGTCAAGGAATGTTTTCCTGTAGAAGTTTTATAGTTTTAGATCTTATATTTAAATCTTTAATCCATTTTGAGTTAGGTTTTTCTGAATGGTGTAAGAGGTCTAGTTTCATTTGTTTACGTGTTAATATCTAATTTTCCCAGTATCATTTATTGAAGAGAACTTCTTTTCTCCATTAAGTATTCTTGGCTCCCTTTCCAAATATGAGTTGATCATATATGCATGGTTTTATTTCTGGGCTCTCAATTCTGTTCAATTGGTCTATATGTTTGTTTTTATGCCAGTACCATAACTGTTTTGATTACTATTCCTTTATATATAACTTGAAATTTGGAAGTTGATGTCTCCATTTTCTTTTGTCTGAAGATATATATATTTATATATCTAGATATTTATATATGTGTGTCTGTGTATATGTATATAAACATATTTTATTAAGTTTTTAATTTTAATTTCAGTTTTGTTAACATACAGTGTTATATTAGTTTTAGGTATATAATATAGTGGTTCAAAAATTCATTTTTAAAAAATTTTTATTTGAGAGAGAGAGAGTGGGGAGGAGAGGGAGAATCTGAAGGAGATTCTACACTGAGCACAGAGTCTGACATGGGGCTCTATCCCAAGACAGTGAGATCGCGACCTGAACTGAAACCCAGGATCAGACACTTAACCAGTTGAACCACCCAGGTGCCCCTGATTCAGCAGTTCTGTACATTACTTAGTGCTCATAATGATAAGTGTACTCTTAATCCCCTCACCTCTTTCACCCATTCCCCTCCCCCCCCTCCCCTCTGGCAACCGTCAGTTTTTTCTCTATAGTTAAGAGTCTGTTTCTTGATTTGTCTCTCTTTTTTTTCTTTGCTTATTTTTTTGTTTCTTAAATTCCACATATGAATGAAATCGTATGGTATTTGTCTTTCTTTGACTTATTATGCTTAACATTATACCTTCTAGCTCCATTCATGTTGTTACAAATGGCAAGATCTCATTCTTTTTTATGACTGAATAATGTTATATCATAAACATATACCGCATCTTCTTTATCTACATATATTTTGATTTGTCTTTTAATTTTTTCTTTGATCCATTGGTTGTTCAGGAGAGTATTGTTCAGTTTATACCTGTTTCATGAATTTTCCAAGTTTCCTCTTTTTATTGATTTCTAGTTTCATACCATTGATATGATTTCAGTCTTCTTAAATTGTTGAAACTTGTTTTGTGGCCTAACATATAATCTACCCTGGAGAATGATTCCTGAGCCCTTGAGAAGAATATATATAGGCTGCTGTTGGATGGAATGTTCTGCATTTGTGTAAAATGTAGTTCAGGTCCAATGAATGTTCAGGCCATTCTTTATGGATGATCTGTCTATTGATGAAAGTGGGATATTGACGTCTTTACTATTACTGTATTGCTCTCTGTTTATTCCTTCAGATATGTTAAAAATTACATTCTTAGGAGCTCTGAAGTTGGAGATGTATCTGTCTGTTTACATCTATATATCTATAAATGTATACACAACACATACACACTATTGTTATTTCTTCATGATAAATTGACCTATTTATCATTATATAATGACTTATTTGTCTCTTATTATAGTTTTTGACTTAAAGCCTATTTTGTCTTTATATATCTTCTCCATTCTCTTTTGGTTTCCATTGGTATGGGATATGTTTTTCTTCATTTCACTTTCAGACTATGTATTCTCAAAGTTCTAGTGAATCTCTTATAGGTAGCATATAGTTGGGAATTGTTTTTTAATACATTCAGCCACTCTGTGTCTTTTGATCAGAGAATTTTATCCATTTACATTTAGAATAATTATTGACAGGTAAGTACTGCCACTTTTATCCATTTACATTTAGAATAATTATTGACAGGTAAGTACTGCCACTTTTAAAATTATTTTCTGGGTCCCCCCCCCCGCTGGTAGTTTTATAAATTCTTTTGTTTTTTGTCCTCTTTTGCCATCTTTCTTTGTGACTCTGGTTTCTTGTAGTAGTATGCTTTGTTTCCTTTCTCTTCATCTTTTGTGGATCTGGGTGCATGAGCAGCTGCAGAGGCCTGGGTTATCATGGCGGAGAGGGAAGAGCAGCGAGGGAGTCAGTAGCTGGTGTCAGTGACTATGAAAACCTGGAATACTCTCAGCAGCAAAAGCTGCAGTGGGTTGATGGCAGTGGTGCTAGCTGTTGGTTTCCTCAGTGGTGCAAGCAGGCCTGGTCTTCTGCAGAGTGGTGTGCTGGGGACCATGAAGAAGTCCTCCATGGTGAAAGCTGTAGGTGTCCACAGGCACCTGAAAGGGTGGGTGAGGTCCTCAGCAATGCAGGCTGGTATCCTCTGCAGAGCAAGACACAGGGTATTGCAGCTGCTCCTACTGCATGGCTCATAACAGTAGCCCGTGTCCTTCTTCCTTGTTTCTAGCCATTTCTAGATGTCTAAACTCCACCAGTCTCTGGGTGGGGTGAAATTGAAAGGGATCCTTCTTGCAGTGCCCAAAGGTGGGGAAAGTGGGACACTCACTCTGCTCTGCTTTTCCTGTTGAGGAGAACTCTGTCAGGAGTTCTGAGAATTCCCTCTGGGTACTGGGCAGTGCCAGCCTGGGAGGTGAGGTGATGCAGGCAAAAGGAAGCTTTTTATTAGCCTTTTGGCGCAGTTATTCTCAGGTTTTTTTCTCCATTGCATTCCTGAAGCTTACATGGATTCCAGAGCACTTGCATTGATGTCTTCATTTGTGGATAGCTGTCTAATTGCTGTTACGGGAGGATGGAGACTGTTGTCTCTTACTCTCCATTTTGGTCATGTCAAAAATCTCAGGTTGCTTTCAAAAATCCCATCTTCGGGTGCCTGGCTGGCTTGGTCAGTTTGATTTTGTGTCAGGCCATGGTCTCGGGGTTGTGAGATCGAGCTCCGCATCAGGCTTCATGCTCAGTGTGGTCAGCTGGAGATTCTTTCTCTCCCTCTTCTTTTACCCTTCCCCCACTTTTGTACTCTCTTTCTCTAAAATAAATAAATGAAATATTTAAAAACAAAATAAAACAAATCACGTTTTATGTCCAGCAACAAGTAAGAAGGTATCTTTTCCCCACATCTTTAGTCAGAGCTCTTTTTAATATTTTGTCAGTTTGATGGTTATAAAAGAACATTTGGTTATTATATTAATTGTATTCTCTCTAGAGTCTAGCGAATTAGAGCATGTTTTCATCCATTTGTTGGCTGTTGGGTTTGCTGTTTTTTCCATAAATCTAGATAAAATGTGTATACTTCTACATCTTGTTTTATCAGTTTGCATATACTATTTGTTAACATTCAGATGGGAAGGATGGGAATTACCCTGTATTTATACTACTGCTTCTTCTTTATTTCAGTTTGTTTCTTATTCCATCAAGATACTTTTGACAGTATCTCTTGGCTCCCCACTTTTCAAGATTAGGATATTTGCACCTTTCCTTTTCCTTCCACTTTCCCCCATTTCTCTAATTTGACTTCTGTTGGTTGCATTTGAACACTGTGAAAGTTGTTGAGTTATATTTTATTCTGTAACCACAATCCCATACACTGTGTTTTGCACACTAGAAGACAGTAAAGGTTGAAAGCCAGTAAAATTTGTTTATGACACAGAATATTAAAGCATAAGGGTCCAGAGATACTATTTAAACCACCACTTCTCATACTCTTCTATCAAAGCATGCCAGTGTCGGTTGAGAAGAAATACAGTTCTTCTCTCATAAACTCATACTGTTAGGTACATGTTCAGGCAGTGTTTTCTCTTCTCCATAATATATCAGTTTTCTGTTTTAAGAAGTATAATTGGTAAATACAAACCACTCCCTGAATCCGTTAATACAGTTAGCTCTCTGGCGAGATTTGTAAGTTTGTATTGCGGCTTGAATACTCATGTGGGTACTCTAGTTTGATAAGCATAGACCTAACCCTTTGATTGATTGTATGGATGAGGGAGTGGTAGCAAGGGAGATGACATGATCCATCCAAGTTCTTTTAGGTGAGGATCTCCTGTTTTAGATTCCCCTTGTGGCTCCCAAGACTTTAATTTTGCAAATGATATATAGTTAGGGCCAACCTGTATTTCCAGCCTTCTTTTCTTTTGAGTATGCTTAGCCCCCAATCCTTGGAGTCATTACTTTGTCTCCATAATCAAGTCAGACATAAGATCCTGGCATCTTCACTTTTGAGGTATATCCAGAATCTGGCCCCCTCATGTGACCTCTGATGCCACCATCTCTACCCATGCCATTGTCTTCTCGCCTGGACCACTGCGGCGGGTTCTTGATTGGCCTCCTGGCTTATACTCCTGCCTTTCGTAGGGCCCCATGTGGTCTTTTCTCTGTTCAGAATCCTTGAATCTCATTCACATTTCATTAATGGTAAAATGAAAGTCCTCTCCATAAACTGCGTGATCTGGCTGTTCTCTGCTTCCCTGGACCCATCTCCTACTTTCTCCCTCCACTTACTCTGCTTTAGCACATTGGCTTCCCCACCATTTTTGGAGCCTGTCATTAGGCAACTACTGCAGGCCTTTTGCATTTCCCTTTGCTGGGAATGTTTCTCACATAGATATGTCAGGTTTTTGCGCCCTCATTCCTTTCAGATTTATGTTCAAATTCTCCCTCACGGGAGAGACAGCTTTAACCTTAGCACATACCCCTCCCTGCAGTATATATTATATGCTTTTCATGGTCTACTTCCTGACTGGAGTGGAAGCTCCACGAAGACAGGAGCTGCCTTGTTATTGCTCACCTTCATATGTGCAGTGCCCTGAACAGTGTCTTGTACATAGTAGGTACTACAGTGAAATATTTGTTGAGTAAATGAGTGATTCTTGCTGTTAATTGCTCCTGGCCCTTAATATCTGACTTCAGTCACACAAAGATGCATCCAGTCATTTAAATCCCAAATATTTATTATATGTCACCTGTGCCAAGCATGATGTTCTACTCCTTGTCTTGCCTTTGCTCACACTGCTCACATTTTCTCAAATGATTTTGGCTTATTTTTTTTACTTGTTCAAATCTTTCCCATTCTCTAAGCTCAATTCAGATACAATTTCTTCAATGAAACCTTCAATCCCCAAGTTGCAGTTAAGCGCTTTCTCCTCTGCATGCCCAGTGTGCTATTTGTAGCTCTATTTATTACCGTCTGTCTTGTATTACAGTTATTTATATACATGACCTCTCTCTCATCCTGGGTGGAAGGAGCTGTTAGGAAATCTTTGTACTCCCTGAATGCTGGGTTCTGGTGTTTTGGCACGCCAGGTACTTGTGAAATGATCATTGAAATAAATTATACGTGATACTTAACCCATGGCATTGGCTCAGATTTAGAGATAGTTTCACATTGTAATTGATGTAAAGAAGACTGGGGATTTGGGTGACTTCCTGAAGATATAGTAGAAATTAAAGGGCTGGCAGATGGACCATATGGGAATTGAGTCCATCTGGCCTTAGGAGGGAGATTTAGGAGGAGGAAGGGTTTTTGGAAAGGACTGTCTTGGGTAATCATTCTTGCTTCAAAAGGATAAAATTTAATTTACATAGTAACTAAAAATTAAGAACTAACATGTGGAACAATGTTGAACTAAGAGCTTTAAAACTCTGACATATTTTTTTTTATATTATGTTATTTTAGTCACCATACAGTACATCATTAGTTTTTGATGTAGTGTTCCCAGATTCATTGTTTGCATGTAACACCCAGTGCTCCATGCAGTACATGCCCTCCTTAATACCCATCACTGGGCTAACCTGTCCTCCCCAAACCTCTCCCCTCTGAAACCCTCAGTTTGTTTCCTGGAGTCCATAGAGTCTCATGTTTCTTCTCCCCCTCTGACTCCCGCCTTCAATTTTCCCTTCCTTCTCCTAATGTTCCTTCTTCCTTATGTTCCACATATGAGTGAAACCATATGATAATTGACTTTCTCTGTTTAACTTATTTCACTCAGCGTTATCCCCTCCAGTTCCATCTATGTTCATGCAAATTGTGGGTATTCATCCTTTCTGAAGGCTGAGTAATATTCCGTTGCGATATGGACCACGTCTTCTTTATCCACTTGTCTGTTGAAGGGCATCCCCCCTCCTTCCACACTTTGGCGATTGTGGACATTGCTGCAGTGAACATTGGGGGCTCCGACATATTTTTTTGGAGATCTTGAGGAGTAGTTAAACCACAGTTGCTTTGAACGAAGGTGGTAATAGGCTTAAAGGGGAGTGAACTTTTTAACCTTGTTGAACATGGATGGTGCCTCTCAATGGTAACCTTGTCATTTCTCTTTCCTGTATTTTAGCTACTCTTGCAGATCTCTACCTGTAACTTATAGCTTTTTATCTTACTCTAACTTGACAGAAATACTGAGATCTTTTGCTTTGAATTTATTGCCAGCCTGCCTGTCTGCATCCAGATCTGTGTCTGTGTCTCTTTTTTTCCCCTTCTCCATTCTACCTCAGAGGAAGGATATCCCTCCTCCTTCCCAAGTCTGGGGTCCTGTAGGAACTCTTCACCCCTCCTGCTCCCTGTTCAGGTGTCTTTACTGGTTGTTCCTTGTCTTTAAACTTCCTACTCCTTTCCCGTTTGTCCCATGTGCCTCTCCATGTTCTGCACAGATAGCTTGAGGGTCCTCACAACATGGTGGCTGGCTTCCCTCAGGGGTGCTATTGAAGACAAGAAGCGAGCCAGGCAGGAGCTGTCTTTTCTGTCCCAGACTTGGAAGGCATGTGGCATCGCTTGCACACATTCTCTTCAGGAGAAGTGAGTCCCCAACTGGCCTTCATTCAAAGGGTGCAGGATTAGATCTGACCTCTTGAAGCAAGTAGTTATGAAAACATTTGCAGGCATATTTTAAAATCATCATGGCATTGCTGGGAATGGTGTCCCACATTCATTGCAAGAAAATAGAATTTTATAACTTTATTGGTTTTTCAGTAGATAAATGCAAGTGGTACACAATTCGAAGGGGAAATAAAGCTCCTTTCCACACCATACTCTCACTACCCACTTGCACTCCCTGAAGACAGCCATTGTAACCACTTTATGCATGTCTTTCCAGAGAAATTCCAATCCCGTGTGAATATAAGAAAGTGTACATGCATGTGTGTGTCTGCATAAACACATGTGTATGTATAAAAAAGCACCTTAGATATGATTATATATTCAGGAGAGAAATCATGGGAGGGGGATCTGACTACCCTAGTCAACAGGCCCTGCACATAGGGCAGCAGTAGCTTCCTCCCTCTGATTGGTGAAGACCGCACCTCTCTGGGGAGGACGGCAGTTCCCAAATATGGCCGGTCATCACAACTACAAGGAGAGCTAGTCCTAAAAAGTCAGATATTTGGCCTCAACCTTTAGAGATTCTGATTTAGTAAGTTTGAAGTGGGTTTGGGAATTTTAATTTTAGATAGTTACAAAGATAAATTCATATGCTCTCTATGGAGGCAATTTAGTAATATCTTTAAAAATTATACCCGATCTTAAGGTCTTACTCAAAAGTTTTTAATCTGGGACGCCTGGGTGGCTCAGTTGGTTAAGCAGCTGCCTTCGGCTCAGGTCGTGATCCCGGCGTCCTGGGATCGAGTCCCACATCAGGCTCCTTGTTCTGTGGGGAGCCTGCTTCTCCCTCTGCCTCTGCCTGCCACTCTGTCTGCCTGTGCTCGCTCTCTCTCTCTCTAAAAAGAAAAAAAAAAGTTTTTAATCCTACAGTTATAGCAGCCAGTGTATGAAATGATATGTATTCAGTTTGCACAAGAAATTTATTAAAGCAAAAACCTTAGAAAACTTCCTAGTAAGGGATGTGTGTGGGGGTAGAGAATGGGGTGAATAGGGCCAGCATAGGAAGGGCAATTTCTCCATGTATACCTGTGTGTATTGTTCGGTTCTTCAAATCAGATGAATGTATCACTCATTCGGTGTACAAATGAGAGTATACATAACTAAATGAATAAGTACGACAGAATACAGCGCAGTGTTCCTACTGGTCAGCCAGAGTTGTGACCCTCGAGATAGGAAGTTGTGAGGAGGTAGAAGAAATCCTTCACCTCTCTTTCGTCTTTCCCCATTCTGGCTCCCTCAGGAGTTTTATTTGCCTTTCATTAGAGCTTATTTCTGGAATTCCCAAGATGACTAGTCAGCATTTTTAGGTTCCATGTATAGTTGACACTTTGTATCCCTTTTTGTGTTTTTACAACTATTTCAGTGATAAGGCAGGAGAAGGGCAAAGCCTGTCCTGATAGCTTTATTAATCCATTCACCTATTCATGCAATGAACTTACTGAAATATTAGCAAGGGCCAAACTCCGTTGTAAGTCTTGGGAGCTGTGCTGGTAGAGGACAGGGCGGGGGGCTGAACTTTTGGGAATTTACATTGTAGGTAGGATAGGCAGACAGTAAATACACAAAACAGCAGTCTGAAGCAACTGTTAGGGAGTCAAGGAGGGCTGCTTTGATGATTGTTCTGGTGGGCAGGGAGGGCCTTCAGGAGGAGGAGAGAGCTGGGATGAGCCCTGTGTGATGAGAGGCAGGAAGTCATGTGAGAGTCTGGGCAGTGTTCCAGGCAGAAGGTGCAGTGGGTGCCGGGATGCTGAGGAGTGCCTTGCTTGGCACCTCCAAGGGACCGTGAGACCCCTGTGGCCAGAATGAGGCAGGCAGGGGAAGAACAGTTAGTGGAAAGGATATTGGAGGGTTAGAGAGGGCTAGACCATGCAGTGCCTCATAGGACACAGTAATGAGCTTGGAGTTGACGTAAGTGCACTGGGAAGCGATGTGCATCTTGAGCAGAAGAATGATGTGTTTTTAGCTAAGTCCTCTTGGACAGATGTCTTGGGGAACCTCACATTCAGCATGTCTAAAACTAAACTCATTACCTTGTCCCCTGAATTTGCACCTCTGTCTACTTTTGATGAAAGGCACTGTTTGTATTATTGCCCAAGGTGGAAATTTGACTTCCTAGACCCTCTGTCTTTATTACTTACTGATCATGTCTGGTCTGTCACCAAGTCCTACTTGATTCCCCCGTATTGTATTTGCTTTCTTCTCTACCTCTCCCTCTTCACTGCTGGGGTCAAACCATCAGCATTTCATGCATTACAACCATCCCCCAGGCATTATTGCTGGTGTTTGAGATACAGTAATAGGGAAGTCTCCTTGGAGTATAGTTTATTGAGGAACAAATAGTGATGAAATATGATAAGTGCCTTGGTAGGGAAAGTGCTGACGGAAGACTATAGCAAATGTCCCTCACCTGGGAGGCCTTCTAGGAAATGCCATTTAAACTGAGACCCAAGGTCAAATAGGAGGTAGGAAGGGCTCTCCGGGGAGTAGGAAATGAGAGGGAGCAGGGTAAATTTGCTGCATGGCTGGCTAGGAATCGAGGTCAGTGAGCTTTGGGGAAGTTAGGTCAGGAAGTACCTAACGAGCCGATTGAGGCTGGACTCTGCCCTAGGACAGTGATCAACTGGGCAGAGCCAAGAGCAGAAGCAGATTTTTGGGCCACATGTGGACAGCGGATTTAGAGGGAGAAAGAGTGACAGTGATGATCGGGGCTGAGGCAGTAATCTATCTGGCCACCAGTGAGTCAGTATTTGAATTTCTTGTGTAGACCTATAAATTAATTCATCAGATCAAATTTGAGTTATGACACAGTAGCAGCCAAGATTTCTCAATTATACTAAAGCAGAATCTTTTTGGAAACCAACATTTTTTCATATTATTGGGAATGTCTTCAGAATATAAAAGCTTTATTGAATTGGGTCTGAAATGAATTTCATTTAAATATTGAATTAATTGAAAGCCTTGCTTCTGAATATTTTTCCATAGATTTCACGCTCCTTTAGAAACTTCATTTTGGCTCATGGTTTAATATTGGTGATAAATACTGGTAATGGAGGAGGCGGTGTTGAGAGCAATGACAATGGGAAGCATGGCTGATGGTCTGAGTGGAAACTCTCCCCTTTATTATAGGAAGGGAGTGGTGTGGTGGAGGGAGGCCAGCAGATGTGGTTTTATGGTTTACACTCGGTCCAGAACTAGCAATATAGGGACAGGTATTATCCCTCACTGGTGAGGACAGTACTCAGTCCCCAATTTACCATCCTGATCATTTGAATTTAATGAACTGTTTGGAATTTTAAACATAATCATGGAAGAAGGGACTGGTTTCTTCATTTGTACAGCTTTTTGGGTCCATCTGTCCCACACATATTTGTTGATATTAAATGTGTTTTAGTCACTAGCCAACAAAAAATATGTATTTTTCACATGAGGTAGGCATCAAACCTGCCTTTTGTCTAAAAGAGATATTTTGAGATACTTTGATTTTATTTTGTGGCTCTCTTCATAATACTTTTTAACAAACACCTGTGTGCCAGGCTTGGTTCTAAGCACTTGATTGATATTAATCCCTTTTGTCCTCATGGCAGCCCCATGTGGTCTGGTGCCATTGTTATTAGCAGTCACGTGCAAGGGAGCTCAGGCACAGAAGACTTGCCTCTGTTACCCGGCTCTCAGGAGGCACAGCTGGACTCGCCCCCAATGACTGTGATTCCAGAGTGGTCACTGTAGGGACAGGAAGCAGGAGGATGTGACTTTTCTTTTCTTTTTTTTTTTTTTAAGATTTTATTTATTTATTTGACAGAGAGAAATCACAAGTAGGCAGAGAGGCAGGCAGAGAGAGGAGGAGGCAGGCTCCCTGCTGAGCAGAAAGCCCCATGTAGGGCTTGAACCCAGGACCTGGGATCATGACCTGAGCCGAAGGCAGCGGCTTAACCCACTGAGCCACCCAGGCGCCCCGGATGTGACTTTTCTGCCAAGGGTTAGCAGTGTGTTCATGGGCTAAATGTGGGTGACCACGTAGGGTTTGCATTCTGCTTCTACTTTTTACAAGAACACTTCCACACGTGGATGACAAAAGATTAGAACAATTTAAAAAATCCTCTTTTAAACACATATTTTTGTTTCTGCTATGAATTTCTCAGACCCATCCTTTAAAGAAAACAATAGTTCAGCTTTGTCTCTTGCTTAGAAGAAAGCAACACAGTTTTTATTTTGATTAGTCTATCACTTTCAAGTTTATTTTTATAATATTTTAGTCTCTAGAAATGATGGAATGAGTTTATCTCTTTTTATTAATTTACTTGACTTTTGGGCACATCTGAAGCAGTTTGTAAAACAAGGCCTACACTGTAATTTACTTTTACTTTCTTTAGGATTATCCTGTGGCTTACTTGAAGGCATGTTTTGTACAGTCCCTGATCTGTTTAACCACATGCTTACTTTGCTGACACTGGGTCAGCTTCCTTGTTTATGACAGAGATCACCATAATTTGGGGTAGAGTGACTTCCTTTTTCCTTTCATCACATCTTCAAGATCTTCTTGTATGTATAGGGGATGCACAGGGCTGGTAGGAGTGGGGTTTGTTAGAGAGCTGTGCTTGGCTGCTGACGTATAGATGAAGAGGGTATAGATGAGGAGGGAGCCATCAGGGACACTGAGCTGAGTGATTGCCTGTGTTTCTACGTGAACAGTACATGGAGGGGACCTTGCTCCTTTAAACCTGGTGGAGGGCATGTAGAAAGTTGTTCAGAGGCATGAAACACTTTGGCTGCTCTTTGGGAAGGTTTGAGAGAGGACTCCTCCATTTGGATTGTTTCTCTGCAGTGGATGAGACGAACTGTCCAACTCCCAGCATGGATGGGACTGCAGAGACAAGGATATGGAAACTGGATGGCTTCCCAGAATCTACAAAGTCACATCTTAATGGTACAGGCTCACTATTTTCTTGGCGGATTTTTCCCCCCAGATTATTGTGAGTGGAGGGGCCAATGTTTAAATATTAACATAAAATTTAATCAAATGTGTATGATTTTTGTATCATTCCCAATTTTAAATGATGATTTCCTAAAAGGAAAAAATAAAGCCTTTCTAAGTGTGCTTTGCCACAGTAAAGCTCTTAATGAGCATTAATTGTCATCTTCTGTCAGGGGGGTACTGAATATAAAACTTTCTTTCCATTATTTGCAAAATATAATATAATTTGCAAAATATGGATCAAATTCTTGGGGAAAAATTGTTTTCAAGGAATTAAAGTGAAATCATGTTTTTCCATTTTGTTTTTAATAAAAATCCCAAACAAAAAAATTAAACAATATAGTTGCAAAAAGTATAAATTCATCTTTTGGCTTATAATTAGGGTGATCATATATTTTAATATACAAGCCAAGACACTTTTGAGAGGGAAAGGGGGGACTTACTGGACAGGAATTAGTAGGTCAGCAGGTGTGAACTGGGCTATCTTATGCAAACGAACAACTTCACTTTGATCACCCTTCATATAAGAATGCCTTCTAAAAAAATGAATATCAAAAAAAGGAAAATAAAATCAAATGTTTTAAATTTTATTTAATATTGAAAAGCATTATTATTGGTTCTGAAATTTGATGTTACCCTGCTTACAAATTAACAAGTTAGCTTATTACTGTTTCACTGATGTGGGCAGAAGACAGGAGACTTCTGGGTCAGACAACAGGTTTTACACTTTTTGGCACAGCAAGCACCATGAGCATCCTCATAGTCATGTCAGTTTCCCTTTATCCTAAAGGCCCACAGTGGTGACTTGATATGGTCCGGATGGAGGCTGTACATATCGGGTGTCTGCATCACAGTTGCGTTCTGCACTGAGGGTGTCCACTGCTTTTATAGCAAGCAGTAAGTAAGCCTGGTCTTTGCTGAGGGTGGGAGAGGAGATGAAGAAAGGAGGAGAGAGACTGACTTATCTGTCAAGGGTATCAGTTACATAAACAACCTTAAATAGCGTGGGTGGGAGGTGAAAGAGCAGGGCCTTGCAGCTGTGGCACATATGGCAAGATGTATAGAAGGGCATGACGCCCAGGAACATAGTCTCACCCAATGATCTGTTATAAAATGTATTGTCTTTATGGTTTCAGGCCTGTGTTCATTGTATTGAAGTAGAAGGTGAAATAGAAGAAGAAACATTCATGGAATTCAAAGGGCTTCTTCTTCTTCTTCTTTTTTTTTTAAAGATACTTTTTTATTTATTTGAGAGAGAGAGAGAGAGAGGCCACAAGTAGGCAGAGAGGCAGGCAGAGAGAGAGGAGGAAGCAGGCTCCCTGCTGAGCAGAGAGCCTGAACCGGGGCTCGATGTCAGGACCCTGGGATCATGACCTGAGCTGAAGGCAGAGGCTTTAATCCACTGAGCCACCCAGGTGCCCCCAAAGGGCTTCTTAATAGTGATGTTGATAAGCTTCCTGAGAAACCAAGCCAGACATCTGCAAACATTTGGAGTTTCTATTTCTTCATAAAACGGGAATATGATACTAATATCTGCTCCATAGGGTATGCTGAGGACTAAATGAATTTCATCCATATTTTGTGAATAAAGTTTGTAGCATCTCTTAAAAGGCAAATCATAGTCTTTTGTGACCATTAATATTGTTGACGATGTACCTTTCCAGTGATGATGGGAAATCTGGAAATGGGGTGGCATTCTAGCAACAGCCTGGCCCTCAAAGTGCTCCATCCAAAAATCTCCTGCCCTGAGGCTGGGTAGCCCCTGAAGATTTCTGCTGGACACACATGAGGCGCTACAGCTACTTGGTGAAGGGCTGTGGTGGTGAGAAGACTGCTAGCTGTCTGTCCCGACTCCAGCTTTCTTTCTTTCTTTTTTTTTTTTTTTTTAAAGATTTTATTTATTGGGGCTGCCTGGGTGGCTCAGTGGGTTAAGCCTCTGCCTTCAGCTCAGGTCCTGATCTCAGGGTTCTGGGATCGAGTCCCACATCAGGCTCTCTGCTAGGCAGGGAGCCTGCTTCCTCCTCTCTCTCTCTCTCTCTCTCTGCTTGTGATCTCTCTCTCTGTCAAATAAATAAAATCTTAAAAAAAAAAAAGATTTTATTTATTTATTTATTTGACAGACAGAGATCACAAGTAGGCAGAGAGGCAGGTAGAGAGAGAGAGGGGGAAGCAGGCTCCCCGCTGAGCAGAGAGCCCGATGCAGGGCTTGATCCCAGGACCCTGAGATCATGACCCGAGCCGAAAGCAGAGGCTTTAACCCACTGAGCCACCCAGGCACCGCCCCACCCCCCCGACTCTAGCTTTCAAGGGAAGGCTCAGGATGCCTGTTGTACGCAGATGGGAGAGGACAAGAGAGGATCCATCCTCTGTGGGTCCAGGACCAAGACCACCCGAGGTAGGCCATGTCATGACAGTTAACCCTTAAACCTCCCAGACCTGGTGGGAAGCCTGCTTTGGCTAGGAGACCCCTCATTTTCTAGGAGACCCCTCATTTTCCAGGAAGGGCTCATTGCCAAACAGCTCAAGAGGGTTTAACTTGAACTGAGCTAAACTGTCAAGGGCAGTGGGGTATCTGTGTGCTTGTTTGCCCAGCCTTCCCAGTGATTGTTTCTAAGTAAGTTTTGAAATGAGAACACTCTGTTCTCTATTTTACTGGAGATTGAGGAGTGTTCTGTGTACACATACAGAGAGTAAATTTTCTTACTCTTCAGAAAAGATGTCATTTCAGCTCATCAGTAGAACCTTTATGGAATGAGTTAACTCCAGGGTAAAGCTCTCAGGTCATGGGCCTTAGCTCTTACTGGGTGAGCCTTCCTCATGGCTGTGCCTTCTGGTGCCTGCAGCCCTTTCTGTGAGGAAAGGATGTCTCTGCCCAGTCTGGGGTTTCAGTTAGGCACATCACAGCAAGTTCCTGCTGTGTCTTCTCTTTGTAATGCAGAGATCTGTTCCACAGATAGTGGTTTCCTTGGCTAGAATAAAATAAAATGTTCTGTGGTTGTAGGGGTACAAGTAATTCATGAATTTCCTTTAAAGCAATGATTTACATTCTTGAATCTGTTGGGAAAAGGCAGGCAGACTATGATAGAAAAGCTAGCATTTTGATGGCTTCCCAGTATCTTGGGGGCATAAAACAAACATCTGTATTCAGCAGACTATTAATGTTACAACATAATCTAGTCAATTGGATTTTCTTTCAGTGAATATTCTTTTTGGGGACATATGAAATTAGATTTCCATTTAAAGTTGTATTCACTGCTTTGCAACATAATAGAGATATTTGGAACTTTTGAATATTCTTTTGCATCATGAACTTAATAGCTATGTGTTTCACATAGAAAGAGTCCTAAATCTTACCCAGTCTCTGTTTTGTACACTTCTTTTTTTTTTATTCTGAAAAAGCTATTTCTAATTACTAATGTCATTATATAAAAACATTGGTTTTTCTGTCTTAAGAATTCCATGATATTGTGGACAATTTCAGTTCTTGGAAGATGACCTTAACATAGACTTACCATATTATGATTCTCTTGTTGAGACAAAATAGCCACATATCACTCTCTGATCTGAAAGTGCTTCTCTGTGTCCTAGGTATGGCTACATTTTGGGGGGATTTGTGTATTTCAGTTGTTTAATGAGGAGTGGGCTAATCATCTGTGGACAGGAAATATGTTGATAGTGTTAGGAGTTTATGTTATATATAATTATTAAGTTTATACATTTAGAGAAGGAAAAGACTAGAATTCAGTGGTTGAAAATCCCTTTCTTCAGTCTAGCCCATGCATGTATATATATGATTGAATTCACAAAAGCACGCTACCTCTCTGCCTTTCACACCCGCCCTCCTGACAGAATGGTCCCTATTGACTGCCTTCCGTGAGGTGCATTTGGCCAAGGCTCTGTGGCTTTTTCCAAGCTTATGCATTGACAGTCTCCTCTTTATTCAGTATAGGAGAATAACCTTGTTTAATTCAATTTAGTCTAATAATTATAAAAAAGTAGAAAGTGAGGGCAAAATCTACTGTCCCTTGAAGATCTAGCAATGCAGGAATTTGAAGGTCTCTTTATTTACAAACAATGCAGCATTTCAGGTAATGTTTTTCAAGTTGGCATTTTTGCAGAAGGCAGAAGGGACTGAGGAGCCAATTTATATGAGGAGATAGTGGTCAGGATTTTGCTTTTTCCTTGACTTTACAAGCTTGTCTTGCTCTGTGGGCCTTGTTTTCTTTATCTGAAGTATGAGATCAGATGATTCAAACCTTTGTTGCTGCCTTAGCTTCGTAAGAGAAGTCTGAACAGTTTTCTTCATTTCGATGGCTAAAATGTCTATTTTCAAATAGGAAGGTGACAGTAGGAGAAATCCTTCATTTCTTTCTTTCTCTTAGGAAGAAGCAGATAGAATAATTTCGAGCCAGTCTAAATTAGCCTAAATAGTTGTTATTATGTGCATTTATGATTAACCTACTTTTATTTCTTTTTGAGTTTATGTTGTGTATCTTTATTTCACAAAGCTAATAGGAAAATATCTAAGACATCTTGGTCTTGATGGACAGTGTATTTCTTTGATCTCTTTGTCTCTTTGTCTGTGTGTGTTTCTTTTTCTCTTTTTTTCTCCTGTATAAAACATCATGTTTATACATTTGGGTTTATATATTTTGTAATCTTTATAAACTTTTTTCTGGAAGGAAGCATGTCTGTTGCATAAAACATATTCATACATACTTTACATCTTGATATGATCATTTCTGCCTTTAATAGATGTTTTTGGCAATGATGATTGTAATTGCATTGATTGTAAGTATAAATATTCAAGCTTCAATTTTAAAAGATATATAAACATAGTAACAGCAGCATGAATTAACATTCTATTTAATTTGAGAACTTACTTATACTTATGATTTTTCTTGACGCAATATATTAATGAAATGACTGTCGCCCTTTTTGGTTACTAGTCTTTTTTTTTGTTTATTGGTATGGATGTTGATAGTACATTTTGAGGAGCTGCTTTTGAAACATACCTTATATTTTTAGAATATAAGTCATCAAATTGAACTGTCTGGATGTTAAAAACATAGCTACTGAGGCCTGAGATTATAGTTATGAAGTTATTAGGTGTATATAGAAAGCATATATGATAGATAAAATATTTTGGTATTATAATTATTCCTAATTAATTTTTTTTTTAATTTTTTATTTTTTCAGCATAACAGTATTCATTATTTTTGCACCACACCCAGTGCTCCATGCAATCCGTGCCCTCTACAATACCCACCACCTGGTGCCCCCAACCTCCCACCCCCCACCCCTTCAAAATTCTCAGATCGTTTTTCAGAGTCCATAGTCTCTCATGGTTCACCTCCCCTTCCAATTTCCCTCAACTCCCTTCTCCTCTCCATCTCCCCTTGTCTTCCATGCTATTTGTTATGCTCCACAAATAAGTGAAACCATATGATAATTGACTCTCTCTGCTTGACTTATTTCACTCAGCATAATCTCTTCCAGTCCCGTCCATGTTGCTACAAAACTTGGGTATTCATCCTTTCTTTTTTCTTTTTTTTTTTTACAGCTTTATAAACATATATTTTTATCCCCAGGGGTACAGGTCTGCGAATCGCCAGGTTTACACACTTCACAGCATACTACTACTACTACTACTACTACACTACTCACCATAGTACATACCCTCCCCAATATCCATAACCCCACCCCCCTCTCCCAACCCCCTCCCCCCATCAACCCTCAGTTTGTTTTGTGAGATTAAGAGTCACTTATGGTTTGTCTCCCTCCCAATCCCATCTTGTTTCATTTACTCTTCTCCTACCCCCTCAACCCCCCAGTTGCATCTCCTCTCCCTCATATCAGGGAGATCATATGATAGTTGTCTTTCTCTGATTGACTTATTTCGCAAAGCATGATACCCTCTAATTCCATCCACGTCGTCGCAAATGGCAAGATTTCACTTCTTTTGATGGCTGCATAGTATTCCATTGTGTATATATACCACGTCTTCTTTATCCATTCGTCTGTAGATGGACATCTAGGTTCTTTCCATAGTTTGGCTATTGTAGACATTGCTGCTATAAACATTCGGGTGCACGTGCCCCTTCGGATCACTACGTTTGTATCTTTAGGGTAAATACCCAGCAGTGCAATTGCAGGGTCATAGGGTAGTTCTATTTTCAACATTTTGAGGAACCTCCATGCTGTTTTCCAGAGTGGTTGCACCAGCTTGCATTCCCACCAACAGTGTAGGAGGGTTCACCTTTCTCCGCATCCTCGCCAGCATCTGTCATTTCCTGACTTGTTAATTTTAGCCATTCTGACTGGTGTGAGGTGATATCTCATGGTGGTTTTGATTTGTATTTCCCTGATGCCGAGTGATATGGAGCACTTTTTCATGTGTCTGTTGGCCATCTGGATGTCTTCTTTGCAGAAATGTCTGTTCATGTCCTCTGCCCATTTCTTGATTGGATTATTTGTTCTTTGGGTGTTGAGTTTGCTAAGTTCTTTATAGATTTTGGACACTAGCCCTTTATCTGATATGTCATTTGCAAATATCTTCTCCCATTCTGTCAGTTGTCTTTTGGTTTTGTTCACTGTTTCCTTTGCTGTGCAAAAACTTTTGATCTTGATAAAATCCCAAAAGTTCATTTTTGCCCCTGCTTCCCTTGCCTTTGGTGATGTTCCTAGGAAGATGTTGCTGCGGCTGAGGTTGAAGAGGTTGCTGCCTGTGTTCTCCTCGAGGATTTTGATGGATTCCTTTCTCACATTGAGATCCTTCATCCATTTTGAGTCTATTTTCGTGTGTGGTGTAAGGAAATGATCCAATTTCATTTTTCTGCATGTGGCTGTCCAATTTTCCCAACACCATTTATTGAAGAGGCTGTCTTTGTTCCATTGGACATTCTTTCCTGCTTTGTCGAAGATGAGTTGACCATAGACTTGAGGGTCCATTTCTGGGCTCTCTATTCAGTTCCATTGATCTATGTGTCTGTTTTTGTGCCAGTACCATGCTGTCTTGATGATGACAGCTTTGTAATAGAGCTTGAAGTCCGGAATTGTGATGCCACCAACTTTGGCTTTCTTTTTCAATATTCCTTTGGCTATTCGAGGTCTTTTCTGGTTCCATATAAATTTTAGGATTATTTGTTCCATTTCTTTGAAAAAAATGGATGGTACTTTGATAGGAATTGCATTAAATGTGTAGATTGCTTTAGGTAGCATAGACATTTTCACAATATTTATTCTTCCAATCCAGGAGCATGGAACATTTTTCCATTTCTTTGTGTCTTCCTCAATTTCTTTCATGAGTACTTTATAGTTTTCTGAGTATAGATTCTTAGTCTCTTTGGTTAGGTTTATTCCTAGGTATCTTATAGTTTTGGGTGCAATTGTAAATGGGATGGACTCCTTAATTTCTCTTTCTTCTGTCTTGTTGTTGGTGTAGAGAAATGCAACTGATTTCTGTGCATTGATTTTATATCCTGACACTTTACTGAATTCCTGTACAAGTTCTAGCAGTTTTGGAGTGGAGTCTTTTGGGTTTTCCACATATAGTATCATATCATCTGCAAAGAGTGATAGTTTGACTTCTTCTTTGCCAATTTGGATGCCTTTAATTTCCTTTTGTTATCTGATTGCTGAGGCTAGGACTTCTAGTACTATGTTAAATAGCAGTGGTGATAACAGACATCCCTGCCATGTTCCTGACCTTAGCGGAAAAGCTTTCAGTTTTTCTCCATTGAGAATGATATTTGCGGTGGGTTTTTCATAGATGGCTTTGATAATATTGAGGTATGTACCGTCTATCCCTACACTTTGAAGAGTTTTGATCAGGAAGGGATGCTGTACTTTGTCAAATGCTTTTTCAGCATCTATGGAGAGTATCATATGGTTCTTGTTCTTTCTTTTATTAATGTGTTGTATCACATTGATTGATTTGCGGATGTTGAACCAACCTTGCAGCCCTGGAATAAATCCCACTTGGTCGTGGTGAATAATCCTTTTAATGTACTGTTGAATCCTATTGGCTAGTATTTTGGCGAGAATTTTTGCATCTGTGTTCATCAAGGATATTGGTCTGTAGTTCTCTTTTTTGTTGGGATCCTTGTCTGGTTTTGGGATCAAGGTGATGCTGGCCTCATAAAATGAGTTTGGAAGTTTTCCTTCTATTTCTATTTTTTGGAACAGTTTCAGGAGAATAGGAATTAGTTCTTCTTTAAATGTTTGGTAGAATTCCCCTGGGAAGCCGTCTGGCCCTGGGCTTTTGTTAGTTTGGAGATTTTTGATGACTATTTCAATCTCCTTACTGGTTATGGGTCTGTTGAGGCTTTCTATTTCTTCCTGGTTCAGTTGTGGTAGTTTATATGTCTCTAGGAATGCATCCATTTCTTCCAGATTGTCAAATTTGTTGGCGTAGAGTTGCTCATAGTATGTTCTTATAATTGTCTGTATTTCTTTGGTGTTCGTTGTGATCTCTCCTCTTTCATTCATGATTTTATTTATTTGTGTCCTTTCTCTTTTCTTTTTGATAAGTCTGGCCAGGGGTTTATCGATCTTATTAATTCTTTCAAAGAACCAGCTCCTAGTTTCGTTGATTTGTTCTATTGTTTTTTTGGTTTCTATTTCATTGATTTCTGCTCTAATCTTTATGATTTCTCTTCTCCTGCTGGGTTTAGGGTTTCTTTCTTGTTCTTTCTCCAGCTCCTTTAGGTGTAGGGTTAGGTTGTGTACCTGAGACCTTTCTTGTTTCTTGAGAAAGGCTTGTACCGCTATATATTTTCCTCTCAGGACTGCCTTTGTTGTGTCCCACAGATTCTGAACCGTTGTGTTTTCATTATCATTTGTTTCCATAAATTTTTTCAATTCTTCTTTAATTTCCTGGTTGACCCATTCATTCTTTAGAAGGATGCTGTTTAGTCTCCATGTATTTGGGTTCTTTCCAAATTTCCTCTTGTTATTGAATTCTAGCTTTAGAGCATTGTGGTCTGAAAATATGCAGGGAATGATCCCAATCTTTTGATACCGGTTGAGACTTGATTTAGGACCAAGAATGTGATCTATTCTGGAGAATGTTCCATGTGCACTAGAGAAGAATGTGTATTCTGTTGCTTTGGGATGAAATGTTCTGAATATATCTGTGATGTCCATCTGGTCCAGTGTGTCATTTAAGGCCTTGATTTCCTTGTTGATCTTTTGCTTGGATGATCTGTCCATTTCAGTGAGGGGAGTGTTAAAGTCCCCTACTATTATTGTATTATTGTCGATGTGTTTCTTTGATTTTGTTATTAATTGGTTTATATAGTTGCCTGCTCCCACGTTAGGGGCATAGATATTTAAAATTGTTAGATCTTCTTGTTGGACAGTTCCTTTGAGTATGATATAGTGTCCTTCCTCATCTCTTATTATAGTCTTTGGCTTAAAATCTAATTGATCTGCTATAAGGATTGCCACTCCTGCTTTCTTCTGATGTCCATTAGCATGATAAATTCTTTTCCACCCCCTCACTTTAAACCTGGAGGTGTCTTCGGGTTTAAGATGAGTTTCTTGTAGGCAACATATAGATGGGTTTTGTTTTTTTATCCATTCTGATACCCTGTGTCTTTTGATTGGGGCATTTAGCCCATTAACATTCAGGGTAAGTATTGAGAGATATGAATTTAGTGCCATTGTATTGCCTGTAAGGTGACTGTTATTGTATATTGTCTCTGTTTCTTTCTGATCTACTACTTTTAGGGTCTCTATTTGCTTAGAGGACCCCTTTCAATATTTCCTGTAGAGCTGGTTTGGTATTTGCAAATTCTTTCAGTTTTTGTTTGTCCTGGAAGCTTTTAATCTCTCCTTCTATTTTCAATGATAGCCTAGCTGGATATAGTATTCTTGGCTGCATGTTTTTCTCATTTAGTACTCTGAATATATCATGCCAGCTCTTTCTGGCCTGCCAGGTCTCTGTGGATAAGTCTGCTGCCAATCTAACATTTTTACCATTGTACTTTACAGACTTCTTTTCCCGGGCTGCTTTCAGGATCTTTTCTTTGTCACTAAGACTAGTAAATTTTA
This sequence comes from Lutra lutra, assembly GCF_902655055.1. Classification (NCBI taxonomy): domain Eukaryota; kingdom Metazoa; phylum Chordata; class Mammalia; order Carnivora; family Mustelidae; genus Lutra; species Lutra lutra. Next base: position 56,548,643 of record NC_062289.1, on the reverse strand, counting down.
CTATTAGGTGACGGGGTGTGGACCTATTCTTATTGATTTTGAGGGGGGTTCTCTGAACCTCCTGGATTTTGATGCTTGTTCCCTTTGCCATATTGGGGAAATTCTCTCCAATAATTCTCTCCAATATACCTTCTGCTCCCCTCTCTGTTTCCTCTTGTTCTGGAATCCCAATGATTCTAATGTTGTTTCGTCTTATGGTGTCACTTATCTCTCGAATTCTCCCCTTGTGGTCCAGTAGCTGTTTGTCCCTCTTTTGCTCAGCTTCTTTATTCTGTGTCATTTGGTCTTCTATATCGCTAATTCTTTCTTCTGCCTCATTTATCCTAGCAGTGAGAGCCTCCATTTTTGATTGCACCTCATGAATAGCTTTTTTGATTTCAACTTGGTTCGATTTTAGTTCTTTTATTTCTCCAGAAAGGGCTTTTATATCTCCCGAGAGTGTTTCTCTAATATCTTCCATGCCTTTTTCAAGCCCGGCTAGAACCTTGAGAATCGTCATTCTGAACTCTATATCTGACATATTACCAATGTCTGTATTGATTAGGTCCCTAGCCTTTGGTACTGCCTCTTGTTCTTTTTTTTGTTGTGAATTTTTCCGCCTTGTCATTTTGTCCAGATAAGAGTTTATGAAGGAGCAAGTAAAATACTAAAAGGGTGGCAATAACCCCAGGAAAATATGCTTTAGCCAAATCAGAAGAGATCCCGAATTGTGAGGGGGGAGAAAGGGGATAAAAAGGGGTTCAAAAAGAAAAAAAAAAAAAAAGAAAAAAAGAAACTATTTAAAAAAAGAAAGCCGATAAAGAAAAAATATAAAAAGAGGAAAAATATATATATATATTAGATAAACTATTTAAAAAACGTTAAAAAAGGAAACGGTAAAAGTTAAAAAATTTAGCAGAAGAAGAGAAAAAGAAAAAAAAATTGAAAAAGAGAAAAAAAAAAATTAAATTAACTGCAAGGCTAAAAAATCATGGGGAGAAAGCCATGAGTTCTGTGCTTTGCTTTCTTCTCCTCTGGAATTCCGCCGCTCTCCTTGGTATTGAAACTGTACTCCTGGGTAGGTGAACTTGGTCCTGGCTGGGTTTCCCGTAGATCTTCTGGGGGAGGGGCCCGTTGTAGTGATTCTCAAGCGTCTTTGCCCCAGGCGGAGTTGCACCTCCCTTACCCGGGGCCGCGCTGAGTAATCCGCTCGGGTTCGCTTTCGGGAGCTTTTGTTCCCTGAGCGCTTTCCGTAGAGTCCGGAGGACGGGAATGAAGATGGCGCCCTCCCGGTCTCCAGCCCGGAGGAGCCGAGAGCCCGGGGCCCCACTCCTCAGTGCGCCCTCAGAGAATAGCGCCCAATGACTCCCGTCAGCCTGGCCTCTGGCCGCGCTCCGAGCTGACCGAGCCTGCGACCGGTTCAAGGCGACCCCGAGCTGAGAGTCACTCCTCGGCTCTGTCTCTGTAGCCGGCTTCCCCGTTCTAATACCGGTAAGCTCTGCGACACTCAGACACCCCCGATCCTTCTGCGACCCTGCGGGACCTGAGGCCGCGCTGACCCCGCCTGGGCTTCACCCCAGTTAAGCCTCTGGAGCGATGTCCCTCAGCGGAACAGACTTTTAAAAGTCCTGTTTTGCTCCGTTGCTCCACCGCTCGCCGGGAGCCGGCCCCTCCCCCCGCGGTCTATCTTCCCGTCGCTTTGGATTCACTTTTCCGCCAGTCCTACCTTTCAGAAAGTGGTTGATTTTCTGTTTCTAGAATTGCTGTTCTTCTCTTCAATCTCCCGTTGGATTTGTAGGTGTTTGCAATCTTTAGATAAGCTATTTAGCTGATCTCCCGCTACCCGAAGTAGTCTCAGCCTGCTACTTCTCCGCCATCTTAGAACCTAATTATTCCTAATTAATTTAAAATATGATCAGTCAACCACAAAAATACATTATTTTGATTACGCTTAGATGTAAATTTATGTTAAGTGTAAATTTATGGGGTAATCTAATTATGGACTCTCTGTCCCATATAAAAGTAAAGACTTAATTAGTATATTGTAAGATGGTAGCTCTTAAACTTTTGGTCTCAGGACTGACCCTATTATACTCTAAAAAATTACTAAAAGCCCAAATTGCTTTTATTATTATTATTATATGTTTTATATATCAATATTTATTGCATTAGAAATTAAAATAGGAAAAATTTAAAATATTTGTTCATTTAGAAATAACAAGAAAGTTGTTAACAAACACATTTTAATGAAAACTAGCTATTTTATAAAACAAATATTTAGTGGAATTGTTTTATGTTTTTGTAAATGTCTTTAAGTGTTTGACTTCACAGATGACAGCTGGATTCTCAAATCTGCTTCTGCATTCAGTTTGTTGTGATGTGTTGTGCTGGCCAAAGCGTATGGGAAAAATCCAGTCTTTCATGGATGACTAGGGTGGAAAAGGGAAGACCCCCTTGGAAGTATCATGGAGACCCCAAGGACACCCAGACCACACTTTGAGAACCATTGTATGAAGATGTTGAAGATGTTGCTATAAACATTTGAAAGATCCCTCCCTCCCTCTCACCCTTCCTTCCTCCCTGGCTTCCTCTTCTCCCCTCCCCTCCCCTCCCTTCCCTCCCTCCCTCCTTCCTTCCCTTCCTCTCACCCTCCCTTCCTTCTTCCAGTGTAAGTGGTTGAAAGAGTATGATGATAATGAGAAGTCATGGAAACTTCCTGGAGTAGGGTCTACTGCTGTTTCTAGTTATGTGAATTAAACATATACTGTTTTTGAAACACAGTATCTGTATTCTGTGATATGAATTAGTATAGCCTTGTAGTTAGGCAGTGGGGGAACTCTGGGTTGGGTTACCTGCATTCAAAGCTAGGCATCTCCACTTGCAGACTTTATCAGCGTGGGCAGTTTCTTAGTCTCTTTAATTCTCATTGTGTTTATCTATAATATGGGAATAGTAAGTGTACCTGCTCCCTATATTTATGTAGGCCTTGGGGTGAAAACTCCTATAAAGTATTTGAAAGTCTGGAATACAGTAAGCATTCAGCAAGTTAGCTATTATTATTTTGATTGTTGCATTGGGTTTTTGAAAGTAGCTTAATGGTTATGCTAGGAAGTAAACACCATTTTCTTTATCTTTGTAACTTTTCACATCATGCTTCATTTGCTTTTGTATAGTATACTTGAATATACTTTTCCTGATTGTCGACTTTCATCATATTACAGTTTGGAATATGCAGGGATTCCTGGAGCCACACGGGCTACTACTGTCAGGCCTGGGTATGGATGGGGAAGTATAGGTACTGAATGGTCAAGATCTGCTTTTATAGCTGGCTTTCTGTAAATGAGTTTGTTTGACGAAATGCTTGTGAGGTTAAAGTATGAAATTCACTTATTGTTAACTGCCACAGTTTGCCAGCTGTAAAAAGGAAACTCGAATATATTTGGTGATTTTTCTTTTATTTATTTTTTCCACTAAGGATAAAATATCTGTGTGTAGCATTTAACTGTGTTCTTGATGTTTCTTCTAGACCATTATCTCTGTAAGGTTTCATAGAAAACAACCTCTTCATTTTCACAGGAATCAAGGGAAAAGTGCTTTAGAACTAGAGGTTACTTGCTGTAATTCACAGAGGACAAGTGCTATCATTGGGCATCAGTGTGTTAAACACATACACACCTGCTACCCCCTCGGCTCCTCCCCGCAAAGCTAGAATAACTTGGGAATTGTGATTTAACATTTCTAAAAAACGTGCATTTGTTTCCCTATACTTTCTGTTGCTTTTCTTTTCCCATTACTTTCTAATACCCTATATAAGAAAGTGGCCTCTTAAATATTGTTCACGAGTTGATAATAAGATGTTATAGGACACAAGGGAGGGAAAGTTGGATATGAAAAAGTATACATTTTGAAGTCAGAGATACTTGGGTTCAAATTCTGGCAGTTATGATTTGGGGCAAGATGATGGATTTCTCTCTCATTTAAAAAATAGTTATGATGGTACTTCACAGGGATGTTGTAGAGTCTGCAGATTATATAAATGAAATGTAACCAGGATTAGGGTAGCATCCCCTTCTAGAGTCACATGGCTGGCAAAGTGGGGAAGGAACATTTTTCCAATAGAGAGGGAAACTGTTCCAGAAGGAGAGAAAGGTACTGAGTGGACAAGATGTAGAGACAGTGTATGTGAGGTCTCCCAGTGTGGGACTTGGCACCTGCTCATACAATGTATTTTCTACTACTTAGGCCCTTTGGTTGCTTGAAACAGAGACCCAACTAGAGGTAGCCTAAGGTAGGAGAGGACATCCACTGACAGTTTCCTGAGGTGCTCATGGAATCCAGGGATGGGATTGCAGCTGGACTGAAGAACAGACCCCAAGATGGCTACTCTGCTGAGGACTCCTCTTCTAAGTCTCCTTCCATAGTTCCTTCATTTTTTTGTCTCTATAGTCTGTTTTATATAGTCTGTTTCCACATTATGAAGTTGGGTCTGGCAACAATTCCCAGTCTATGTGTTACATTCTAGCTGGCTAGAGAAAGATTAATCTGATCTGCCAGAATTCCAGTTACAGATTTCTTGGGAAGGAATCTGATGTCTGGCTTGGGTCTAGAAGCTACCTCTGGTCCCATCAGCTGTTGCCAGGGCCTAAGTTCATGTGGTGACCACAGGGCAACTGCCAGGGTAACAATATGGTTGGGAGGTGCTGGAGATGGGGCAACTCCTGGAAAAGGAATGTTGGCAGGAGAGGCTGGCAGACTGACTGGTCATTATAATTTATATGGGAAGGAGAACTGAATTTAGTGCAAGAAGCTTTGTATTTGAGTCTTGACTTGCTGTTTTGAGCCACAATGGTCCTGAGCATTTCTCTTAATGGGAGTATGACTCCCAGTGTCCTCATCGATGCCTTATGCATAACATATTGCAGGATGTTATTGAAAAATGAACAAGGGCTCTTGCCATTACCATTGCTGCTGTGCTTATTGCTATTGATATTGTTATAATTATCATCATTATCCAGTCCGCCCACCCAGTGTCACTCCTGAGACACAGTCAAATCAGCTAATGTATGTGAAAACAGATTAACTACACACACACACGTGCATGGGCACATACACACACACGAAGGTATTACTGTTTCATCACTATCTTGTAGTGAGTCCACCTTGGATTTCTCAGCTTACCTCATTAAAACATTAAAATGATAAATCCCCTTCCAGAATTTCTTGGCTGCTGTAAAGTTTTTGGATGGTTGATATATAAGACCTTAGAAAAGTGAAAACCTCTAGAGGAGTGACTGGTTTAGTCTCCTGTCTCATCTGGCTTTCTAATATCCTCCCTAACAAGTTCTATTTCTATATTAAGTATTGTATTTATGAGACAGAGAATTACCTTTTACTTGCCAACTTATTATTAGCATGTCATATGGTGGCTCAGAATTATCAACTCATAATTAATTATGAAACACAAAGAGAGAAAAAAAGGGAAGACCATGGTTTTTCCATGCATTCTCCCCTGGAAGCCATTGTGATTGCCATATTCTGCTTGCCACACACATGGACGGACATGGAAAGTGAGGTGCAGAGAAGGCCCAGTGTGTGTGGCTGAGAAACAAACTTGGAAGACATTCTCAAACTCTCTTTTTAAATAAGGCTCTGTTTTGGTCATCTCATACTTTAGCACAGCATTGGAGTTTCATTCTCTCATAACTCTGGGCATATTTTCTGGGATTAAGATTGATTCACTGTAAAATTCCTCTCAAAATTCCTTAGAACAAACAATTTACTTAGGATGCTTTGTAAAAATAATTTCTTTTAAAAATGTATGCCATGGCCTAGCCTTCTCCTTTTGAAGGGTGATATATGTACAAATGAAAAAAAAAAAAAAGTTTAGTGAAAATTCATTTCAACCATTTGCTCAGGAATATAGTTAGGAATTATTTGTGGTTATGCTGTATTGTTACACATTGACTTGAGAATTAAGAAAATTACACAATTTTATATGTTAAGGCAATTTCAGAATGTCTTATATATATGACTGCTGAAATAAACTTCTTATGTTGTGGGACAAGGCTGTGAAGTTAACTGGCACTAGATAGAAATGTTGGATTTTCATCAGTAAATACAAAAAGACCAAAATGCTTGCCTTTTGCAAGGCCTTTTCATAACCTGATATCCTACCAGCACTGTCATGTTGGATATTTAACCACATAGAGATGAAAATTGCAATTTAACCCATTCAGTTTAATTTTGTTCCATCTCTTGTGCTCTTGCACAAAGACTTTCCTGGTAGAAACCACCAGGATGCACCGTAGGGTATCTCTCTTATGAGTTGATAGGCCATGTGACTTCCCTGGCACTGTCCTCTCATTTGTTCTCTGTGAATAAAGGCCAGTCTGAGCATTTGAAAAGTCAAGTTTGTTGAGTAGAGAAATTGTGAATTTATACTACCCACAGGTGCTCTGACTCTCGATCCAGGAGGGATTGTACAAGTTCTTGGATTTGCCCTGGAGAGACTTACTAGGCCAAAGGACGGGGAAACAAGGGGGAGGTAGCTGATGTAGTTCGGGGTTACTTTCTTATCCCCAAAGCCTTGACTTTTGCCACAGCTTTCTTCCATGTTGGGGAAACTTTTTGATACTGTGTTCTACAACTCTGCTGGTTTTGGAGGAATCTGCTTTGGAAATGTGGTAACATTATTCATGTGGCATCTTCTTAGAGGGTACTCTGAGAGGGTACTCTGAGCTAGGCAGCATGGCATGGCACGGGCAGCCCTTGAGAGGATGTTGTCCAGCAATCTAGGCCTGAGGCTCTTGTCATCTGGCCTTTGGACCCTGTCTCTGATTTGTCTGGTCTTTAGTTTCTCTTTCTGTAAAACAAGAAGGTTGGATTGATTTGGATGGGTATTTTATGAACTTTACTTCCATCAAACACAGATTCATTTAATAGGTGCTCTGGTGGGGGAAAGGATTTATTTTCAACTAAGTTTAAAAATAAGGTTTGGATTCAAGTTAACATTTTGTTTTCAATTGCAGATCTCGCTACTTTTACTTTGTTAAAATTCATCAAGAGGAATGATTTAGTGTTTAGTTTTTCTCAACCTTATTTAGTCACAACGTATAAATAAGGGTTAGGATTGTGGGGTTTCCAAGATAGCTCAGTTTGTATCTGAGCTATGCCCTTCGCTCGTTGTATAACCTTGGGCAAGTTATACTCAGTTTCCCCAACTGTAGAATAGGGCCCTGAAGATTATATGATGTCTGAAGAACAATTTGTAAAATTCCTTTCAATTAGTAAGTGCTCAGTAAATGTTAACAAGTCTTAGAAATAGTAGATTATGATTCTATGACTGACATATCTCACCTGTCACATATATTTTTATATGATGGTGATAGATAAAGAATCATTTCCATTTTATAGAGAACAAGATAAAAACCTGGAGCATTTGAGTGCTTCGCTGCAGGTAAAGGTATACCAAGCTATAAAGCCAACACTTGAATAGGGCTGCTGCTTTTTTTTTTTTTTTTTTAAGATTTTATTTATTTGAGAGAGAGAGAGACAGAGATAGTGACAGAGATCGTGACAGAGATCATGAGTGGGGAGGGGAGAAGCAGGCCCTCCGCTGAGCAGGGAGCCCAACTCGGTCCTCAATCCCAGGACCCTGAGATCATGACCTGAGCTAAAGGCAGAGGCTTAACCCACTGAGCCACCAGGCACCACATGAATGGGGCTTCTGATTCTCTGTCCAGGACTCTCCTCACAGGACTGCTGGCCTCCTGTAACACAAGTAACACAAGTAACTTGTGTTACTTGTGTTTCTTAGCTTAGGAGTCTACGTTTGCAGTATCATCAGTGTGGAGACATTCTGTTACCCAGCTGGCGGAGTCCAAGTTAAAGACATTGTCCCAAATAGAGTTACAGAAGTGTAAATTAGACTTAAGTCTTACAGGTCATCTTCTAGGGGGATCTAACATAGTTATTCTGCAGATGAGGTCATAAACTCCCAGAGCAGCAGAGTCCTGGCTTAAGGCTGCATAATTTCTAGTGAGATCAGTTTCTTCTCCTGATAGAGGGGACGACTTTCATGGATGAGACTGAAAGAGAACAGAACCTTCTGTGATGTTTACCCTGCTTTATCTCTATCTGTCCATGGCTTACTTGAAATTTTTAGTGGCTACAGTTTGTGATTTCACATGAACTGCAGGAGAATAGTGAGAGAATAAGATTATGTTCTGAACTTTAAAGCACTAAATGACGTCAGACTGAAGATAAAGCTTTCAATGGGGGGAGGCATGAGTAATTACATTTTGATGGTTGTATCACAGTTTATGCATCTTACATAATCCATAATGTTTAGGCAGCTGATTTATCCATCAAATAACCAGCAAATCCTGCCAGTCTCTTTCCTTTATGCCTGTGGTCTAATCTTTCTCTAATGATTTTTTTCAAAAGACCAAGATTGTGATAACTGGGGCCCACTAGTTGAAAGGAAGTTTCATAATTGCTTTATAGCATTTTGATAAGGGCAATTTAAAATCAGGCAATCAGCATTTGGAGTATTCTAGCATTCATATTGAGAAGAAGAGCAATCTCTCTCTCTCTGTTATTTTTTTCTCTTCAATTTTAACAGTCTGGAATTAGAATAGTTCACTGGTTGAGGAGGGAGAGTGGATAGTTTAATAGAAGAGATAGCAAAGTTAAATGAGCTGCAGAATGGAAAGAAGGTACTAGTTACCTCACCTCAGGATTTCTTGTTTAGTGCTTTTATCTTTATCTCATGCAGTTCCATTCAATACAAACTTAGGCATTTCATATAATGGTCAAAAGTTTGACAAGAAAATAACAAAATATAAAGTAGTATTAAAGACTCTAGTCTGTCATCCCCATTTCTCTTTAAGAAAAACGAGGTTTCTTAATTACATTTTTTGGAGACAGACATAAGCAGGACAAAGTGGTTTCAAATGGGAACTAATTTGGTAAGATCGTGCTTTGAATGAGGCACTGCCAAAGTCAAGTATGTTTAGAATGATCTAGAAAATCAGAAGAAGCATCCATACGTGAGGATGTGCACACAGATAATTAAGTTGTACAATGTATAGAGTTTGGAAATATGCTGGTGTATGTTATGTTGATTCCTGTCCTCTCTCTGAGGTTGGCCTTTGGGTTCCTTATGAGTAGGAGTAGTATTCTCTGCTTCTCCATGGCGTTCTTTTGAGTGTAAGTATCATCTTGTACCAGGTCCTATGCAAGCACAGAACTATTTTGGATTTAAAATGTATAAACACAGAAAGTCCAAATGACTCCTGTGGCTTTTTTTAGTAACTAGAAGGAGAGCTTCAAGCAGATGGCACGAGGGTGAGGTGGAAAGAATGGCTTTGGGAGGACCGTGACCGTGATCGTGACCGTGACCCAGTGACCTGAGAGTGGAGGAGTGGAGGAGCCGGGGAGGCCCTAAGCCTGCTACTAACTAATGTGGACTTAATGTGGACTTAGATTTTGGTTCCACAGAAATGGGCGTGGCTGACCCCACTGGGGATGAATCAGACAAATACTGATGAATCACTGTGCATGCACATAGACCTGGCATAAATCTTATTGCTTTAATCATTATAAATTTAAATTAAGGAAAAATAATTCATATTAAGGTAAGGTGGGGCTAATGAAGTTTTACCTTTATCTAGCTCAGTGTTTAGGCATGCATGATGTAAGTTAATGGCGTTTTAATACTGCAGGAGTTAACTTGAATACCATTGAAAAATTTTTAACTCATTGAGATTAATTTGTTCAAACTAGCCCTATGTTCTTAAATTTCATCAAACGGTGATTCTTTACAACTATTGCATTTTCAGACCTTTTATGTTCAGATAGTTTTTTCTAATTGGTTGATTGTGCCTGTTGGTAACCTTCTTTACAGTAGCCCTGGGTTTTACTTGAGTTCTGAGGTGTTCTATAGACAAAATGGAAGGAGGTTATGCTTACCTAGCACTTTGGCTTTTGGACTTAAAGGAAAAAAACCCCCACAAATATCTTTGTGTTATCCTAATGCTATTGCAAACAATTGAGTGACTAAAGAGTTAATTTATTAAAAATCTGTTGAGAAATGTGCTTAGTGTGCTCTTGACAGAATTCATTTTAAAAAGCCTATGCCATTCGTATTTTTGTACCTTTTATTTCATCACATCTGCTTAACCGAAGTCCATAGAATTCTTGGCTTATCGTGCATAATATAAAAATTCTGTAGTAAGAATGCTTATTGAAAATAATGAGTGGAATGCATATGTGATTAGCAGCAAACAAATATGCATAGCTTTTTTGCTTTAATCATGGTCTTTTGAAAGCTGAGGTTTTAGAGTTGCCTCATAAACAGTCAGTTCTGTTGATTTGTATCTTACTATGAGTTATATCAGTGGCAGCAAGCCCATATATTTTCCAACCTAATTTTTCAAGTGTGTTTTTATCAGAGGTGAAATATCTGGAAAGCCTATGAAACAGAATGTGCCCATTTAAAAAGATACCACATTAAGTTGTATTTTATAGTAACTTATAATTTATATGTTTCAGTTCAATGTATTGATAAACCATGATTTTCTTCATTTAATTCTAGAAGTTCACAGGAGGCACAGTTGACCCTTGAACAACTTGCCTTTGAACTGCACAGGCCCACCTGAATTTTTTTTTTTTGATAAACACAGCACAGTACTGTAATGTATTTTATTTTTCTTATGGTTTTCTTAACATCTTTTTTCTCTTGCTTTATTATAAGAACACACTGTGGAATAAAGTAACATATGAAATATATATTAAACAACTATTTATGTTATTAATAAGACTTCCAGGCAACAGTAGGGAATTACTGAGTAAGTTTTTGAGGAGTCAAAAACTTTTGTGGGTTTTCGACAGCAAGGCAAGGGGGTTGGAAACTCTAACCTCTGCCTTGTTCAAGAGTTAACTGTATTTGGATTTTTAAAAAATTAAGTAAGAATTTATATAAACTCTGCATGATACATAACTATTCTTTAGGAAGGTATGAAGAATATGTTAGAAGAAAATGAAACCTAAGAAGTAAAATATTTTTGATAATGAAGTACCTGAAAGAAGTCTGCCTTCAGTTTCTTCCAGCTTTGAGGCGAGCAACTCTATCTTCTTTAAGTCTTCAGCACATAGGAAAGGTAGGGAACAGATGGAGTAATTTTATGATCCATAATACAGCTTCCCTGTGCATTTCGCTGAAGAAGTGAGGTCACTGCCTGTATCCTACTTTCAGGGCAGTCTGTGGCTCAGGGCTTTCCAGCCTCTGGTTTGGAGAAGGCAAGATTCATAATGTTGGAAATTATCTAGATGTTAAGGAGTGATAAATGACAACTAGTCACAGTAAAATTTGTAATAATCTTATCAACCACTTTTATTCTTCCAGACTAGAAGATAGAACATGTGATATGGAAGTTTCTTAGTGTGAGAATATTTACCTTCTTCTTTATCATAATAGGTTCTTTTTTTTTTATATTTTTTATTTATTTATTTGACAGAGAGAAAGATCACAAGTAGACAGAGAAGCAGGCAGAGAGAGAGAGAGGGAAGCAGGCTCCCTGCTGAGCAGAGAGCCCGATTCGGGACTCGATCCCAGGACCCTGAGATCATGACCTGAGCCGAAGGCAGCGGCTTAACCCACTGAGCCACCCAGGTGCCCCATCATAATAGGTTCTTAACAAACTTTGAATGAATAGTAATATTTAAAATTTATAGAGTTCCTGTTTTTGGAATGGGGTGAATGCATTAAGTAATAGATATAAACTAAGCTAAAGATTCGACACATAATGTTGAACATATTTGATTTGGATAAAAGGATAGAATTACTAAGAAGGGGACTGATCATGGTATTTTGGGATCTTTGGTTTTGAGCTATAAGTGCAAAGGTATTCCAGACTTTAAGAGATTTCAAAGAGAATGACTAGAATGCCCCCCTTTTCAATGATTATGAGGAATGAAATGAATAAAAATTCACTTGTAATTTCATCAATTAGTACAATGACTGGAAAAATAAAACATGCTCAATAAACTTGAAAAATCAATTAGAAAAAATTTTGGTAAAATATGTATAACATGAAATTAATCATTTGAACCATTTTAAGTATATAGTTCAGAGGCATGAAGTATATTCACACTGTTGTGCAGTCATTACCACCATCCATCTTTGGAACTTTCTCATTATCCTGAACTGAAACATTATACTCATTAAACAGTAACTCCTTATTACTTTCTTCCCCAGCTGCTGGCCACCACTATCATATTTCCTATCTCTATAAACTTGATAATTATAGATACCTCATATAAGTGGAATCATACAATATTTTTTAATCTTTTTTTTTTCATTTGACATAGTTTTCAAGGTTCAATAGTGTTGTAGCATGTGCCAGAATTTCACTTCTTCTTAAGACTGAATGATACTCCGTTGTATGTATACACCACCTTTGTTTATTCATGCATCTGTCAGTGGACATTTGGCTTGTTTCCATCTTATAGCTTCTGTGAATAATGTGGCCATGAACATTGGTGCACAAATTTCTGTTGGGGCGCTGCTTTCATTTCTTTTGGGTATGTACTTAGAAGTGGATTGCTGGATCATAAGGTGATTCTGTTTAATGTTTTGAGGAGCCTCTATACTGTTTCCCATAGTGGCTGCATCATTTTATATTCATACCAGTAATGTACAAATTTGTTCCAGTTTTTCCATATCCTTGCCAATATTTATTATGTTCTACCTTACTGGGTATGGAGTGTATCCCATTGTGGATTTTTTTTTTTTAAAGATTTTATTTATTTATTTTTTTGACGGACAGAGATCACAAGTAGTAGGAGAGGCAGGCAGAGAGAGAGGAGGAAGCAGGCTCCCTGCGGAGCAGAGAGTCCAATGTGGGGCCCAATCCCAGGACCCTGGGATCATGACCTGAGCTGAAGGCAGAGGTTTAACCCACTGAGCCACCCAGGCACCCCTCCCATTGTGGTTTTGATATGTATTTGCCTAATGCTAAGTCATATCAAACATGTTTTCATATGTCTCTTGGCCATTATTATGTATTCATTGAAGAAATGTCTATTCAAGTCCTTTGCCCATTTACTTTTTTTTTTTTTTTTGTCATTGTTGAGTTTTATGAGTTCTTTACGTATTCTGGATATTATCCCTTATATGATCTGTAGATATTTTCTCCTTTCTATATGTTGTTTTTTTCACTCTCCTGACAGTGTTTTCTGATGTACAAAAGTTTTTAATTTCACAAAGGCCAGTTTATCTCTTTTCTATCAATTGTTGCCAGATCCAATGTCATGAAGCTTTTCAACTGTAGAGTTTTATAGTTGTTACATTTAGGTCTTCCATCCATTTTGAACTGATTTTTATATATGGTGTAAGATAAGGGTACACTTCATTCTTTTGCATGTGGATATCTAGTTTTCCTAGGAGCATTTGTTGAATAAGTATACTCCCAAGTAAATTTCTTATTGAGCTACAAAATACAAAAAAGTTCACATATCTTAAGAATACAAGCTCAATAGATTTTTTATAAAGTGGGTACATTACGAACACTGGTACACAGGGACTCTTGTACCTCTACGTGCTGGCTATGTTATGAGGACCGCAGACGCTTCCTCACTCTTGCCCTGCCAGTCATTCCCCACAGTGTTCCATCTCACGAATATGATTACTCTGCATAAGTTAGTTTTGCCTGTTCTTAAGCTTTTATCAATCAGATCAGACAGTACGTATTCTTTTGTGTCTGTCTCCTTTTGCTTAGGGTATTATCTGTGAGAGTCATTGATGTTATTTTATGTATCAGTAGTTTTAAAAATGAATGTATGTATTATTCATTATATGAATATACCACAATTTATTGATTTATTCTCCTCTACATGGACATTTTTCTTATTTCCAGTTTGAGGTATTAGGGATAGTGCTGCTGTGGATGGCATTCTTGTACAAGTCCTTGCATGATTATGTTCATTTTTATTGGATAGATACCTAGGAGTAGAATTGCTAGGTCATGGGAGAGGTATACAGTCAGGCTTAGTTACTCCAGATGGTTTTCTAAATAGTTGTACTTATTTACATGCCTACTAGCAGTAAATGAGAGCTGTAATTGCTCTACATCTTGTCTACCACTTGGTGTTCTTTTATTGTTAATTTTAACCATTTTGGTGGCTGGATAGTGGTAGTACTTTGTGATTTTAATTTGAATTTCCCTGATGACTACTGAAGTGAAGCATCTTTTCTTTTCACATGTTTACTGGCCATTTGTATATTTTCTCTTGTAAAGTGCCCATCCCTTCAAAGCTTTTGGCCACTTTTCTACTGATTGCTGTTTTCTTACTGATTTGTAGGAATTCTTGGTATTTTCTGGGAGTCTTCAGTTTCACATATATATTGCAGATACCTTCTCTTGCTCCTTGGATTGCCTTTTCACTTTCTTAACAGGACCTTTTAAAGAGTAGGTATCTTAAATTTTAATGTAGCCTAGTGTATGTACATTTTTCCTTTATGGAAAAACAGTCCCTTTTTGTGTACTGTTTAAAGAATCTTTACCTAAAGTCATGAAGATTTTTCCCATTAATTTTTTTAAAACCTTGATTATTTTACTTTAATTACTTAACTAGATCTGTAGTACATCTGAAATTCCTTCTGATGTAGGGGTAAAGTAGAGATCAAGATTCTTTTTATACCACATGGATATCCGGTGATGAAGACCATTTTTCCCTATTGTATGTGCTATTGCAGTTCCTTACTTCAGACTGTGTGATCTTTGTCATAAATTGTGTCTGTTTCTGAACTCTCTGATCTGTGTGCTGGTGTCTATTTATCTTTCTATTGATGTTGGCTGCCATATTTTACACTGTAAATTTAGAAGTAGTGTAAACATAGATTTGTTCTTTTTTTTTTTTTTTCTAAGAGAGAGAGAGAAGCTGGGGGAGGGGCAGAGAGAGAGAGAATCCTATAGGCTCCAACCCTGAGATCATGACCTGAACTGAAATCCAGAGTTGGACACTTAACCCACTGAGGCACCTACACACCTTTGATTTGTTCTTCTTATTCTTAGCCCTCTGCATTTTTACAGAAATGTTAGGATAAATCAATTTCTTTGTAAGAAAGACCACACATGTTAGGATTTAAATAGAGTATATTGACTGTGTACATTGCTTTAGGGAGAATTATTACCTTTTCAATATAGAACTTTCCATTCCATGCACAGTTAACCCTTGAACAATGCAAGGGGTAGGGGCACTAGCCCCTCATATAGTTGAAAATCCACATCTAACTTTGAATTTTCAAAAACTTAACTACTAATAGCTTACTGTTGACCAGAAGCTTTACCGATAGTTAACACATATTTTGTATGTTATCTGTAGTATGTACTGTATTTTTATAATAACGCAAGAGAAAAGAAAATGTTATTAAGAAACTCGTAAGGAAGAGAAATTGCATTTACAGGACTATAATGTATCTACTGGAAAAAATCCAGTTTTAAGCAGACTCATCAGTTCAAACATGCTGTTTGAGGGTCAGTTGTATATGGCATAGTTTTTCTTTATTTGAGTGTTAAAAATTTTATTTTCAATAATGTTTTATAGTTTTCAGTGTAGAGGTCTCACTCATCATTTGTTAGATTTAGTATTAGATTTTTAATATTAATTAATGCCACTCCAAGTAACCTTTAAACATTTTAAAATTTTTATTGGTGATTTATAGAAAAAAATTTTTTTTACATTGACTTGTATCCAGCAATATTGGTTAATGCACTTATTTCTAGTAGTTAGTTGATTGTCTTGGATTTTTTGGTCTTTGGAATCATGTTGCCTTCAAAAAAGGAGAGTTTTTATTTTCTTCCTTTCCATTTCTTACACTTTTTATTTCCTTTTCTTACATCATCACACTAGTTAGGATATCTAGTATAATACTAATAGGAATGCTAGTGGGCATCTGTCTTCTTTGCTCTCTCAGGAGAAAAACTTTGAGTAATTCACCATTAAATATGATTTTTTTAATTTTTTTTTTTTTTTTAAAGAGAGATCACAAGTAGGCAGAGAAGCAGGCAGAGAGAGAGGGGGAAGCAGGCTTCCTGCTGTGCAGAGAGCCCGATGTGGGGCTCGATCCCAGGACCCTGAGATCACGACCTGAGCTGAAGGTAGAGGCTTAACCCACTGAGCCACCCAGGCGCCCCATGATTTTTTAAATTTCATGTCTTCTTTTTTTAATTGAAGTATAGTCGACATTATATGATGTTTAAGACTTCTAGATAATATTTGTTAGAATTAGATCACTTATATTTCTAGTTTGATATGTGTTTTTTAAATCATGAATTGGTATTGAATATGTCAGTTGTTTCTTTTTGTATCTATTGAGATAATCATAAGATTTTTTTCTCTTTTTAAAAAATTTTTATTTATTCATTTTTTTATCATTCAATTAGCCAACATATAATACATCATTAGTTTTTGATGTAGTGCTCAACGATTCATTATATATAATACTCAGTGCTCATCACAACACGTGTCCCTCTTAATACCCATCACCTGGTTACCCCTTCCCCCCAGTCCCTTCCCTTCTGTAACCCTCAGTTTGTTTCCTGGAGTCCAGAGTCTTTCATGGTTTTTCTCCCTTTCTAATTTTTTCCCATTCAGTTTTCTCTCTCTTCCCCTGTGGTCCTCTGTGCTCTTCCTTATATTCCACATATGAGTGAAACCATATGATGATAATTGTTTTTCTCTGCTTGACTCATTTCACTTAGCATAATCCCCTCCAGTTGTATCCATGTTGATGCAAATGATGGGTATTCATCCTTTCTGATGGCTGAGTAATATTCCATCGTATATGTGAACAACATCCAATGGATAAAGAAGATATGGTTCATATATACAGTGGAATATTTCTCCCTTTTAAAAAAAGATTTTATTTATTTATTTGACAGGCAGAGATCACAAGTAGGCAGAGAGGTGGGCAGAGAGAGAGGAAAGGAAGCAGGCTCCCCAGCGAGCAGAGAGCCCAATGCAGGGCTCGATCCCAGGACCCTGGGATCATGACCTGAGCCAAAGGCAGAGGCTTTAAGCTAGTGAGCCACCCAGGCACCTCTATTTTTCCCTTTTAAAAAGGATATTTGCACCCATACTCATAGTTTTTAATTTTCTTTTTTTGTCATGTCTTTGCCAGGTTTTGATACTATTAGTTTTTGTTTTTATTTTATTTGATTTTATTTTTTTGTTTTTGCTTCAGAAAATAGATTGAGAGGGTTAATTCTTCCTATTCTCTGGAAGAGATTATGTGAACTTTGTGTTATTTCTTCCTTAAATAATTGGAAGAATTCAACAGTGAAGGGATCTGGGCTTAGAGCTTCCTTTAGAGACAGGTTTTAATAAGAGATTCATTTTATTTTATATATTTATATTTATTTATTTATATGTAAATATATATATTTATATATTTTATTTATTTATATATTTATTTATATTTGTATTCAGATTTAAAATTTTCTTTTCATGACCTGAGCTGAAAGTTTCATTTAACTGACTGAGCCATGGAGGCACCCTGATATATATATATATTTTTTTAATTTTTCTTCCTCCTGCTTTCTTTGGGTTTGATTTTCCTTTCTTTTTCTAGCTTCTTGATAATTCATTTAATGCTATAATTTCATTCTAATCACCCATTTTAGGTGTATCTCACAAATCCAGATATGTCATATCTTAATTATCATTCATTTAAAAATATTTTCAAGTTTCTTTTGAGATACATTCTTTAGTAAGTGGACTGTTTGAAGTGTACTATTCAATTTCCAGGTAGTTGAGGATTTTCTGATTAAACATTTATTATATAATTCTACTGTGTTCAGAAAATATGTTCAGAGTATTATGATTACTTGAAGTTTGATTTATGCCTGAACATATAGTTACTTTTGGTAAATGTTCCATTTGCTTTTGAAATGTATTTGTATATTATTTTTGTTGGTGCAGTTTCTGTGCATGGTCATATTTGTTCAATGTATTATTCAGATTTTCTTTAGCCATGGGACGCCTGGGTGGCTCAGTTGGTTAAGCCGCTGCCTTCGGCTCAGGTCATGATCCCAGCGTCCTGGGATCGAGTCCCACATCGGGCTCCTTGCTCAGCGGGGAGCCTGCTTCTCCCTCTGCCTCTGCCTACCACTCTGTCTGCCTGTGCTCATGCTCTCTCTCTCTCTAAAAAATAAATAAATAAAATCTTAAAAAAAAAAAAAAAAAAAAGATTTTCTTTAGCCCTAATGATTTGATTTCTTGGAAGGACTGGGGTAGAATCTGTAGCTTGATGTCTTTCATCAGTTTTGGAACTTTTTTTTATAGAGATTTTATTTATTTATTTGACAGAAAGACACAGTGAGAAAGGGAACATAAGCAGGGGGAGTGGGAGAGGAAGAAGCAGCTCCCAGTTGACCCGGGAGCCATTTCCAATATACTTTTTAAAAAAAAAATATTTTTTTTTAAATAAACATATAATGTATTTTTATCCCCAGGGGTACAGATCTGTGAATCGCCAGGTTTACACACTTCACAGCACTCACCATAGCACATACCCTCCCCAATGTCCATAACCCCAACCCCTTCTCCAACCCCCCTCTCCCCAGCAACCCTCAGTTTGTTTTGTGAGATTAAGAGTCACTTATGGTTTGTCTCCCTCCCAATCCCATCTTGTTTCATTTATTCTTCTCCTACCCCCTTAAGCCCCCATGTGGCATCTCCATTTCCTCATATCAGGGAGATCATATGATAGTTGTCTTTCTCCAATTGACTTATTTCGCTAAGCATGATACTCTCTAGTTCCATCCACGTCGTCGCAAATGGCAAGATTTCATTTCTTTTGATGGCTGCATAGTATTCCATTGTGTACATATACCAGCTCTTCTTTATCCATTCGTCTGTAGATGGACATCTGTTCTTTCCATAGTTTGGCTGTTGTAGACATTGCTGCTATAAACATTCGGGTGCACGTGCCCCTTCGGATCACTACGTTTGTATCTTTAGGGTAAATACCCAGCAGTGCAATTGCTGGGTCATAGGGTAGTTCTATTTTCAACATTTTGAGGAACCTCCATGCTGTTTTCCAGAGTGGTTGCATCAGCTTGCATTCCCACCAACAGTGTAGGAGGGTTCCCCTTTCTCCACATCCTCGCCAGCATCTGTCATTTCCTGACTTGTTAATTTTAGCCATTCTGACTGGTATGAAGTGATATCTCATTGTGGTTTTGATTTGTATTTCCCTGATGCCGAGTGATACGGAGCACTTTTTCATGTGTCTGTTGGCCATCTGGATGTCTTCTTTGCACAAATGTCTGTTCATGTCCTCTGCCCATTTCTTGATTGGATTATTTGTTCTTTGGGTGTTGAGTTTGCTAAGTTCTTTATAGATTTTGGACACTAGCCCTTTATCTGATATGTCGCTTGCAAATATTTTCTCCCATTCTGTCAGCTGTCTTTTGGTTTTGTTCACTGTTTCCTTTGCTGTGCAAAAGCTTTTGATCTTGATGAAATCCCAATAGTTCATTTTTGCCCTTGCTTCCCTTGCCTTTGGCGATGTTCCTAGGAAGATGTTGCTGCGGCTGAGGTCGAAGAGGTTGTTGCCTGTGTTCTCCTCAAGGATTTTGATGGATTCCTTTCTCACATTAGAGGTCCTTCATCCATTTTGAGTCTGTTCTCGTGTGTGGTGTAAGGAAATGGTCCAATTTCATTTTTCTGCATGTGGCTGTCCAATTTTCCCAACACCATTTGTTGAAGAGGCTGTCTTTTTTCCACTGGACATTCTTTCCTGCTTTGTCAAAGATTAGTTGATCATAGAGTTGAGGGTCTATTTCTGGGCTCTCTATACTGTTCCATTGATCTATGTGTCTGTTTTTGTGCCAGTACCATGCTGTCTTGATGATGACAGCTTTGTAATAGAGCTTGAAGTCCGGAATTGTGATGCCACCAACTTTGGCTTTCTTTTTCAATATTCCTTTGGCTATTCGAGGTCTTTTCTGGAGGAACTTTTTTTTTTTTTAAGATTTTATTTTTCTATTTGATAGAGAGATCACAAGAAGACAGAAAGGCAGGCAGAGAGAGAGAGGGGAAACAGGCTCCCTGCTGAGCAGAGAGCCCAATGTGGGGCTTGATCCCAGGACCCTGGATCATGACCTGAGCTTAAGGCAGAGGCTCAACCCACTGAGCCAACCAGGTGCCCCAGTTTTGGAACATTTTTGACAATTTTGTTTTCAAACATTGTTTTTTGGTTAGTTCTCTCTTTTCCTTTTTTGGACCCAATTACATTTTACATGTTTAAACTGAGTCCAACACATCTTTTATGATCTTTTTTTCTGTGTTTCCCATTCTTCATTTCTTTTGCTTCAGTTTGTATATTTTATACTGATTTGTCATCAGATTACTGCAATATCAACCAGCCCTTAAACCCATCTGTCAGCGCACTTCATATATGTATTGTCCAGTTTGAGAATTTTCATTTGGTTTTATATATTCCAAATATCTGGTGATATTCTCTATCTTTACATCTTTTTTCATACCTTTTCCTTAATATTTTTAACATAATCTTGGTTATTTAAAATTCTTGACTATTAGCTTCAATATCTGTATTATCAAAGAGTCTGTTGTGGTTTTTGGTCATCTCTTATCATGCATAGTAATTTTTTATTGAATACCAGGCATGTGTGTAAGAAGTCATAGAGGTTCTAAATGTTATAAATTGCAATTATCTTACTCTAGAGAAGGTTTATGCTTTCCTCTGCAAGGCAGAAACATTGGAGATTGATCACCTTAATCTAGTTGAGCTGATGTTGGGTCACAGTTTCACAAATCTCAGTCTACCTCTGGATGGTCCCTTTTCCTTAAGTACACCCCTCAAGGACTTTAACTGAGATTTTGTTGTGTTTACCTCTTCTCCTTGTGGAGTCTTAAATTCTGATCTTTGTTTGCACAGTACTGTGAGACTTTAGAAAACTACATTGGTTATAGATGCTTATGGCTTAGCTTTTTCATTTTTCACCTTGCTGTATTGTATATCAGAGTAAAATGGGTCAAATGTTTGAGGACCTACAGGTCTTTAATTTTGACCCTGTAACCCTCACAAGATCACATAATCTCCATCCTTGTCCTTTGCATGTGCAGGTACAACCAGGAAAGTGTCGATGAGGATCAACAATTTACCTTTCGAATTTTTCTTTCTTTTTTTAATATTAGCTTTTCTAGTTCTCATTATTTTCATACCTCTCTGATGCCTTTATCGGTTTAGTATTTTATTGACCTTTTCTTGATGTTATTCAAGGAAGTATTGGTTTGTTATTAAGCATTAATTCTAATTGGATGTCCTCAATAAATGTTTATTTGCAAAAATTTATGGCTTGTAGAAGCATGTGACATCATAGGTCTGAACTATGATTGTAATTTAAGTCTTTAATTACTAAATTTGACTTAATAAATGAATGCTAAGTATTAAGAATTAAGGAATGACTGTGGCCTTTGAAAAATGATTCAGAGTTGATAGGGAATCTTTAAGGCTTTTCATTAAAGTAAAGAAAATGAATTATTTTTAGTTTGTAAACTCTATTGATTTTAGAGCAGTGACAAAATTCTAATACCCATATAATTAGTGTACTGTGAGAGCATATTATTTTTATCTCTAAGAGAGAAATTGATTTCTGAGAGCCTTGATACCTTAGACAGATTTTGGAGAGACAAAAGTAAAACCTTAATGGTTTAGGAGAGGTATTAGTACACGCCTTTTTAGTGTTCTTGGGGTTGTAGTTTCCTTTCAGTGATTTTGACATATATAAAAGGGGACATTTTAGAAGTAAATGACATGACCTTATTTAACTCCAAACACAGATTTGGCAAAGCAAAGATACAAAGAGTTATGTCAATAGAGAGTTAAATTACATGAACAATATTAAAAAGAAATCTGCTCATATCTTCTTGGGAATCACACAACTCCTTACCCCAGAACAAGCCATAACTTCCATAAACCAGATATGCTGCATATGACTGTTGTATAGATGCAAACCACTGCATTTCATCTGTATAAGACACTATTGATTTTAAGTAATTCCATTATTTTAAGGGCCAGTAGTATGAAAAAGCAATGCCAATTAAACAGTCATATGGTGTTTTCATATCACTAAGAATTTATGTTTTGTTGAAAGAACTCTTCTGTACTTTCTTAAACATATACTTTTATTATTTATCACTCTTGTACATATTCAAAAAGGAAGATATCAGTTTAATACTTTGGATTGAGCTTTTCTAAACTTAATCACCTTCAGAGTACAACTCCACTGAATCACCGCAACTCACTCATCATCATCTGTGTTTTCCCACACAGTATCAGCCTCTGTGCCCTCAGGAATGCTAATGTTGAATCATTTCTTAAAAGAGTGTTTCAATATTGTCTCTGGGATTTCTTCCAGGCTGTTGGCATACATTCTATGCATTTTGATGATATCATCAGATGGTTTATCTCACAACAACAAAGACTCAGTATTCTTTCTTCAAATGAACTGCAAGTGGTTTGTTGACCAGAGCATCAAAGTGTTGTCATTGTTCTTTCTAGCCCCCAGGAGGCACTGCCAGGTCTATGCATGGGCAGGCAGTGTTAATTACATAAGAACTGTTACCTGGCTGGCAGCACTGCAAGACAGTTCTGGTTTCAGATTTGTTAAATTGGGCAAGCTGTGTTTTATCATTTTGTCAATATGGCAGACATTGGTATGTATTATGGCCACTTAATTAGTATCTGGCTTCCCTGTACATGACGTGTGCTGTATTTCTGGCCACAGAAACACACTTCTTCAGGCAGACAGTATGGAAAGAAAGGATGAATTTAGCACACTGCTTGACATGAATATTTGATATCTGGGGCTTATGGGAAGATCATTTTAAGATTATTGAGTGACTAGGAACATAAAAAGGCACAAGAGGCCCTGAAAGTGGATGACAGTAAAAAGGTGTGTTGTTTCTATTGATTTGCCTGGGAGACTTTTGTAGTCTCTTCTCACATAGCTGGAGTCATTCTCCAAATTACATAAACACATATGTGAGCATCAGTCTCTACCCCAATCTTGTCCTTCTCCTACATGCTCATCTTACTCATAAACAGTTAGGTATTTGTTCACATAAGACAATTGTGTTGGTTTAGTGCACCAAAATCTCGCCAACTATTGCTTCTACATCTTCCAGAACCCAGTCATTATCATTATTATTGATTCCTATTCTTTTAAAGCTTTAATGATGCTTTTATCTTGTACCATCTCTTCATTTCCCTAAAATTCTGAACGTCATATTTTTAAAGTTTCAAATAATTAATAATCATTTTGTTTTGAAATTGTTTATAATTTTGTGAGGTCTTTTAAGGTGGTTGGAAGAGCACAAAGACATTATAAAATGAAAATTAGACTCACAGAGTAAGATTTGGCTGTTGAGTTAGAGTAATGTTGGGATTACAATCCAAATCGTTCTCTGTGTTCTAAAGTGGGGAACTATTTAGAGAGCAGCTGTCCTCTTGATGTTGCTGCTGCCACTGCTGCTGCTTTGCTACTAAATCTTTTTGTTAGCCTGGACTCTTTTAGTTGCAATTGACAGAAATCCAATTCAAATTGGCTTAAGCAGAAAAGGAAAATTATTAGCTCATAAAACTAAGAAGTCCTAGTGTGGCATTGGATCAGGTATGGCTGGATCCAGGGGCTTATCCTTCTCAACATTTGGTTCTGCCTTCCTCTGTGTTGCTTTCAGTGAAGCTGTCTTTTACTTTGTGGCCTCTGCACCTCCACACTTAGCTTCTACATATTTAACAGTCTCAGAAGAAAGGTTCTTTTGCCTAGTATCTGCAGTCAGAGTCCTAGAATTGGATTTCTTTGATATTTCTTAGTTTGCATATTTATTTTGGAAGCACTAACAGTGGCCAAGAGGGCGGATTTTATCAAGTTGACCCTTTTTTATCCTTCCTGAGTTACCTGCCTACTCTGGAGTTATGTGGACTCAGAATAAGGCTTCCAAAAGTAAAAGTGAAGGAGCTAGACAAGGAGGGTGTTGGGCTAGCCAAACCAATGGGTTCTCTTTATTGGTGCTATTATGCAGAAGCTGGTGATGTACAGCACATGTAATGTAGTTAGCTTATGTGAACAAGTAGAGAAAGGGAAAAACCACAGGGGAGTAGATCCCTAACCTAAGCTCTGACTCTCTCAGGCTTATAGGGTAATAGTACTTCCCCACTTCAAAATGATGTTAGTCAATCAAGTCTGAAGGGGGCTATATGATGACACTCTATGGAGGCAGAGTGTTAAGATTAGAAGAGTCCTTCCCTGAGAGTCAGAGTCCTAGGTGCTACTTTCCGAGAACATAGACTAATGTTTTTCGCTGCACCGTGAGCTCCTAGAAGGTAGAGAATGTGCTTATCTTGCCTTTTTTAAAAAATATTTTTTATTTTTATTTATTTGAGACAGAGAGAATGAGAGAGAGAGAGAGAGCATGAGAAGGGAAAGGTCAGAGGAAGAAGCAGACTCCCCTCTGAACAGGGAGCCAGATGCAGGACTTGATTCCGGGACTGCAGGATCATGACCTGAGCTGAAGGCAGTCGTTCAACCAACTGAGCCACCCAGGCGCCTTTGATTTTGCTTTTTAAACATTTTCAGTCTTTGAATTGTTTTCTTAATCTCTCCTTCTAGATCTGTTAGATGTATGTTGGGACCTTTCCCATTATCCTTTATATCTCTTTCATAATTTTTGTACATGCTCATCCTGTGCTTATTATTCTGAGTGATTATCTTAGTTCTGGATTCTAGTTTATCAGTTTTCACTTCTAAAAAGTATACTTATTTAACATAACTTTCATACCATATTCTGCATTTCATTTCCATATTTTCTCTTTATTTTTGAAATCTGCTTTTTTAAAAAAAATTGTACAATGTTCTTTTCTTGTCTTAAGGAGTCAGTATTGTCATTTATTTCTTCAAGAGTTTATACATTCTTATATTTAAGTCCTTCTAGTCTTTTTCTGTTATGAAGGCTGCCAAGGTGTTAATTCTTCTTGATTGCTTTTGCTGATCTTATGTGTTTCCTTGTGTAGTCTGTGGTTTTAGTCTATGAGTTCACGTTCAGGGAGAGAGTCATGTGAGTTCTGAGATTGTCTTTGGTGGGTGAGATATCGCCATGGGGCAGTTTTACTGATCTGTACTTTCTGGATAGGGGGCAGTGGAACCTCACACCTGTGTATAGTACAAATCTGTGTTTCTGATTTCTTGGTGATTATCTTTCCACCAGTTTTTTAGTGAAGGTGACCCTCTTAAAGCCATGCTTGCATCTTTTGGTTTCAGTTCTTACCCCCCAATAGGAGTAAAAATCAAAGCTCCTAATTCGTAGATCTCATTTCCTTAGTTTTATCTTTGTTTCTGGCATCTGAAGATTTCCCTCTTTTAACATTCTAGAGTTCAGTTGTATAATACAAACATTTTTGTTACGTTTTCCCTGTGTACTTTTTCCCCCTGCATCTGTTGTATTTCCCATCTTGATCAGAAATCACTTACTTACATTGCATTTCTGTAGCTCCTAGTATATTGTCTTCCACGTAGTGGAAATTACACGGACATACATTCACACGCAAATGTATTTTTAAAATTTAGTTATGTAGGGGCGCCTGGGTGGCTCTGCGGGTTGAGCCTCTGCCTTCGGCTCAGGTCATGATCTCAGGGTCCTGGGATCAAGCCCCACATCGGGCTCTCTGCACAGCGGGGAGCCTGCTTCCTCCTCTCTCTCTGCCTGCCTCTCTGCCTACTTGTGATCTCTCTCTCTGTGTCAAATGAATAAATAAAATCTTAAAAAAAATTTAGTTATGTGTTTAGTAACTGCAAAAGTGTTTTTTCAGTTAGAAGAATTACCAGGCTGACAGAAGAAACTAGATTTGTTACATAGAAAGGAAGAAATTTGAGTTTGCCATAATGTTATAATAAAATGTTTATAATACCTACAAGTTTTAAAAACATGTCCAAAATACATGCATATTATAGGAGGAAGAATAATGATCCTCAAAGATGTCCATATATTAATCCTTGAAGTGTATGAATATGTATGATATAAAGCAAGGGGAGTTAAGGTTGTAGATGAAATTAAGATTGCTAATCATTAGACCTTAAAATAGGGAAATTATCCTGGACTATTCAAATGGACCCATGTAATCACATGCATCCTTAAATGTGGCAGAGTGAAGCAGAAGAACTAGTGTCAGGGTGATGTGCTCTGAGAAAGAATTGACTGGCCATTTGGCTTTAAAGATGGAGGAAGGGGTTTCAAGCCAAGAAATGGCATAAACAGCAAGAAAATGGATTCTTCTCTAAAGCCTCCCCTAGAGCCTTACTGGCACCTTGACTTTAACCTAATAACACCCATATAGGACTTTTGACCTCCATATATAATGTATATATGTATAATAAATTTCTGTTGTTTTAAGCAATTACGTTAGTGGTAATTTGTTACAGTGTCAGTAGGAAAGTATTGCACATACTGTATGACCCAGCAATTCCACTCCTAGAAGAAATTTGACGAATGTACATTTCAGCAGGAAAAATGTAGTAAAATGTTCGAGTAGCATTGTTTGTAATACTGCATACCTTGAAATTACCCAGATGCTCATCAGAAACAAAGCAGATAATTATGATGTGACACACTCTGCAGAAGTGTGTAACAGTAAGAGTGAACTATCTCCATGTGCATGCAACAATATGGATGATTATCACAAAAATGATGTTAGCAAAAGAAACAGACCCAAGAACAATGCATACGGGTAAGTCCATTGATGTAGTGTATAGAAAATACAGAAGTTATCGATAGTATTTGGAGTTGGCATAATCATCAAGATTATCTTTAATGAATAGACTGAAAGGGAACAGGATTATAATACTCTGTTTCCTAATTTGGGTACTAGTTACATATGTTTAGGTGTTAAAATTTACTGAGTACATACACTTATATGTATTTTCCTTTATTTTTTTAATTTCTATTTTTTAAACATTGTATTTTTAAGTAACTCTACACCCAGGGTGGGGCTCAGACTCACAGCCCTGAGACCAAGAGTTACAGCTCCACCCACTGAGCCAGACTGGTGCTCCTTTTACACATTTTTCTGTGTGTATGTCACACTTTCATTAAAAAAAGAACATGTCCCAGGGGCACCTGGGTGGCTCAGTGGGTTAAAGCCTCTGCCTTCGGCTCAGGTCATGATCCCAGGGTCCTGGGATGGAGCCCCGCATTGGGCTCTCTGCTCAGCAGGGAGCCTGCTTCCTCCTCTCTCTCTGCCTGCCTCTCTGACTACTTGTGACCTCTCTGTCAAATAAATAAAAAATATCTTTAAAAAAAAAAAAAGAACATGTCCCAGTCATTGGGTCATTTTCCATAAGAACAGCAATCTAGTCAGTGGAGTTGAGACTTAGTGTCATTGCCAGTGAGCTAAGGAATTAGACCGAGAACTTGTGATTGGATGAGTTTTCTGCTACCTTGGTCTGACTTCTTCCCTGTCAATGCATCAGAGAAATAGACACAGAGAAAATTTCTGTAGTACTAGTTTTTGATTTGCCTGATTAAAATTCTGATTAATAGAATTCAAATATATCTAATGCAGGCTTGAAAAGCTTATGATAGATACATACTCTAGTAACAAAACTACCCCCCCCCCCGGTTGGTTGGTTGGTTATTTATTTATTTATATTATTAACATAAAATGTATTATTTGTTTCAGGGGTACATGTCTGTGATTCATCAGTCTCACACAATACACAGTGCTCAACACAATACATATCCTTTCCAGTGTCCATCACCCAGGCACCCCATACTTCCCACCCCCTTCCACTCCAGCAACCCTCAGTTTGTAACAAAACTATTTGATTTTTATTTCTGCAGATAATATATTTTCATGTCATTTAATGTGTCTTGCCATTATAGGCAGCAGTACCAGTTACCACATTCAAGTGCCAAAGTATTAAAGATATTCCAGGAAGGAGATTTATTTGAATGTGCTTAGTGGTGCTTGGGAAAATTTAACTTGGGCAAGGCTTCATAGTGACATTTGTTGGAAAGTCTGTTTTAATGAGTGTAGTCTGTCCTCAATAAAATATGAAGTGGTCTGTTGTCCAAGCCATATTTACACATTTTCCCATTATCTTTCCATCAAAAATGTACGTCAGTACTACTGCTGTGCACTAAACACATGCTTTGTCTCCATGTTGTAGCTAAAGGCAGCAATAGTAGGTTTTTAGAAATGGAGTCATTAGTTAAGGTATACGATTCTGCAGTTGACCTGTTCAAGCTTTGCCCTGACTGGCCATGTCACGGGGGGCTTGTTAATTTCGACAGGGCAGGTGAGAGGCTGCCACCACATGGTTGGTGCATAGAAGAAGCTGACTTAATAAATAATAGTTACAGGGATGATGATATTCATGCTTTTTTTTACATGTCCCAGTTGTCATTTAAGGTTCTGAATGAATGGTCGATACTGAGTGAGGATATAACTTTGTAACTTGATGGTAATATTCATGGGCAAATGAAACCTTTGTAAAAATAAATATGAAGATGTAGCACTCCTTCTCTAAGACTACCCATGAATGCTGAATTTTCATCATAAATATTCCAAATACATAGTAAAGAGTTGAGAATAAGCCAATGAACAACCCTTTGCCAGCCATCTAGACTGAATAATGTCAGTGTTTTGTCGTGCTTACTTCGACGATTTCCAGGCAATGGAACCGCTATAGTTCCAGGTGCAGCCTCTTTATCCTCAGTCCTGTTTCCTTCAACCCCCTACTGAGATGCAGCTACTAAGCGGCAGTTTTGTGTCCCTCTCAGTCATGTGCTTACATTTTGAATAGACCTCTGTGTATCCATAAGCAGACGTTACATAGTTGGGTCTGTGGTGTGTATATCATCCTGCACCTTGACCTTTTTGTTCAAATATATTTTAGAGATTTATCTGTGATGGGATATATATTGAGCTCATTTATTTTTAAATGCTATGTAGTATTCCCTTTTAAAATACTAGTTAGTCGTTGACTTTCCTATTAGTGGGTATTTGGAATATTATTCAATTTTTCTTATTACGGACAGTGTCACAGTAAACATACTCTTTTTGCACCTGTGCCAGAGTTTTCCTGTCTATCTAGAAGCATTTGGATCCAGTTGGTAGTTACGCGAGTTTACACTTAAGCAATATGTGAGAATTCCTGCTGCTTCACATTCTCTCTACAACTTGATAAGTCCTTGCCAGTCACTTTCCTGGGTATAAGAGGATATTTATTTTTAATATGCATTTCTTTGTTTCTACCTGCTCCTGCCATAAAACATTACATTTCTGAGCCCTGGATGTTCTTCCAGTAAATGCCCTTTTGCTTAGGAGAACCAGATTCTTTCTCTGACTTGAGATTTACATGCTTATCTTTTGTCCCTGCTGAGATTTTACTCAGTGGAACTAGAAATGCTGGGGCTCAGCTTATGCCCTGGGTCTGACAAGAAGAATGGAGGAGGCTAATGCCCCTGGTTCAGTTTACACCCCTGGTTCTTCTCCTCCTTTGAGAATAGCTGGTCTAATGAAGGAATGCTGCTGGCCTGTCCACCCCTTGCTAACTGCACTCAGTACATGCTCAGAAAGGGTCTAGTGAGATATTTTTTCCCCAAACATTAGAGAAAAAGGCAGCAAGTCTTGGTGAAAAAAAGGGATTTAGCAATAAGAAAAATGGACTGTTCAGTTAGAAGAAAGTGCTATGTCCATTTTCTCTTTTCCCCTCTCTTTTTCTTTCTTTCTTTTTTTTTACTCTGTCAGCTTTTCTTATCTTGGATGACTAGGTTACATCATTAAAAATGGCTAAAAAGGGGCACCTAGGTGGCTTAGTTGGTTAAGCGTCTGCCTTCAACTCAGGTCATGATCCCAGGGTCTTGGGATTGCACCCCACATCGGGCTCCCTGCTCAATGGGGAGCCTGCTTCTCCCCATCTCTTTGCCTACTACCCCCTCTGCTTGTGCTCTGTTGCTCTTTCTCTGTCAAAAAAAGAAAATATTTTTTTAAAAATAAAGTTACTAAAAAAATCCTTTGCAATTTTACATATACAAAAACAACATATTTTAAGATTTATTAGAGAAAGAGAGATTGGGGGGTGAGGGGCAGAGGGAGAGAAAATCTTATAAGCGGACTCTGCTCTGAGCCCAGAGCCCCATGTGGGGCTTGATCTCATGACCCTGAGATCAAGACCTCAGCTGAAACCAAGAGTCAGGTGCTTAACCAGCTGTACCACCCAGGTGCCCCCGCAAAACATATATTGTATGTCAGTTATGAAGCTTAATAGAAAAATATATACCTATGAAGCCAATGTCCAGCTTAAGAATGAAAACATTACAGTGCTGTTAATTTTCTTCTCCACCTGCTTTGCTGCATTTTATTGCTTGGTTTCTTGTTTTAAAAATGTACTATGCAGTCTTCTGGTTTTCTTTTTTTATTCAATGTTATTGCTAATTAAGTTCTT
Source organism: Lutra lutra (assembly GCF_902655055.1). Lineage (NCBI taxonomy): Eukaryota > Metazoa > Chordata > Mammalia > Carnivora > Mustelidae > Lutra > Lutra lutra. The sequence continues at coordinate 56,518,128 of NC_062289.1, read as the reverse complement.
GCATATGTAGTTGCACCTGATTCATTTTCACTATGTAACGTTAAATTGTGGGAATATTACACAAGTTATTTTTTCAGATTCCTGTTGATAGATATTTGGATTGTTTCCAGTCTTTTCCCCCCATTTAATACAAACTTTTCTCCTAATGGAGTACAATTACTAGAGTTCTAGGGTCCTGGGATTTGCTGAAACATCTTAAACTTCAACAAAACTTCAGTTGTTTTTCAATGCTTAATCAGCTGCCAGAAGAGTATGGGAGTTCCCATTGCTCCTCACCCTTGCCAACATCTGGTATTGTCGGAGTTTTACATTTTTGACACTCTAATGGTCATGAATTGGTATCTCATTGTGGTTTTATTCTTAATTTCCCTGATTACTAACAGGGCTGAGCAACTTCTTAAATTTCTTTGTGAAATACTTATTCATGATTTTGTCCCCTTTCCCCCCATCTTATGGATTGTTCTGTCTGCTATTGCTACCAAAAACTACTGCATCACAAGATCTTAATAGATCTTTGTGTGATTTGTCATTGGGCTTGCCTAGGTGATTTATGAAAGACTTAAGGCCATTCATATGCTGGGGCTTGGCTGCAGGTGGAGTCAGGGTCAAGTGTGTTCTACCTGCGTTCATTTTGGGGTCAGCTCTGAAGGATAGAAGGCCAACTGAAGCATACTCTTTTAATGGTGGGTAGTTGTAGTGTAGTAGGGTCAACAGTAATTGCACAAGCAATTTAAGCCTCAGCTCACATTGTATTTCCCATTGGCCAAAGCGAGTCATAGGCAAGCCCAAATTTAATGTATTTTGTTCATATGGAGCCATGGCAAGAGTGAGAATGTCTCACTCTGTTACAAATCAAGAATTTAAACTGAGAAAAGTGAAGGCCTGGAAAAGTATATTTTATATAAATGGAAACCAGAAGAGATCCTCTTAGCTGCTATAGCTAAGAGAGATAGCTACACTTTTATCAGACAAAATAGACTTCAAGTCAAACATTGTCACAAGAGATAAAGAAGAACATCATATAATGATAAAAAGGTCAACCCATCAGGAAGATATGACAATTGTAAACATATATTTACTTAACATTAAAGCAGTTAAGTATATAAAGTGAACATTGAACTAAAGGGAGAAATGGACAATAGTAACTGTGGGAGTAGGAGACTTCTGCACCCCACTTTTAGTGATGGATGGAAGATCTGCTAAGGATCGGTAAAGACACAGAGGACTTGAACAATTGTATAGAGCAAATGGACCTAACAGATGAATATAGAGCGTTCCACTCAACAGCCGCAGAATACCTGTTTTTCTCAAGCACACACAGGACTTTTTCCAAGGTGGGTCATGTCTTATGTCACAAAAGAAGTCTTAACAAATTTAGAGTGATTGGAATCACACCAAGTATCTTTACTGATCATAATGGAGTGAAGGTAGAAATCAGTAACAGAAGAAAACTGGAAAACTCACAAATATGTAAAATTAAATAAACACTCTTGAACAACCAGTGGGTCAAAGAAGAAATCAAAAAGAAAGTTAGAAAATATTGAGACAAATGAAAACAAAAATAAAACATAACAGAACTTATGGCATACTTAGTATGCAAAAGCAATGTGAAGATGAAAATTGACTGTGGTAAGTGAATACATTAAAAAGAAAGATCTCAAATAAACAAGCTAACACTCCAAGCAACTAGAAAAAGAATAAACTAAACCACAGATAGCAGGACAAAGAAAATAACAAAGTTTAGGACAGAAATAAGTGAAATAGAAAACAGAAAAGCAATAGAAGAAATAATTGAAAATAAGAATTGATTTTTTGAAAACATAAAGTCTTTTAGCTAAACTAGGAAACAAAGACAAAAGACTCAAAATCAAATACATGGGGACATTACAGCTGATGCTACAGTAATAAAAAGGAATGTAAGAGACTATCATCGACAATTCTACACAACAAACTGGATAAATCAGAAGAAATAGAAAAATCCTTAAATATATATAACCTACCAAGACTAAATCATGAATAAACAGAAAATCTGAACTGGTCTGTAACTACTGTGGAGGCTGAATCAGTAATCAAAAAACTTCCAGCAAAGAAAAGCTGAGGACCAGATGGCTTCATTGGTGAATTCTACCAAACATTTAAGTCTGTGATCCACTTTGAATTAATATTTGTGTATGGTGTGAGGGAGGGCTCCCAACTTCATTATTTTGCATGTGAATATCCAGTTGTCCCAGCACCATTTGTTGAAAAGAAAGTTTTTCCCCTAGCAAATTGTCTTGGCACCTTTTTGAAAATTAAGTAGACAATGATGTCTGGTTTTATTTCTAGAAGATCAATCTATTAAATTGGTCTGTATGCCTGTCTTTATGCTGGTGCCATACTGTCTTGATTATTGTGTTCCCCCCTCAGTTTTTATTTAAATTACAGTTAGTTAACATACAATATAATATTAGTTTCAGGAGTACAGTATAGTAATTCAGCACTCACATACAACACTCCGTGCTCATCACAAAAAGTGCTCTACTCAGTCCCCATCACCTATTTAACCTGTTCCCCCACCCACCTCCCCTCTGGTAATCATCAGTTTTTTCTCTGTAGTTGAGACTCTGGTTTTCAGTTTGCCTCCCTCACTCCTTTTTGCCTCCTTTGTTCACTTGTTTTGTTTCTTAAATTTCACACGTGTGAGATCATATAATTATCTTTCTCTGATTGACTTATTTCACTTAGCATAACATACTCTAGTTCCATGCATGGCTTTGCAAATAGAAAAATTTCATTTTTTGATGGCTGAGTAGTATTCCATTGTATATAGATATCACATCTTTATCCAATCATCTGTCAGTGAACATCTGGGTTTTTTCCATAGTTTGGCTATTGTGGACATTGCTGCTATAAACATTGGGGTGCAGGGGCCCCTTTGGATCATTACATTTGTATCTTTGTCCCTAATAGTGCAATTGCTGGGTGGTAGGGTAGCTCTATTTTCAACTTTTTGAGGAACCTCCGTACTGTTCTCCAGAGTGGGTGCACCAGCTTGCATTCCCACCAACGTGTTAGAGGGTTCCCCTCTCTGCATCCTTGCTGACACCTGTTGTTTCCTGACTTGTTAATTTTAGCCATTGTGACTGGCGTGAGGTGGTATCTCAATGTAGTTTTGATTTGTATTTCCCTGATGTTGAGTGATGTTGAACATTTTTCATGTGTCTGATGGCCATTCGCATGTCTTTGGAGAAATGTCTGTTCATGTCTTCTGCCCATTTCTTGACTGGATTTTTTTTTGGGGGGGTAGGAATGTTGAATTTGATAAGTTCTTTATAGATTATGGATTCTAGCCCTTTATCTAATATGTCATTTGTGAATAACTCCTCCCATTCCATAGCTTGCCTTTCTGTTTGTTGATTGTTTCCCTTGCTGTGTAAAAAAGCTCAAGTCATGATCCCAGAGTCCCGGAATCAAGTCCCACATCAGGCTCCCAGCTCTGCAGGGAGTCTGCTTCCCCCCTCTCATGTTCTCTCTCTCTTACTCTCTCTCTCTCTCACTAAAATAAATAAATAAAATCTGTTTTAAAGAATGTTTTTTATCTTGATGAGGTCCTAATAGTTCACTTTTGCTTTTGTTTTCCTTTCCTCTGGAGACATGTTTAGTAAGAAGATGCTGCAGCTGAGGTCACAGAGGTTGCTGCCTGTGCTCTCCTCTAGGATTTTGATGGATTCTTGTCTCCCAGTTAGGTTTTTCATTCATTTTGAATTTATTTTTGTGTGTATTAAGTTTTGAAACCAGGAAACGTGAGTCCTTTCTCCTGATTGTTTTGGTGGTCCTTTGGGGTTTTGTCGGTTTGTTTTTTGCATTTCCATATGAATTTTAGGATCAATTTATCAATTTCTGCCAAAAAAAAAACCCACTTGGGAATTTGATAGAGATTGTACTGAATATGTATATCAATTTGGAGAATATTGTTATCTAAATTGGTAAATCTTCCAATCCATGGATAAGGAATATTTTTCCATTTATTGATTTCTTCATTTATTTATTTTTATAGTGTTTTATAGTTTTCAGTTTGTAAGTCTTACACTTCTTTATTAAACATATGTTTATTTTTTTATCCTATTATGAATGCAATATTTTAATTTTGTCTTATCAATTATATTTGTATAAGAATGCAACTGATTTGTATATATTGATCTTATTTAACTCATCTATTAGTTCCAATAGCTTTTTAGTTGATTGCTTAGGGATTTTTTACATACTAGATCATGTCATTGTAAACAGAAACATTTTTAATTCTTCCTTTCCCATCTGGATACCTTTTATTTCTTTTTCTTGTCCAGTTGCCCTGACTGGAACCTCTAGCATATTGTTAAGTAGAAATGTTGAAGAGCAGACATCCTTGTCTTGTTTGTGGTCGTGGGAGGAAAGTTTTCAGTCTTTTACCACGGAGTATGATCTCAGGTGTAGGTATTTGATAAACACTATCAGCTTTAGGCAATTCCTTCTATTACTATTTTGATGAAAGTAATATTTTTTTAATCACTGAAAGGTCTAAGTTTTATCAAAAGCTTTTTCTGTGTTTATTTATATGATTGTGTGGATTTTATCCTTAATTTTCTTTTTTTTAAAGATTTTTATTTATTTATTTGACAGACAGAGATCACAAGCAGGCAGAGAGGCAGGCAGAGAGAGAAGGAGGGGAAGCAGGCTCTCTGCTAAGCAGAGAGCCTGACGCGGGGCCGATCCTAGGACCCTGAGATCATGACCTGAGCCAAAGGCAGAGGCTTTAACCCACTGAGCCACCCAGGCACCCCTTATCCTTAATTTTCTTAATGTGATATTATATGTTCATTGATTTTCTGGTGTTAAACTAACTTTCCATTCCTGGTCATGCTGCGCAATTCTTTTATATGTTGCTGGATTCAGTTTGTTAGCATTTTGTTAAGGATTTTTGAATCTGTGTCTATAAGGAATATTGGTGTTTAGTTGAATTTTCTTCTGTTTAATTTTGTATTTTTGTCTGTAGACAAATTGGGGCAGTACTGGGTCTGTCTCATAAGATGAGTTGGAAGTATTGTTTCATCTTTTTTTTTTTTTGAGAAAGTTTGTAAAGGATAGGTATTAATTCTTTGAATATTCAGTATAAATCTTGCAGTCCTCGCCTTTTCTTTTTGGGAAGTCTTAAAATTATTACCTTTATTTCTTTACTTGTTATAGATATATTCAGATTTTCTATTTCTTCTTGAGTCATTTTCAGTAATTTGTGCTGTAGAAATTTCATTTCTTCTTGAGTCATTCTCACTAATACGTGTCTTTGTAGAAATTTCATGTAAGTTATCTAATTTGTCTGCATTTGGTTTTCATAGTACATTTGACCCTTGATCAACATAGGTTTGAGCTCCGTGGGTCTACTTATACATAAATTTTTCTTGATAAGTACAGTATTGTAAATGTATTTTCTTTTCCTTATTTTTTTTTTTAAGGATTTTATTTATTTATTTGACAGACAGAAATCACAAGTAGGCAGAGAGGCAGGCAGAGAGAGGGGGAAGCAGGCTCCCTGCGGAGCAGAGAGCCTGATGTGGGGCTTGATCCCAGGACCCTGGGATCATGACCTGAGCTGAAGGCAGAGGCTTTAACCCACTGAGCCACCCAGGCGCCCTCCTTATGTTTTTTTTTTTTTTTTTAAAGCTATTCGTGGTGCAATTGCTTTTTTCTTTTTAAAGTTTTATTTATTTATTTGATAGAGATCACCCAGGCGCCCCCTCCTTATGTTTTTAATAGCATTTTCTTTTCTTTAGTTTATTATAAGAATACAGTATATAATACATATAACATACAAAATATGTGTTAATCAACTATTTATGTCATTGAAGCTTTGGTCCGCAGTAGGCTATTAATGGTTTTTGAGGAGTCCAAAGTTATAAGTGGATTTTTGATTGCATGGGGCATCCATGACCCAAGCCCTGTGTTGTTCAAGGGTCAACTATATTCCCTTATAATCCTTTTGATTTTTGTAAGATCAGTATTGATGTAACCTCTCTTACTCTGGTTTTTGTAATTTGAATATTCTCTTTTTCTTGTTCTAGCTAAAAAGTTAAATCAGGCTTGGTTATCTTGTTGACTACACTTAAAATTGGAAAGGTTTTAAACTTTTTTCATATCCAACTCTTTTTCTTTACATGCTTGTATTATTGTTCATAATTTTTTGTTTCACTTTTTAGGACTGTCTTTTCTTCATTTACCTTTTTGAGCATCCTAAACTTAATTATTTAAAGAATACTTATTAATATTTTCTTTTTTTAAAAGACTTCATTTATTTGAGAGAGAGAGAGAGAGATTATGAGCAAGGGGTGGGGGGGGTCAGAGGGAGAAGCAGACCCCTTGCTGAGCAGGGAACCTGATGAGAGACTCCATCCCAGGAATCTGTGATCATCACCTGAGTTGAAGACAGGTGCTTAACCAACTGAGTGGCCCGGGTACCCTCAATATTTTCTATAATTTAATTTTTATCAAGATGAATTCCACCCCCCTAGTAGCTGATTTTATTATCTTTCTTAGCATTTGATTTCTTTATCTATTTTTGAATTTTGATTTGCAGATGCACTTGGAGTGTGATTATTTTGTTTTCTTATTCTATACATGCCTTCTTTCTCCTGACTTTTTAATGTTTGTGGTTGCCTGTGTCTGGCTCCTCAGAGCCCACTTCCTTGTCAGGAGTCAGCGTTTGTTCTTCCTGCCTTCTCAGACTCATAGTTATAACCCATTATTCCAGGCATTTGTGGCAGAAGTTCTATTTGACTCCCATTCAGCACTGGTGGAGCCTCCTGCCACCTTTGGCTTCAAGGGGTAAACCTGGCTCCAGTACCCCCCTTGTGTTGACCACTGAACTCCTAACTTCCTCTGCCTTTCTCTTGTTCTGGAGCCCAACAGACTCAAGTCTTGCCACTTTGTTTCTGATGTACTGCATGTTTACAGAGAGGGTTATTTGGGTATATTTTAATGGCTTTGTTCTTTGTTTAGAGCAATGGACTGTTTCCTCATCTGTGAAAAATGGAGTGATAGTGGTACATATGTCCTTGGATTGTCATAAGTATTAATTGAAAATGTATAGGTAGAGGGGTTCTGACTATATGCCAACTATATGCTAACTATATGCCAGGCATATATGAGTTTTCAGGTAATGTTAGCTATTAATGCAATTAAGAGAGAGCAGGAATTCATGAAGAAATTGTCAAAATACACTCAGTTGCAATTGTTTATTAATTGATTCAGACACCAACTACTGTGTATTATAATCAGCATTGAGTATCAATGGATACATTTTAGCCTGGTAGCATGCACTGCAAATCAGTGCAATAATCAGATATTTGTATTAGATATTGTGGTGTTAAATTCACTTTAAATTCTGTGCAACATCCTAGAAGCAGCTTAAATGTTCCTCCACAGTACATTTTCTAATCAATGTTAGACCTACTTTCCTTTCTGTGAACAAATTGCCCACTTTAATTCTTTAATGGCATGTATTGTGTTTCTTGTTCACTTATGTATGTTTCTTGTCCACACAGTGACCATAGAATTTGCTGTCCAAACTGGAACATTTTGGGGAGTGGAAGGTGGTGTTATTGATAATTATACCAGTATGGGTGGCATGAGACAGAATTATCCTGGGTTATCCAGGGCAATAATGGCTACCTTCATTATCTTCCTTTCTGGAATGTCTTACATATCATCCTTATATTCTGCAAAGTACCTGTGACAGTCTTGATGGTAACAGGTGGTCAATAAGCATTTTGTGCAAGAATTTCCAAAAAGCAAGTGGACATAGGCAGGCAGTGCATTATTTTTGTTATTTCAGACTTTTAAAATTTGAATTGAAATTATTTATATGTTTTCTAATAAGTAATCTAATTTGTCTTCTTAATTAGAAGGTCAGTAACACAAGTGTTTGGCAGTATGCAGTGTGAAAATTCCACTAACTCTGAAGGGAAATCAAACTGATTCAAAGGATTCCTTTGAAAAATCAGTGCACTGTTACCAAATTTTCTACAGAAATGCAGATCATTTACATATATTAGCTGTCTTGTTTTAATGTAACATACTATTAGGAGAGTCTTTAATTAAAATCATTTAAAATCACGTCTGTTACATACAGTTAGTGCTTGGATATAATTACAAAGCCAACATACACTGGGGAGTAGTGCCACCTGTCAATATTCTTCATTTCTTCTTGATAAGATTGCTCTGATGTGTTTTAGAGTCCAAGGTTATTCTTCCTTGGCTCTAATTTTTTTTTTATTTCTTCCAAACTCAGAAAGGAAGCATGTGACTGATGTGACATTTGGGGCATTTGGGGACTGGGCATTGTTAAGGCAATCAGAATAATCCATATATTTTGAAATCATGCCAAGGATATCAGGTTAAATTTATATCAAAAGAAGTGTTCTATCATTTTGATCAAAATACATCTTATGAATTGACATTTAAAGGGATCGTATAAAATCTCCCTGTCTTCCTGTGTGTCATCTTGTCTTCTCTCTGTCATATCATCCATCTCATTTGTTTTGCATTTTATGGAATATTATATTTGATTCTTTTTTTGTCTGGGAACAAAAACTTATATGGGCTGTTAGATATCTTTTATATTTTTGGTTGTATTATCTAAAGAGAATCCAGTTGTTACCAAATTGTATTTTGAAACTTCTCAGTGGAAAAATTTCATATTTTTTTCCCCAATACATAATAATAAGAATTCAGGTTTCTTGTTTTTTCTAAACAAACCAGAGTTATTGAGATAATTACTAGGGATTAGCAAGACAGATCACTCTGGTGGCAGGAGAAAAGCATTAGTAGCCAGATGATTTCAGTTTGACAAGCTATGGGGTGTTATTAGTCGTGAAATGCAAGCTAGCCATGGCGGTGCTTATGTCTTGTGCAATAACACTTTGCTAAAGGCATCAAGTCTAAGCTGTTCATTTGCATACATGTTCAGAGTATTCCTGGGAGCTAGGCATGATAAATTGTATTTATATCCTATAAAATGAACGTAATGTTATTGAATTTAATAGGTAAGTGCCTATCTTAAGGACATAAATATCAAATGACTGGAAGGAAATGGATATGAGGAAATGTGTTTTATTTGTTTTTTTTTTTTTTAATATATGAAGGAAAAAGAGGGGTTGTCACGTTAGAGAACTACACTTACACTGGTGAAACAGCACTGTAAAAGGAATAATGTGTGGATCAAGGACTGTAACACTAACTTAAGGTGTTTGAGGCTTCTCTGTAATTCAGAGATGTGTTTATGCAATTCAGGGTCACAAACACATACTGAGCCAGAAGCTATGTAGACAATAGGAAAATAAGGATCAATAATTCAGTCCTTGTCATTGGCCACATAAGGGGAGACCTATATATAAATAAAAAATATATAGTATAAGGAATTGAATAATGTGACAGAGATAAGCACAAGTACAATAAATTTTATGTCAGATGCACCTTGTCCTTTGGGAGCAGGAGGTGAGCAAGGAAGGCTTTTCTCAAGGCCATGAAGTCTCTTTAAGTTGAGTCATAAAGGATGAGTAAGAATTCAATTGAAAAAGGAGGGATGGATAGCAGGGAAGGTGTTCCAAGGTTGAGGGACCAACAAAAGTGTGGGCTGAGAAGCAGCAGGGTATAGTGTTCCAAAGAACTTGAAGGGATGATCAGATTGGAGGTGGCTAGATTTAATAGGTGTAGGGGGAGAAAATAAATCCAAGAATTGTAGAGGGGTGCAGTTAAGCATCTGACTCCTCATTTTGGCTTAGGTCATAATCTCAGGGTCCTGAGTTCATGCCCCATGTTGAGCTCCACTCTGGGTCTCCCTCTCTCTTCCTCTCTCTCTGTCCTTACCTCTCCCCACTTTCTTTCATTCTCTCAAATAAATAAATAAATAAATAAATAAATAAATAAAATCTTAAAAAAAAAAGAAATGTCAAGTAGATTAAAAATGAGCAAAACCTGATAGGGGTGATGTAATGGATGAAATGATGCTAACTGCTAGTCCTCTGGCTCTGGCAAAGTCAGGGCCACCAGTAGCCCAAGAGGTGTCTTTTAAAAAAAAATTTTTTTTATTCATTTTTTAAAATTTCTTTTCAGTGTTCCAAGAAGTGTCTTTGTTTGAATCAGAAGAAGATATATTTTTTGATACCTGTTCAGGGGGAGTGGTGTGTATGCAGAGCCCAGAGTGGATTTCGGCCTGCATTTGCCCACTGGCTTGGTGCTCCTGGGCAGTGTCTTGTCTGAAGAACGGCAAGGGGCAGATGGGGGCAAACAGGTGGACCAGTCATGTCGTTAGTGCAAACAGGAAAAGAGAGTGTAGCTGGGAGGCAGTGGGAGGGGCAGTGATGAATTCAGTCGTGAGTGTGTTCGGTTTGTAGCATCCAGGGTCATTATGCCGGAGGACATATCAGGGAAGAAGTTTGGGTGAATGATTCCAAAACACTGGGGACTACAGATGATTTAGGTCTGCTAAACTTTTTAATTACATGTCAGTCATAGCTAAAATTATTCAAACTGAATTATTGCTTCAGTGGTAATCTGATAATGCTAAGGGCTAAGTTCTCTAAAATGGTGAACCTGCTTATCAAAAACTCATTCCAGATAACTTTTCAAAGAATGTCTACTAGTGTTTATTCATTTTTTAAATTTTTATTTTTTATTGAGCTACATTTGATGTATAATATTATGTTAGTTTCAGGAACATAACATAGAGATTTGACAATTAGGTTCATTATGAAATGGTTACCACAATAAATGTAGTTATCATCTGTCACCATACATTATTATAATACTACTGACCATATTTCACATGCTGCACTTTCATCTCCATGACGTATTTGTTTTATAACTGGAAGTTTGTATCTCTTAATTACCTTCACTTGTTTCACTCATCCTTCTATCTCCCTTCCCTCTGGCAACCACCAGTTTTGTGTCTGTATCTGTGAATTTATTTGTTCATTTGTTTTGTTTTTTATATTTTACATATAAGTGAATCAAATATTGTCTTCTATCTTATTTCACTTAGCCTAATACCCTCTAGGGCCATCCGTATTGTCATGAATGCCAAGAATTAATTTCTTTATATGGCCAAGTAATGTTCCATTGTGTGTATTTATATATGTAGATATATATCACATTTTCTTTACCCATTCATACATTGATGGACACCTTGGTTGCTTCCATATCTTCGATTTTGTGAATAATGCTGGGTGCGTGTAACCTTTTGAATTAGTGTGGTGTGGTTTTTTTTGGGGGGGGAGTGAATACCTAGAAGTGGAGTTATTGGGTTGTATGGTATCTCTATTTTTAATTTTTTTTTTTTTTTTTTTTGAGGAGCCTTCATACTGTTTTCCATAGGGGCTGCACCAGTTTGGATTCCCACCAACAGTCCAAGAGGGATCCCTTTTCTCTATATCCTCACCAACACTTGTTATTTATTGACTTTTTTTTTAGTAAGCTCCACACCCAGCATGGAGCCCCACGTGAGACTTGAACTCATGACCCCAAGATCAAGACCTGAGCTAAGATTGAGAGTTGATGCTTAACTGACTGAGTCACCCAGGCATCCCTTTATTGATTTTTTGATACTAGCTGTTGTGACAGGTGTGAGGTGCTATCTCATTGTGGTTTTGATTTGCATTTTTCTGATGACTAGTGATGTTGAGAATCTTTTCATGTGTCTCCTTTTCAAAGTCTCATTTGGGAAACTCTCTCTTCATGACTTCTCTCCATTTTTGATTGGATTATTTGCCTTTTTGGTGTTATATGGATTAATTCTTCTTTCCTTCCTTCCTTCTTTCCTTCCATTCACATTTATTTATTATAGAGAGGGCAGAGGGAGAAAGAGAGAATTCTCCAGCAGACTCTTGCTGAGCGTGGAGCCTGACGTGGGGTTTGTTCCCATGACCCCAAGATTACAACCAGAACCAAAACCAAGAGTCTGACACTCAAATGACTGAGACATTCAGGTGCCTTGAATTCTTTATATATTTTAGATACTAACCCATTATCAGATATAGCATTTGAAAATATCTTCTCCAGCTCTGTAGACTGCCTTTTTGTTTTATTGAAGATTTCCTTTGCTGTGCAAAATCTTTTTAGTTTGATGTAGTCCTATTTGTTTATTTTAGCTTTTGTTTCCCTTGCATGAAGAGACAGATTCACAAAAATAGTACTAAGGCTGATGTCTAAGAGATAACTGCCTACACTTTGTTTTAGGAATTTTATAGTTTCAGGTCTTACATTTAGGACTTTAATCTATTTTGAGTTGATTTATTGTGTATAATGCATGAAAGTGGTCCATTTTCATTCTTTATTCTTTTGCATGTAGCTGTTCCAATTTTCTCAATACAATTTTTGAAGAGATTGTTCTTTTACCATTGTATTATATTCTTGTCTCCTTTGTCATACATTAACTGACCATGTATATTTTGGCTGATTTCTGGGTTCTCTATTCTCTTCTGTTGATCTGTGTATCTGTTTTTGTTCAGTAACATATTGTTTTGGTCACTATAACTTTATAATATACTTTCAAATCTGAGATTGTGATACCTCCATCTTTGTCCTTCTTTTTCAAGATTGCTTTAGTTATTCAGGGTCTTTTGTGATTTCAAATAAATTTTAGGATTATTTGTCCTAATTGTGTGGAAAAATACCGTTGGTGTTTTGATAAGGATTGCAGAGAATTTGTAGATTACTTTGGGCAGAATGGACATTTTAACAATATTAATTTTTCCAATCCATGAGCTTGTATTTGTTTTATCTTTAGTTTTTTTCATCAGTATCTTATTTTTTTTTTAGGGCACAGGTCTCTCAGTTCCTTGGTTAGATATTTTCCAAGGTATTTTATTATTTTTGATGCACTTGTAAATGGGATTGTTTTGTAATTTCTTTCTTTGACTTTTTAAATTGTGTATAGAAATACTGTATCCCGTGACTTTACTGAATCAATTATTAATTTTAACAGTTTTTTTGAGTCTTTAGGGTTTTCTATATAGTTGTCCCTTGAACAAGGTGGGGGCACCAATTCCAGTGTAGTTGGAAATTTGTATATAAACTTTCAAACCCCCAAAACCTTAACTACTAATATCCTACTGGTGAACAGAAGACTTACTGATAACACAAACAGTCAAGTAATCCATGTTGTGTATATTATATATACTATATGTTGTATTTATACAATAAAATAAACTAGAGAAAAGAAAGTGTTATTAGGAAAATTCCATAAAGAGGAGAAAATACATTACAATATTTTACTGTATTTATGTAAGTGAACCTGTGTAGTTCAAACTTGTGTTATTTGAGGGCCAACTGTATATAGTATCATGTCATCTGCAAACAGTGGAAGTTTTACTTCTTCCTCATCAATTTGGATGCCTTCTATTTCTTTTTCCTGTCTGATTGCTGTGGCTAGGACTTAACAATATGTAGAATAAAAGTGGTAAAAGTGGACATCCTTGTCTTGTTCCTGATCTTAGAGGAAAAGCTTTTAGCTTTTCACTGTTGAGTATGATGTAAGCTGTGGTTTTGTCATATATGACCTTTATTATGTTGAGGTATAAACCCAGTTTGCTGAGAGTTTTTATCATGAATGGATATTGAATTTTGTCAGACGTTTTTCCTGCATCTTTTGAGATGATCACATGATTTTTATTCTTTGTTTTATTAATGTGGTGTGTCATGATTGACTTGCAGATATTGTACCATTCTTGCATCCCTGGAATACATCCCACTTAATCAGTGTGAATGATCCTTTTAATGTATTGTTGGATTCAGTTTGTTAATATTTTTTTGAAGATTTCGCATCTGTATTTATCAAGGATAACAGCCTGTAATTTTCTTTTTTGTGGTACCTTTGTCTAGTTTGGTTTAAGGGTAATACTGGCCTCATATCATGAATTTGGAAGAATTCCTTCCTCTTAGTTTTTTTGGGGGGGATAGTTTAGAGAGATAGGTATTAACTCCTCTTTACATGTGTAGTAGAATTTACCTGTGAATTCATCTGTTCCTAGACTCTTGTTTGTTGGAAGGTATTTGATTACTGATTTGATTTTGTTACTAGTCCACTACTGTTCATTAGCATACTGAAGAATGGTCATGATAAATTGGATTCATAAATTTTTTTTATTTTCTCTGTTCCAGATTTCTATGCTATGCCTTGTATGACAAAAGTCCTCTCACCAAGAATACTTCTGCCTTGACACTTGTGGACAGTCAGACCATGTGAGTATGGAATCTGAATAGGTAGATTGCAGTGAACCTGAATTAGTTAAATTAACTAAGCAAAAAAGAAAACAAAAATAAAAACAACCACCTCCCCAAAAGTGCACAAAACAGCCAAAAATATTGTGCTAGGTAGACCAAAGAAATAGTATCTATTTTTTTTATTATACAAATTCTAGATGAAGTAGAAAACTCCTTTCTTTTCCCCATTAACTTATTATTTTAGTGGGATCTATAAGAGCAACAGTGAAATTTTTATGTCAGCTCATTTTTCAGTGTATTTATGGCAACCAGTTAGAAGTTTAATGAAAGCATTATTTGGGTTTGTTTTTGTTATTCTAAAGGGGCAAAACTCCTAAACTTTTTTATGTGGCACTATTTTGCAGAAAAACACTGCTAAGGAGTGCTAAAGTGGCAATGAAACAGCCCAACAGAAAGAGGAAGCTTAGTATGGATTCCAAAGAGCATTTGAATCAGGATGGATGCTTGGTAAGATGTCCAGTTCCTGGGCCCTTAGTTTGTGCTCACTGTGGAAATTTACAACGTAATTGTATAGTTTGTGTAACTACAGCGGAGGCTGTTTTTTCAATAAGTAGGAGCTGTCTGCTTCTGGTTGAGTTTTATATACAGAGGCATAGAATATAAATGTCATTAAAGCCTGACAACATTTTAAAGGGTAATAATTCATTTTAAAGTGAAAAGAGAGCTTTTTTTTTAAATTTTAAAAACATTTTAATGCATATCCTTTGAACACATTTACATGTGCATGTATTTGAAATATAACATATTGCAGAAAAGAAAATCTAATATTTTACTATGTATATCTCATATGATATGGTAATTCATACAGTTATATCTTATGATATTCTGTGACTGGCCTGTGCTGTCCAAGATTTTATGCTGGTATTTACAAACACGGTGCATTGCTATGATAAGATAATTACTTCTGTGAAAAATACTTACAGGATTTATCTTTCACAACAAATGCTTTGATACTTAATATTTTATCAAATAAGATTTGTTAAATAATCTTTTCTCTTAATTCCCCACCAAATATAGCACAAATAATTTATGTCTTATTAGAAAGGGATATTTCTCCAATTGAAGGTAATTATTTGATGAATAATCTAAAAAATATAAAAGATAAAAAGAAAAAATACCTCCCCCCAGTCAGTTATCTAATAGTCATTTAAGGAGGAGCTTTAATTTGTTGTGGAGATGGACTAAAACATTGAGTAGTTATTACTAGGTGATTGGATACAGGTGCTTTTCTTTTCTTTTTTTTAAAGATTTTATTTATTTATTTGCCAGAGAGAGATCACAAGTAGGCAGAGAGGCAGGCAGAGAGAGTGGGGGAAGCAGGCTCCCCACCAAGCAGAGAGCCTGACGTAGGGCTCAATCCCAGGACCCTGAGATCACGACACAAGCTAAAGGCAGAGGCCCAACCCACCAAGCCACCCATGTGCCCCTATATTATCTTTTCTATTCATATACTTTACCATTAACATGTGTTACTTTTTGAATTAGAGATAAAACTATACATATGTATGTGTAGGAAAATACCAGGAAGAAAATCCAAATATTAGTCATGTTACATTTTAGTGGGAATTTTAGAGACCTTCTTCTCCTCCCTTCCTCCCTCCCTCCCTTCCATCCTTCTTTCCTTTTTAAAGATTTACTTATTTGAGAGTTGAGAATGCACACGCACATGTGAGTGAAGTAGGGGGAGAGAGAGGGGTAGAGAATCCTCATGTAGACTCCATGCTCACTGTGGAGCCTGATGCAGGGCTCAATCTCACAACCCTGAGATAATGACCTGAGCTGAAATCAAGAGTTGGACATTTGACTCACTGAGCCACCCAGGCGTCTCAAAGGTAATTTTCTTCGTAACAATGGAGGTAATTGATCATTATCAAGTGATGGACAGAGACTGTGGACTGGAGGGTGTTGTGTTTGTTAGAGTTCTCCAGAGAAAGAACCAATGGTAGTAGTTGACTGTCCTGTCACATCCCTGTTCACAATCTTTGTCCCTACTTGATAATGATGAATTAGATGTATATGTGTACATATGTATATAGAAAGATTTACTCTAAGGAATTGATTCATACAATAGTGAGAGCTGACAGGTCTGAAATCTACAGGGGAGGTTGGCAGGCTGGAGACCCAGAATAAGAGTTAATGTTGCAACCTTGAGTCCAGAGGCATTCTGGAGGCAAAATTGCCTCTTCTTTAGAGAGGTCAGACTTTTTTTCTCTTAAGGCCTTCAGGTGATTAGATGAGGCCTCTCCACATGATGGAAGATAATGTACTTTACTCAGAGTCTAATATTTGAGTATAAATCTCATCTAAAAAAATTACCTCACAGTGACATCTTGACAGCTAGAGGGTATAATATGCATCTTGCTTCTAGTTACTTATGCTCTCTCCCTGTGGCAACTTTTTGTATTCCTACACATTTCAAGGTGGCAGAAGTGACCAGGATACGTCCATAGTGAGTGGGACGTGAGTGGCTAAGCTTAGAGAGTCTTGACGGCAGAGCAGAGGAATTTGTACTTGATATTGTGTCTGCCGACCTTGATATACTAGAGGAAGGAGCCATGGTTGGCTTTGACTTAGGCATAGTGTAATGAAATTTTTTATAATATACTCAAATAGATATTGAGAAAATATTTAGGATAGGGTTGTATTAGTTTCTTAATCTTCAGTAGTACCTAATTTTTTTTATTATTTCGCTGCCCTACACTTGACTACTATACCAGTTTACATCAGCCAGTAGAATTCATTTATATATGGCGGAACCATAGAAAGGGGACGTGCTCTCTCTCTCTCTCTCTCTTTTTTTTTTTTTTTTTGTGTAAGTCTTAGCTGATACTGTTTTAAAATATACCTGGAATTTTTTTTTTTGTTTTTTTTTTTTTTAAAGATTTTATTTATTTATTTGAGAGAGAGACAGTGAGAGAGAGCATGAGCTAGGAGAAGGTCAGAGAGAGAAGCAGACTCCCCATGGAGCTGGGAGCCCGATGCGGGACTCGATCCCGGGACTCCAGGATCATGACCTGAGCCGAGGGCAGTCGTCCAACCAACTGAGCCACCCAGGCGTCCCTGGAATTTTGTTTTTATTCAGGTAGAGTGAGACTAACAGATCTATAGGTGATTTCTGAAAATTAGTTTGCTACTCACATTTCCGAAGCGGGGAGCACAGCACACGGTGCAACACTGTCCCAGGAAGCCCTAGTATGTTCAGGGACAGAATGAAGGAGGGGAAAACATGGGCAAGATTCTTTATTGTGTGTGTGTGTGTGTGTGTGTTTAAAGTTTTATTCATTTATTTGACAGCAAGAGCAGGAGCACAAGCAGGGGAAGTGGGAGAGGGAGAAACAGGCTTGTTGCCAAGTAGGGTGCCCAATGCAGTCTAGATCCCAGGACCCTGGGATCATGACTTGAGGGGAAGGCAGATGCTTAACAACTGAGCCACCCAGGCATCCCCTTTATTGTGTTTTTTAATAGGAATGAATGGATGAGGAGGGTCAGGAAACTAAGGAGGTCTAGGATTGGCTGGTTTTAATAATTTCTGTAGTTTCTGGCTTGGGGGATGTTCTCTGATTGTCGGGTACCTGGCCCTGGGATGATTTAGGGCTGGAAGATAACCTCCCAGACTGCAGGAACTTGGTAAGTAGTAGTGAGTGGGGAATGGGCTCAGGGTTGGTTGGTTTGCATTTCAAAGACATGATCCAGGCAAGTTGTTGGCTATCTCTAAGAATTAATTTTCCCACCCACAAGCCTCCAAAATGTCACAGCATTATAAAATACTAAAAAATAAAGAACATGATGAATACAAATACTAGAGAGAGATTTCTTTCAGAGATTATATTATTGAATATTTGAATAAAATGAGATCATTTCCTTCTGTCTGTCTGCATCTGAATTCCAGGAGAGCAAAGGAAAGTAATCCTTTCCTGTTTTATTATTATTATTATTTTTTAATCTGAAAGGTTAATTTCATTTGTCTTAGTTTGTCATGCATATTGGATCAGAGACAAAGAGAATATGAAAAGTGAACTTGACAAAAAGTGAAATTCAAATGCTAGTTTATTACTAGAGTTACCAAAGGAGATTTCAATGGTTTCCATAATTCAGGAAACCAATAGTTGTCACCATTTATTCCTATGGAAGAGAAGCAGTGGTGGTTGGATAGCTGTCCTGGGCCCCAGGGACTGGTCTGAGGGTGAGAGTGGAAAGGGCAATATATGGTAGCTCCAAAGTTAGGACTTGAAATTGCTAATCACAGATAAGTGGATGAAAATCCTTTGTTTCGCTTCCTTGATTGGAATTTGTAGTTAGGGAAATGTAGACACTGATTAATTAGAAAAATCACTGTGACTTGTAGTAAAAGTACATGATGCATCCAGGTCCATCAGGAGGTAACAGAACGTGAAGGCTTGTTGGTTATTTTACCACTTTATAATCCTCTCTTCCAAATGATGCATTTTAGGTTGGCTAATGGAAATGTACTGTAGCAAAGACTTATTTTGTGTTCCTTGAACCACTCTCTCTCCCTTTTCAGAGTGTTTTTTTCCCCCCTAATGCTTTATTTTCAGTTTTCAGAACTGAAGTTTGAAGCCTGAGAAATCACAGTAATGGTTTTATTTTTCTCAATTCATACTGATTTTCTTAAGTGTTCTGTCTGAGAAGATAAGGAAAAATGCTCATTTTACCTTTCTTTTTTTTTAATTAACTCTCTATTCATTAATAGCAGTGTGGATTTACTACCTTTATGAAATAATTAGCTCAGATAGAAGCAAAGAATGTTAAAACTAGCAGGAGCTTTGGAGAACACTTAGTCTAATCCTTTTATTTAATTATTTTTTAAAAGATTTTATTTATTTCTTTGACAGAGAGAGAGAGATCACAAGTAAGCAGGCAGAGAGAGAAGGGGAAGCAGCCTTTCTGCTGAGCAGGGAGCCTGATGCAGAGCTCGATCCCAGGACCCTGAGATCATGACCTGAGCCGAAGGCAGACGCTTAACCCATTGAGCCACCCAGGCGCCCCAATCCCTTTATTTTATAGACAAGAGAAATTAGGTCCAGATAATATATATAATTTGTTCATGATTATATACTTTTGTGGGTGGGGTTGGCATTTGGCCTTATCCCAAATTCAGCATTTTTCCTGTTCTAAGGTATGATATTAAGTACTCTTTTATTTACAAAATTGTCCAAAAAATGAGGCCAGTGTATCTTAAGAGAAACATAAATTTATTCTTAAATACAAAATTGCAATCTTTCAGGTGTATGTCTACGTATCTCTATAACCTTGATTCATCCAAAAAACATACGGACATAAGGAGCTTGGGTAATTTAATTCCAAAGTGAGAGGTAACATTATTTTTTGCAGGAATATGATTCTTCTATATAGGCAGAATTTCAATAGCAAATAAAGAAGTGTGAACCAAACATCCTAATCTACAAACAGAGTGACAAGCAGCATATTATATATTTCTTTTTATATTTGAATGATACAGTGATTATAAAAATGCTTCAGTAACTGTTGTGCTCACATAATCAACTCTTGAATACTATTTCTTGTTACCATTTTCAATTTTTACAGTAGAACTTTCATGAGAAAAGACTGGTGTTGTTTTGAATTATGTAAATTTCCTGTGTGTTGAGTGGGTAAAAAGGGATGAAATTGGGGTAAAGAGCTGCCTTAGAAAATTAGACCGATTCAGTTCATCATTTTACATGCAGTCGAACAGGATTAGATTGGATTGGGTTATGGCTTTTCTCTTTCCACCCCCTGCCTGGTAAATGGCGCTGTGGGGTTCATGCTGTGGTCCATAGGCCTTCAGGAGTGGCATCAGCAGAGGCTTGTCGGAAACTGGTGATCTCAGGCCCTAACCCAGACCTATGGAATCAAGGTCTGCCTTTTAACAAGATACCCAAGTGACTCATATGCATTTAAATTTTGAGAAGCTCTGGATTATAGTTTTATCAGGTTCTATTGTTTTAATTGCATAAAGATATCCATGATACCTTTGAGTGTGAAATCAGCCAGGTAGAAAAGTACTTGAATTCATGCCATCATTCAGCAAATATTTGTTGAGCTAGATTAGGTGCCAAGTTATGTTTTGGGGATGAGAGATGGTTAAGATACTGTCTGCTTCAGTAAACTCATCAAAGCAGGTGAGACCAGTAAGACAGATGATGGTAGTGCAATGTGATAAGCCCAATAATAGAGATTTGTATAATGTGATAAGCCCAATAATAGAGATTCCAGGTTTCAGTAGGTTACCTAATTTTCATGGGTGGAGAGGGGAGGAGGAAGTAAGAGCAAAGAAATCTCCCCGAGTTGATTCCTTTTTTTTTTTTTTTTTAAAGATTTTATTTATTTGACAGAGAGAGAGAGATCACAAGTAGGCAGAGAGGCAAGCAGAGAGAGAGAGAGAGGGAGGAGGGAGCAGGCTCCCTGCCTAGCACAGATGCAGGCCTCAAACCCAGGACCCTGAGATCATGACCTGAGCCGAAGGCAGAGGCTTAACCCACTGAGCCACCCAGGTAGCCCACCCCAAGTGACTGCTAAGGATAAGTAGGCATGAATTAGTTTTCTATTGCTGCTTAACAAATTACATCCAACTTAGTGGCTTGAAACAGCTAGTTATTATTACGTCACATTTTCTGTAGGCAAGACACCCAGGCATGGCTCAATTGAATTTTCTGCTTCGGGTCTCAAAGGGTAAAAACAAAGTGTTGGCCTGGCTGAGATCTTTTTGGGTGTGGGGGGTGTGCTCAGTGGCATCTTTCCAAGCTCATGTGGTTGTCGACAGAATTCTGTTCCTTGTGGTTATAGGACTGAGGTTTCTGCTTTCTGCTGGGTGTTGAGCAAGGGCTGGTCTTGGCTCCAAGAGACCCTGTAGTTCCTTGTTACAGGCCTTTTCACAGCATGGTAGCCAGCTCTTTCAAGGCCAGCAGGAGATCCTTCTGCTTTAGTCAGCTAAGGTGGAGCCATCTGTTAAAATGCAGTCAAGGGACTTTGGATCTGCACTTTGAAACCTGGTGGAGAGAGATGTGGATCCATTGGCCATCTTGTCTGTGAGTCAGAGTGAACAGGACAGAGGTGGGCAGGAGGGAAGCTCTGGAGAGCCGCAGGGATGGTTGCATACAAGGTGCAGGAAGGCAGGGAGGCATAGGTGAGGCCAGAGTGGTGCAGGGAGAATGTGCCAGTGCAGGGTTGTCACAGAGGAGGTGAGAATGTGATAAGGAGTGGGAGACCGCTCAATACATTTAAGTCTTTATTCTTTTCTCCATTAGCCATTCAGTGGTAAACACCTATCAGATGATGGACAGTCCGTGTACAAACACTGGACATTGTGTTTCATTTGTGCCCCAAATCCACCGTGGTTCCTTTTATATAATAATGGCTCAAAAATGTTATTTATTTATTATTATAATTTTTAAATATTTTATTTATTTATTTGACAGAAAGAGAGGGAGAGAGCACAAGCAGAGTGGAGGAGTAGAGGGAGAGCAGGGAGCCCAATGTGGGACTCAATCCCAGGACCCTATGATCATGACCTCAGCCAAAGGCAGATGCTTAATCATCTGAACCACCCAGGCACCCTCGATAAGTGTTTTTTAAATAGGTAATTAATTTGGTTAGGGTTTTGAGATTCTTTACTCTCCCCTCAGTATTCTTTCATCAGAGATTCTGTTCATTTGAGATACGTTTCTTCAGTTGGTCAACAGGAATAGGTAGGCTAACTTAATTTTTATGAAGTCTGGATATATTCTTGGCAGTTTGAAATCTAGCAGAACACTTGACAGCTACCATGGGGAGTCCACCATGTGTCATATGCTGCAATAAGGCTTTCTCCGTGGATCTCAGTTCAGTAAGGAGGTTATGATTTCTCCAAATCACAGACTAGAAAACAGGCTCCCAGAAATGAAATCACTTGCCTAGCATTGCACCACTAGTAAGGTGGACTGGGGATTGGATCCTCAGATGCCTGACTCTAACACTGAACAGAAGAGAACTCACTCACTGTGTGTGAAACACTAAATATTTTAAGGAATCCTATTAAAACACAAGGTTGTCGTATTAAAACAGTGTGTCACTGCTAACTGAAAAGATAAGCCAGAGAACCAGAAGAGAAACACCAGAAGTAGGAGCAAATGCACATGGGAGTTTAGTATATAATATACACACGTTGGGACAGATGAATGGCCACCTGGTGAAGATACTGTGTGCTTACTTCACATTATAGTGTGAATATATTCAGATTTATCAAAGATTCAAATGTGGGAAATCATAAATGTAATAGAAAAACAAAGTAGAAGCTTTTTATAATTTGGGAGGAGAAAAGGATTTTCTAACTTTTATTCAAATCTAGAAGCCATGAAAGAAAAGTTTGGTAATTTCCGTTCTTAAACAACAAAAATCTCTGCATATTTAAAAATATCATAAAAAAGTTAAAAAGACAAATGACAAGCTGGAAAAAGAAGAATAATGCATCTCATAATGTAGACAAAAGACTAATCTTCCTAATTTATCAAGACCCAAAGATGAGTAATCATTCCAACAGAAAATAGATCAAGTATGTAAAATGATATTTGACAGAAAAGGAAAAACAAGAAGCTTTTAAATATACAAAGTGATCTTCAGTTTCATCCTAATGAAACAAATGCAAATTAAAAATTATAGTAAGATATTTTTCATTCATCATCTTGGCAAAAATCCAAAAATTGATAACACACCCTGTTGACAGGCTACAGGAACACAGGTCCTAATCCAAGGCTCATGGGACTGTTGAGTGGGGAAGCTCATGTGGAAATTAGCAGCAGGAAAATATGAGTCTCTGTTAACCAGCAGTTTCTCTTTCTTTCTTTCTTTCTCTCTTTTCTTTCTTTCTTTCTTTCTTTTTAAGATTTTAAAGATTGATTTCTTTATTTGAGAGAGAAAGTGAGCAAGCATGAGCAGAGGGAGGAGCAGAGAGAGAATCACAAGCAGACTCCATGCTGGATGCAGAGCCCAATGTCTTAAGAGCCTGAGAGCACGACAGGAGCCAAAACCAAGAGTCAGATGCTGAACCGACTAAGCCACCCAGGCCCCCCTGGCAGTTTCAGTTCTGAGAAGCCATTCCACAGATATCCTAGCACAAATGGAAAATGACATACATGCTAGTTTTTCACTGTAGTGTAGTATGACTGGGAAAAAAGATCAGAAACAACCCAAACATTCATAAATATGGAACCAGTTAAGTAAATCATGAAATATCATTCAGTGCAATTCTGTGCAGCTGTGAAGAAAGATCGAGAATGTTCTTCGTGACCTGATAAAAATCTCTGAGGTATTTTGTTAAATGAAAAGAGAGGTGGAAAACAGTATTATTATATGCTACCTTTGCACATCAGAGCAAGAAAATAAGAATATATATTCATGTTTCTTTGTATTGTTATAAAGAAAATGTTGCAAGGACATATTAGACTCTAATAACAGTGGTTACTGGGTGGAGGTATTGAGTTGGCCAGATGGAGGTGGATGAGTGGGGAAGTTTTCACTGTACTACTGCTTTCTGTGTATATTTTTACCTTGAACCATCGGAATTCAAAAAACAAATGATATATAGAAAGATACCAAGCTAAGGCATCTCACTGAATCTATCACAGTCATATACGGCTATATTGGCAAGTGGTTGCCTGGCTTGCTTACCCGTCAGTAAAGAAACATTAAACACATATCTCAATCTATGCGTTTATTTGAAAATTGTATGATTTACTATTATACAAATTGTATTTTGTACCTTAAATCTATAGACCAAAACAGGAACTGAAATTGTTTAATATAAAAATGAAATTAATAGTATTTATTCTGTTACAAACAAGTTAGTTATCATTAAAATATTAATATGCATGAATCTTTTTTGAAAGCTTGATTCAAAGCTTTATGTTGACATTATCTGAAGTCTGTTTTTTAGATTCATTTGTAATGGTTATCATATCCAGGATGACTGAGTATCCTGGTTTCTCTAGAACTTAGGGGTTCCCCACATGTGGGACTTCAGTGCTGTGACTAGGTCAATCCGGGGAAAACTGGGGCAGTCAGTCTCCCTTGTCATAGCTTAAAAAGACATATCCCCAAGATATATAAGACTAACTTGGAGAAGTGATCGTTCACCAAACCTACCAAGTCATGACACTCATTTCTCAGCATCTCCCATTAATTATGTGAAGGCTTTTGTGTATTTCACCTGCTGAATTTTCATCTTTCCTGATGACAGTTTTTCTTGGAAATCAATAAAAAGTATCACATATTTGTATTTTTAAAAGTAAGTTCAGGGGACGCCTGGGTGGCTCAGTGGGTTAAGCCTCTGCCTTTGGCTCAGGTCATGATCTCAGGGTCCTGGGATCGAGCCCCACATCGGGCTCTCTGCTCAGCAGGGAGCCTGCTTCCTCCTCTCTCTCTCTGCCTGCCTCTCTGCCTACTTATGATCTCTCTCTCTGTCAAATAAAAAAAAAAATAAAATCTTTAAAAAAAAAAAAAAAAAGTAAGTTCAAAGCCCCCTGAAACCCTTCATTTGGTGGATTTTTTAAAAAGATTTTATTTATTTATTTGAAAGAGTGAGAAACAGTGAGAGAGGGAACACAAACAGGGGGAGTGGGAGAGGGAGAAGCAGGCTTCCTGCTGAGCAGGGAGCCTGAAGTGGGGCCAGATCCCAGGACCCTGGGATCATGACCTGAGGCAAAGGCAGATGCTTAATGACTGAGCCACACAGGTGCCCCAATTTGGAGGACTTCAAAATTGGGAAACTGTTCCCCAATTTTTAAGTGTATAATTGTGAGTTTGCATGTGGGCATACATTGTTTATGACCACAAAACTATGTAAATGAAACATATTTGTGGATACCCATTAACAAATGCTCTTTGCTAGTGAGTATCTTTCTTTTTTTTTTTAATTTTTTTTATTGTGTTATGTTAGCCACGATAAAATACATCATTAGTTTTTGACACAGAGTTCCAAGATTCATTGTTTATGTACAACACCCAGTGCTCCATGCAATATGTGCCGTCCTTAATACCCACCACCGGGGTCACCCATCTCCCATCCTCTCCCCTCCAAAGCCCTCAGTTTGTTCTTCAGAGTCCACAATCTCTCATGGTTCGTTTCCCCCTCTGATTTCCCCCAATTCACTATTCCTTTCTTTTTCCTAATATCCTCTCAGTTATTCCTTATGTTCTACAAGTAAGGGAAACCATATAATTGACTTTCTCTGCTTGGCTATTTCACTCAGCATAATCTCCTCCAGTCCCGTCCATACAAAAGTTGGGTATTCATCCATATATTCCACTGTATATATGAACCACATCTTTTTTATCTACCCATCTGTCAAAGGGCATCTCAGCTCTTTCCACACTTTGGTGATTGTAGACATTGCTGCTACGAACTTTGGGGTACATATGGACCTTCTTTTCACTACATCTATATCTTTGGGGTGAATATCCAGTAGTGCAATCGCAGGGTCACAGGGTAGCTCTATTTTTAATTTTTTGAGGAATCTCCACACTGTTTTCAGAGTGGCTACACCAATTTGCATTCCCACCAACAGTGTAAGAGGGTTCCTTCTTCTCCACATCCTCTCCAACATTTGTTATTTCCTGCCTTGTTAACCTTTGTAATTCTAACTGGTGCAAGATGGTATCTCAATGTGGTTTTGATTTGAATTTCCCTGATGGCTAGTGATGAACTTTTTTTCATGTGTCTATTAGCCATTTGTATGTCTTCATTGGAAAAGTCCCTATTCATGTCTTCTGCCCATTTTTAAACATGATTATCTATTTTTTGTGTGTTGAGTTTGAAAAGTTCTTTATAGATCTTGGATATCAACCCTTTGTCTGTAGTGTCATTTGCGAATATCTTCTCCCATTCCGTGGGTTGCCTCTTTGTTTTGTTGACTGTTTCCTTGGCTGTGCAGAAGCTTTTTATCTTGATGTAGTCCCCAAAGTTCATTTTCGCTTTTGTTTCCTTTGCCTTTGGAAACCTGTCTTGAAAGAAGTGCTGTGGCCCAGTGTTGGAGAGGTTATTGCCTTTGTTCTCCTCTAGGGTTTTGATGGATTCCTGTCTCACGTTGAGGTCTTTTATCCATTTTGAGTTCATCTTTGTGTATGATGTAAGAGAATGGTAAAGTTTCATTCTTCTATATATAGCTGTCCAATTTTCCCAGCACCATTAATTGAAGAGACTTTTTTCCACTGTATATTTTTTCCTGCTTTGTTGAAGATTATTTGACCATAGAGTTGAGGGTCCATATCTGGGCTCTCTACTCTGTTCCATTGGTGTTTGTGTCTGTTTTTGTGCCAGTATCATGCAGGACCCATCCATATGCTGTCTACAAGAGATGCATTTTGAACCTAAAGTTACATCCAGACTGAAAGTGAAGATATGGAGAACCATCTTTCATGCCAGTGGGTCTCAGGAGAAAGCTGGGGTAGCAATTCTCACATCAGATGAATTATATTTTAAGCTAAAGACTGTAGTCAGAGATACAGAAGGACACTACATCATTCTTAAAGGGTCTATCCAACAAGAAGATCTAACAATTATAAATGTTTATGCCCCCACCTGAGAGCAGCCAACTACATAAGCCAACTGTTAATCAAAATAGTCATATTGATAAGAATATGTTAATTGTAGGGGATCTTAACATGCCACTCTCAGCAAGAGATAGATCCTCTAAGCAGAAAATCAACAAAGAAATAAGAGCTTTGAATGACACATTGGACCAGATGGACCTCATAGATATATACAGAACATTCTACCCTAAAACAACAGAATACTCAAGAACATATACTGTGTCACAAATCAGGTCTCAACTAATACCAAAAGATTGAGATTATTCCCTGAATATTCTCAGACCACAATGCTTTGAAACTGGAACTCAATCACAAGAAAAAGTTTGAAAGAAATTCAAACACTTGGAAGCTAAAGACCATCCTGCTCAAGAATGTTTGGATCAATTAGGAAATCAAAGAAGAACTTAAACAATTCATGGAAACCAATGAGAATGAAGACACATTGGTCCAAAACCTATGGGATATGGCAAAGGCAATCAAAGGGGGTAATTCATAGCCATCCAAGCCTCACTCAAAAACATTGAAAAATCCCGAATATACAAGCACTCTTTACACCTTAAGGAATTGTAAAATCAACAACAAATTAAGCCAATCCCTCCCACAAGAAGGGGAATAATTAAGATTGGAGCAGAGATCAATGAGTTAGAAACTAGAGATATATATAGTAGAACACATCAACGAAACTAGAAGGTTGTTCTTTGATAGAATTAATAAGATTGATGAACCACTGGCCAAACTAATCCAAAAGAAAAGAGAAAAGACCCAAATTATTAAAGTTATGAATGAAAGGGAGAGATCACGACTAATACCAAGGAAATAGAAACCATCATCAGAAATTATTATCAACGGCTATATGCCAGTAAGTTAAGCAACCTCGGAGAAATGGATGCATTCCTGGAAACCTATAAATTTCCAAGAGTGAAACAGGAAGAAATTGACAACCTGAATAGACCAATTGAAGCAGTGATCAAAAACCTCCCAAAAAACAAAAGTCCAGGACATGACAGATTCCCTGGGGAATTTTACCAAACTTTCAGAGAAGAAATGATACCTATTCTCCTGAACCTATTTCAAAAAATAGAAACAGAAGGAAAACTTCTAGACTCTTTCTATGAAGCCAGCATTACCCTGATCCCCAAACCAGGCAAAGACTCCATCAAAAAGGAGAATCTATAAAGAACTCCTCAAACTCAACACACACAAAACAGATAATCATATCAAAAAATGGGCAGAAGATATGAACACTTTTCCAATGAAGACATACAAATGGCTATCAGACACATGAAAAAATGTTCATCATCACTAGCCATCAGGGAGATTCAAATTAAAACCACATTGAGATACCACCTTACACCAGTTAGAATGGTCAAAATTAGCAAGACAGGAAACAACATGTGTTGGAGGGGATGTGGAGAAAGGGGAACCCTCTTCCACTGTTGGTGGGAATGCAAGTTGGTGCAGTCTCTTTGGAGAACAGTGTGGAGATTCCTCAAGAAATTAAAAATAGAACTTCCCTATGACCCTGCAATTGCACTACTGGGTATTACCCCAAAGATACAGATGTAGTGAAAAGAAGGGCCATCTGTACCCCAATGTTTATAGCAGCAGTGGCCACGGTTGCCAAACTGTGCAAAGAACCAAGATGCCCTTCAGCGGACGAATGGATAAGGAAGATGTGGTCCATATACACTATGGAGTATTATGCCTCCATCAGAAAGGATGAATACCCAACTTTTGTAGCAACATGGACGGGACTGGAAGAGATTATGCTGAGTGAAATAAGTCAAGCAGAGAGAATCAATTATCATATGGTTTCACTTATTTGTGGAGCATAACAAATAGCATGGAGGACATGGGGAGTTAGGAGAAGGCAGTTGGGGGAAATGGGAAGGGGAAGTGAACCATGAGAGACTAGGACTCTGAAAAACAATCTGAGGGTTTTAAAGGGGGTGGGGGGTGGGAGGTTGGGGGAACCAGGTGGTGGGTATTAGAGAGGGCACGGATTGCATGGAGCACTGGTTGTGGTACAAAAACAATGAATACTGTTATGCTGAAAATAAATTTAAAAAATGATTAAAAAAAAAGAATTTCAGACCAATATTCCTGATGAATATGGATATCAAGATTCTTAACAAGATCCTAGCTAATTGGATCAAACAGTACATTAAAAAAAATTATCCACCATGACCAGGTGGGATTTATCCCTGGAAGGCAAGGGTGGTTCAGCATTTGCAAATCAATCAATATGATAGAACAAATCAATAAGAGAAGAGAGAAGAGCTACATGGTCCTCTCAATTGATGTAGAAAAGCATTTGACAAAATACAGCATCCTATCCTGATTAAAACTCTTCAGAGTATAGGGATAGAGGGAACATTTCTCAGCTGCATAAACTCCATCTATGAAAAACGCACAGCAAATATCATTCTCAATGGGAAAAAGCTGAGAACCTTCCCATTGATATCAGGAAAATGACAAAGATGTCCACTCTCGCTACTGTTGTTCAACATAGTACTAGAAGTCTTAGCAACAGCAATCAGACAACAAAAAGAAAAAGTATTCAAATAGGCAAAGAAGATGTCAGACTCTCTTCACAGATGACATGATACTTTATGTGGAAAAACCAAAAGACTCCATCCCCAAATTATTAGAACTCATAAAGCAATTCAGTAATGTGGCAGGATACAAAATCAATGCGCAGAAATCAGTTGCTTTCTTATACACTAACAATGAAAACATAGAAAGGGAAATTAGAGAATCGATTCCATTTACAATAGCACCAGAAACCATAAGATACCTGGGAATAAACCTAACCAAGAGGTAAAGGATCTGTACTCGAGGAACTACAGAACACTCATGAAAGAAATTGAAGAAGACACAAAAAGATGGAAAAACATTCCATGCTCATAGATCAGAAGAATAAACATTGTTAAAATGTCTGTGCTTCCCAGAGCAATCTATATTTTCAATGCCATTCTGATAAAAATACCAGTGACATTTTTCAAAGTGCTGGAACAAATAATCCTAAAATTTGTATGGAACCAGAAAAGACCCTGAATCACTTTTAGGAAATGTTGAAAAAGAACAACAAAGCTGGGGTCATGATGTTGCCTGATTTCAAGCTTTACCACAAAGCTGTGATCACCAAGACAGCATGGTACTGGCACAAAAACAGACATGTAGACCAATGGAACAGAGTATCTTTCAAAAAAAAGTTATCCCTTAGTCTTTGTTAGGTGGTCCACTTTCCTTCCAGAGTTTCTACGAGAGTATGTCTGATGAATTGCTTGCTCTGTGGAGAGAAGTTCTGCCATGTTCTTGTTGGGCACTTGTGGCGTTTGTCATATTCAATCTGTGGTCTTTTTCAGAGGAATCTTTGAAGTCCTTTGTCTCTACTTTGCAGGTCAGTTTGTCTAAAATTAGATAATATAATCTGGACTGAGTCATAATAATCTGTCATAAGTGCCAGTAGGTTGAAGGAAGATGTATGTTGGAGGACTTGGCTCTGGTGTGGGACTTGCCTCTTCCATCAGCCTGCCTCTGGCATGACTATCACACCCAGGTAGTAAGAAGGCGCCTTTATCCACATCAGTATTAACTGTTATTGAACCTTAATCTCTCTCCTATTTTAGCCAGCAAAGAATTAAGACAGTAATAAAGGATTCCTCCCATGTCCAAATGATCATGGCGTGCCTCTGGGATTTGCATACCCACCCGAGGGCCTGGTTGCTGATGTACTGTCCCCATTGTTACAGTGCTTTTCATGGTGTGGCTTTCTGCACACAGAGAAGTTTGTTTCTGGTGTGTCAAACAGTTATCCAGAAATATGGTCTAAGCCACATTTTCTGTGTTCTAGGAGCAAGCTGAGGAAGATAAGAAGCCCAGAGATGGTGCCACGCCATTGAGTCACGGTAATCATCCCCATCATTTACAATTTTAGTACACAATGAATAACTTTTAAATGAAGTTTTTATTAGATTGCTTTTGTTGTTTTAGGTTTATTAATTAAGTTTGTAATCGTAGTATCATTTATTGTCATTGCTGTTACATACTGTTCTGGAGACTTTATCAGAGTCATCTAAGATTTCCAAATATGTACAGCAAGAAAAATGCTGAAGCTCTGGCCTCATTTATTTGCCTTTTAAAAATGCTGTAAGTAAAACAACTTCCATTTTGTAAACCTTCCCTGAGAACAAGACAATAAGCAATGCTACTTAGTTTAGTGTAATTCTTTGCTTGAGCTTTTCCCAGAGTAGTTTCATCTTCTAATGATCACATTTGTGCTCTTCCACTGAAGTCTTGTTTTAGAGGAGATTGCACATTTGCTCTAAATTGAATATCCCTCATTATGGTTAATACATCAATAGGTTTTAGATAACAGCTTATTAGTATTCAGCAAATTCTCTGATGTTTTAAATTTATTTATTTATTTATTTGTTTGTTTGTTTGTTTGTTTGTTTATTTAAAAGAGAAAGCACAAGTGGGGGACATGCAGAGGGAAATGGAGGGAGAGACCCTTTAGCAGTCTCCATGCCCACCATGGAGCTCAACACAGCGCTTGATCTCACAATGGTGAGATTATGACCTGAGCTGAAATTAGGAGTCGGATGCTTAACAAACTGAGCCAGCCAGGTTCCCCTCTGATGTTTTTCGTTTAAATCAACAAATGCAGATGGTATTTTCCTGGAATATATATTCCATTATTTTATGATTATTACTATACAAGCAGACAACTGCTATTAAGTTTTCTGTAAAATATAGTTGAATTTTCAGCATTTGTGCTCCATGGGAAGGAAGCATATACATTTGATAAATCTTCTCTAATGATCTTTTGAAAGTATGTTTAACATTTGTTGAATAAGCTTTTTTTTAATAAACAATGGAAACAACTAAAAATACCTTGAAAAAAATGACAAGCAAAAATTGAGGTTTTTAAAAAAATTTTTTTTTTTTTAAGATTTTATTTATTCATTTGACAGAGAGAGATCACAAGTAGGCAGAGAGGCAGGCAGAGAGAGAGGAAGAAGCAGGCTTCTGAGCAGAGAGCCCGATGCGGGGCTCGACCCAGGACCCTGAGATCATGACCTGAGCCGAAGGCAGCGGCTTAACCCGTCTGAGCCACCCAGGCGCCCCCAAAATTGAGGTTTTTAAAGACCATTTATATTGTTCAGTTTGGGGGACAAAATATTGAAAATTCGTGATCTTCCATCTAAATGCTTTTAAAATAAAAGTTGTTTTCTGCTCTAAGCAAAATATGCTGCTTTAAATTCTCTTCTTCTCTTGCTATCAGTCATGTTCTTTAATGAAAAAGCAAAATAGAATACAGTAATTTGATAATTATGTAACTTGATGTTCAACTCCATTGAGATACATTTTAGTTATGCAACATTGGAATTCTAGAAATAAATTTGGACTGTACTAGTCCCTAACAGCGGGGCTTTTTTAAACATTATTTTTTCCTTTGTAAGAGAGAGTTTGTGATTTATAATGTTGTTGTTCTCCTCTGCAGGTGTATTTTCACTCTAATGCAAATTGTTCTAGATTCTTCTACTCCATGGTTAGAACATTTATTCTAGAAAAAGAAGATGCAGTTAGATCAACAATTTAAGAATGTTTGTTCCTCAAAATTTAGATTTTTTAGTAATTTAGTATTTATAGTTTCATATAGCCAAATATATGTTTGTTGTAAATAGTATTTTCAGTTTTATTGGAAGTGCCTTTTTGCTCTTGTTCTTCCATTGTCAGACTAGTTTTTATGGTTAGTGGTCCATTCTCAAAAGTTTTCACTTGTGGTTTATTCTCAAATCTGAGGTTGTTGCTGTTTGTCCCAACTATTGTCCATAGGTACATGTTTAGAAGAAGGATGAGATTAATTTGTGCATACAGATGCAACAGACTGCTAGTGGAAATGGAAATTAAATTATTTGAGGGGGCTTTTGAGGTCCTGCTTTTAGTGGGATGAAGGAAACTGTTCTCTAAATTGCCTATTGTAATATTATAGTGAAGATTTTCTTACTTTAATTCCTGAAAATTGTTTAATTTTTTTCTGCAGGCTTCTTGCAAGACAAAAGATTTAGTCCTTACTTATGTCTTAAAAATAATAACAAAAGAAAAGCAAAAAAATTGAATACATACATATTTATATGTAAACAGAAAATTGTATTAAAAAATAAACACAATTCTTTGTCCTGATTTTACAAGGAAGACATTTCTTTGGAAATCATTACAAAATAATTTACTGAGAGCACAATCTGTGCCCTAATACTGTCCTGTGTTATAGATGATGAAGCTTTGAGAGGCCCTTTGACTTTTTTAGGGTAAACAACTAGTGAATGGTGGATCCAGGGTTTAAGCCCACATCTAGTAATTCTAAAGCTTATGTCCTTTCTGCTTTACCTGTTATTTAACATCCTCCTTTCTTTTTAGCTATTAAGACAAAAATACAGAAAATGAATTTTGCTAAGAAATGTGATGGGAAAGATAACTGCTCATAATCAAGGTGCTAATGCTGTGTAATCCAGCCCTCTGTGTCCTAGGAACTGGCTGAACTAGATTTTTCCCGACATAATCATGCCTTGGAATTAATTTTGTTTGGTTATTTTGGAAACTCTGTGAGCTAGAGTATTCCTGGTGATTCAGAAATTTTAACAATTGCCTTGGATACCTCTAAGAAAAGGTTTGTTTTAGTAAGTATTATTTGTTAATAATTATTTATGACTTAATGTATCCAGTTAGTATTATTAATCACTCTGTAATCCCATACCTCCACATTTGAAGTCTCCAAGATAAAAACAGCTCATTTCTTCTGTTGGATGAGTGATCTGGCTTTTTCCCTTCTAAATTTTAAGTGTTTTTTTAACTAATGCTAATATTTTTTTGGTTGAGTGTTGGGTCAGTGAGGTCTTTATAAACATAAAAAGAGTAGAAGAAATTATAAAGGAAAATGATATATATATATAAATTAAATAATATATAAATATATGTATATAAATATATTTTTATATAATATATATATAATATATATAAATTAGACTTTGTACATCAAAGAACATCATAATAAAAATTAAACTGCAAATAAACCAGCAAATATTTACCACAACTACTGACTGAAGGTCCATGCACACAATGGATTTAGAAGAAATAATGAGATACACTAAGATCTCAGTGCAGAAATAGACAAAAGACATGAACAGGCAATTCATGGAAGATGGAATAAAAGTAGCTAAAGCAGAAATATGTTAAATACATTTAATTTACTTGAAAGCAAAGAAATACACGTTTAAATGTAATGATGAACATTTTTTTTGGCCTCCTAATTAACAATTAAAAAACATGCTGACACCACTTGCTGGTGGACAAGGGAGCTGGCTGTCCGTACACTGCTATTGTGAGTGCAAGTTGTTCCATTGTTTTAGGGAACATATTGTTGGCATTTATTGTTAAATAAACATTTCCTTCAACTCTGGAACTCTATTTTTTGGAATTTCTCCCAGTGAAGTAAGCCATCTGCATTGAAGGTATGCATATGATATTGGTTGTGGTTCTGATTATAAATGGAGAAGAGCTGGGAATAATATAATTGTCCTATGAATTTCGAATAGGTAAAACATTATGGTACAACTGTGTGTAGACAGTTGTGTGGTCACTTAAGTGCTTTGGAAAAAAATTAAATTACATGGGAGGGAAAGCTTATGGTAACATATTAAGGAGGAAAAAAGCTCAGATGAGTAATTTCAGTGATGGTTGAAAAAAATCACCTATCTATAGCATGGAAGAAAGATGTTAACAATTATTATCTCTAAGTTGTGAAATAAAGAATGTTTTCTATAATTTCTAAGGTTTTTGTTTTGTTTTATTTTGTTTGTGGGGTTTTATTTTTTGCAATTAGTAGGTAATCATGGGACAGTCAGGTAAATATTGAAAAAATAATTTGGAAAATTCTGAACATAAAAACTTCAGTTTATGGAGTAGAGGATGCTTTTGGAATGTCTGTTTTTGGATTTCTTCTTTTTTTGTAAGTAAACTTTTCATTTTGGAATAATTTTAGATTTGAGAAAATTTGCATAGTACAGGTAGTCTTGTATGCCCTTCCCCAGTTTCTGCTAACATCCATCTGTATCTTATATGACTGTAGGACATTTGTCTGAACTAAGAGATTAACGTTGGTACATCATGTCAACAAACTGCTTAGTTTATTCAAATTCCACCGAATTTTTTCGTATTGTTTTTTCTCCAGATTATCATTAGAGGCCTCTGGGCATCTGGCACTTTGACCGGCACCTGCCACTGAGCCCTGCCTTCCCCCGTTTTGCTTTGGCCCAACAGAATATGCTGTCTTGGGGCACCTGGTTGGCTCAGTCAGTTACGAGTCTGCCTTCGGTTCAGGTCATGATCCCAGGGTCCTGGTATGGAGCCCCATGTTGAGCTCCCTGCTCAGTGGGGAATCTGCTTCTCCCTCTGACCCTTACCTTGCTAGTGCTCTCTCTCTCACTTTCTCTGTCTTTGAAATAAATAATAAAATCTTTAAAAAACAATAATGTACAGTCTAGACCTTTTGTTGTCTTTTGCCTGGAGGCCTCTTCTTCTGGCTTATCCAAGTAGCGGGCTCCCTCAGAACAGCATTATCTTCTCTACTTTCCTTATTTTGTGTTTTTCTCCCTCTTCTGTTTTCTCTCAGCATACCCTAGGGCATTTGGCTTTTAAAAATTAAGTTATATTGGGGCGCCTGGGTGACTCAGTGGTTAAAGCCTCTGCCTTTGGCTCAGGTCGTGGTCTCAGGGTCCTGGGATCCAGTCCTGCATCGGGCTCTCTGCTCAGCAGGGAGCCTGCCTCCTCCTCCTCTCTCTCTCTGCCTGCCTCTCTGCCTACTTGTGATCTGTCAAATAAATAAAAGAAAAAAAAATCTTAAAAATTAAGTTATACAATATGCTTTGTCTCCCACTTAAATTGGGTATCTTTTAAAAAGGCATGTCATCAGGTCCAATCTGGCTGGTAGGATTTACCATTTAGTATACTGAAGTAATAATTTACTAGCGCTCTGAAGGATTAATTAGCTCAATGGCCTGAAGAAGAATTAGCACAGCTTCCAAAAGTGCTTAACTTACTTTCAGGGAGTAGTTTTGGTGCTGGGGGATATGGTTCATTAAATGATTCTGAAAGATTCAAAGATGATCCTTTGAGCATTGTACTTTTGTTAGAGTAACTAGTTCGTTTTCTGGGTGTAATGACAGAAATACTGCTTTACAAAGTAATTGTATATCAGTGGAAATAATACCCACATTTTTATTTTTTTATTTATTTTATTTTTATTTATTTATTTATTTATTTTTAAGATTTTATTTATTTATTTGACAGATACAGATCACAAGTAGGCAGAGAGGCAGGCAGAGAGAGGAGGAAGCAGGCTCCCTGCTGAGCAGAGAGCCCGATGTGGGGCTCCATCCCAGGACCCTGAGATCATGACCTGAGCCGAAGGCAGAGGCTTTAACCCACTGAGCCACCCAGGCGCCCCAATACCCACATTTTTAAAACTTTGCGAGCGGTCTGTTGATTCTCACCAATGTACTTCCTTAACTAAGAATGGACAGCAACACCAGCAAAGGGAGAAACCAAATCAATCCTACTTTAGTCTGTTCTTATTTTTATAAATGGCATTTATTGTCAATAAATGGATAGCTAAATGTTTAGGTATTTGGCAACTTTGAATGTAAGGAATTACATTTTTGTTGAGCCATGTAACTGTCACTGGAGGATAAGCAGGGGACGACTTTGTAACTAATAGACTTTTTTGGGGGGAAACTAACAAAATGTGTTCAGATGCAGTTTAATTTAAAAGAAGATGTTTTCTACACACACACTCACACACACACACACACACACACACAATACTACTCCGTAAAAAAATAGTTTTTAGTATATATTTTCAAATAATTTATTTGGTCTTGAAGAGTGGTTTATAAGGGATCTAATCTTTGAACTTAAATAGTCAAGTTGCCAAACCTCCCTATAGTATTCTGACACTTCGAGGTGAATTAGTAGTGCTGTGAATATACACTCTCACAAAGGAAAGAAGCACATTTATTTTCTTCTGGAGGTCAGTCAATAGGTGATACCAATTAATAAAACTATATAAAGTGCAAAGATAGAGGAAGGGCCTATATTCATAAAACTTATTCATGAAGAGTTTTTATGGGCCATGTTGAATTCTTTACTATATGAAAGCAGACATCATATGAAAATTTTTACCGCATTAAATAACTTCCTGAGAAAGTCTCCAGATTATGTTCTTCAGCTGTCCTTCTAGAGCAGTGTCTCCTACTTCTGTTTTTGGAGGTCCCTGGTGGGTAATAAATATTGAACTCTGGAAAAGGGACTGAGGGCTCTGACTTTTGGATTGACTTAGCAAAAGGAGATGTCACAGAAAGTATTAGTTCCCCTGGAGGTGTGAGGGAGGCTTTCAGGCTCTGAGGGCCTCATAGCTCTAAGGAGGGCCTGACCGCAGCCGGCCACCATCTCCTCCTGAGGGTCTTCCTTGTTCTGTTCCTAAAACCAGAGATTTTGTTTAACCAACGGATTCTTTCCACTAATGTGCTTTGCTGTTTTAAAGTGTATTTGATTTTTGTTCAGCATAATTATCTTTTGCTACTGAGATTAAAGCTGTTTCTTTGGGGGCATTTCAATATATTTTTGAACCTAAACGGTTTCCCTGTGAAATATTTGATTTGGACTCTAGGCTTATTTGCTGACATGCCTGTGTTTAATGACTACTTCATCTCCCTGTGCTCTCTTAGCACCGTTGAGTGAAGTATTCTTCTTTCTTTAACTACATTTCTTAACAATTTGGAACTATTTCAAACTTACGGAAAAGTTGCAAGTACAGCTCAGAGATCTTTTTTTTTTTTTTTTTTTTTTTTTTTTCTGGAATACAGAGTGCATTGCCATCCTGATGCCTTCTCACGCCCAGATGCTTGGGTATGTATGTCCTACAACCAAGATCATGCCCTGCCAGGCAAGAAGTTAAAGTCTATACCTTACTGCCAGGCAAGCCACAGACCCCACCCAGGTTTCCCCAGTTATCCTGACAGTGCCCTTTGTGGGAAAGGATCTGGTTCAGAACAAGGCCTGCATTTAGTTATCTGCCTCTCCAGGCTCCTTCATCTGGACCAGCTCCTCAGGTTTCCCCGGACTTGAACTTGACACTCCTGAAGCTCATAGGCCAGTTATTCTGTAAATGTTTCTCCTTTGGGGTGTGTCTGATATTTCCTCATGATTAGACTCAAGTTATACATCTTTGGGGGATAATCACAGAAGTGATGCTTTTTTCCCCTTTTGGCCTCCTATCAGATGGCACACAATCATGATTTGTCTCATTTCTCATAACTTACTTTGATCTCTTGGTGTCTGTCAGGTCTATCCTCTGTAAAGCTGTGGTTTTTCCTTTAGAATTAGTATTATAGAGAGGAAATTAGAAGCTCTAAATATCCTATTTTTCACTTTACTTACTTATTTTCTTTCTCTCTCTCTCTCTCTCTCTTCCCTTCCTTTCTTCTAATTTATTTATTTGAATATGGACTTATGGTTCCTTGTTTTTTTATTCATTGGATTTTAATAATTTCTGTCAGTATTTTGGTGCCAAATTGACTGATATTTGGCCAGTAGGAGCCCCTTCAAGTTGGTTTTGGTATCTTTTCGATAGGACTGTATTATTCTTTGAGCCCTTGCATATTTTGTAACTCAAGATATTTTAGGCTTGTCTTATACTCTCCAATCAGTAATATCTCTAGAGGGCTCTGGTTTTTCATGGCTGGGGTTAAGTGTGTTCATTGCTATTAGGCTGTCATTGCTCCCAGGCCTTCTCCCTGGACAGAGCTAAGGAATATCTCTTTGTATGTTTATACACACACATCTACATTCATACAGATTTATATGCCACAAACACACATGCTTCATTCCAGCATGTACTTTTATTTATATCAGTCTCTCTCTGTATCTTGAAATCTATGAATTCACAGCTATCTCTCCATTTCCAGTTGGATGCTCAGGATTAATTCTAGTTTTCCCCTTTATAGATTTGAATTTCAGCTTTTGACAGTGAGAAATGTAGCTCCCATTATCTTTAGTATATTTGCTTACTTGTTGAATCTTCCATTTATCCTCCCATTATCTTTAGTATGTTTGCCATTTGCTGAATCAACCATTGTTGCCACCACCCCCTCCCTGGCATGTATGACAACCTTGCCTCACTCAGGCTCTACCATCCTGGGTTGTCCCCATTCAGATGCCATCCTCAAGCTCCTTTGCACAGACCTTCTTCTGCCGGACACCTTTCTCACCCTAAATGGCCTTGGATGCTCAGCACCAGGCTGTCCATCCAGGGGGCGCCCTCCTTGCCCCATTTGGACTCTGACTTTACACTCTGGGCCAGCTTCCCAAGTGGATGCCCTCGACACCATGTTTAGGATTGCTCTACCCCCTGCTCCGTGCTATTGCATCCTTCCGTGGTGACATCCCCTCACCCTGCCAAGTTGTCAGACTCTGCTGGACTCCCCCACTTGTGGGTATTTTCCTTATAGCTCCTCACCCCTGCATCCTCCCATGTGGATGCCTCCCTGTTTTGTCATATAGGGGTTTAGAACAGGGGAAGGGAGGGGAAGACAGGAAGGAAAGAGAAGGGGAAGAAGAAGGCCAGGAGGATGAAAAGAAGAACATGATACCATTCTTGAAGATGAGACCGGGAGAAAATGAGTAGCATCTACCATGGTGAAAAAGCCAACAGACAGGGCGGTGAGGAGTTCTGAGTGTGGGGGTCCTGCTTAGGTCTCGAGGCTGGCTGGCTTTCTGCCTTGCCCAGGTGAACACCATCTGTAAGCAGGTCGTTCTTTTTTTTTTTCCTTAAAGATTTTATTTATTTGACAGAGATCACAAGTAGGGATAGAGGCAGGCAGAGAGAGAGAGGAGGAAGCAGGCTCCCTGCCCAGCAGAGAGCCCGATGTGGGGTTTGATCCCAGGACCCTGAGACCATGACCTGAGCCGAAGGCAGAGGCTTAACCCACTGAGCCACCCAGGCACCCCCGTAAGCAGGTCGTTCTTGAAGCTCTTGTGTTTCAGGGTAATCCAGTCATTAACATGTCATCTGAAGGCTCCCACTTTTCTGTGTGCCTGGTACTTTCTGATCTCACGGTAGGCTTCAGATCTGCATTCAGCTGTGCACCCTTGTTCTTCTCCCAGCCCTGAGGCTGACCCTCTTCCATTGCATTTGGACATAATTCCCAAAGTTACAAAGCACAGGGGACAGTCAAGTATGACAGTTGTGTTTTGAGTCTCAATATACGGGATCAGTGTGGATGTGACACGGAGGCTTTCACAAAGTGCCCATGGATTTCCTTCCATGGCCAGAAGGAGATAGGAATTGCTGGTGCATTCTTGCTGCTTTGCTTGTTAGTTGTTTCAGTATTTAAGTGCAAAGCTACATTTGTACAGTAGCTCACTTCATAGAGCAGATGAATCCCTTAGAAATTCATTTGGAATGTTCATGACTAGAATCTTACTTTTTCTCTACTAATTTTCATACGTATAATTGAACCCTATGTTTAAAAAAAAAAAAAAAGCTTTCCTTTAAGATAGAATCTAACTGATACTGAAAATGTCATCGTGTAATACACGGAACCTTTCCTAGAGCTCAGGCCAGAGCGTGCAGGCAGGTGGGCCCAGATAGAGGGCTGGGTCCTGGGGGTCTGGCCGTGGGTTTGTCGTGAGCCCGGGGTAAATGTTATCTCTCAGAAGTCCAAACTTTCAGTTTCTCTTTTGATATGTGAAAGGAAATAA
This sequence comes from Lutra lutra, assembly GCF_902655055.1. Taxonomy (NCBI): domain Eukaryota; kingdom Metazoa; phylum Chordata; class Mammalia; order Carnivora; family Mustelidae; genus Lutra; species Lutra lutra. The sequence goes on along the minus strand of NC_062289.1, from coordinate 56,477,433 downwards.
AGAGTGTGTGCTTAGAATTAAGGAGACCTCGGTTGAATTTTGGTTTTGCCACTAACTGGCTGTGTGACTTCCAATAATTGTTTCACTTCTCTAAGCTCTAGTTTTCTTGCTTGTGAAATGAGAGTAATAGGTAATCTTTCTTAGCCTATAATACTTCCAGGATTGAATGAGAAAGTACTTATAATGTGTTTGGCTCTTGGTAGATATTCAACAAATGATATTTTTCTTGAATAGCTTAATAAATAGGGAATTTTTGTGTTTGTTTTCAGTAGTTTTTGGGTTCTTTTTGATATCGTTCTCATCTTTTGCTTAGGAGATTTCTTAAGGACAGTTTAAAAATATCTACTCTAGAAAATTAGAATTAGGTGAAGCGTTTTTTTTTGAAAAATGTTTTATCTGGGTGCTAGCATGGCTCAGTGGGTTAGGCCTCTGCCTTCAGCTCAGGTCATGGTCTCAGGGTCCTGGGATCGAGCCCACATCAGGCTCTCTGCTCAGCAGGGAGCCTGCTTCCCGGCGCCCCCCACCCGCCGCCTGCCTCTCTGCCTACTTGTGATCTCTCTCTGTCAAATAAATAAAAAATAAATTCTTTTTAAAAAAGTTTTATTCTACTTAAGAAGGGAATTGTTTTTCTTTGAGGAATTGACCAATACAAAGTTTAAACCTTTAAAGTTTATTTATTTACTTATTTATTTTAAGTAATCTCTACACCCAATGTGGGCCTTGAACTCATCACCCTGAGATCAGGAGTCACATGCCCACCAACTGAGCCAGCCAGGTGCCCCTAAATCTTTAAAAACTCATTTGGTTGTCTTCTCTGCTGTAACTGGAAGCAGCATAGTGTGTTTGTCACAAGTCTTTCTGAAAAGCCTCTTTGGCGGGTAGCTATGTGTAGAAAGTAAGTTTTTGGAAAAACACTTTAAGTGAAAATGAAAGATTGTTGCCAATATTTTCTGACAGTTGTGAGGAAAATGAGGAGCATGGGAAATGATAGTGCCATGGGTCTGATCTTTAGTAAGTTGAACAGATACAAAAAGCATATGGGGTTATAAAAAGATACACATTTTTAGAAAACTTGCTGAATGGGTCCATTATTTTGGGATAAAAGAGATCTTATATTTGACTTAAAGTCATTCCTGTCTTAGCAGAGCCCATGCCCAGCGGCCTTGTAGAGAAAACACTGCCCAGTTTGGTGACAGGCCTGCCCATCCATCAGATGTCCAAGCTGAGACCTGGATGGGCACCTTAATACCTTCTTATTTTTATTTTATTTATTTATTTATTTATTTTTGGCTTTTCATGGACAGTCTGTCATCAGGGGCTGTTGGTTTTGCTTCTGGAATATTTTTCTAGTCTGTCTACTCTTTTCATCTTTCCTTAACTGTGAATTGTTGTTCTTTTCCCCAGTGACCTTCCTCCATTGCATTTCAACATAAAGCCCAAAGTTGTGAAGCACAGGGGAAATCCACTTGAATCCAAGCTGTCGCCCTTGTCTGCACGCCCCAGCTCATCTCCCAGACCTGTTCTTGAGATGACCTACTCCAGTCTACACATTGCAGCCACGCTGTTCTTTTAAAACACAAGCCCAGTCTTTTGCTTTGCTTAAAATTTTTAAAATGCTTTCCATTACCTATAAGATAGGATATCCTCCTATCCTTATTAAGATAAATCTTAATAAGGATTTAGTAGAACTTAACCTTGGAGAATCTGGAATCTGGTCCTTCCTTGCTTCCTCAGTCTCCTTTCCAGCCGGGCGTCTGCCCATCCCTCATGCTCTGATGGCCATCCTTATTTCAGGTTCTGTCACAGGACCCCTGTACCTGCTATGCTTCTTGCCACGGTGTCCCTCCTCTCTCTTTCCAGGTCTGTAGACCTGATGTAGCAATAGGTGTAGTACTCAAGTGCTCAAGTGTAGTACTCAAGTGTACTACTTGCCTAGGTATAGTACTCAATTGTTACTAATGCCTATAGAGCCTCATGTTTTCACCTTAGGAAAGCTTTCTCTGATCTTCCCGACTAGGCTGAGCTGTCTGTTCTATGCCCCTAAAACCCTATATTCTATGAAAGAAAGCACTTAGTATAGTTTATAATATTTTTGAATATTTTATTCTTACCTTATTTTTTTTAAGAGAGTGTTCACACATGTATGCAATCATGTGAGTGGGATAGCGGGCATAGGGAGAAGGAGAGAGAATCCCAAGCAGGCTCTATGCTCAGTGCAGAGCCCCATACGGGCTCCATGTCACAGCCCTGAGATCATGACCTGAACCAAAACCAAGAGTCGGTCACTAAACTGACTAAGCCATCCCCTAGATTAATAGCTTGTGAATGAGGCCTCATGTCCACTGTTGTGTCCACAGAGCTTAGCACATAGTAGGTCCTCCATAAGAATTTGTTGAATAAATGACCAGAGAAAGCAGTTGATGAGGCTAAAAGTTGATGTGGGCCATTGGAGAAGCATCTTATTTGCTGTGTGATGCTGGTTGGATTTTGTCTTCTTGTTAATAAAGAGACTTTGAAGCTTTGGACAGGAGAGTGATAGCTTCTCTTGTGGAGAGGGAACTGCAGGAGAGTCTCTGGAGAAGACTGGAGAGAGGTGGTGGGTAGGAGAGGAATGGAGAGATCAATGTACTGGTGAGAGCTGGTGAGATGGGGCTGCTCAGCTACTACAGAGCTGGGGCACCTAAGAGGAGGAGATGGTTCCAAAGGTATTATTAAGAGGTGGAGCCATGGGAATGGTAAATGGGTGACTGCAGGGGCTGCAGGAAGCATCATCAGAACTAGTGTGTGGAGACCAGTCTTGGACTTGGGGAACATGGAGATCTCATTGGGGAACAGTGCTGGATTTTTGTGTGGAGATTGGGGCCTGTGGAACCCTCCAATGGTTTGCATTAGAAGCTGGTAAGAGGGGTTGAGGGGCAGCTTGAATTTGAGGGGCAGCTACATCAAGTGTGTAGGTAACAGAGGAACCTGTGAGTACAGGGAATGCTGAGGATAACCCTCTGGTGTGGAGAGGAAGAGAATCCATTGCGGAGCCAAGATGGAGCCCTCAGAACCATGGAAAGAGTGCTGGGTGGCCAGGCACCTTTGAGGTATTCTTTGTGTGCCCCAGGACTGACCGTACTGCACTCTGTATGAGTAGTCAGGACATAGAATAAATCTGTCTCTGTGATAGAGATTTTGAAATAGAAACTTTTTTTTTTCCTAATTAAGCATGAATTTCTATAAAGCCACATTTTAGAAGTTTATGACACTGCTATTTTAGTTTTGCTGTACATTAAAAGTATTCTAACAATATAAGCCTATGGGTTGCCATTTTCTTTGTACTTTTAATTATCTGTAGTTGTCTTCACAGTGCTTAGGATCTTATGAGAAATTATTTCGCTTTGGTAGTTGTTGTAATCTTTTACAATGGCATATCTGAATTCAGTAGTTAGATCTTAATTTGACAAGGAAGCCATATTTTATTGATGATTTTAAAAGCTTAGGCAGGATGCTTTGAAATTGAAAACAGTTATTTAAATGAATGCACATTTAAGGCTTATCAGGATAATAGGTCCATTGGACTAAGACAATTATGCCAAAACTAAACCTTGGGGAAATTTTTTTTTCATCTTAAAAATGATTAGTTGATTTATTAGATACCTCCCATCCCTAAAACTTTGACTATATATATATTTTTAAATTAAAGAGTTAATGCCGTAAGGTCTCTGTACAAAAGAGTTCTAGGAGAGTGAAGGATTTTGGTGCTGTCCATATGTACTAATATAAATGAGTTCCCTGAACATCAGCTTAAAGGGACAGGAAAATATTAGCTATGAGTGCATTCTCTTAGTTCTTTTATAGCTCCTTTATTTATACAATGAACCTCAGTTCAAATCAGACAATATAGTATCTACTATGTTATAATGTTTGTCCTAAGCTAATTTACCATTTATGGATTCCTTCTTATTTTACAAACAAATTAAAATGATGGTTACAGTTCTTTCTTAGTTTCTCATAAATATGACTTAGCAGTTCCAGCAGCAGAAATTTATATTACAGTTCTGCACATTAGAAGTCTGACATGGGTCCCACTGGGCTAATGTCAAGGTGTGGGCAGGGCTGTATTCCTTTGGAAGCTCCTGGGGAGGATCTGGTTCCTTGCCTTTTCCAGCTTTGAGAAGCCAGCTATACTCCTTGGCTTGTGGCCCCTTCCTCCATCTTTAAACTAGCAATGTAGTATCTCCCTTATCCTTCTGTCATAGTGACATCTTCCTTTGATCACAGCTGGGAAAGCTTTCCCCCTTTTTTTGTTTTAAAGATTTTATTTATTTATTTGAAAGAGAGAGAGTGAGAGAGTGAGCAAGAGAGCACACACAAGTGGGGAGAGGGGCAGAGGAAGAGAGAGAAGCCAACTTCCTGTTGAGCAGGGAGCTTGACATGGGGTTTGATCTTTGGGATCATGAGCTGAGCTGAAGGCAGATCCTTTTTTTTTTTTTTTTTAATTTAATTTATTTGTCAGAGAACGAGCACAAGAGGGTGGGGGCTGGGGTGGCAGGCAGAGGGAGATGCAGATTACCTGCTGAGCAAACAGCCCCATGCATGCAAGACCTCATCCCAGAACCCTGGGACCATGACAAGCTGAAGGCAGATGCCCAACTGACGGCAGATGCCCAACTGACTGAGCCACCCATGTGTCCCTGAAGGCAGATGCTTAAGTGACTGAGCCACCCAGGGACCCCAGAGATTCTCCACTTTTAAGGATACCGATGATTACATTGGGTCCACCTGGAAAATCCCAGATAATCTCCCTTAAGGAACCTTAACTTAATCACACCTCCAAAATCCATTTTGACATTTAATGTAACATATTGAGAGTTTCTAGGGATTAGGATGTGGATGTCTTTGCCTAATGTTAAGTTCTTATTTGCACAATCACTTTGAGCTTCCTGATAGAAAATGAATTATTTTGTACCTGTTGCTAAGGGAAAAGTGCCATTATTGTGCTTCTTAAAGCACATTTTTAGGTGCTAAATTTTAGGGTCTTTTACTCATTAGGTCTGCAATTGCTGCACTTTCTTGTTGCCTTTATACAACATTGTAATTCCAAAAAAGTTCAAAAGAAGTCAGTGGAGAAAGAGACTGGTGGGGACTAATGGAGTTTTCATTGCTGCTTTGCATGCACTTTCTAGGAATTTAATTTTATGAAACTGGTTTAGATGTTTTTAAATGAAAATTCTTTCGACAGTGCTAATTATCTTTCCACTAATAACAGTACTCTTCTTTGACCCAGATGGTCTGTTAGTGAACTGAAATTCAATGTTCCTTCATGGATTTTAAACTTAAATTCACTGAGAATGATGAGTGTTTTAAAAGGTTAGAAATCTGTTAGGTTAAGATATGATTTGGGAAGGAATTTATTTTAAGCACTTTTAGTACCAAGAGAGAAAACAATTTTGAATAATATTTAAAATATGTTCATTAATTGAAGCCCAGCAGGGGATATGTTGAATAGAGGAAGGTCTAAATTCTGATCAACAGAATTAATTCAATTAATGAAACTTAGAATAGCAACTGGAGCTCTGTTTTATTTAGTAGATTACATTAGATGTTTCTAAGATATATTGAAGAAAAAGGTCAAGGGAAATATGTAGTTAATCACTTTATGAGGAGAATATTGCCATCTCATATAGATGGATATTAATTTGAAGATTTGCAAGTATTTATAGGGGAGTATTTTAGTACCAGCCAGTAATTATAAGGGTCTTCTTTAAGGATTCTCAGTGATGAAAATTGTTTTCATAGAACTGCCTGCCCCACATTTACTACATGTCAAGGGGGAAATCAGTTAACACTAGGAAATCTACACACAAGATTTTTACACTTTACCATGCTCTGTGCCATTAACCAAATATTCTAGTAAGAACTTTGAATTTCCTTAGTTCTTTATTCTCCTCTAGTGACACAACTGGGCCCACTTAGGAATCCTGATCCTCATTCAAACCTCTTGTTAAAGTGACCCTTCATCTCTGGAAGTTTCTTCTTGTCTTCATCTTGTATTCACCTACCCACCTGTCTGATCTCTCAGGTGAGGTGTTTACTATTTCTTCCTCTTCTCCACCTCCTCCTTCTTCTCCCTCTTGTCTTCCTTCCCTTATTCCTCCCTTCCCTTCTTTCTCCTCCTCTTTTCTTTACTTGCTCTTTCCTTGTATTCCAATACACTAGTCTGTCCTGGTTTTCATGTCTCAGTGCTTTCTCTTTACCAGTTCTTTACTCTCTATCCTCCATAAAGTGTTGAGATATCCTTGTGTTTCAACTATTATACTTTTTTTGTATTGCACTTTTTCTTTTGGTGATTTCTGTTATCTGGATGCTACCTCAGTTATTTCTGCCTAGCTGCAGATTCATATCTCAGCTCCGCACTGGAATTGGACTCCACATGCTTATCCCTCACAATATCAGTTCACACCCTCCTCAATCTTCTTTTCTTTTGTCTTTGGTCTTTCTCTCTCTCTTTCTTTCTTTTTTTGGGGGGTGGGTGGGTGGTGGGGGACATTGTTTCAACAATGGAACAGTTCAATATTGTAAAATCAGTCAACATAATTCATACCTCAACAAACTAAAAGGGAAAAACCATATAATGATCTTTTTTTTTTTTTAAAGATTTTATTTATTTATTTGTCAGAGAGAGAGGGAGAGAGAGCAAGCACAGGCAGACAGAATGGCAGGCAGAGGCAGAGGGAGAAGCAGGCTCCCGGATGAGCAAGGAGCCCGATGTGGGACTCGATCCCAGGACGCTGGGATCATGACCTGAGCCAAAGGCAGCCGCTTAACCAACTGAGCCACCCAGGCGTCCCCCATATAATGATCTTTAACAGTGAAAAGGTTTTGGTATAATTTAACTGTCATTCCTAGCAAAAATTCATTTGTGAAATAATTAATTATAATAAAAATTACCAAAGTGTGATAGCAAATATACTAAAGAGCAAAACAAAACCATTTCAATTAAGATCAGGAAATAGAGATGCCCATTACATTCATTGGTACTCAATACTGTCTTGGGAATTTTAGTGAATGAAATAAAAAGCAAATTTAATGAGTAATAAAAACTTTGGAAAGAAAAGATAAAACTATGTAAATAGATCAATAGTTGCAGATATATGATCTTTATATATAGAAAACTCAAAAGAATCTAATTGTAAGCTACTAGAATTACTACAAGAATTTTGAGGTGGTTGGATAGAGAATAAATATAAAAACTCATTAGCTTTTCCATATATTAGCCACCAGTTCCTAGAAGTTGAAAAGGGAAAAATATTGTACCCATAAAAGCGATAAAGTATACAAATTTTAGAACAAATTGAACAAGAAATGTTATATGAAGAGAACTAGAAATTTCTATTCATGCATATAAATTAATATCTGGATAAATGGGAATATGTACCATGAAAATGTCAACTCCTTAATATTTATTTATATTTGTTTTCTCTTTAGTTTTTTTTTAAAGATTTTATTTATTTGACACATAGAGAGATAGAGAGCACAAGCTAGGAGAGCTGCAGGCAGAGGGAGAGGGAGAAGCAGACTCCTTGATGAACAGGACCCTGGGATCCCTGAGATCCCTGGGATCCCTGGGATTATGACCTGACCTGGCTAGACATTTAATTGACTGAACCACCCAGGTGCTCCATCTTTTTACTTATTTAAAAAAAATTTAATTCCCGGGCGTCTGGGTGGCTCCGTTGATTGGGCACCTGACTCTTAATTTCAGCTCAGGTTGTGGTCTCAGTGTCCTGGGATCTAGCCCCGAGTAGGGCTCCATGTATAGCACGGAGTCTGCTGGAGATTCACTCCCTCTGCCCCTCCTGCCCCCTCTCTTAAATAATGAATGAAAAATCTTTTAAAAAAATTTAATCCCAGTATAGTTAACATACAGTGTTGTATTAGTTTCAGGTATACAATACATTCAGGTGACTCAGCTATACATTTCTCAGTGCTCATCAAGACAACTGTACTACTCTTAATCCTCTTCACCTAGATCACCCAACCTCCCCCACCCCTCTGGTAACCATCTGTTTGTTCTCTATAGTTAAGACTCTGTCTTTTGGTTTGTCTCTTTTTTTCCCTTTGTTCATTTGTTTCTTAGATTCCACATATGAGTGAAATCATAATGGTGTTTGTTCTCCTCTGACTTATTTTGCTTAGCATTATATTCTCTAGATCCATCCATGTTTCAAATGGCAAGATTTCATTCTTTTTTATGGACGTATGATATTCCTTATATATAACACACACACACACAAACACACACACCCCACATCCATTGTATATATTAAAAATAAGTATATATCTTTTGTGGTGCCATAAAATTTTAGGATTATTTGTTATAGATCGGTGAAAAATATTGTTGGTATTTTGATAGGGATTACATTAAATGTGTAGATTACTTTGGGTAGCATGGACAGTTGAACAGTATTTGTTCGTCCAATCCATGAGCATGGAATATCTTTTCATTTCTGTCATTTTCAGTTTCTTTCATCAGTGTCTTACAGTTTTCAGGTATAGGTCTTTTACCTCCTTGGTTGACTTTAATCCTAGTATTTTATTATTTCTGGTGCAATTGTAAATGGGATTGCTTTTTTATTTTTATTTATGTATTTATTTTTTAAAAGATTTTATTTATTTATTTGACAGACAGAGATCAAAAGTAGGCAGAGAGTCAGAGAGAGAGGAGGAAGTAGGCTCCCCGCTGAGCAGAGAGCCCAATGTGGGGCTTTATCCCAGGACCCTGGGATCATGAGCTGAGCCGAAAGCAGCGGTTTTAACCCACTGAACCACCCAGGTGCCTGGGATTGCTTTTTAAATTTCGCTTTCTGCTGCTTCATTATTAGAATATAGAAATGCAACTGAATTCTGTACATTGATTTTGTATCCTACACCATTTATCATTTATTGGTTCTAATAAGTTTTTTGGTGGAGCTTCTAGGGCTTTCTATGTATAATATCATGTCATCTGCAATTAGTAAAAGTTTTGCTTCTTCTTTATCAATTTGGATACCTTTTATTTCTTTTTTTTTAAATTTTTATTAATTTTAATTTTTAAAAACATATATTTTTATCCCCAGGGGTACAGGTCTGTGAATCACCAGGTTTACACACTTCACAGCACTCACCATAGCACATACCCTCCCCAGTGTCCATAATCCCATCCCCCTCCCAACCCCCCTCCCCCTATCAACCCTCAGTTTGTTTTGTGAGATTAAGAGTCACTTATGGTTTGTCTCCCTCCCAATTCCATCTTGTTTCATTTACTCTTCTCCTACCCCCTTAACCCCCCATGTTGCATCTCCTATCCCTCATATCAGGGAGATCATATGATAGTTGTCTTTCTCCGATTGACTTATTTCGCTAAGCATGATACCCTCTAGTTCCATCCACATCGTCGCAAATGGCAAGATTTCATTTCTTTTGATGGCTGCATAGTATTCCATTGTGTATATATACCACATCTTCTTTATCCATTCATCTGTTGATGGACATCTAGGTTCTTTCCATATTTTGGCTATTGTAGACATTGCTGCTATAAACATTCGGGTGCACGTGCCCCTTCAGATCACTACGTTTGTATCTTTAGGGTAAATACCCAGCAGTGCAATTGCAGGGTCATAGGGTAGTTCTATTTTCAACATTTTGAGGAACCTCCATGCTGTTTTCCAGAGTGGTTGCACCAACTTGCATTCCCACCAACAGTGTAGGAGGGTTCCCCTTTCTCCGCATCCTCGCCAGCATCTGTCATTTCCTGACTTGTTCATTTAAGCCAAACTCTGACTGGTGTGAGGTGATATCTCATTGTGGTTTTGATTTGTATTTCCCTGATGCCGAGTGATGTGGAGCACTTTTTCATGTGTCTATTGGCCATCTGGATGTCTTCTTTGCAGAAATGTCTGTTCATGTCCTTTGCCCATGTCTTGATTGGATTATTTGTTCTTTGGGTGTTGAGTTTGCTAAGTTCTTTATAGATTTTGGACACTAGCCCTTTATCCGATATGTCATTTGCAAATATCTTCTCCCATTCTGTCAGTTGTCTTTTGGTTTTGTTCACTGTTTCCTTTGCTGTGCAAAAGCTTTTGATCTTGATAAAATCCCAATAGTTCATTTTTGCCCTTGCTTCCCTTGCTTTTGGCGATGTTCCTAGGAAGATGTTGCTGCGGCTGAGGTCGAAGAGGTTGTTGCCTGTGTTCTCCTCAAGGATTTTGATGGATTCCTTTCTCACATTGAGGTCCTTCATCCATTTTGAGCCTATTTTCGTGTGTGGTGTAAGGAAATGATCCAATTTCATTTTTCTGCATGTGGCTGTCCAATTTTCCCAACACCATTTATTGAAGAGGCTGTCTTTGTTCCATTGGACATTCTTTCCTGCTTTGTCGAAGATTAGTTGACCATAGAGTTGAGGGTCTATTTCTGGGCTCTCTATTCTGTTCCATTGATCTATGTGTCTGTTTTTGTGCCAGTACCATGCTGTCTTGATGATGACAGCTTTGTAATAGAGCTTGAAGTCCGGAATTGTGATGCCACCAACTTTGGCTTTCTTTTTCAATATTCCTTTGGCTATTCGAGGTCTTTTCTGGTTCCATATAAATTTTAGGATTCTTTGTTCCAATTCTTTGAAAAAAATGGATGGTACTTTGATAGGAATTGCATTAAATGTGTAGATTGCTTTAGGTAGCATAGACATTTTCACAATATTTATTCTTCCAGTCCAGGAGCATGGAACATTTTTCCATTTCTTTGTGTCTTCCTCAATTTCTTTCATGAGTACTTTATAGTTTTCGGTGTATAGATTCTTAGTCTCTTTGGTTAGGTTTATTCCTAGGTATCTTATAGTTTTGGGTGCAATTGTAAAAGGGATTGACTCCTTAATTTCTCTTTCTTCTGTCTTGTTGGTGTAGAGAAATGCAACTGATTTCTGTGCATTGATTTTATATCCTGACACTTTACTGAACTCCTGTATAAGTTCTAGCAGTTTTGGAGTGGAGTCCTTTGGGTTTTCCACATATAGTATCATATCATCTGTGAGAGTGATAGTTTGACTTCTTCTTTGCCGATTTGGATGCCTTTAATTTCCTTTTGTTGTCTGATTGCTGAGGCTAGGACTTCTAGTACTATGTTGAATAGCAGTGGTGATAACGGACATCCCTGCTGTGTTCCTGACCTTAGCGGAAAAGCTTTCAGTTTTTCTCCATTGAGAATGATATTTGCGGTGGGCTTTTCATAGATGGCTTTGATAATATTGAGGTATGTGCCCTCTATCCCTACACTTTGAAGAGTTTTGATCAGGAAGGGATGCTGTACTTTGTCAAATGCTTTTTCAGCATCTATGGAGAGTATCATATGGTTCTTGTTCTTTCTTTTATTAATGTGTTGTATCACATTGATTGATTTGCGGATGTTGAACCAGCCTTGCAGCCCTGGAATAAATCCCGCTTGGTCGTGGTGAATAACCCTTTTAATGTACTGTTGAATCCTATTGGCTAGTATTTTGGCGAGAATTTTTGCATCTGTGTTCATCAAGGATATTGGTCTGTAGTTCTCTTTTTTGATGGGATCCTTGTCTGGTTTTGGGATCAAGGTGATGCTGGCCTCATAAAATGAGTTTGGAAGTTTTCCTTCCATTTCTATTTTTTTGAACAGTTTCAGGAGAATAGGAATTAGTTCTTCTTTAAATGTTTGGTAGAATTCCCCCGGGAAGCCATCTGGCCCCGGGCTTTTGTTTGTTTGGAAATTTTTGATGACTGTTTCAATCTCCTTACTGCTTATGGGTCTGTTGAGGCTTTCTATTTCTTCCTGGTTCAGTTGTGGTAGTTTATATGTCTCTAGGAATGCATGCATTTCTTCCAGATTGTCAAATTTGTTGGCGTAGAGTTGCTCATAGTATGTTCTTATAATTGTCTGTATTTCTTTGCTGTTCGTTGTGATCTCTCCTCTTTCATTCATGATTTTATTTATTTGGGTCCTCTCTCTTTTCTTTTTGATAAGTCTGGCCAGGGGTTTATCAATCTTATTAATTCTTTCAAAGAACCAGCTCCTAGTTTCGTTGATTTGTTCTATTGTTTTTTTGGTTTCTATTTCATTGATTTCTGCTCTGATCTTTATGATTTCTCTTCTCCTGCTGGGTTTAGGCTTTCTTTCTTGTTCTTTCTCCAGCTCCTTTAGGTGTAGGGTTAGGTTGTGTACCTGAGACCTTTCTTGTTTCTTGAGAAAGGCTTGTACCGCTATATATTTTCCTCTCAGGACTGCCTTTGTTGTGTCCCACAGATTTTGAACCGTTGTGTTTTCATTATCATTTGTTTCCATGAATTTTTTCAATTCTTCTTTAATTTCCTGGTTGACCCATTCATTCTTTACAAGGATGCTGTTTAGTCTCCATGTATTTGGGTTCTTTCCAAATTTCCTCTTGTGATTGAGTTCTAGCTTCAGAGCGTTGTGGTCTGAAAATATGCAGGGAATGATTCCAATCTTTTGATACCTGTTGAGACCTGATTTAGGACCAAGAATGTGATCTATTCTGGAGAATGTTCCATGTGCACTAGAGAAGAATGTGTATTCTGTTGCTTTGGGATGAAATGTTCTGAATATATCTGTGATGTCCATCTGGTCCAGTGTGTCATTTAAGGCCTTTATTTCCTTGTTGATCTTTTGCTTAGATGATCTGTCCATTTCAGTGAGGGGAGTGTTAAAGTCCCCTACCATTATTGTATTTTTGTCAATGTGTTTCTTTGATTTTGTTATTAATTGGTTTATATAGTTGGCTGCTCCCACGTTAGGGGCATAGATATTTAAAATTGTTAGATCTTCTTGTTGGATAGTTCCTTTGAGTATGATATAGTGTCCTTCCTCATCTCTTATTGTAGTCTTTGGCTTAAAATCTAATTGATCTGATATAAGGATTGCCACTCCTGCTTTCTTCTGATGTCCATTAGCATGGTAAATTCTTTTCCACCCCCTCACTTTAAATCTGGAGGTGTCTTCAGGTTTAAGATGAGTTTCTTGTAGGCAACATATAGATGGGTTTTGTTTTTTTATCCATTCTGATACCCTGTGTCTTTTGATTGGGGCATTTAGCCCATTAACATTCAGGGTAAGTATTGAGAGATATGAATTTAGTGCCATTGTAATGCCTGTAAGGTGACTGTTATTGTATATTGTCTCTGTTTCTTTCTGATCTACTTCTTTTAGGGTCTCTCTTTGCTTAGAGGACCCCTTTCAATATTTCCTGTAGAGCTGGTTTGGTATTTGCAAATTCTTTCAGTTTTTGTTTGTCCTGGAAGCTTTTAATCTCTCCTTCTCTTTTCAATGATAGCCTAGCTGGATATAGTATTTTTGGCTGCATGTTTTTCTCATTTAGTACTCTGAATATATCATGCCAGCTCTTTCTGGCCTGCCAGGTCTCTGTGGATAAGTCTGCTGCCAATCTAATATTTTTACCATTGTATGTTACAGACTTCTTTTCCCGGGCTGCTTTCTGGATCTTCTCTTTGTCACTAAGACTTGTCAATTTTACTATTAGGTGACGGGGTGTGGACCTATTCTTATTGATCTTGAGGGGGGTTCTCTGAACCTACTGGATTTTGATGCTTGTTTCCTTTGCCATATTGGGGAAATTCTCTCCAATAATTCTCTCCAGTATACCTTCTGCTCCCCTCTCTGTTTCCTCTTCTTCTGGAATCCCAATTATTCTAATGTTGTTTCATCTTATGGTGTCACTTATCTCTCGAATTCTCCCCTCGTGATCCAGTAGCTGTTTGTCCCTCTTTTGCTCAGCTTCTTTATTCTCTGTCATTTGGTCTTCTATATCGCTAATTCTTTCTTCTGCCTCATTTATCCTAGCCGTCAGAGCCTCCATTTTTGTTTGCACCTCATTAATAGCTTTTTTGATTTCAACTTGGTTAGATTTTAGTTCTTTTATTTCTCCAGAAAGGGCTTTTATATCTCCCGAGAGGGTTTCTCTAATATCTTCCATGCCTTTTTCGAGCCCACCTAGAACTTGAGAATCGTCATTCTGAACTCTGGATTTGACATATTACCAATGTCTGTATTGATTAGGTCTCTAGCCTTTGGTACTGCCTCTTGTTCTTTTTTTTGTGGTGAATTTTTCCGCCTTGTCATTTTGTCCAGATAAGAGTATATGAAGGAGCAAGTAAAATACTAAAAGGGTGGCAACAACCCCAGGAAAATATGCTTTAGCCAAATCAGAAGAGATCCCAAGTCGTGGGGGGGGGAAGAAAGGGGATAAAAAGAGGTTCAGAAAGAAAGGAAAAAAAAATTAAAAAAAGAAAACCAATAAAGAAAAAGTATAAAAAGGAAAAAAAATATATATATTAAACTAGTTAAAAAATGTTAAAAAAGAAAAGGGTAAAAGTTAAAAAAAATTAGCAGAAGAAGAAAAAAAAATTGAAAATTTGAAAAAGAAAAGAAAAAAAATTAATTTAACTGCAAGGCTAAAGAATCATGGGGAGAAAGCTTGAGTTCCGTCCTTTGCTTTCTCCTCCTCTGGAATTCCGCCGCTCTCCTTGGTATTGAAACTACACTCCTTGGTAGGTGAACTTGGTCCTGGCTGGGATTCTTGCTGATCTTCTGGGGGAGGGGCCTGTTGTAGTGATTCTCAAGCGTCTTTGCCCCAGGCGGAGTTGCACTGCCCTTACCCGGGGCCGGGCTGAGTAATCAGCTCGGGTTTGCTTTCGGGAGCTTTTGTTCCCTGAGCGCTTTCCGTAGAGTCCGGAGGACAGGAATGAAGATGGCGGCCTCCCGGTCTCCGGCCCGGAGGAGCCGAGAGCCCGGGCCCCCACTCCTCAGTGCGCCCCCAGAGAACAGCGCCCAATGACTCCCGCCACCCTGGCCTCCGGCCGCGCTCCGAGCTGACCGAGCCTGGGACTGGTTCAAGGTAACCCCGAGCTGAGAGTCACTCCTCGGCTCTGTCTCTGTAGCCGGCTTCCCCGTTCTAATACCTGTGAGCTCTGCGACACTCAGCCACCCCCGATCCTTCTGTGACCCTGCGGGACCTGAGGCCACGCTGACCCCGCCTGGGCTTCACCCCGGTTAAGCCTCTGGAGCGATGTCCCTCAGGGGAACAGACTTTTAAAAGTCCCGATTTTGTGCTCTGTTGCTCCGCCGCTCGCCGGGAGCCGGCCCCTCCCCCCGCGGTCTATCTTCCTGTCGCTTTGGATTCACTTCTCCGCCAGTCCTACCTTGCAGAAAGTGGTTGATTTTCTGTTTTTAGAGTTGCTGTTCTTCTTCTCTTCGATCTCCCGTTGGATTTGTAGGTGTTTGTAATCTTTAGATAAGCTATTTAGCTGATCCCCCGCTACCTGAACTAGACTCAGCCTGCTACTTCTCTGCCATCTTGACTCCTCCCCCCTCTATTTCTTTTTTTTTTTTTAATAGATTTTTGTGGTTAGGACTTCCAGTACTATGTTGAATGAAAGTGGTGAGAGTGACATCCTTGTCTTGTTCCTGATCTTAGGGGGAAAGCTCTCAGTTTTCACCACTGAGTATAATAGCCGTGAGTTTTTCATATATGGCCTTTATATATTGAGGTTATGTTCCCTCTGAACCAGCTTTGTTTGATGGATGCTGTACTTTGCCAAATGCTTTTTCTTCAGCTATTGAAATTATCTTATGGTTTTTATCCTTTGTCTTATTGATATGATGTATTTTATTTATTCATTTATTTGACATAGAGAGCCCAAGCCCTGAGACAGAGGGTGAGGGAGAAGCAGGCTCTCTGGTGAGCAAGGAATCCAGTTCAGGGCTCGATTCCAGTAGCCTGGGATCATGATCTGAGCTGAAGACAGTCGCTTAACTGACTGAGCCACTCAGGTGCCCCAATATATCACATTTATTGATTTATAAATATTGAGCTCTTCTTGCATGTCTGGAATAAATCCCACTTGATTGTGATGAATGTTATTTTTAATGTATTGTTGGATTTGGTTTGTTAATATTTTGCTGAGAATTTTTTCATCTGTGTTTGCCAGAGAAAATGGCCTGTAGTTCTCTTTTACTACAGTGTCTTTAGCTGGTTTTGGTATCAGGGTAATTCTGGCCTTGTAGAATGAATTTAGAAATTTTTCTTCCTCTTCTATTATTTGGAATAGTTTGAGAAATATAGTATTAATTCCTCATTAAATGTTTGGCAGAATTCACCTGTGAAACCATCTGGTCCTAGACTTTTGGGGGAGTTTTTTGATTACTGATCCAGTGTCATTGCTGGCAATCAATTGGTCTGTTCAAATTCTCTATTTCTTCCTGATTCAGTTTTGGGAGGTTATATGTTTCTAGAAATTTATTTATTTCTTTTAGGTTGTTAAATTTTTGGCATATAATGTTCTTATTTTTTCCCTTATAATTGTTTGTATTTTATGGTGTCAGTTGTTATTTCTCCTCTTACATTTGTGACTTGTCTAAATTCTCTCTCCTTTTTTTTTATTAATTTTTTGATGAGTCTGGCTAAATATTTGTCAATTTTGTTGATCTTTTCAATGAACCAGCTCCTGTTTTCATTGATCATTGATCTTTTCTATTGTTATTTGTTTGTTTTTAGTTTCTATTTAATTTATTTATGCTCTAATATTTACTATTTCCATCCTTCTAATGGTTTTGGGTTTTTGCTTGTTCTTCTTTTTCTAGCTTCTTTAGGTATAAGGTTATATTGTTTATTTGAGATTTTTCTTGCTTCTTGAGGTAGGTCTGTATTGCTATAAACTTCCCTCTTAGAATGGCTTTTGTTTGATCCCAAAGATTTGGACCATTGCATTTTCATTTTCATTTGTCTCCATATATTTTTGATTTCCTCTTCGACTTCTTGGTTGACCCATTCATTGTTTAGTAGCAAGTTATTTAACCTCTGTGTATTTGTGCTCTTTCCTGATTTTTTCTTGTAGTTGATTTCTAGTTTCATATCATTTGGTCAGAACAGATGCATGGTATGACTTTGATCTTTTCAAATTTGTTGAGGTTTGTTTTGTGGCTGAATACGTGATCTGTTCTGGAGAATGTTCCATGTGCACTTGAAACGAATGTGTATTCTGCTGTTTAGGGTGGAATGTTCTGAATATATTTCTTAAATCCATCTCGTTCAATGTGTCCTTCAAAGCCACTGTTTGCTTGTTGATTTTCTGTGTGGATGATCTATCCATTGATGTAAGTGGGGGTGTTAAAGTTCCCTACTATTAACGACTATTACTATATTATTATTACTTAGTTCTCTTATGTTGTTATTAACTGTTTTAAAAGTATTTGGGTGTTCCCATGTTGTGAGCAAAAGTATTTGCAATTGTTATGTCTTGTTGGATTGTTGGGTTAATGATTATATAGTGTCCTTCTTTGTCTCTTGTGACAGTCTTTGGTTTAAACTCTATTTTGTCCAATATCAGCATTGCTACCCTTTCTTTTCACATCCATTTGCATGATAAATGCTTCTTCATCCCTTCACTTTTAGTTTGCATTTGTCTTTAGGTCTGAAATGAGTCTCCTATAGGCAGAATATGGATGGGTCTTTTTTTTTTTTTTTAATCCATTCTACCACCCTGTGTATTTAGATTGGAGCATCTAATCATTTATAGTCACATTAATATTAATAAATATGTATTTATTGCTACTTGGTTACTTGTTTTATGGTTGTTTTTGTAGTTTTTCTCTGTTTCTTTCTTCTCTTACACTCTTCTCTCATGATTAGTTGGCTTTCTTTAGTGATATACTTGCATTATTTTCTGTTTGTTTTTTGCATCTGTTACTCGTTTTTGAATTGTGATTACCATTTGGTTTATGTGTAACTTCATCTGCATATAACGGTTTATATTAAGCTGATGATGACTTAAGTTTGTGTCCATTCTTGACTCCTCTCCACGTTTTAGGTATATGGTGTCATACTTTACATCTTTTTGTTTTGTGAGTCCCTTTTAAAAAAAATTGTGTTATATTAGTCACCATTATTAGTTTTTGATGTAGTGTTCCATGATTCGTTGTTTGTGTATAATGCCCAGTGCTCCACGCAGTACATGCTCTGCTTAATACCATCACCAGGCTTACCCATCCGTCCACCCACCTCCCTTCTAAAACTTTCCATTTGTTTCCCAGAGTCCATAGTCTCTCATGGTTCGTCTCCCACTCCAATTTCTCCCCCTTCATTTTTCCTTTTTCCTAATGTCCTCCATGCTATTCCTTATGTTCCACAAATAAGAGAAACCATATGATAATTGACTTTCTCTGTTTGACTTATTTCACTTAGCGTAATCTCCTCCATTACCATCTGTGTTGAGCAGAAGTTGGGTATTCATCCTTTCTGATGATTGAGTAATATTCTTTTGTGTATATGGACCACATCTTCTTTATCCATCCATCTGTTGAAGGACATCTTGGCCCTTTCCCACATTTTGGCACTTGTGGACATTGCTGCTATGAACATTGGGGTGCATATGGCCCTTGAATGGTTTTTTACAGATATTTTTACTGCTCTTTTTTCCCTACTTTCCTTGTTCTTGCTTTGATCTTTCCTCCTCACTCAGAGAGGCGCCTTTAACATTTCTTGTAGGGCTGGTTAGTGGTCATGAATTTCTTTCCATTTTGTTTGTCTGGAACACTCTCTATATCTCCTATTCAGAATGAAAGCCTTGCTGGATAAAACATTAGTGGCTGTGTATTTTTCCTTTTCAGCACTTTGAATACTATCATGGCACTTTCTTCTGAAAAATCCACTGATAGCTTTTTATGGTTTCCCATGTATGAAATTGTTTTCTCTTGTTGTTTTTAAAATTTTCCTTTTATCTCTACTTTTTGCCATTTTAATTGCTATAAACCTTTGTGTGAACTTCCTTGGGTTGATTTTGTTGGAGGATCTCTGTGCCTCTTGGATTTGGATTTCTATTTCTTTCCCCAGATTTAAGAAGTTTTCTGCTATTATTTCCCCAAATAAGCTTTCTGTTCCTTTTTCTCTCTCTTCTTCCTCTGAGATTCTATAATGTAAATATTATTATGCTTGATGGTGTTGCTCTGTTCCCTAAATCTGTTTTCATTTTGCATAATTTTTTTGTCACCTGGTCAGCTTACTTTCCATTACTCTACTAGGTTGCTGATTTGTTCTGCTTTCTCTAGTCTATGATTTATTCCATCTAGTATATTTTAATTTTCATTTATTATGTTTGTCATTTCTGACCTTTTTAAATCTTTGTTAAGGGTCTCTCTGATGTCCTCTTTTCTCATGTCCAGTAGTTATCTTTATGATCACTACTTTAAATTCTCGATCAATCATATTACTTTTATCTGTTTCTCTTTCATGTGGGGCATATTTTTCTGTCTCCTCATTTTGACTGACTCTCTGGTGTCTCTGTGTTAGGTAAATCAGCTATAATGCCTCCTCACGAAAGCAGTGACTTTAGGAGGAAGAGGTCCTTTCGTGCCTTGTGGTGTCTCCTCTCCTGTTCAACAGAACCTGGTGTTACAGGGTGTCAACTCTGTTTGTGTGTTGTGTGTGCTCTATTGTTGTGGCTGAGCTGTTTTTTCTATTGGTGCTGTCATCTGCAGTAGCTCTCTTTGCCTGTTGTGGGCAGTGTTGGTCCCTATGTTGTTAGTGAGCCAGTCTGGCAATGCCTTGCGCTTAACTTGAATCAGACTGTGCATTTACCAGAGATGCAGTAGCATCAAAGGCAGGGCACTTGCTCTGTGTTGTCCCCTGTGAAGCTTTCGTTGGTAGGCAGGGCCTGTGGTTAAACCAGCTCTCTGCTCGCAGCCCTTTGTGGTGTCTGCAGTCTGACTGGTGTGTGTGGTTATCTCTCCCCTTCCCTGGGGCAGGAGTCATTTTGAAGTGGCACTGGCTCTTGTTGGGGCTGCTTGCACACTGCCAGGCTCGTAGCCCAGTTTGGATGGACTCCAGCTGAGCGTACTGGAGGGAGCAGGACTGCAGAAATGTGTGGGGCTGGAGGTGCAGTGTTAGTGAGCTTTGTGCTGGCCCACGGGACTGATGCAGGCTGAGTCGAAGAGGGTGGATTTGCAGAAGTGTGAGGGAGGGCATGTGTGATTTTAACAAATTAGGTAGCAAGTGTCAGCACTACATTGGTTCCTGTAGGTGGCTGTGTGCTTATGTTGGGGAGTAGGGGAGGGAAATGGCACCCACCAGCTCCTTTGTTCCAGAAGTCTCCCAACAATCCCTGCTCTTCCAGCACAGGCTCAGAGATGAGTAAACACATTGTTCTTCTTTATACCCCTGTTGTATTTTAAACTTTGCTTCTATCCTCTATCTCCTCAGGGACATTTGTTTGTGCTGTCTTTTTAAAGGTGGGGACCCTGTTTCCTCTCGCCCTCTTCGCTTTTCCAGAGTTGAACCTGCTGCTTGTTAATGTTCCAGATTTTAAGTCCTGCTGGTTATAAGAACTCAAGAAATGTGGCTCCTCTGGTTTTCAAAGCCAAATGTTATGGGGATCTGTCTTCCCCATGGGCTCCCTGGGGTGAGAGTCTGTTTCAATCCCCTCTCCATACCCATGGTGTCCCTCCCTCCTGAGGCCAGCCCTGCCCTCCTGTGGCCAGCCCTGCATTTGTTTAGCTCCCTACCAAGTCTTTGCCCTTTCTACCCTCTTCAGTGAGGCCTCTTCTCTACATGTGGCTATGGAGAGTCTGTTCTGCCAGTCTTTGGGTCCTTTTCTGGGTTATTTACACTGATGTGAATGTTACTTAGTTGTATTCATGGCATGAGGTGAGCTTAGGGTTCTCCTCCTCCACATTCTTCCCTAGAGGCTCCCAAATTAATATTTAATTCAGTTCCAAAGTAGAATCCCAATAGGTTTTAATTTAAATTTGTTTAAATTATGTACTGAACTCCCCAAGATTCCAGTTGTATAGTAACAGGCAAGAATCTGTGGCACTGAATAGAGAAACCAGAAAGAGGTACGAGTATGTAATATATTACATAGAGGCTAATATACATGGTATATATGGGTAAATCAGCTCAGGAGAACAAAGCGTAGACTTTTTGACAGATTATGTGTGTCAAATTGGCCATCTGTCTATATAAAAATGAATTACAAATAGATTAAAGATTTAAATGTTTTTTTAAAAAAGGTTTTACAAGAATATTTTTAGAAGACTAAAATGAGTTCTCTTAGGAGTGAGGTAGAACTTGGTCAGGAGTGGAAACTATATTCTGTGACAGAAATGATAGACCTGTCAAAATAAGTTTTTATTTAATCTGAAAATGTTGTTATTTCACTCATTTTGGAGGATGTTTTCATTGGATATATTATCTTGCTTGACAGTTTTATGGCTTTCTTTGCTTTAAAGATGCCGTTCTGTTATGTTTTTACCAGCATTGTTTATGAAGAAAAGTTATTATATTAAAATTACAGAGCCCCACCTGCTGCTAATAATTGTCTACCCCTTTTCTCTGTTTTATTTTCTCTTTAGTCCTTACTGGCACCTGACACACTATCTGTTTTATTTATTTATCTTATCATCTGTTTTCACTCACTAGAATTGATGGTGGAAAAAGGAAGGGATTGTTTTTGTTTGTTTCATGCTATATTATGAGCTCCTAGCATATAGTAAGCATTCAATGAATATTTCTTGAATGAGAAATAAAAACAGAATGGATAGTGTCATCAAGACAGTGTTAATTTTCTTGTCCACTGTGTTCTCATAGCTCCTAGCTCACATCTCTGCAGTTGTGATTTTCCTTGTTCCATAATAGTTACCTTGTTCCCTGCTAAGCTGCATGCTCCTTAAGGGCAAATACTATATTTTATTCATCTCTGAATCATTAGCACTTAACAACACAGGTTCGCTGTCATAAAAGATTCTGTTTGTAGAATCAGTGAGCGTACTTGGTTCACCTTGGTTTTCTCTGTCTTACAAGGCTCCTCATGACCAGAATCTCAAGACTCTTTGAGCTTGTCACTTCTGAAGATTACTCTTTCCTGTCTACATGTCCATATGCATACCTATGAACCTTGTCCTCTTCACAGAGCCTGCTTCCAGTCTTCCTCCTGGTCATCTCCAGACTTCCTTGCACCAGGGTCCATTACTGGTTTTTTGGAAGTATTTATTTCCTCCCTCATTCATCTTGTTTCTCTTGTTGTCCTTTCTCATTATCCTTTTCTGATTGTTTTCTTTGGTACACATCTTTAATGCTATCATTCCCTAGGATTCTGTTCTTGGTCCTATCTACTTTGTGCTCTACACACATTCCCTGAGAATCTCCTCTGCTTTAACCCCTTATTCACTCATGGCCATTAAATCCAAGTTCCTAGTTCTGATTTTTCTCCTCAAAAATCTGTGTTTTTAATCCCTCCACATAGTTTGCCCTAAATATCATTTAGACTCCTTTATATTTCAGAGATTTGTCACTTCTGAAAGTGTGTTCATGTTGCTCTCTGAGCCTGTTCCTCTGAGTTTTGCTTAGGGGAAGGCACATTCAAAGACTCCTGTCTCCTAAGCTTGAGATGTCAAAGTCCTCATTTTCCCATCTTAACAATTGTCCAGCTTTGTCAGTTGCCTTTCAGATGTTCCTCTGAATTCTTGCTGCTCCTCTCAAAATCAGTACTTCAAGCCAGAGCAGCTTTCTGACATCCAGACCTCACTAGCTCATGCCTTCTTGTTGAAACAGCCTTCTTTCTGGTATCTCTGTTACCAGTTCTCCTCCTTGTTCAATCCCATCATCTGTACAACTTCCACCAGTAGTATCTTTTTGTTGTTGTTGTTTTAAATTCAAACAAGTATAAAACCAACAATGGGCAGGGCAGAGGAGAAATAAGACCAAAACTTACGGCATGCTGTGCTGCTGAGCTTAAAAACATTCACTGGTTTCCCAGCATATATAGGCTAAGACTGAAATTCTTCACGTGGTGTTTTATTTTTTTTAAAGATTTTATTTATTTATTTGACAGACAGTAAGAGAAGGAACACAAGCAGGGGGAGTGGGAGAGGGAGAAGCAGGCCTCCCACCCAGCAGGGAGTCTGATGCGGGCCTTAATCCCAGGACGCTGGGATCATGACCAGAGGCGAAGGCAGACTCCCAATGACTGAGCCACCCAAGTGCCCAGAATCTTTCTTTTGCAAGAGAGATCACTCAAGCTTTCTCAAGTAATGGTCTCTACTATAAAAGTTGGGGGAGATCATGGAGACTCATGGAAGTAGGGACAAGACTGTGGGCAGAGTACCGATCCTGCCCCTGTCTTCAGGGCCATTGGTAGCTGGAGCCTGGTCCCACTCTAGAGCGATGGTTCCCAAACATTAGCTGCATCAGAGTCCCTTCCAGGGCTTGTGAAAACAGATTGATTGGCCCAGCCCCAGAGTTTCTGATTTAGTAGATGTCGAAATTTTAATCATTGCCCCAAATTTGTGTTTCTCACAGTTCCTCAGGTGAAACTGATGCTGCAGATCCAGGTACCAGACTTTGAGAACATTTTTCCTTTAAGGCAAATGTCATGTCATCTGGAAAGTCTTCTTTGATTATATTAGTCAGAATTAGTTTTCTCTCTAATTTTCAGATTTTTGCGTATTGTGTTAGAACAGCAGTTCTTGGGATGCCTGGGTGGCTCAGTGGTTAAAGCCTCTGCCTTCGCCTCAGGTCATGATCTCAGGGTCCTGGGATCGAGTCCCACGTCGGGCTCTCTGCTCAGCAGGGAGCCTGCCTCCTTCTGTCTCTCTCTGTCTGCCTCTCTGCCTACTTGTGATCTGTCAAATAAATTAAAAAAAAAAAAAAAGAAAAACTCTAAAAAAAAAAAAAAAGAACAGCAGTTCTTGGTGTATCCAAGTGACTCAGTTGGTTGAGCATCTGACTCTTGGTTTCATCTCGAGGTTGTGAGATGGAACCCCCACATCAGGCTTCACAGCTTGAGATTCTCTCTCTCTCCCTCTCCCTTTGCCCATCCCCTGCTCTCTCTCTCAAATCTGTTTTTAAAAAATGGTTTTATGTATTTGAAAGAAAGAGAGAGAGAGGGCGAGCGAGCACATGAGCATGGGAGGGGGATAGGCAGAGGGACAAGCATCCTTCCCACTAGGTGGGGATTCCCAATGCAGGGCTTGAGCCCAGGATCCTGAGATCATGACTTGAACCAAAGTCAGATACTTAATTGACTGAGCCACCCAGGCCCCCAATAAATAAATAAATCTTTTTTTTTTTTAAAGCAGTATTTCTCAAACTTTATCCTGTATCAGAATCACTTAGAGGGACTGTTAAAACACAAGTTGATGGTCTCACTTCCAGTTTCTGAAACATTAAGTCTCCAAAATTGCATTTCTGACAAGTTTCCAAGGGACACTCAAACTTGGAGAAAACACGGTATTTAAATAACTTGCTTACACACCTCTCTTCTCTGCAAAACTCAGATTTCCCATGTTTGTTCCTTACATTGTACTTCTGGCCACTTTCTGCAACACCTGAACACAAGCGCCGGCCATCCATGTGCACTGGAGAAACTGTTGATTTACCAGATCTTGAATCTAAAATGTTCTTCAAGATCACATCCTCAGAATCTCTATGTCTCCTCATACTTTCATTTCTGGAGAAGCTTTAAAAAATACTTATGTACTGTATTTTAGCTTTTCTATTCCTTCTTGTTCTGTGTCTGTTGTTTTCAACCTTCCTCTGCCTCCTGGGCCAGCTCAGGCCCCTTACACATGTTACCTTGTGTTCACATATTCTCCAGTCCTCTTGGCCATCTCCCTCCTCATCTGCTCCCAGCTATACTCAAACGTAACCATCTGCTCCTGCTCCCAGACTGCCAAGAGCTAATGGAGAAATGCCTCTGATGCTGTCACCCCTGTGCAGAATCACCAGTTTAAGAGAGTGGGACTCTTAGGACTGCTCTGGGTTCCTTCCATGTGGTCCTGTTTGAATTTCTGCCATGCTTCCTTGCCCCATTACTTCCTTGACTCCCAGCAGATGCCCTCCTACCTCATGAAGGAGATAAGGAGTGATGTCCCTCCATCGTCTTCCTTTGCACCCTGCAAGTCCTCTCTTTGATTCTCATTCATCATCCATCTTTTCATTTAAGGGTCCTTGTGGAAATGCTTCTCTTTCTGCTTCTCTTCACTACTCCTTATCCCCTTTCCTCTAAGAGCCACACTTCTCAGTTCATTTCCCTCAGCTCAGGAACGGAAATATTTTCTTCTCCCTAGAGTCCTGAAAAAAGAGGAATTTCTTTCTCATGAATGTTGCTCCCCCTTTGGCTCTCTGATGACCTATCTCTTCCCCTTCATTTGCAAACCTCTCCAGGCATAGCTCCTACTTGTGGCTTTCACCAGGCCTCCTTTTCATACTTTGGCCCCTTGAGTTTGATCTCTGCTCACATCCTTCCACTGACATCTCTCCCCATGACATCACAGCAATACTGTGGCTGCCAAGCCCGGTAGTTTCTTCTCCCTGCTTAGTCATAATTGACCTTCTCCAACATTTGATGGTGCTGATCTTCAGCCCTCAGGAAACCCTCTCCTGCCCCTGCTCCCAGCTCTTATATGGCTCCTTGTGCCCCTTCCAATTCTGAGTAGTCTGCGTGCTTTCCCTGTGCCTCACTTACCTCTGCCACGGACATTCATGTTCTGTCCTTCTTTTTTCTTGGGATTTCTTCCATTGTTGACTCTTTCTGAAAAATTTGGAACTACCTTTTCTTGGATTTATATACCGAGATTATTCTAGCTACCTAAAATTCAACATCTCTGAAAATAATCCCACATTTTCCACAACACCTAGTCTCCCTCAACTTGCGAATCTCTTTCTCGGTGCCCAGGACTGAACCTCATGATCATCTCCGCCTTCTTCTTATACCATCCCGCTCCAGACACTTGTTTGCTGTGGCCTGTTAGTTTCATTTCTGCATTGCCCCTTGATTCTGTCCCCACCTTTTCTTTCGGGAACATCCACACTCTCTCTTGCCAAATCTGTTGCATTGACATTGTCAGTCTGTAGCCTTCGTCCTCACATCTGCTTCAACCTTACCTAGCCTTGCTTAGTGCATTCTGATGATACCACTCAGTGAGCAGAAGTCTCAGATGCTTCTCTAAACCACAAGAATAACGATCGGGCTCCTTAGGCACACTCTCAGGAACTTTCCTGATTGCGTTTTTGCCTCCTTGCCATTAGACAGCCCAGCCTCCTGTCCCGGTGCCCCCGTGAGCTTTACATTCATGCCCAGCAGACCCTGACGTCTGCAGCAGCAGCTCCTGCTTGCTGACGTCTCTTGCTTCGCTCCTGCTGCTCCTCCTTGGATTGCCTGCTCAGTTTCTGTTCGTCTCAGAAAGCCGTGGTCTCTGGGAAGCTTTCCCTGGTCGTCATTCATCCTCCTTCACTTTGTTCCCAGACACGTTGTTTGGGTTCCCGCCCCAGTGCCGATTAGAACTCCGGTCTTCATGTTTATTCACCAAAACAACGAGTCTTGCCATGTGCCAGGTTGGGTGTGACATTTGTCTGTCTGCATGTGTGTCTCCCCAACATGAGTAAATGCCATGTGAGGACAGGAGTCAAGCTCCTTGTGCATCTCCCAGCACTTAGTACCTGCTTGGTCTGGGAGAGGAGCGGTAAGTGATTCCCGAGTTCAATTGTACTGACGTGAGAAACAGCCTGAATGTGCAAGTGAAAAATGTTTTAGCAGAGCATGGACAAGTGACACAGTGGAGTTATTATTAAAGTGTGGGTGCTTGGGAAGTGTGGATATCTTCGGGGAGCTCCTGCTTCCAAGGTTGGTACTCAGCAGTGATAAGCCGCTAACACTGGGAAAACTGTATCATTCCGGTGGTGCCACGAAAGAAGGCATTATTTATATCCGTGTGTAATAAGATGGGTGAGTTGCTACTGAGAGCTGTTTTTCTCACATATCCTAAGTTGTCACCTGGCCGAGCTATATGCGGCACATCTTTTGAATGAGGTTGGAATATTGGCATGAAGGGTTGTGTTTATGGCTGTTGAAATTAAAAAGGTATTGCTCTGCCACAGGGGCCTTAGAATTTACATGGTTCTAGCCTTAAACATGATAATTAATTCATTCTTTACCCCCTGCCATTTTTAATTTTAGTTCAGAGAATTACTAACAAATGTGCAGTTTCCTAGAACTGGATGTTCCCACTGCCAAAGTGAGGGGTTCCTCTCTCAGCGGTTTTTCAGTCTGTGATTCCTGAGGGGGATCCAGGGGAGGCTAAGCAGGCAGAGCGGGGAGCAAACCCCAGTGGGGTTTCTAATCCTGGGGTCCCTAAGAGGAGGAAGATTGGGTCCTGCGAGAAAGAAATTTAAAGTTTGGAAAAATTCACACTGTTATAGGACAACTAGGGCTTCTTTCCATATTTAAATAGCATGCTATGCTTTATGGGTGATGAATTAAAATAAGAGTTGAGAACAGAAACTCAAACACATGGATGGAAGAGTACTCATCTGAAGAATTTACATACAAAGTAAAGGCTTTTTAAAAATTGATTTTAAAGTAAACTCAATTATCCAGAACTCCAGATCTGAAATGATAAAAGAGGAGACAGCTGTGGTTTATGAATTGAAAAATATTCTCAAGATTAAGGGTATTCAATCTGGGATATATCATACTCCATGCACGAGCCCCTTTTATAAAAGGGTGATATGGCTGCCGATCCTGCTAGAGGTTATGAGCATTTTAGGAAAGGAATACTTCCAAGAGCTAGAACTCTGGTGTGTCAGTGAGCTCCTCTCTTCAAGGACACGGCCTGGCTCAGTGGAGTGCACCCATGCATGCGTGAATGCCATATGGGCACACCATTCGGAAGATGAGTCGCTGCACCAGCCTTCAACTTGTCCACGCACTGACCCTGCCTTCCCTTGACTTGCGACTTGGGTTCTGCTTAGCTCCGTTGTCTTGTCACCCTGTTAGACCTGCTTTTCTCAGCAGTTGAGCCTCCTGTTTCACTGTCCAAAGTTGAATCCTCTCTCCCAGCACTGTGTTGCCTGGACCACTATTTCTGGAGCTGACCCCCCCCCACTGTGAATGGTCTGCTGATGGCTTTGGCTGGGCTCAGTACGGTTCTTCTCATCTGCGCCTTCTTGTTGATCATTCCGATGGGCTTGTACCTGGGGTTGCAGGCAAGAAAAATGGTTGTGGTCAGTGGAGGAGGACACAGGTTCATGGCTATGATTTAAAAAAAAAAAAAAAAAAAGCCCAGGTTGTGGGGACGGTGGGGAGGGTGCTGCTGTGGAAATGTGACATGTATGCTTTGACTTCAACTCCTGTGAAGTTTTTTCAGTTTTTTTCCCTGTGTTCTTTGCTTTCAACTTTTAGCTTTTGCTCTTGCTAATCTGATGAATAAGCCAACAAACCTCAAGGTGTGTGTAGAACAACAAAGCGAAATTCAGTGAGGTGGTAAAGCGTGGATGTGTCATCTCGGCAGGCACAAATTGCTGCTCGTTGTGGAGGAACTGCTGTGGTTTCTGCCCATCTGCAAATGTGGCTGAGGCCACGTCAGCTGGATGCCACAGGTTTACATATAAGTTGAGGGATCTTTGCTTTATAAGAAAGGAAACCCACACTCCACAGCATCACCTAACGCTGCCCAGAGAAAGAGAGGCAGCCTGACTTATTTCCCACACAAGGCAAGGGGTCGTGTTGTGTTGCTGTTTTGTAAAAGCCACATCCACTCCCTTCTGTAGGTGAATGGCTCTGCCATGGTGTCTTGGCCACCGTGCACGTATGCAGCTGATCAGGTAGACGAGGCTTACCATGCAGATGACCTCAGTCTGACAGTGTGCCCTGTCATCCTCCGGGCACAGGAGAGCACAGGAGGCTCTCAAGGAGCTGCTCCAAGAAAGCCAGTCCCTGGAGGCCGTCATGATAGTTCCTTGTGTTCCCCTCTGCTCCCCACTGGGGTTCCGATGAGGCCTGAGTTCTTCTGCGTCACCTGTCTGCACGGTCTGCCTTCAGGCTGTTCAAGTGCAGAAGGGCAGCATGGAATGGGCTCCTCAGGAACAGGGCATCTGAGCCACCCATGTGGCAGTATCTAGACAATTCATCTCAGGGTCACCCTGTGTGGACATGGGAGCTGGCTCCTGCGGCTGCTTTTGCTTTTTGCTGACCATGTCAGTCATAAACTGTCTGAATATTAAAAAGATGCCTGGTTCTTTATTGACCAGATCTGTCAGCCTCTGTCTTGCATTGCTTGACAGATCTCACCACCTTAACCCAACCATCTTCATTTCTTTGTTTTCTTATGGTTTTATATTCATATGCAAACACATCCATTCTGGTGTGGAAGTGCATATCAACTGTGCTCTAACCATGCTTAATCTAATATTTGCAAAAGTTATACTGTGGGGCCCTCATCACCATAATTTACTTGATCTCTGTTGTTGGATATTTGATTTTTTCCAACTGTGTACTGTTGTAGAGACTGTATGTATTCCTTTTGCATTTTTTTTTTTTTTAGAATATAATGTTAAAGTTGGGACAAATTGATCAACAAGTATTAGCACCTTATTTTTTGGCTATAAACACAGGAATACTTGCTTCACTGTGCTTCACATATATTGAATTTTCTACACATTGAAGGTTTGCGGGAACCCTGTGTCAAGCAAGTCTTTTGGTGCTGTTTCTCCTGCAGCATCTACTCACTTTGTCTCAGTGTCATATCTAATAGTCTCACAGTATTTTAAACTTTTTCATTATCACTATATTTGTTATAGCATTCTGTGATCAGTGGTCTTCAAGGTACTTTTATAAATGTTTTGGGGTGCCATGAGCTGTAACCCTCTCAGATGGTGAACTTCATCGATGAATGTTGTGTGTGCTCTGATTGCTCCACCTGCCAGCTGTTCCCGCCTCTCATTCTCTTCTTGGGCCTTTCTATTCCCTGAGGCACAACAATATTGGAATTAGGGCAATTAATAACCAGACCAAGACCTCTAAGCGTTCAAGTGAAAGGAAGAGTCATTCATTGTTGTCTTACTTTAAGACATGGCCACAGCCACCCCAGCCTTCAGCAGCCCCTGCCTTGATCAGTCAGTAGCCACAGCAGCGAGGTAAGACCCTCCACTAGCCAAAAGATTATGACTCACTGGAAGCTCGAATGACAGCGTTTACTTAATCAATATGTATTTTTAAAGATTTTATTTATTTATTTGAAGGAGAGAGAGAGAGAGTGAATGAGAGAGAGAGGTAGGGAGAATCTGAAGAAGACACTACTGAGCACAGCCCCACACGGGGCTTGATCCCGCAACCGCGAGATCATGAGCTGAGCTGAAACCAAGAGTTTAAGCTTAACCGACTGAGCCACCCAGGTTCCCCATCAATAAAATACTTTTAAACCAAGTTATGTATGTTGTTTTTTAGGACACAACACTATTGCATACTTAATAGGCTATAGTATAGTATAAACATAATTTTTATATACACTGGGAAGCCAGAACATTCATTTGACTTGCTTTGTTGCAATATTTCCCTGATTATGGTGGTTTGGACTTGAACCTGCCGTATCTCTGAGGAATGCATATATGCATTGTCAACATGACTTCCCAAGTTTGAGTCCAATTTACACAGCCACCATGAATGAGTGAGCTTGTTAATTACCCTGCAGACTTAATTTATGGTGTTTTAACTTTAAAAGCTATTAATTTAATAGGCATTTCTGCTACATTTTCACCATGTATGCTAAAGTGAGGCAATATTGTATAATGGGAGTGCACGGGTTAGAAATTTTGTTTGAATCCAGATTTTTCCAGATGTGTGACCTCTGTAAGCCTGTTTCCTATAATTTTAAAATGAGGCTACAAATCTGATATTTACTTTTGTAAAGAATAAATGGAAACTATACTTTCATACATACACACTTACATCATGTACACACATGCATGTACACACACACACACACACACACAAACACACACCCTGTAATTTGGCACCTGGCATATAATAGATGCGTATTATGTGACAGGTCATGTATAATCAAATATATGTTGTATATTAGTATGTGTGGCAGAAGAGTAATAATTGAAATGTTTTGCTGTAGCCACTGTGTATAGTGAAAAGAAGTGGAATTTAAGGTTTACAAACCTGTGTGCCTATCTAATACTCTGTGAAATGAATGTCGTATCTGTAGAACATTCAAGAAAATTACATAAAAAATAAAGAGAATTCAGTGCCTGAAGCAGTGCTGTTCGTAACTGGTTCCTTCTTTTCAGGAAACTGAGCAATGAGTTGGTCAAAATAGATTATCTTTGAATTCATTTTAAAAGCCAGAATTATTATCTTACCTGCCTGCCTTCCCTTTAATTCATTAAATAAATATTTATGACCAAGCATGGTTGTAGCTCCAAGGTACAGTCATAGACAAGATCAATGAGATCCTTTGTTTTTAGGAGTTTACATCACAATTCTAAATAAGCAAACTGGTTCCTTTCAGCTGGCATGAGTCCTCCTAGAGTCGGTGATGACTCCTGGCCTGTGTGTGGCCCCAGGAGCAGAGGAACGTGGTATTTCCTTGTCTCACTGGCTGGTACCATGTTGTTGACTAGTCCTCTTGCTTTACAGAAATACTGAATTCATGGAAAGTTATTTTTGATACCCTGTTTTCTTTTTCTGACAAAACTTCAAAGGGTTATTACAGACTTATGTGATCATAAGAGATGATCATAGATATGATTTACTTCTGGTGAAATGATGATATATAACAATGGGAAATATGATTAAATTGAGAAATTATACACAATCTTTTTAAGAACACAGATGTTGTAGAAAATGAGGTATCTATATTTGCTTTAGAGACAACACTGCCATAATGTTTTTTTGTAAAGCATATAATTGTAATGTAGTAAAATGCTTCTGTGAAAATAGGGATGTTGAATAATCTTACTAGCGAATCTTCAGGGTTTGTCAAATTGTTTTCTCTATTTAAAAAAATAAAATATCTCATATTGTGGTACAAATGGCAGTAAATATGTAAGTGCTATAATGGTTGAAAAGACTGTAAGCTCCTTGATGGAAATCACACTATGATGTCTCATTATTTTCAAACAAAGCAAGAAAAGCCATTGATGACAATTCTGTTAGCTTTATTTGATGATTAAAGTGTTTTTCAATACACTTTAGTAAGTGTATTTCTTAGCAAGAATATGCTAGTATGTTGTGATTGATAAATAGTAAATGTTAATGTATATACTGTTTTTAAACTCTAAACTGATATGATTTCTCTTTATAATCTGAGCTTAAGTTACTCCCTTTCGGTCAATTATATATACATGTGTATCAAAGGATAAATAGTATATATCATTTGTTTATTTTTCATCTACTGGATCAGGGACTGGGTTATATTTCTATTTCAATGGGCAGCACACTTCTTGTCACATTAAATCACATCAAATATTTTTAAAATAATTAGAAGTCTACATGAGTTCTTCCTACAATTTACAGATTTTTATGTTTGTCACTGCATCAGGTTGCTTTATTGTCTTGAGAGGTTTCAAACGTTTGACTTAGAGATGCATCTTACTGCCTGTCACTATCATTGCTTATGCAGGTCTCACCTTTTACCATCTGTCCCTTCTTCAGGAACATTCTACAGCATGATAAATGTTAAAACTCATAATAGTGCTTTTTGGCCATTCTTCTCCAGGGTGTGTGCATATGAGTGTGTATGTGTGTGTGTGTGTGTGTGTGTGTACATGTATGGTACTAATACTTGTAGAGAATCTTGAAATAGTAGAAAGTAACAAACAAAGAATATTTACATTAATCCTACTACCCACATAGAGCCACTATTCATATTTTGCTGTTCCTCTTCAGTTGCTTTTCTATTCATGTGTGTTGTATGTGTGGACAAGTGCCTTGCACAAAGAAGGTGCTTTATAAATGTGTTGAATAAACAAATATCTCAGTATATGTAAAAAATTTTATTTTAAAACTTAGGATAATATAATCTATTTTATGATCTTTACATTGATTTTACTTAACCTAGAAAATTACCAAGATATTTTGTTACTTAAAAAATAGTTTTCAGGGGCTCCTGGGTGGCTCAGTGGGTTAAAGCCTCTGCCTTCGGCTCAGGTCATGATCCCTGAGTCCCGCATCGGGCTCTCTGCTCAGCAGGGAGCCTGCTGTCTCTTCTCTCTCTCTGCCTGCCTCTCTATCTACTCGTAATCTCTGTCTGTCAAATAAATAAATAAAATCTTTAAAAAAGATAGTTTTCAGTAACTTCAAAATCATATGTATATATGTGCCTATGTATATATGTACATGTGTTATAGTCTTTTTGACCTTTTTCTCATATTACTATTTTGTGTTTTTATCATAATAATGTTTTAATGTATATTTTTATTATCAACTTTTATCATGACTACTTAGCATGTTAATCCTAGAGGGGAAATTACTGGGATCTCAAAGTATAAACTTAAAACAGTTATCAGTCCTTTTCAGATTTTTATTATTTAAAAATGATATTTTTTTTTTTAAGATTTTATTTGTTTATTTGACAGAGAGAGAGAGATAGAGATCACAAGTAGGTGGAGAGGCAGGCAGAGAGAGAGGGAGAAGCAGGCTCCCCACCAAGGAGAGAGCCCGACGTGGGGCTCGATCCCAGGACCCTGGGATCATGACCTGAGCCGAAGGCAGAGGCTTAACCCACTGAGCCACCCAGGCGCCCCAAAAATGATATTTTTATTGAATTACAAAGGATAGCTATTGATTTAGAAAATTTGGAAAGCAGAAAAATAAAGTGCAGAGAAAATTGGGAAGAAGCCATAATCCTGGCAGCTAAAGATGACTTCACTTAAGATTTTGATTTATGTAATTTTAGTCTTTCATATTTTAATTACATCTTTTACCAAAAAGGATCATTTTGTTTTCTAAACTGTTGTCTTTTTCCCCACTGGTAGTGTATCATTTACATAGTCTTTCTCTGCCATTAATCTTCTATAATGTAATTTTACAGCTTATTATTAAAGTGACACGTCTGTATAATGTATTTAATTAACCCTCTTTGTAGACCAGTAGTTTGTTTCCAACGTTTCATTATTATGAGGAGTTCTAGGATAGAAAACCTTGTGCGCATTCACTGTAATCTCATTAAGACAGATTCCTGGAAACAGAGTAGCTGGTTCAAAATTATATATGAAAAATTTTTAAGGCTTTTGACATGTATTTCCACATTGCCTTCCAACAAGTTGTACCACTTGATGTTCATCCCAAAAAGAGGTATGAAAGCAAAAGGAGATTATACGGATATTTGCAGGTCATTCACCTTAAAATGAACAAGGGCATGGATTGCATGGAGCACTGGGTGTGGTGCAAAAAACAATGAATACTGTTACGCTGAAAAGAAATAAAAAATTAAAAAAAAATGAACCAAGTCATGTTTTAGTACCTGTTTACTCTTCTTTGAGAGGAGTAAGAAACTACCATTTTTTAAAAGATTTTATTTATTTATTTGACAGAGACACAGTGAGAAAGGGAACACAAGCAGGGGAGCAGCAGGAGAGGGAGAAGCAGGCTTCCCGCTAAGCAGGGATACCGATGTGGGGCTCCATCCCAGGACCCTGGAATCATGACCTGAGCTGAAGGCAGACACTTAATGACTGAGCGACCCAGGCGCCCCAAAACTACCCATTTTAAGTGTTTATCAGTGGTCTTCTTGGGGAAGGGGATATAGTCATAGACTTGTTCTAAAACAGGAGAAGCTACATATGGGCTGGTTAGATGATTTTACTAAATGCTCATGGAAAAGTGAGAGAGAAAGTTTTTATTAGTTGCTAGTTCTCCTGATTACCTATTTGACGAATCAGCCTGCTTGTTGTGTTTATCTTCAGTTAGATACTATTTTTCTGTCCCTAACTGCTTCAAGAAAAGTCACTGTGTTTTCTTTTCCAGTCCCTTCAATG
Organism: Lutra lutra; assembly: GCF_902655055.1. NCBI lineage: Eukaryota > Metazoa > Chordata > Mammalia > Carnivora > Mustelidae > Lutra > Lutra lutra. The sequence goes on along the minus strand of NC_062289.1, from coordinate 56,442,596 downwards.
GCTACACAGGAAGCATGGTCGTGGGAGCAGTACTTGACAGAACAGAAGGCTATAGCTGCACCCGTTGAACTGTTTTCCAAGGTGAATCATTAACAGTCTTATGTTTTGGCAAGGAATGGGCACTTAAGAGAAATAATCAAAAGGAAATCATTTGCCTACACAGAACACTCAACTGATTTCATTTGTAGGTTTCACTGGAAAGTAACATAACAAAGGTAATGGAAGCCTTAGTGATTCAGAATGTGTCCTCCGGAAACCCAGTGCTACTCCCTTCCAGCTCTGTGACCTTGGGCAAATCATTCAGTCTCTCTCTGCTTCAGTTTCCTCATCTGTAATGTAAGGAAATTACCATACCTACCTCCTGGGGTTGTTGGAGGATGAAATCAGTTGTTACACCTCAAGGGCATTAAATGCAATGGGCACATAATCTTTCTTTGTATTAGCAGATATTACTTGCACAGGACCACCCAAGGATCAGGTTTGAGGCGTCTGTTTTGATGAGCTGCATGGAAGTGGTCCGTCAGGCAACATGTTGGAGGAGATAGTGAAACCCCATGTTCTGCCTGATTCTAACAATATCCAGAGCAACCTGTGTGGGCTTGCTTGACCAAGTGACTGTTGGCACAGGGGTGGGGTGAGGTTTCACTTGAGGGGAATCATCTTTACCCAAGGTACCAAATCTCCTGCTACCCTTTCTATTCTTCTTGGTCTTTGTTTTCAAGATTTCAGGGGAATTTATATTTAAAAAATCGCATCAGATTTCATCATTATATTGCATTTTAACCAGCGGCGAGAAAGTAATGCTTTTTATTTGCTTTACTTTTCATGACATTTTGTTGAGTTACATCTAGTACTTTTTATTATGCAAAAGGGCTAGCAATATTTTAAAAGATTTAATTATTTATTTTAGAGCGAGAGAAAGAGTGCAGCTGGGAGGAGCAGAAGGAGAGGGAGAGAGAATCTCAGGCAGACTACCCACTGAGCTCAGTATCTGACACTCGGCTCCATCTCATGACCTTGAGATCAGGACCCTGAGATCAGGACCTGAGCTGAAACCAAGAATCAGGTGCTCAACCAACTGAGCCACCCAGGTGCCCCAAAAGGGCTAACAATTTTAATCCTGGCCATGGCAAGAGAATGGGGGAAGAAGTAATGTTAATAGGGAAAGAAAGAGAAACCAAATGCTGGCAGCTCCCATTTAAGAAATACTAAATATTTCGTACTCAACCCAGTCTTCACATCGAATGGCTTTCTGGAGCTTTGGAAAACCCATATGTATGGGTATTTCCGAAACCTGCTAAATTAGAACCTCAGCTACTGGGGCCTGGTGCCCTGGAGCTTGAGAACCTCCTTGGGCTTCTGTGTGCAGGTTGGAGGTCCGAGGTGGTAGTAGCTTGTAGGAACTGTGCAGTGCCTGCTGACTCCTGATGAGACTGTCACTTGATGAGAATTAGGGTTCAAGGTCCCTAGGGAAAGGGCCTCTTCTTCTCTTTCATGTTTCCTCACAGTCTCTGTTCTTAGTGTACTCATGATCAGTCAATGTTGAATGACTTCTGGGTAAACTCTTTTCATTTCTGAGCATGGAAGTTCCTTAAAGAGAGTGGCTCTGACTGGAGCAATCCAGGGCAACCTGTAGTTACACTTTCTCTCCATCCAGCCCATCTTGTGCCCATGCTGTGTGGTCACTGCAGGACAGAGGGTAGAGTGGGCTGGCCCCAAACCCAGCTAAGGCCTGTCAGAAGCTGTGACCCCCAAGGGCACATGTAGTCCATCCAGGCCCATGGTGCAAGGTTCACCGCAGGACATTGATCAGGCTTGTGACCCAATGGCTGGGCATGGATGGGTACCGTAGGGTCTCAAGGCAACCAAGGACCACAAAAATGTAAGACCAGTCAGTGATTGAAGTCAGGACTTCCATGTATCAGTATTGGCCATGAATGATTCAGGGTCTTAGGAATCAGATCCCCGTGGGTTGCCTGGCTGGGGTCCTCTCTTCCTTCCACATGAGAATTCAACCACTTTTTGGTGTGTTTGGCTGAAATGGGCCTTTGTTTCCAGAGCAAGGCAGGTTTGGGCTGATGACAGCCATTAGATTCTGGCCAGTGCCTGCATTTTTCCCTCAGCTCAGCTAGTGAGTGGATTAACGCTATTTCTTGGTTTCTCCTTCAGGACAATTCAAGGTCCAACAGCTAGTGCAAGAACACCTACAGAACAGAAAATTTCTCCCCTAGATTTTCCCTTGTGACTGAGTAATAAATAAAAAAACCACCAAGGGGCAAATGTGAGATTTCTGTTCCTGAAATAAATTCCTACATTGGGAATTGTTTAATAGTAGGTTATGGGTCATAGAACTTTCTCCCTTGACTTTCTAGAGATCTGATAAGAGAGGTACTGGCAAGCACTAAGTGAGGGGAAACATGGCATTTGAGAACAAGATGAAAGTCATCATGGAAAAGCTAAAACTCCTGGACTTCTCTGTGTGTCTTTTATAGTGTATATAGTTATAGTTTGAATTTTATATAGCAAACGGGTTGTTTTTCTTTTTCTCTCTCTCTCCTATCTCTCTCTCTCTCTCTTTTTTTTTTTTTTGTACTTGTAACAAATTACCATGAACTTAGTGGCTTAGTATAACACAAATTTATTATCTTAAATTTCAGGAAGCCAGAAGTCTAAAATGGGTTAGCCGAGTTATGTTCCTTCTGCAGGCTATAGCGTAGAATCTCTTTCCTTGCCTTTTCTAGCTTCTAAAGGCTTCCTACATTTCTTAGCTTGTGGGACCATATCACTCCAACTTGTTTCCATGGTCACATCTCCTTCTCTGGTCCTTTGCCTCCCTCCTACAAGGACACTTGTGATGACATTGGACCCATGTGGATAACCTCTCCATCTCAAGATGGTCCACTTAATCACATCTGGAAAATGCCTTTTGCCACATAACATACCATATTCACAGGTTCAGGGATTCAGACATGGCTCTCTTTGGAAGCCACTGACCACAGGTGCCATCTCCTTTCCATTACTGTGCTGATCTGTCCCTGCCCCTGGCCTGAGTGGCTTCTCATGGCTGGCTCCCTGCCGTCATTCTCCTGTGACCTCTGCAGCACCCTCTGTGGTAAAAAAAAAAAAAAAAAAAAAAAAAAAAAAGTATTGGGGCACCTGGGTGGCTCAATTGGTTAAGCACCTGACTCTTGATTTCGGCTCAGGTCATGATCTCAGGGCTGTGAGATCGAGTCCCATGTCAGGCTTTATGCTTAGCGCAGAGTCTGCTTGAGATTCTCGCTCTCTCTCAACCCCTACCGCCACCTGTTCTCTCTCTCTTTCTCTCTCTCTCTCTCTCTCTCACAAATAAACACATAACGAAATCTTAAAAAACCCACAAGGGATGCACCATCCTTCATAGCCCCCCTTCTCCAGGCGGCATGCATAACTGTTTTGCTGGAACCTCCGTGTCCTGAGAGTGCACTGTTGTCTCTCCCACACACGCTTCTCCACCCCTCAGGGTCAGGTTTCCACCACAAGCCTCCTCCTGCCTGCTCCTTAGTATTTTGTCACTCTGCACCTGGCCCTCCCTCCCGTGAGGTTTATGCTCTCTCCTCCCTATGGTTTCCACTCTTGTTACTTCATTGGACCTGCGCATGTATGCCTATGTGCATGTGTGCACCCACGTGCTGCCTCCCCAAGCTTCCCCTCTGCTCTTGCCTGGGCCTCCTGCTCATCCTGGAACATCCTTTGCCCACATGAGCCACCTAGTACCTCACGTGCCAGACCCCCCTTCCCGGGGCTGTCCACTTGCTTTCCGCTACACTTGCATCCATCAGAACTGGATTTCTCCTGCAGTGTGGAACTTCAAGTCCCACGTCTGATCCCATCCACTGTCTTTGCAGCCCCTCTTGCTCCCTTATTCTCATAGTACCAGTTTTTCCTTTAATTAAGACCTGTGGTTGTTGAATTGTCATTTACCTTCCTTCTGGCTTCACATCTTCCCCTGGCCAGGCTAGGCCCCCTGGTTCCATCATCTCAGCCATTTTCTTGCCAGGATCTTCAATTGCCTCGTCCCCCATCCTCCTCTCCCCATAGATGCCTGTCAAAATCCCAGCTCCGGATGGATCATGTGTGCTTTCTAACTTCTGTGCCTAACTAACTGCCAAGCCCTGCTACAGAAGAAGCACAAACATCAAAGCTTTGCAGCTTGATGGCACTGTAGACTAACAGTCTCTGCTAAGAGGGCAGTGCCTGGCCGTCCTTCTTGCCGTTAGTCTGAGCACTCCCTACTATCTGGGAAGGCACTTCTCTCAGGCCTCTGCCCTCACTCCCAGCAGAAGGCATCACTCCTTGGATGGACTTGGTACAACCTGCCTCCATTCCCTGCCACAGACCTTCACTCACACCAACTCAGACCTCTTTCCCAGGCTGAACTGCGAGAAGTACCCCTTTCCTCCCCCTTTTCCTTTTACCTACACTCTGGAGCCTTCCCATTTCTGCTTTTCTAGAGAGAATTCATCAATGACCCATCAATCATCTCATGTCCTGCTTGTAAGCTACCTTTGCTTCTCTTCCAAGCGATTGTGTCTGGAACATGAACACACCTGTCTGTCCCATCTTTAAGAAAGCATACTGGCCCTTGGTCCTGCCAGGTACCCTTAATAGCTCCCTTAATAGCTCATCCCTTAATAGTTCCCTTAATAGCTCATCTCCTTAGTCTGCTCTAGCTTCTTGAAATGTTGGCCTGCATTTTCTCTTTTCTTCATTTTCTAACCTTTTCCTCCTCCAGCTCTGCATCCTGGCCTTTACTCCCACCATGACCTGAAACTGTGCCCACAGAAGTGCCCCCCCACTTCCTGCCCTGATTTCAAAGCCACACATGTCAGGCCTTGGCTTATACTCATTCTGCTCCAGGATGCTGTCCTCCAGGATAGCTGCTCCTTTTGCTTGGTCCTAGCTACTCCTTGCCAGGCACTTCTGAAAATCCTCTTCTCCTGGGCTTCCGTCTTGGGCCCCACTCTGCATGGCCCCTGGGGCATCTCATCTACCCCCTTAACTCAAGTTCCACCTAGACCCAGTGGAGTTTGTAACGTCCTAGACCTTTCTCTTGATCTTCCTACCTCCTCATTCTGTGTGATTGCACATAGTGTGTTTTGTCTCTGGGTAGAGCTGTAATCTCTGTGAAAACTGACTGGGTTTCTTTCCCTTTTTTTTTTTTTTTAAGATTTTATTTATTTATTTGACAGAGAGAGATCACAAGTAGGCAGAGAGGCAGGCAGAGAGAGAGGGAAGCAGGCTCCTCGCAGAGCAGAGAGCCCAATGCAGGACTCAATCCCAGGACCCTGAGATCATGACCTGAGCTGAAGGCAGAGGCTTTAACCCACTGAGCCACCCAGGCGCCCCTCTTTTCTTTTCTTTTTTTTTTTTTTTTAAAGATTTTATTTATTTATTTGACAGAGAGAAATCACAAGTAAGCATAGAGGCAGGCAGAGAGAGAGGAGGAAGCAGGCTCCCTGCCGAGCAGAAAGCCCCATGCGGGGCTCGAACCCAGGACCTGGGATCATGACCCGAGCTGAAGGCAGCGGCTCAACCCACTGAGCCACCCAGGCGCCCCTCCCTCTTTTCTTTTTTAAGTTCCTCTCTGCTTTGTGATTCTCTGGGAGAGGTGCATCTTGGAGCATCTTGTTATTGGCTGGGTGCTGGTACATGTGCTGGCCCATTAAGCCCTTTCAGCTTCTTTCCCTTCACTTTATATAAGAAGAACCCTGTGATGCATTTCTCTGACTCTTAGTTTTTAACTGAAAGTGGCAGATTATATCACTTGCTTAGAGACTGTTGAAGAATTACATAAAATATATATACAGTGTTTAGCCCAATACAGTGTCTGACATGCAATTCGCTTTATTAGATGCAAGAATTCTTAAGATGACACGTGTCAGATTCTGGTCCTTTACTGTCCCTGGAACCTGCCCTCCTTGACAGCGTTCATTTAGAGCCCTAGCCAGGACCCCATCTCCCGGGACTGCGTCCTCATTGGGACTGGCCTCCCTTTGACCACAGCAGTACTCTTGGCTGCTCCCTGTGAAGCATGGCCTCCCAACTGAGGTGTTCGAGCTCAGTCTCCTGTATATCAGGGCGAGTGTCCAGTCTGAAAACCAGGCATCACTGGAGCTTTGTCTGAAACGGTAGTGTCGGCAAGTCCTGGTGTTCCACAGCTTCCACACTCACTCCTCCTGCCTTTGTGAGGGGAACAGAAATGTCTCCTCGGTTGCTCTCCTTTGTCTCCAAAAACAAGGCAAAACCATGTTGATTTTGGCATTTCTGCTTTTCCAACCTCCTGCTTTTCTTCAGCGGCATCTTTATCTCAGACACTCCTTAACATGTTCTTGTATTGTACCGTCTCTCCACCTCTCTTAAAATCTGTAGTAATCTCCTATGATTTGGGAAAGAAATACTTTTTGTCCAGATAAGGAAATTTTAGCCATCTGTAGGATGATGTGGTGGTGGTGGGGGAGGTTCATTTGGGAAGGGTTGAGAGTAGTTGGGGAACAAAGACATCTTCCTAATTTAACCCCCTAATTGCCCTAGATATGACAGCTTTATTTGAACACACTCCTGTTCTCGCTCAGCCTTCCTTAGTAAAATCCAAGTGAAAGGAATTTTAACTTTAAATTTAACTTCTGTACCCAGACCTGAATTATATTTTTAAAAATCTATTTTTTAAGATATGCCAGTACATTAAATAGAATCTGAAAGACCCGTGTCTGTGTTTTGTTTTTGATGAAGTCTGGAATTGTGTTTAGCATTGCAGGTACAGAAAGATGCTGCCATGAAAACTCATATTTGTTATAACCCTCTGTAGAATGATTTCAGACAAGTAGGACCTTTCCAACCCAAACAATTCAGTCAGATGTCAGGTTTTTTGTGCTTTGAACATGCTTCCAAATTACTTGATAATCACTGAGAACACTATCATAGTTCTCATGTAGATCCTTCTTAGATAATACTTTAAATATTAATCATTAGCCACATGATGACCATGCATGGCTTTTTTAGTAGTTAAAGTGAAAATAAAATATCTCATTATATTATGAATTCTGATATGGTTAGAATCAGATTATAGCCTGGATCTGTATCTTCTTTTTATTTACTTAAAGTGTGTGCTTGTTTGATTTTCTATTTGTTTTTGCCTTCTATATGTATTTTGCTGCCCCCCCCCCCAGTTTTAGGATAACCTCATTGATATTTAAGAGCTCTCCTGGGAAAGAGCACATTTTGTAAAAAAAAAAAAAAAAAAAAAAAAATACTGTGTGCATTATATTCACATGTTTGATTGGGGCTTAAATCCCAAGGCATATTGGGCAGAGAAAGATGTGCATTTTAAAACTGGACTGTAGCCTTGGTACGTGAAGTCATTTAAGCTGATTAATGACTGGGGCTCTGAAGAACAGAGGGAATTCTCATTCATGTTCATTTCTCATGTTCTCTAAAGCTGTAAGTTCTGGGGCAAAACTGAAGATACATCCTGATCTTGCAGCTCAGATATTTTTCCTATTCTTAGAATCCACTTCTCTGTAATAGTGAGATTCAAAGTACCAGAGGCCTGGCAGATAGTTGAGCAGATCTGAAGCAGTGAGACCAGACAGTCCAATCAGGGTTGCTTTCTCCTGCTTGGAGGGGGCTTGGATCCCCTGTGAAGGCTGCTTATCTGCAGTTCCAGCTGGAAGCCGAATGTCATGTTCCAAGTTGTTCAGAGGAAGAGAAATTAAAAGAAGAAAATAGTGGTATTCAGAATCAAGAGTAAACAGTTTCCACAGTTCTTCTCTTACAGTTGAAGCAAATTTATATTAGAAATATCTTTGTCTTTTTACCCTAGGCAGGTTTAGTCCCTTAGGGGGGGAAAAAAAAAACGTGGGCTTTTGCTTTAGACACTATTCTCAGAGATTTGTGGAGTCTACTCATGTTGGCCAGTGAATTATCAGACAACTTCAGAAGTTATTTTCAAAAGTTCTCTCTAGGCAGTCCTTTATTTTATACTGTGTGGGTTCTTTCTCTTTGTTCGTAAAGATATTTGTTGGTGTAAAGCTGCCTAGATCTAACAGTATTCCACCCACTCCGCTGTGAGCTTTCCTTTTGTTTCTGAGACTGTAATTCAGTTAGTGGGTAGGTCAGGGTGCCTGGACACACACACACACACACAGTGTCAGTGGGCAGGTCAGGGTGTCTGGATACACACACACACACATCTCCACCACACACACACGCACACACACACACACACACACACACACATACCCCTCAGCCAAACTTCCTACTACCAATAAGGTCAGTAGTTCTGGTGAAATGAGAATGTTTGCATCTGAGATTATAGTAGAATAGATTCACAGAAAAGCAGGAGGAATTGCATCCACTAGCTTCTAGAGAATACTTGTGTTGTGCCATGAGTTCTTTGTTCTCTTTTTGTAGAGTGCTGCTTGGTATAATCTTGGCAACAGTTTGGGATACAGAATTAACCTATGAAAAATGTTCAAAATAACAAGGAAGTAGTCTCTAAAATGAGAGTTTAAAAATACACAACCAGCCGTCCTTCACTGCCGCCTTAACTGAAGCCTTGCCGCAAGTTATGTTTAATTATGTAGGTGACGGTTTTTCCCCATTAGCCTAACAAATAGATGGCAAAAATAGGCATCGGTTTGAAAAAGCAGGATTTGAAGCATGTCTTGTTGCCTGGCCCTGTATATCCATGAGGACCAGCTGCAGGAACTTCTTGGGCCTGCTTATCGAAGACTCCTGAATATGTTATGTAGTCAGGGGATTGATGAGTGATAGATTCCCTTAAAGGACAGCCATGTGGCTCTTAATCTTTTTTTAGATATTAGACCCTTTTGAATATCTAATGAAAGCTATTGGTAATCTCTTTAGAGAAGTGCTTATATCCATTCGCACACAAAATTTTAAAATTTAGGAGGTTTCTAGAATCCCAGAAGACATCATAGATGCCACTTCTACTCTACCATCAAAACCAAGGACCCTATACATGGGTGCGTGTGTGTATGTATTTATCTGTATCTGTATATCTATAGATATAGGTGTATTCAAGGTCTCCATTTTCTCTGTGATTGAAACAACAGAAAGCCAGGAGGGATTCTCATATTCCTGGGAGGTTCCATTGTTAGCTCAGGTGAAAATCATAAAGGTCCCAGAAGAGAAAGCAAGGAAAGAGTTTCATAACCTTTCATATTCTGTCAGTATTTGCAGTGAATAGACATTTAAGATGAAAGATTCATTGCAAGGTACTATACCTAGGGGAACATTGAAGCTGTAGTAATGCACTAGAATTTTGGAATTGAAAAGTATGTACAAAAATGTCATTGTTCTTGAGCTGTATATAGAGTCCTTGAACATATCAGTATTGATAACATTATAAAAGTAAAAATTAACACATTATGGAAAATCTGGGTATTTCTTCCAAGCCTGAAACCTGGGTGTCAGTTTAAAATTCCCTGCCTTGGGGCACCTGGGTGGCTCAGTCAGTTAAGCATCTGCCTTCGGCTCAGGTCATGATCCCAGTGTCCTGGGATCGAGCCCCACATGGCATTGGGCTCCCTGCTCAGCGGGAAGCCTGCTTCTCTCTCTCCCACTCCCCCTGCTTGTGTTCTTTCTCTCATTGTGTCTCTCTCAGTCAAATAAATAAATAAATCTAAAAAAATAAAATAAAATTCCCTGCCTTCTTCGTCCTCTGCATCCAGCCAGTCCTCATGTACTCCCTGTCTTGCCTCCTCTGTAGGTACTAAATCTGCCCTTCCTACCTCATACCAGCTCTGGCTCCACATTGATCACAGTCCTCTTCATCACTTGTCCAGGCGCCTGCCATGTTCTGGAATGGAATGTAACTTTGCAGTGAAGCATGCAGACAAGGGTTTGAATTCTCATTCCAGCTTTTTTACTGACTGACTATGCAAGTAGGGTATGTGTGAGTATCTCATGCCTCAGATGCGACATGGGGATTGTAGGGTTCCAATACAGGGGATTTTAAGGCTTCAATGAGCTGAGGTAGATACTATAGATGGCACATGGCAAATTCTCAATTATCGGTAGATATTAAAAACCTCCTTAACCATCTTCCCTATTTCTAGTATTCTTATTTTTTTAATTAATTCTCTACACTGCCACTAATAAGATCTTTATAGAAGGAAGAATGTTTTTTTCTGCCCTCTGCTTAAAAGCTTTTGCTAGCATTTCATCAACCAAGAATAAACTGAAAGGTCCTTGATAAGACCTTACATAAGGCTTCTTGTGACCTGTGTCCTGTCTTCTTGCCTAGCATCGTCATCACTTAATTGTGTGTGTGTACTGACTTTTAAATTACAATGCCATTTAAAAAGTCTATCAAGACAGAAGAGTATGAAAGTTTTAAAAGGCTTTCCCTCTGTTGGTACCCCTCTCTAGGTGAACCACTCAGAATAATTTGACATGTATACTTCCGTGTCTGTATGTATGTAGTTATGTGGATAGGTGAATGATGGTTATCTAAATAGTTGTGTTTTACTCATCTGGTGATTGCTTCATGTTTATGAGTATGCTACAGCTATCATGACACCTTTCCAGATTGAGGCCTGTATCTTGCTTTTTTTTTTTTATATATATTTTATTTTTAAGTCCTCTCTATACCCTTTAACTTAACAATCCAAGATACAGATTCACATGCTGCTCCAACTGAGCCAACCGGGTGCCCCTGTCTTGCTTTTGTAGTAGCTGCACTGTCTTCCATTGTATTGTGTCTGTTTTCTCTCCATCTGAAATTATTTTTACATACGTTGTTGTGGTAGGCATATAACTGAGTTTTTCTCCCCAAAGGATAGTCATGTGCATGTGTCCTAATGACCTTTATTTTGATTCTCCTGACTTAAAATGCCACCTTTACTCTGTATTAAATTCTCATACAACATTGGGCGATCATTTAGTGGTCAGATAGCATATATTCAGACCATCAACTTTGGTTTTTTGTTTTTTTTTTTAAAGCTCATTCTAAGTTTTAATTATGAAGATTTAAAAATGTTAGTGAATGGGATGGTGTTGATTTACTATACTGACTACTCGCTCTTACACTAAAGCCAAATACACACTGTGGTCTCAGGCATATTACATAACCACTTGTGCCCCAGTTTCATTCTCTGCAAAATGTGCATAATGCCTATTTCATAGGACTTTTATGATGATTTAATGAGTTGGTATTTGTAAAGTGCTTAGAACAGGATTTGGCCCAGAGTTAAGTGCTACGTATGTGCTTGTTGTATAAAAGCCATCTGTATATGGCCTGATAAAGGATAGCTCAGGCTCTATACCCATTCCTTCGTATTCCTTATTCTTCATTTTTGCTTATCGAGATAATTATATATTGTTATTAGAGGTTATTGGCTATCATAGCAGGTGTTTGATGGTTCTTCAGATAGATCTCTTTGGTCCTGGATATATTGATTAAACATAAATTCAGAACATTTTGTTTTATCAGCTGCTAAGCCAACAAGAATACCACCCTCAAAACCCAGCAGATGGACTCTCTCTGCTTCTCGTAACTTCTCTTTGGTTGTATTTGTTTTAGGAAAATGCTTCTTTATGTTCCCTTTGGCAGTGTTTGAATGATTTTTTTTTTATCCCATCAATAACATGATTTTTTTTCCCTCACTGAGTAAAGAAAATCATCAAGTGTTGACCAAGAGTTAAATTTTCTGTGGTTAGGCTGTCTACATCCCAGTTTGCCTGCGTAAGACTTCTTGTGATCTCACCTGTCACATTTAAAATTGTGACATTTCAGCCTAGGAGATACACATGGAGACAGTTTGAGATTTTTGAAGATGTTGCTGAGATAAACCAGAGAAGATCACTGGACTCATGGCAGTGGTCTTTGGTGTTATAAGGAATCTTACCTCACCATCTGCATATAAAATCTGTATGAACGTCTTTCGCTTTGACAGCCATCCCATGAAGGTTCAGAAATCAGCAGCCTGTCGTCTTGGACCGGTCCTCTCCATGGCCTGCTAGAGGTGTGTGCTTCAGAGGCTGTGACTCCCTTGCAGGCCTCATTTCTCCCATTTGTCTCGATACTGAATTAAGATCAGGAAAATATTGTTTCCTGCCAACGCTTGCCTGTGAATAAAATAGAATGCCTGTGGGCACGCAGATAGAATCTTCCATTTAGAGGATTGATACAGCTCTGTAACACACATCTAGCTGCTGTTAGGCTGGTGCTGATGGCCACCAGCCTTCTGCCGTCTCCACAGAGTGTCTCAGAAACAATCAGTACCAGCATAATCTCTCTGGTCCTGTGATGAGGTGCTCAGTGTCAAACAGAGTGAAACATCCAGAATTTCTCACAGATACCTACCAAGTGTCCAAGAGCTGTTTACAGGGTACGTTTGTGACTTTGGAGCAGAGATCTACTGGCATGCACATGTGATGAGTGCCTTATGCATTGTACTTCATAACGGAATTCTGCTGTTAGCCTGTCTGCTTTGCTCTAGGCGTGGCATTTTGTTTTGTTTGGGTTGGTTTTTTTTTTTTTTTTTTCTTTTTTTCCTTAATGCTTGGGCTTATTTTATTTTTTTAGTAATAGTATGCAATTTGTACCTGCTTTTGCTATGTGGTATAGAACTCGGAATAATTCTTTTTATCATTACTGACAAACTTCATTATTTTGCAAATGTCTGGGGAAAGAAAATGATGATATAAAACAGCTTTACTTCTGTGCCCAAGTGTACATGGCACATCCTTGGAAATGCCTTCCATGGCCTTGAGCTGGGTTTTGTTTTGCTTGTTCTGTTTCCACATCTGTCCTCTAATGTGGAACAAACAGTTGGCTGGCTTTCAGAAGATTTGGGTCCTTAGTTACGATCTGCTACCAAACAGGTTGTGTGACCTTGAGAAAGTCTCTTCACCTCTCTGGGTTTGAGTTTATTTAACTTTCTAAAAGTTATTTTCAAGTCTACAGACCTTATGATTTTTTATGACTGAATTTAACAGACTATTGTTTGCTTTAGTGTGTGATTCCAGTTCCCTTTTGTCACCATAAAATATAATTTTATAGCACAGCTATCAATTGTGTTCATAAAATACATGATTTTTAGAAAGAAACAAAATTAAATCTATGAATAAACCATTAAACAGAAAAGAGACTGATGAAAGACAATGCTGTTTCTCACTAGAAGCTGCCTTTCAGATTGTAAAAATGTCTTTTTTTGTCTTTTATTTGAAACCCTCCAAAGAAGCTGTGACTGTTGTAGCCGTGTAGTGTTCCTTGCAGTGCTACCTGAAGCTCCCAAATTTTACTTGAGAAACCTTCTGAAAATGCTGACAAGAATAACGTTGCTCATCCTAACTCCCAGCTCTGAATTATTGTCAGTGTCTTGAATTTATCATTCATCTGTGAAAAGAGAGCACAGTCTGTTCCATATAATCCTGGTTCCTTCCTGTCCCCAATTTTCTATCTTTCGGTTTTGTTAAACATGAAAAATGTCCTCTCAGTTTTTACAGTTTCTTAACTTTCCTTTCAGAATTATTGATATATTCCCTGTGGTCTTTCCTGTTCTGTTGGTTTCTTATCAGTGTTGTGTGTACGCACATGCATGTATGTGCAGTGTTTTTGAAGTTAACCAAGAAATTTCAAAGCAGTGAACAGGAGGCAGTCACATAAAACCTGTTATATACAGTCTGCTGGGAAACAGAGTAGATGTGAGAAGAAGGCTGGGGAATTAAACACACACATGACATTTATTTCTTGCAGAAATAAAATATTTCTGAGAAATCATTCATTCTTGCCATTTCATTTTTGGGTTTTGTCATCCTTTAAGTTTTTCCTTGGAAGCTTCTAAAATGATCTGTAAATGTTCTTAACGACATCTTACAAGCCAATTCATAAAGATTTAAAAACGATTTTATGTTCATATAAAAAAGGCACACACTCAACTGTAGAAGAAGGTTGAGTAAACTATGGTACTTACACAGAGTGGAGTATGATGTAGCTGTGACAAGGACTGTGGGCAGTCGCTGTGACCTGACATGGAGTGGTTTCCAGGAGGTGTTAAGAAATGAAAAAAGCCACATACAAAATAGCATATATAGTATGCTACCTTTTGTGTGAGAAGGAAGGGGAAAATAAAGCAAAACGTTTTTTTTTTATTTTTACAAAAAGAAATCCAGGAAGGATAGACCAGAAAACAGTGAGGGTGGTTACCTCTAAAGAGGTAGAATGGGGAGGATAGGATATGGGAGACAGAGAGACATTTCTTTGAGAACCTTTTTGTACAGCTCGAACTCATGGAAGGATATTAACATTCTACATATTAAGAAATAAAAACAAACCATTAAGAACTGAAAGCACATTTAAATCAATGAACACAACCATATTTCAAATGGATACTTTAACTGCACTAGAGAGAGAGAAAAATGTGAATCCAAGTAGGATATGAACATGGTTTTTAACTGCATACCCCATTCGTGGACAGCAGAGCAGGGAGGGAGAATTGCAAACAAATCCTGAAATCTTTCTGTAGATTTGTTTATTATAGTACTGTGGGTAAAACAGTCCTGAAACTATAGTAGATGCTATAGGATTTAGTATATGAGTAAATGTGCTGACCTGGTTAGAGGAGAAAGACAAAAATGGATGGGAAAAGGCAGAACGAACCCTTTGGGGTGGTCTGGGATTAGACATATCAGTATGAACTTAGGATTTGTAAAATATACATAAGTATGCATATACATACATCCATGTGTAAATATTTGTGTATGTATATGTATGTGTGTTTTGCATGTAACTGTATAGTGAATTGAGCAGCACTGTCATTGTGTGATCAAAATCAACAGCACCAGTGAGAGGATGCATGGGCGTCCTGTGGCTCCAGAGGAGATATCCTGAGGACTCTTGTCACCCATGTAACATACTGGCAGAGAATGCATGACTGAATCTAATCATGGGGAAATGTCAGACACATCCGGAATGATGAGCTTTCTGTTTAAAAAAAAAAAAAATGGAGGAGGGGAAAGACTGTTTTCTTTAAAAATGTTGTTGTTGTAAGAGATAAAGAAATAGTATGGAAAAAGTTCCAGATTAAAGGAGACTAAATAAACATATCAACTAAATTTGATATCTGACCCTACCTGAATCACAGTGTGGAGGGGGAAGGTGTTATAAAGTGCCTTGTTGGATAAATTGGAAACACTGGAATATGAATTGAAGATTAGTTAAAAGTTTATAAATGTTATGTTTCCAGAAGTTGATAACTGAATTGTTGTTACATAAGAGAATGTTCTCATTCTCAAGGGAGCTACACTGCCTGCTCTTAAGGGAAAATCATTTAGTATTTAAGGGCAAAAGGCCCTCAAATGATTCAGAAACAGTCACATATTCATGTGGATGTATATGCGTATCTATATTTATATCAGTGTACAGGCACAGATACGAGAGAGAGAGAGAGAGAGAGAGAGAACACAAATGGTAAAACAAAGAGGTTTCTACTGTTAACAATAAAGGAGTCCAGGCAAAGGCTATGCATGTTCTTTGTATTATTTTGTTCTTGCAGCTTCTCTTTTAAGTTTGACATTACATTCAAATGAAGAGATTTATTTTTCAAAAGAATAAAAATAAACCTTAATGCGTTAACCAGTAATAAAGAGTAATAAAATTAGTGATTAAAAGCGGCTCTTGTTCTAATAAAACTAGATTTTAATCATCATTTTCTCTTAGCATTCTTATAACTTACTTGCAGTTAAGAGTAAATTGACTAGTAATGCTGAATCTGCTCAAAACTGCTCAAAAATAATGATAATTTGCTAGGTTGTGGGAAACAAGGCTAGTATTAAAATAATATGAATGGGAGCACATTAGAAAGTCTATTACAAAGTAGATTCCATTTGCAGTAGCAGTAAATATTAAAAGGTACACAGAAATAAACATAAGAAAGCATTTTTGAAGCCTATTTGAAAATTATAATAACCAATGATGTCGATTCGAAAATTTTAAGAACATCTTGGACAAACAAAATGATTAAGTTAAATGGAGAGGGAACAAGTTCCTGAATTAGAAAATCCAATATGATAAAGGTTGCTCTCCATATAGAGTCATAAGCAAATAAGTCGATGTGGTATAGGAAAATATACCAATGAACAGAATAGTAGGGCCAGAAGTAGACCCACAAATGTGTAGAAACATGATATAACAGAGATAACTTTGTTGATAATGGAAGTATGGACTATACAAAAAATTTTGTTGAATAGTCTGTTTTCTGTATTAAAAAAATAGATCCTACCTCACACCATAGAACAAAATTAATTTCAGTTGCATTGTAGATTTAAATATGAAGAACAGAAGTTTTAAAAGAATGCCAGGGGAATGTCCATGTAACTTCAGGGTTGTGAGGGATTTCATAGGTTGGATGTGCACACTGAAAAGGAAATAATTGACGTATTTTACTACATTAAAAAAAAATTCTCTACAACGAAGTCATAAAGAGCCAACTCATATACTGGGGATAGGTAATCATTACAATCAACAAAAGATTGTTTCCAGAGTACAGGAAGAGCTTCTTCAAATCACTAAGGAAAAATGGGCAAAAGGAATAAATGGGGAGTTCACAGGACATGTAATTTCCATATAAACTGTTTTTTAAGTAATGATAAAATGATCAAACCATCTTTGAGGCCCAAATATAGAAAAGCAGCCATCGGTCTTTAGCTGTATCCCCGAGCCTCCAAGCCCATACCGGGAGTTCTTGATTGTATGCATAGCAACAGCAAGTGTGTTTTAATATCACATTGTGAAGGTATTTCAGTAGCTAATGTTATATCATGAAATCTCATAGGACCAATCCTTTCCGGAGCATGAAAATGGTTTTCAAGTTGGAATGAGATTAGAAGGCATTGACCCCCGACATCCATCTGTATTCTGTGTGCTTTCTGTAGCTGAGGTAAGAGATGGTGTTATTGTCTTGGGCTGAGTGCACAGTGACAGAAGAGAATTTTCTAGAGAATAATGAATTTGAGTGCTTTCCATTATAAACAAGTTCTAGTACATTATGGATGTATTTTAGTCAGTGATGGGTGAAATATGTTTCTTAATGAATTTTTTTCCTTCTGTGAAGATTAATCTTTTAATAAGTCCCTCATCACTAGCAGTTATCCTTGATTAAGTTGGTAAATAGTTTTCATTTGGGGTTGATAACAATCAGTGAATCCCACAGTGTTACTTTTGTCTGTTAAAAGAGACATAATTATTCAAGTTTTAGCTGAACTGATGAGAAATGTGTATGAAAAATATCCAAGCACATGAAATATCTATTTATATAAATGTAAGCATTTAATGAAAATTACTTAGAATGAAGAGCCACTGATGAAAGTAAATGGCTTATAAAATGTAATATTTACTAAACATTTTATATTATTAAAATGATGGAAGACCTCTATATTTTTAATTACCTCATGTAAAAAACCCTATTCACTTAATTTAGTGATTGATTATAGCTATTAAACCTGTATAGCATGTCTTAAGGATGTATTCTACACTGTTTTATTTATTTCCTTAATTGAGTATGCTGGATCCATGTGTTAGAGTTGAAATGAAGACATACCCATTTTGGTTTTGCTCTGTACTTTAGCTTGCATACTGTTGTGGGACAGCAGGAGATGGGGTTTCCAAGAGCAATATTTGAGAGGTATTGAATGAACAATCAATTGATGGAGGTGTAAATACCTCAGATTTCTAGACTGAGTAAAAGGATAATTTTTTTTTTTACAGAAAAAATCTGGATACTTGAAAGATCGTGTATGTCAGCATTTTGTTTTCAGATGTCATCTCTAAATTTGCCTTTTAATACAAGCACATTTGGATGGAAGGGTTGGTTTATATTATGTTGATAGCCCTGACAGAGTATGTGAATATTTTGTTAATTTTGTGTACTCTTCAAATGCGTGACACTTAATGAAGGATTGCAAACATTCCATTTTACAGGTGTGTGGTTACCGCCTCAGACTTCACTTTGATGGTTATTTAAGCTGCTATGATTTTTGGACCAATGCCGGTTCCCCTGACATTCATCCAGTAGGGTGGTGTGAGAAGACCAAACATGAATTGCACATCCCTAAGGGTAAGCCAGGATGGAAAGAGAGTTGGTTTTATTTTAACAACATTTCATGAAATACTAACAAGAGAGCCTGGTGTGAATTGATTTTCAAAATGAAAGTTTAATCCCCCCAAAGCAGTAAGACTACAAGGATACCATTTTTAGAAATGAATAAATGACTTTAAAAGAAAAGCAATGGGGGTGTCTGGGTGGCTCAGTCAGTTAAGCATGTTCTGAGGGTCCCAGGATCGAGTCCTGATCAGGCTCCCTTTTCAGTGAGGAACCTGCTTTTCCCTCTGCTCTCTGCTCATGCTCTCTCTTGCTATCTCTGTCTCTGTCTCTCTCTCAAATCAAAATCTTTAAAAAAAAAATAAAAGCATCAATGACTGCTTAGGTCAAATATGCTGATCAGGTACCTATGGCAGAAATAAAATCTTATGACTTAATATAAAGTTTATTAAACCTGAGATGGAATAAAGAAACTTATTTTACATCATGCTTGAAATGAACTGTTTCACTTAGTCACTGATACCATATGGTGAGGAAACTCGATTCACTGTCTATCAATTTTTCAAACAAATCATGGAAAAGAAGTAACTATGAAAGAGAGAGGATTTCACTGTCTACTTCCTTTGTTTTTTTAAGATTATTTATTTATTTATTTACCAGAAAGAGAAATCACAAGTAGGCAGAAGTAGGCAGAGAGGCAGGCAGATAGAGAGGGAGAAGCAGGCTCTCTGCTGAGCAGAGAGCCTGATGGGGGGCTCAATTCCAGGACCCTGGGATCATGACCTGAGCCGAAGGCAGAGGCTTAACCCACCCTGAGCCACCCAGGCCCCCCTGTCTACTTCCTTGAATCAAAAATCTCATCTTTGTCTCTTGTTATGTGCTAGAGGAACCTGGGCCTGGCAGATGTGACTGAAGCCTTTTTTATTTGCTGTGTGCTGGTGAGGTGAGGATTTGATCAGTTGAGATACCCATGGGCCTATTTCCTTGCACAGCAGACTTCTGTGTACCGGCTTCTGCTCAGTTGCCAGAGTACTGGATGACAGTGGCACTTCTGGAGTTTGAGTACAGCCATTTTACTGCCCAACTCAGAGTGGCCTTTGGGGATCCTCCCCTGAGACTGATGGCAGAATCCCTAAGAATGCTGGATTTCATGAAAGTTGGTCACGGGCTCATTTTCAGTCGGTTTTTATGGAGCCCTTGCTGTGTGCTGGCACTGGGGATAGAGCCGTGAATAAAATAAACCACCTCTGTCTTCATGGGGCTTTTGTTCCAGGGTGGGGGGCGACAAGTCTTAGACAAAGGTGAGGTAGGGTGGCAAGCAGTGACAGGGTTGGGGGATGGGACAGACTGCATGCTGAAGAAGGGCATGAGAACGTGATGTCCCACAGACAGGTGGATGAATGAGGGAAGTCAGCGAGGCCTCCCTTGAGAGGGCTGCCTGAGAGAGTAGACGCCCTGGGGCTACCAGGTTGAGGAATCCCAAGGAGGTGAATTTGGCTGGAGCACAGAAGCAAGGGCAAGGTGTGGGAGATGAAGTTAGAGGTGTAGCGCTGTGCAAGGAGCCTGACTTTTGTTCTGTGTAACATTCAACCAGAAAGTTTATTGAGCCCCTCTTGTTTGGGCCAACCCTGTGGGAGCCACTTTAGGGCACACAGAGGGGAGGATTAGTACAAAAGGCAAAACCCACAAAGATAAGCAGCAGAAAGCTGTCACTGCCAAATGGTGTTTGAAATGTGAGGGGGTTTCTATAATGTCCCCAAGTGCCTGGAACCCTGGATTGTTGCATCATCAGGACTCTGATGTTCTCAGTGACATGGCTTCTTCAGGAGTGACCAGGAGTCAGGAACTTCTGTCTCTTCCCTCTGCCCATTTTGGAAAGCCTCACTAAGAGATGAGACTCCCATCAGGCCATCAGCAGACCAATTCTATATCTTAATGAATTTAAACAATTTATAAGGGCATGATATGCATGATGGGAAATCACGTCAACAGTTTTGAATTTCATACGTTAAAAGACATTGAAACAATTTAGAGATTTTAATTTAAATCATTTGTGGTCTACTACAGGACTTTGAATTCATAACAGAAGACTGAAGAAGGCTAATATATTGAATATGCACATGGTTATATTCTGTGGGTATTTTGAATAATCCATACTTTTTTTAGGTTATAGAAAAGATAAATTTGTTTGGATGGATTACTTGAAGGCCTGC
Source organism: Lutra lutra (assembly GCF_902655055.1). NCBI lineage: Eukaryota > Metazoa > Chordata > Mammalia > Carnivora > Mustelidae > Lutra > Lutra lutra. The sequence goes on along the minus strand of NC_062289.1, from coordinate 56,422,279 downwards.
AAATTGCAAAATGCTCCCAAGAAATTATTCAGAAACAGAAGTTCTGTAAGTATTTTCTTCCTCAGTATAAATCAGATTTCTACTTGAGCTTAGATTTCTTAAAATTCACTATATATTCTGTTGTATTTTTTCAGAATCCTTAGCTTCATATGACTTTTCTCACTTAATTTGTCTGTTTCCTATAGGTATATCCCAACCCACCTTTAAATGTACAATTAAATACTTTATTTAGATGCAGAGAGTTGAAGACTTTATATTTAAATCCTACTAAAATTTAAAATGCCTTTTGGAATGGTTTTTCCTTCTTGATTCCAGTGAGTTATTCGTTTGAACTTAGTTTGGTGGTTTGAGACCAGTAGATACCACAGGTAGACTTTGAATAAACCCAGCCTAGTTGGATTTCTGTGTAACGAGAATGAAGGTGACATTTTCTACAGATTCAAGGAGCGTATGAAGATATGAAGATTTGGGTGTAGCACATTTGTTATGCCATCTGTGTCCCCAGTAACCTGCCAGCTCTTCAGGAGAGAATGAGAATAAGGTGCAGCCCCGCCTCCTCTGGGCCCGTCAGCCTGTCGCCCCCTTCAGCCCCTGCAGTGAGGCCACCTAGTTGGGAAGGGGGCAGGGAACCCTAGGGTTGCTCTGCCACCTACTGGCTGTGTGTCCCTTTGTAGGACACTCACCCTGATCTTGAAATCAGTGTTATACAACTGCTCTGTGTGTTTCATAGAATTTTATCAACAAAAGAGAGTAATAGAAATGGGAAATTGCTTTTAAAGATGTAAAGCGCTAAAGGAAAACAAAAAGCAGGGCTCAGTATAGACTGTAAAGAGGTAGGAAAAAAAAACATTTTCTAGTCCCCAGATCCCAGGACTGGCTAATTACACTAGTATAAAAAGTGGGGTTTTATTATTGTAATGTTACTTTAAATCATAGTCCTTACTGTTTTTTACTATGAAAAAATGTGTATAGATACTAAAAAAAGCATTTGGATTTTTTTCAAGTATAGGTTTATTTATGGATTCATGCATGTGTTTCTTAAATATCGAGAAAGCCACTGTTTTCAGATCTCATCAAAGTAAATGATAATTTTGGTGCTAAAGAGCCTATCTTTACTACTTCTCCAAATACTGGTATTTGGAAACTGTTCAAGTCTTTGGGGAGCAGAGAAAATTATTTGATACTCTTGTATCCAGTAAACATCATATTTTTAAATTAATATAATTTCTTCTAAGAACTGAAAAGGGAAAATAATGATGATGAGGGAAATATAACTTACCTGCACAACAAAAGAGAAAAATTCTGTACAGGGTAAAAGCTAGTTTCCTGGGTTTTTGTTAAGAATGCTAATCTCGTAACAGTTTGTTGGAATATTTGTACTAGTATTTGCTGGCTTCATTCTGGAGGGTAAGTGTTGCCTATAGACTGTTCTGATGCTAAACATAGACGTTTTGACAGTAGCTCAGTCCTATCTGGTGTCCTGTTTCTTTTTGTGCCTCTCCCCTCTGGTGCTGTGTTAGAATGGGCCAATGCCTAAAGAATTTCAGGTTGGAATGAAGCTGGAGGCCGTCGACAGGAAGAACCCTTCCTTGGTGTGTGTGGCAACCATAGCAGATATTGTTGAAGATCGCTTACTAGTGCATTTTGACAATTGGGATGATAGTTACGATTACTGGTGAGACACCAATGTGCATTTTACTTCTGTGTGTTCATGTTTGGTGTTAAGAATTTATTTTCCTTCCAGTCCTGTCACTGTCCTTGCTGTTCTTAGAGTAATGAACATCGGAATTTAGTGGCCAACTTTTCATGACCTTCTCTTCCACATGAATTGCTGAATTAAAGTGCCCGAGAAACTTCTCCACTCTATGAGAGGTTACCTAATGAGGCCTCAGCTGAAATAATATGACCAGGTCAGGGCACTTCACTGTGTTGTGTCTAGTTTGTAAGGGAGGCATTTCTATGAAGAGGAAGTGAAGAACTTGGAGCTTTTTTTTTTTTTTTTTTTCCTGAAAAATGTTGAACTCAGCCTGTCATATTTTAGAAAGGGAAGATTCATGGGGAGAATGGAGTGAATTATTTGAGATCCTGTGGGGAGCAGAGAAAATGTATGCTACAATACCATTAAACTAACATTGCATAAGTTACAAAAGGCTTTCTGGGTAAAAACCTGAAATATGGAAGAGGGAATGGCAAAAATAATTTTTGTAGCATTTCTTCGCAGTCTATCCTGAGAAACCGCCAAGTCTCTGCCTAAGGCTACGGCTCTTCATGTGCATGAAGGGGGCCCTATTCTCTTCTTTGAACTAAGAAGCAGAGCATGGATTAATTGTTCTGTATGTCTCAGAATGGTCTGGGTTTCTTGAAAAGGAGAGGGAGGAAATTGGAGGCATATTGAGTCTGGTCTGTCCTGTTAAACTTGGGCTGGCCTACTAATAATTTTCCTTTGCTGCTAGTAGGAAGTGGTGGGAGAGGCTTATTAAAATGTTCACTCTTTGGGGATAACACTGGCAGTTCAGGTTCTAGTCACAGTCTTTCTAAGAGGTACTTTTATATTTCAAGAAAGTTAGGTAAAAGAGAAGTTTGGTCACTTAGCTTAAACAATTTAGTCTAAAAATTACTTCTAATTTTATTTAGCTATAAAATATTTTAGCTATGTAATTATATCTTCCATGGTGTCTCTTAGTATGTAGAATGGTCATTACTCTTGGATTATTTCTCTCGCTTTGACCTGTGTAGGATCTGAAATAGAATCCTGTTTTGCAGGTGTGATGTAAATAGCCCTTATGTTCAGCCAGTTGGTTGGTGTCAGGAGAATGGAAGAACTCTGATAGCACCCCAAGGTAAGTGGACTGGCTGCATTTTCTTTGAAGGCATCTCTGTGTGAGTGGCGATGGCTGTTCTTATTTTTTGTTGATGCAAATCAGATTTTAATAAAAGTGTATGATAAAAATACTGTGCAAGGTTGTTTTGATTACCCAGTAACTCATGTGTCTGAAATCTCTTAGTCTTTCCCATAATGAAAATGGACTGGGTTTATAAATATGCATTAGGCAGCCACTTTAAAAAATGTTGCTGTTCATTCCCGGGTTTTGGCACCAAAAAAAAAAAAAAAAAAAAAGAGTTGCTAAACATTTTTATCCAATGAAATGTGTACCATTGCTGCAGATCATTATTTAAAGCTAATTTTCCCATGTCTATTTATCTTTAACTTATGCTAATCCATTAATTGAATCATAAGTTTATTATATATTCTTTGGAGTTAAATGAAGAAATGTAGAAATCTAAGGAGTGAGAAATAAGCATGAGTCTTCAGACTTGCCAGGCCTCCTTTACCAAACCAACTTGATGATTCAGCTAAACACCACAGTAGGGACTCTTTCCGGTTATTTATATTTTTTTCTCATTGTAGAAATATTAAGTATTTAGAGAGTTTCTGTATCAAATTTATGTTTTCTAATTTCAAAATTAATTAGGTATAATGGTTGTTTAAGCTTAGCATTTTAAAAGTAAGTATTCTAGGAGAAACTGATTTCTTTCAATTAAAAAAATGTAGAGAATGAGGTCATATGGATGGCACACTCAGTGAGGGGTCCAACTCCTGGTTTGGGCCCGAGTGGTGTTCTCAGTGTGTTGGGATCAAGCCCTGTGTTGGGCTTTGCACTCAATGTGGAGTCTGCTTGAGATTCTCTCTCCCTCTCCCCTCTGGCTGCCCCTTCATCTGCCCCCTCCTGCTTATGCTCTCTGTCTGTAAAATAAATATAGAAAACTTAAAAAAAATGTGGAGCATGTAACATGCCATTCTAGAATGGAGCAGATGTTTAATGTTTTGATTTGAATGATTCTGGAAATTTGCTGTGTTTCAATGTTTTTTTTTTTCCTTGATACAGAAAAATGATTAGGATTTGTCATCGAATTTGTGAGTTCAGTGAAAAAAAAATAAAAATTCAAAACAATCAACAAATCAAACCGAACTTAAAAAAAAACACAACCTATTTAAACTCTCCAATTAGTCTAGAAAAGTTTTTATAAAATATATAACATCTTCTCAAATTTGATTTTGATATGCAGATTTAGAGTTGTTTGTTCTATTTTTCTGTAAAACTGGCTAAAGCTAACTTTAGAATAATGTTCTTCAAGAAGAGGTGAAGTATTCGTCAGATCTCAGAATATGTGGTTTGAGTTAGTGTGCCTGGAGGTACAGCACACTCTGTTTCCCATTTTCCTCTGCTGGAATAACTTCTCTGCTACCTGCAGCTTATTCTCACTACATTTCACGGATATGATCAGTAGTTAAGTTCATCTCCTTGTCTTCTCGTGCTGTGTCAGCCTAGAAATAGTCTGTGCAGAGATTTTAAGAATTCTATGTCCAGAATCTTTCCATCATTAATATGAACCGAGGAGCGAGGGGGCAAAGCTCCCATACAACAGATAAGGCCAAAGCTTTCAGGCCTGATTGATGGGTGCAGGAGAGTATTTATTTCATTAAAGTCCACAAAGTACCAATGGAACTCAACCCAGATTTATGGTTTTTCCCATACAATTGATTGCATATACAAACGTCATCACCATGCCGAGATTTGAATAAGAGTTGTAGCCAACGACCAATTTAGTGATAGGAAGTCTTCACTTTGGGGTCATATTTTCTTCCCTAAGATGTAGGTTTAAAATTCTGAAGAGATTTCGTCCTGGCATATAATGTCTGAATTAGAATCTTCCAGTTAACCCACCTCTAAACCTCATCTACTTGTTAATATTCTTTTTACACATTATGAAGTGTTTTTACACACTAAAATACTGCCCTCCCCCAAGCCCCAATTTGTATAATACTTTGTTTCTCTGCAGTGAATTCTTTACCTACTTTTTTTCCTATTGAGATATAATTCACTTATTATAAATTTCACCCTTTTAGTATTTATTTCAGTCGTTTTAGTATATTCACAATGTGGTACAACCATCATGTCTATTTTTTTTTTAAGATTTTATTTATTTATTTGACAGACAGAGATCACAAGCAGGCAGAGAAGCAAGCAGAGAGAGAGGAAGGGAAGCAGGCTCCCTGTTGAGCAGAGAGCCCGATGCAGGGCTTGATCCCAGGATCTTGGGATCATGACCTGAGCCGAAGGCAGAGGCTTTAACCCACTGAGCCACCCAGGCACCCCCATCTCTATCTACTGCCAGAGATTTTCATCATTCCCAAAAGAATATCCTCTTTTACTCTGTCACTCCTCATTCTCTCCTCCCTCTCAGGCCTAGGCAACCACAACTCTATTTTATATCTCTTTGGATTTCACTATTCTGGACCCTTGGCATTCACGGAATCATACAGTATATGGCCTATTAGGTCTTGGCTTCTTTCACTTAGTATAATGTTTCATATTGTAACTTGTCTCAATACATCATTCCTTTTCTTTACAAATAATATTTTAGTGTATGGATATGCCACATTTTGCTTATGAATTCATTATTTGATGGGCATTTGGTTTGTTTTCACTTTTTTGACTGCTACAAGCTTTCATGCACAAGTTTTTGAGTGATGTTTTCATTTCTTTTGGCTATAATTCTAGGACTAGAACTGCTAGGTCATAAGGTAATTCTGTGCTTGAGGAATTGGCAAACTATTTTCCAAAGAAGCTGCACAGTATACATTCCCACTGACAATGAATGAGAATTCCAGTTTCTCCACATCCTCACCAGCATGTTATTGTCTTCTTGATTATAACCATCCTGGTGAATGTGAGGTTAGATCTCGCTGTGCTTTCAATTTTTGTTTACCTAATGACTAATGATGTTGAACATCTTTTCCTGTAGTTATTGGCCATTTATATGTCTTCTTTCAAGAAATACCTGTTCACATTATTTGCCCATTTTTGAGTTAGCTTATTTGTCCTTCTATTATTGAGTTGTAAGGGTTCTTTGGATATTAGACAAACTGTTGTCCTTTTCACTTTCTGGATGGCTTTAAGTATCAAAGTTCTTAATTTTGATGAAGTCCAGTTTATCTGTTTTTTTTTTTTCTTGTGTTGTACTTTTGATGTCTTGGCAGAATTATTGAAAAACAGTTGATTATAGACAGATGAGTTTATTTCCAGATTCTCCATTCTACTCCATTACTTTATACGTCTGTCCTTATGCCAGTACCACACTATCTTGATTACTGTAAATATTGTGAAATTGTGAGTTCTTTAACTCTATTTTATGTTCTTTTTCAAGATTGTTTTGGCTGTTCTGAGTCACTTGCAAATATGTCCCTATGAATTCTAGAATCAGCTTGCTGATACCTGTCCAAAAAAAGCCAATGGGGATTTTGATAGGGATTGATCTGTAGATCAATTTTTGGGGTAGCCATCTCAAAAATATTAAAATTTTCAGTCCATGAGCATGGGACATCTTTCCACTTATGTAAGTCTTTAATTTTCTTTCAGTGATGTCTTACAGTTTTTAGTCTACCAGTCTTGCACTTTTATTAAGTTTGTCCTGTGGTGTTCTATTCTTTGTTCTATTCTTTTTTTTAACTAACACATAATGTATTATTTGCCCCAGCTCTTCAGGTCTGTGAATCATCAGGCTTACACATTTCACAGCACTCACCATAGCACATACTGTTCTATTCTTTTTTAATTGAAGAAAAATTTACATGACATGTAATTAGCCATTTTAAAGTGTATGATTTAGTGGTAGTGTATTCAGAATGTTATGCCACCACCAGCTCTAATTTCAAAACCTTTTCATCACCCAATAAAAACATTCTGTACTTATTAAGCAGACACTCTCCACTCCCTGCCTCCCACCCCCTGGTAACCTTTACTCTGCTTTCTGTGGATTTTCATATTCTCAATATATTATACATGTTATATATAAAAAGAATCCTGTAATACATGACCCCGAGTGTCTGAATTCTTTCACTTAGTGTAACGGTTTCAAGTTCATCCAAGTTGTAGCATATATTGGTAATTCATTCCTTTATATGATTGAATACCTTTCCATTGTATGTTCATATATTATGATTTGTTTGGCCATTTATCTGTTGATGGACATTTGTGTGGACATTTGTACTTTTTCCTAATATTACCAATACTATTGTGAGCATTCTTGTATAGTTTTCTGTGTGGATCTGTCTTACTTCTCTTTGGTGTACACTCAGGAGTAGAATTGCTGGGTCATATGATAATTCTGTGTTTAGCATTTTCAGGAATGGAGAGCTGTTTTCTGCAGTACCTGTGCCATTTTACATTCCCACTAGCAACATATGGCAATGATTATTTCTGAACGTATATGCCAACTTGTTATTTTCTGTTTTCTTAATTATGAAGTGGTATCTTCTTGTGATTTTTATTATTTTCTCAGATGGCCAGTGGTGTAGCTTATATGGCTATTGGCTAATTGCATATCTTTTAAGAAATAGTTATTCAAATCCTTTGCTTATGTAAAAATATTGGGTTGTCTTTTTGTTATTTATATATTTTTAAAACATTGTGTCCATTTACTATATTATTATTATTATTATTATCGAGAATTTTTTAAAGATATATTCATTTATTTGAGAGAGAGAAGGTGCACATGGAGGAGGGTGAGAGGCAAAGGGAAAAGGAGAGACTCTCAAGGAGAGAGAGTCTCAAGCAGACTGCATGTTGAGCATGGAGCCTGACATGGAGCCATCCAAAGAGCCTGAGATCAGGATCAGAGCTGAAACTGAGAGCCAGACTTCCACCCAACTGTACCACCTAGTCACCCCTGTGACAGTTTTTTAATGTATTCTGGATATGAAACCCATATTGTATAAATGATTTGCAAATGTTTTCTCCTATCAATTGTATTTTCACATTCTTGATAATGTTTTTGGCTATAAAATAGTTTTTAATTTTGATGGTCCACCTTATATGTTTTTTCATTTGTTCCTTGTACTTTGATATTAAATCTTCGAATCCGTTGCCAAATCTGAGGTCATGAGGATTTACCCCTATGTTTTTTTCTGTGGATTTTATAGTTTTATCTTTTATATTTGAGTTGTTGATCCATACTAATTTAATTTTTGTATATGAAGTAAGGTAGTGGCTCAACTTCATTCTTTTGTGTTTGGTTATCCAGTTAGCCAGTACCATTTGTTAAAGAAACTATTTCCCTATCACATGGTATTGGCACCATTGTTGAAAAGCAGTTGGACCTAGATATTTAGGTTCATTTCTGGGCTCTTCATTGTATTCCATTGGTTTATCTACCTATCCTTAAGCCAGTAGTATATATTTTTTTTTTACTTTATTTTTTAGAAAAATGAAAGTTCACAGAAAAGTTGATAGGAAGGTACAGAGATACGTTTTATATTCCTGCCTTCACACATGCATAGGCAACCTCCAGAATCACCATTGCTCACCACAGTGTACATTTGTTAGAATTGATGAACCCACATTGACACATCATTATCACCTGAAAGTAGATAGTTTATTTAGGATTCATTTGTGGTATTGTGCATTCTATGGTGGGTTTGACCAAATGCATAATGAGTAGCTATCATTTAGGGATCATACAGAATATTTTCATTGCTCTGAAAATCCTGTGTTCTACTTAGTCATCTCTCTCTCACCCCCAAACCCTTGTAACCACTGATCTTTTTACTGTCTTTATTTTTTTGCCTTTTCCAGAATATCATGTAGTTGAGACCGTACTGTATGTAGCCTTTTCAGACTGGTTTCTTTCACTTTGGAATATGCATTTGATGTTCCTCCATGTCTCCTCAGGGCTTGATAGCTCACTTCTTTTTAGTGCTGAATAATATTCCATTATCTGGGTATATCTCAGATTATTTATCCATTCATCTACTGAAATATATCTTGGTTGTTTCGAAGTTTGAGCAATTATGAATAAATCTGCTATACACATCCATGTGCAGATTTTTGTGTGGACATGATTTCAGCTCCATGATAAATGGCAAAGAATGATATTGCTGAATAGTATGGCAAGAGGATGTTTAGTTTTGTAAGAACCTGTCAAACTGTCTTCCAAAGTGATTGTAACACTGCATTTACACCAGCATCATATGGGAATTCCTGTTACTCTATATCCTCACCAGCATTTAGTGTTTCAGGGTTTTGGATTTTAGCCATTTGAATAGGTATGTGGTAGCATCTTGTTTTTAATTTGTATTTCTTTGATGACATGTGATGTGGAGCATCTTTTCATGTGGACATTTATCATCTGTAAGTCTCCTTTGGTGAGATATCTGTGAAGGTCTTTAGCCGTTTTTTAGTCAGGTGGTTTGTTTTCTTATTGTTGAGTTTTAGGACTTCTTCATATATCTTGAACATGTTTTTTATCATATGTGTCTTTTGAAATATTTTCACCCAGTCCATGACTTGTCTTTTCATTCCCTTTACAGTGTCTTTAGCAGAGCTGAAAAATTTAATTTCAATGAAGCCCATCTTATCAATTTTTTTTTTATGGATTGTGCCTTTGGTTTCATGTTAAAAAATCAAGACCAAACCCGAGGTCATCTAGGTTTTCTTCTACATTACCTTGTAGGAGTTTTACTGTTTTGCATTTCATATTTATATCTGTGATTCATTTTGAGTTAACTTTTGTGAAGGGTGTTAGATCTGTGTCTAGATTCTTTTTTTTTTTTTTTTTTTTTTTTTTGCATGTGGATGTCCAGTTGTTCCAGCACCATTTGTTAAAAAGACTGTCTCTGCTCTATTGACTTGCCTTTGCTCATTTGTCAAAGATCAGTTGACTGTACTTATGTTGGTCTATTTCTGGGCTCTCTGTTCTGTTCCACTGAGCTATTTGTCTATTCTTTTGCCAATACTATGATGCCTTGATTAGATACAAGCTTGATTACATCCAAGTATACTAGTTGTATAGTAAGTCTTAAAGTTATATAATTTCGGTCCTTCAGTTTTCTTCTTCTTCAATATTGTGTGGCTATTCTGAATCTTTTCCCTCTCCATATAAACCTTGGGATACCTGTCAATATTCACAAAATAACTTGCTGGGATTTTCGCTGGGCTTGTTTTGAATCTATAGATCAAGTTGAGAACTGCCATCTTGACAATTTTGACTCTTCCTATCCATGAACATGGAATATGGACCCATTTATTTAGTTCTTTGATTTATTCATACATTTTTATAGCTTTCCTCATTAGACCTTGTATATAGTTTGTTAAATTTTATACTTATTTCATTATTTTGGGTGCTAATGTAAATGGTATTTTTTTAAATTTCAAATTTCACTTAATCATTGCTGATACACAGAAGAGCAATTGGCTTTTACCTCTTTATCTTATATCCTGCAACCTTGGCTTTCTCTTCCTAGAGAAATGACCATTGGGATTTTGATAAAAGTTACATTGGATATAGAGTGCTTTAGGGAGTATTGCCATCTCAGTGGTATTAAGTTTTCTAATCCATGAACATGGGTTGTCTTTTCACTTTTTAAGGTCTTTTTTTTTTTTTCTTAAGATTTCATTTATTTGAGAGAGAGAGAGAGTGGGGTGAGGTACAGAGGGAGAAGTAGGCTCTCCGCTGAGCAGGGAGACCAATGCAGGGCTTGAATACAGAACTCTAGGTTCATGATCTGAGCTGATGGCAGACACTTAACCAACTGAGCCACTCAGCCCACTTTTTAAGGTCTTTAATTTACATCAGTGGTGTGTTTTAGTTTTCAGTGTATAAGTCTTTTTTTTACATCCTTGGTTGAACTTATTCCTAGGTATTTTATTATTTTGGAGTGTATTGTAAATGAAATTATTTATCTCCCCTTGGAATTATTTATTCTGGAATAGAAAAACACAGCTAATTTTATATCCTGCAACTTAAATAATTTATTAGCTCTACTAGTTGTTTTTTTTTTTATGATTATATATATTTTTTAATTTTTTCAGCATAACAGTATTCATTATTTTTGCACCACACCCAGTGCTCCATGCAATCCGTGCCCTCTACAATACCCACCACCTGGTGCCCCCAACCTCCCACCCCCCACCCCTTCAAAATTCTCAGATCGTTTTTCAGAGTCCATAGTCTCTCATGGTGCTGTGAAGTGTGTAAACCTGGCGATTCGCAGACCCGTACCCCTGGGGATAAAAAGATATGTTTATAAAGCTGGTTTTTTTTTTTTTTTTAATGTGTGGATTCTATAGGATATTTTTACATAGAATTAAAAGGACAAAGTTCCAAAAGATTAAAATTTCCAATTTGAATGCCTTTAATTTTGTTTCTTGCCTCGTTTTTCTGTCTAGGACTTCTAGTACATCATTGAATATAATGGTGAAAGAGGGAATTCTTGTTTTTTCCTAATCTTGGGACAGAAAAATCTGTCCCTTACCATTATGCATGCTGTTATCTGTAGATTTTTAATAAATGACCTGTATCATGTTAATAAATTTCCCTTTACTCTTAGTTTTGAGTGTTTTTATCATGAAAGGATATTGGATTTTGTCTAATGCTTTTTTTGTATCTAATAAAACATTTATGTGGGAATTCCCCACCCCCCCATGGTTTCAGGGTGTATAATCCTTTATATGTACTGCTGAATTCAGTTTGCTACATTTTGCAGAGGATTTTTGTATTAATATTCAGAAGGAGTATTGGTATTTAGTTTTCTTATCACATCTTTTCCCTTTTTTCCCATTTTTATGCTATTGTAAATGGAATTGTTTTCTTAATTTCATCTTGAGATTATTCATTGCTATTGTGTGGAAATAGAGTTGATTTTTGTAGAATGATCTTATATTCTGAACCTTGCTGGATTTATCAGTTCTAATAGTCTGTGTGTATGTATTCTGCAGGATTTTCTATATGCAAAAGAATGTCATCTTTAAGTAGTGAAACTCTTACTTCTTCCTGTCCATTTTGGATGGCTTTTATTGCTTCCTTAAATCCTCTAGTTTTTAAATAGTAGTGGCAAGATTAGACATCCTTTTCTTGTTCCTAATATTGGGGGAAATTCTCAGTCTTTCCACATAAATTGTGGTATTTGCTGCTGGGTTTTTTATAGATGCTCTTCATCAGATTGAGGAAGTTCCTTTCTGTTCCTGGCTTGTTTTATTCTGAAAGAGTAGTTCTTTATTCTACTAATATGGTATTATTATATTTATTGCTTTTTATATACTGATGTAGTCTTGTATTCCTGTATTTGTATACAGACACAGTCTTGTATTCCATGTACTCTTTTAAAATGTTTTTTTTTTTAAGATTTTATTTATTCATTTGACAGACAAAGATCACAAGTAGGCAGAGAGGCAGGCAGAGAGAGGAGGAAGCAGGCTCCCCGCCAAGCAGAGAGCCTAGTGCGGGGCTCAATCTCAGGACCCTGAGGCATGACCTGAGTTGAAAGCAAAGGCTTTAACCCATTGAGCCACCCAGGTGCCCCTAAAATGTTTTTTATTCCTAACGGTATATCTAAGGTTGCTGAGTGTGCTAAGGAAAAACAGGATACACAATAAGTCAGATGCTTGGTTATTTAAAATGTTCATCTACAGAATGATTTCTTATCTTTAGGAGGGACTCAACTGTGTCATAAAGGAGTTTCTTCTTATGGTGTTGGAGGGGACTGACACTTCATAGTCACAGGACCACACTGGACTACAGGAAGCTTCCCATTTGATGTAGTGACATGTAAAATAAAATTTCAAGTAGACCAGCCATTTAATCAAAGTATGAACAAGAGAGTGGAGTGTAATGAAAATATATGCAGAGGAAAAGTGAGCAATCATTGGGTGAAGACTGTTAAAGTTTAGCAGTAAATGAAATTGCTTAAAGTTTGTGATGAGTTATGATTATGCTGGCCTGTAGGTTGTGAAAACACAAGTGCCCAAAGATCTCAGGTCTCTATTAAGAGAGGAAAGGTTTGAAACAATGGATAGTAGAAGGGGCCCTGAGGAAGGATGGTAGAATGCTGTGTACTCAGGTAGTCCACAAGAGGGAATTTGTATATAAGATTTTAAAAGACCCACCAACCAACACACATGTCTTCACATATTCCCTCTGCTGTGACAAGGCTGGAAATAGGATGCCAGAAATATACGTAATACATTAGATGTCATATATATTTTATATTTTTTATATATGTATTTTTAGGGTTTGAACATAGTAAAAAGAAGTTAATGTCTGTATGAATGATTTGTTTCTGTTAGTAATTTAACACCACAACTTGTTACTGTAGTTATTTTACTTTAAGTGAATTTATATTTGAAGCATCATTTATGGCTATAGAATTTTACATAAAATTTTATTTTATGGTGGTAATTACATTGTTGTCAGAAGAAAATGTATTTGCTGTATTTGTTATAGCTTCTACGTGTGTGTGTAATTGCACATCTGAGAACGATTAGGGTGCTTGAAAGTAGAACAGTGTTTGCTGACCTGTATAGTTGCCCCTGGTGTATAATCAGGTTCTCATAGATTCCAGATAAAAGAGACTTTTCAGAGAGAGAGAGAAGAAAAAAAGGTCAGTTTTCAAAATGTGCGAAGTATAAAACATAAAGGTGCTTTTCACTGATACAAATTTAATACAAGGTGTTACATATTCAGTGTCTTTCTACAAAAGACTGAAAAAGTATGGGCTTCTATTCCTTCAGAAGTAGCAGTCTGCTGAAATTTTAGCTGAAGTTACGAAATGACAAAAAGTTGCTAGGCAGACCCTTTGGCGTTTGAAGGAGAGAAGCTCCTTTCCAGAAGGTTTGCTGGGTCTCGTAGTGAGCTCTTGAGCTTCACTTGGTGATGAGCCGGCTATGTCCTATGAAGAGTCACTTCCTTATAACGGGGGGGGGGGGGGGGGCAAGTCTCATCTCTTGTTGAAGTAAAATCCCCTAGTAGCATAGTTTTAGGTGGCTCATGGTATAGCTAAGTCTGCACAGTTAAAAATTAGAGCTATTAAAGAATATTAACTAGATTATCAGGGGAAAGTTATATTTTTTTGCTTTTTCAGTTCCTTTGAATGATATGGCTGAAGTAACTCTGATTGCTTTGTAGTATATGAAATTCCCAGTACTCTACATTGCTTGGTGTGGCTTGTTAACCAGTCAGAACAGTATTGTGAAGATTGTTTTTTCAACAATGGGATTACTTGTGTGAAAATCTGTGGTGCAGTCCGCAACAGGAGCCTCCATGCCATCTAGCCTCCTGCTCAGTGTGGGCGGGTGGACAGGAAGCCCTGCAGGAAGATGATGGCTGTGTGGGCTCCTCTGACTGACAGCAGGACCATGTCCCGCAGGAAGGACCACAGCCCTGCGTAGAATGCCCCTCCAACTGCAGACCACTGTTTCCATTTGAAGCATACTCTGAATCCAAACTCAGATTCAGTTCAGCAAACATCTCCAGAGTGACTTCTGCGCTCCTAGAAGGGGGGGATCCAAATAAGTATAAAACATGATAAAAGAAGGGTTCTGTCTATTTCTATAACACACTATTGAGATGGAATTCACACACTATACAACTCATCCATTTATTGTGTACAATTTGATGGTTTTAAACATATTTACAGAGTTGTGTGGCCATCATTGCATTCAATTCTTCAAAAAGAAATTCTGAACCATTTTGCCTTTAGGCCCCAACCTTCATTCCCTTCTACCTTCTGTCTTTATAGATGTGCCTATTCTGAATAGTTCATGTAAGCAGAATTCTATAACACGGCCTTTCAGGTCTGGCTTCTTTACTAGGCATAATGATGTTAGAGTTCATCATGTTGTAACATGGATCAGCACGTCACTCCTTTTAATTCCAAATATTATTTTGTTGTATAGATAACCCACAGTTTGTGTATCCATTTATCAGCTAATGGGTATTTGGGTTGTTACCACATTTTGGTTATTTTGAATAATACTGCTGTGAACATTTGTGTGAGAGGTTTTGCATGAATGGTTCCAATTCTCTTGGGTATATACTTAGGAGTGGAGTTGCTGGGTCATTCAGCAATTCTACATTTAACTTACTGAGTAATTGCCAGACTCTTTACCATAATTTTAATTCCCACGGGTAGTGAGTGAGGGCTCCAGTTTCTCTCTATCCTCGCTACACTCGCTGTCTGTGTT
Organism: Lutra lutra; assembly: GCF_902655055.1. Taxonomy (NCBI): domain Eukaryota; kingdom Metazoa; phylum Chordata; class Mammalia; order Carnivora; family Mustelidae; genus Lutra; species Lutra lutra. Next base: position 56,407,259 of record NC_062289.1, on the reverse strand, counting down.
CTTGTCCATCGCCATCATATGGAGTGTGAAGTGGAATCTTATTTTTGAATCTCATTTTTCTTGACTGTCCAGTATGACTTCACACATTTACCTGTTTTCATGGCAATTTTGTGAAGAGTTTGTCAGTTATTTCAATTCCATAGTGGAAGGTCTGAGGTTCAGGGAGGTCAGATAACTGGCCCTAGACCTTTCATGTGATGTGAAGGGGATTAGATGGCAGGCCCTTCAGGAATTCCTTTACATTTTCCTTTTCTATGTGCTGCTTGTAGTCCTCCTATACATGGGTTTCTGACCATAATGAAAGGGACATTTTCAGTAGACCAACTGGGAATACAAGAGAGGGATGTGTAAGCTCCAACTCTGCATGTGGACATCTTCCTCTGCAAGCAGTGTTGGCATTTGTTTTTGAAAGATGGACAGACATTCACCTGAGAAGTGGAGCGGAAGGGAATGTTAGGTAGAAGGAATGATATGCATGTCTTTAAAAGAGAAGTTCCCAGGGCGCCTGGGTGGCTCAGTGGGTTAAAGCCTCTGCCATCGGCTCAGATTATGATCCCAGGGTCCTGGGATCAAGCCCTGGTTGGGCTCTCTGCTCTGCGGGGAGCCTGTTTCCTCCTCTCTCTCTGCCTGCCTCTCTGCCTACTTGTGATCTCTGTCTGTCAAATAAATAAATAAAATCTTTCAAAAAAAAAAGTTCCTGGAAACTTCATATTACGGCCATATGAGTAATGTGCTAGGCTGCAGGTTAGGGAAGAGGGGGGTCAGGAGGTGAGAAGCGATTTAGAATGTTAGGCTCAGAATGAATTGGCCTTGTAAATGTTTCTATTTTGTTTAAAGTTGGAAATAATTTTAGACATTCAGAAGTCACAGTAGCAAAACTAAACTCCCTGCCAAACCATTTGAGATTAAGTTGCCGAAATGAAAGTTTTACATCACCTGGTTATATCCTCCGTGAAGCCGGCATGCACAGATTTCATCCAGGATCACCTGTGTTTACTTGTCCTATCTCTCTAGTGTTCTTTAATTTGCAACAGTTGTTCATCTTTCCTTGACTTTTATGAACTTGACACTTTTGAAGAGTACAGGCCAGTTATTATTATTTTTTTTATCACAAGCTTCTCACTTAGGGTGTGTCTGATGTTTCCTCAGGAGTAGATGGATTATGCACCAGGGAGGAATATCCCAGAAGCAGTGCACCCGCCCAGGTGGTGCTGTCCTTTTCCTGTTATTGTTAACTTGGATCTCTTGATTGAAATGGTGTGTGCCATTTCTCCACTGCAAAATTACTTTTTCCTTTTTGATTAATACATACTTGGAAGTGACTTTGAGATTGTAATTATTCTATTTCTCACCTAACTTTCATTCACTAGTTTTTAGCATCTTTTGATGTTTATTGGATAAACTAGTAATTATTATGATGTTTGCCAAATGGTGATTTTCTAACTACATTATTTCCTCTACATTTATTAGTTGATTTATGCTACCCTGTGACTTTACTTATTCAGTTTTTTATATATAGTAACTGGAGTTGTGGATTCCTATTTTATTCGCTGTGTTTTAATCTGTTACTATCATTATACAGGACCCTGGTGGAGGAGGGTGGGATAAAAGGACAGTGAGCAGACTTTTCTTGATCCTGGGGAGCTGACAGTCTACTGAATTTATAAATAACTGTTACAGATGATAGCCAGATTAGTAAAAAAAAAAAAGTAGCATTTTTTCCCTTATAAATATCATGCTCTAGAGTAAATACATTTTAATGTGATATTAAAAAGACACTCAAAGCAGAAAAAAATAAACTTGCATATATTACTAACCATGGGACAGTTTTCTGGGGCCATCTGATAGTGTGTCATTTTATGTTATTGTGTCTATGCCTCAGGGAGACATTCTCCTACCAGAGGTCCCGTAAGACAATGCCACGTTTCCATCAAAGGGTTATCCTGCCACTGCAGCATATGATATCATGCGCCTCTCTTCTTTAACTTGATTGCAAATCATATCATCATATCCCCAAGGCTGTTCATGGAAAGCGAAATCTCTACACAATTCCACAGAAATGCCGTAAAGGGATAGTATTCTCTCTTCTATAAAGAGTGTTGAGTCCGTGCTGTTCTCCTTATGAATCCAAGTTTATTTTATCACTAATCCTTATTCATAATCACCAGTGAAGTGAAGTAAGAACTTAGTATAAGTCAAACTTACTTAAAGTAAGTGTTACATTTTTCTTTTCATAAAAGTGCAGGAAAAGAATCAAATATAAAATGTAATAATGAATAAATTAAAATATTAATCTCACTACTCTATAGAGCTTAACCATTACTTACAGAATGGGAGAAGATATTTGCAAATGACAGTACAGACAAAAGGTTAATATCCAGGATCTATAAAGAACTCCTCAAACTCAACACACACAAAACAGACAATCATATAAAAAAAAAATGGGCAGAAGATATGAACAGACACTTCTCCAATGAAGACATACAAATGGCTATCAGACACATGAAAAAATGTTCATCATCACTAGCCATCAGGGAGATTCAAATTAAAACCACATTGAGATACCACTTTACACCACTTAGAATGGCCAAAATTAGCAAGACAGGAAACAACATGTGTTGGAGGGGATGTGGAGAAAGGGGTACCCTCTTACACTGTTGGTGGAAATGCAAGTTGGTGCAGCCACTTTGGAGATTCCTCAAGAAATTAAACATAGAGCTTCCCTATGACCCTGCCATTGCACTACTGGGTATTTACCCCAAAGATACAGATGTAGTGAAAAGAAGGGCCATCTGTACCCCAGTGTTTATAGCAGCAATGGCCACGGTCGCCAAACTGTGGAAAGAACCGAGATGTCCTTCAACGGATGAATGGATAAGGAAGATGTGGTCCATATACACTATGGAGTATTATGCCTCCATCAGAAAGGATGAATACCCAACTTTTGTAGCAACATGGATGGGACTGGAAGAGATGATGCTGAGTGAAATAAGTCAAGCAGGGAGAGTCAATTATCATATGGTTTCACTGATTTGTGGAGCATAACAAATAGCATGGAGGACAAGGGGAGATGGAGAGGAGAAGGGAGTTGAGGGAAATTGGAAGGGGAGGTGAACCATGAGAGACTATGGACTCTGAAAAACGATCTGAGAATTTTGAAGGGGTGGGGGGTGGGAGGTTGGGGGCACCAGGTGGTGGGTATGGTAGAGGGCACGGATTGCATGGAGCACTGGGTGTGGTGCAAAAATAATGAATACTGTTATGCTGAAAAAATAAAAAAATTAAAATAAAAAAAATAGTTTTGTATATTTATTATTACTTTCTTGTTGTTGTAAGTGGAATTAATGGATTACAGAGGATAGAAACAATTTTTAAGCATTTGATAAATACTTCCAGATTACCCTCTAGAAAATTTTTTCCTTCCAGCAATAATAATAGAAAATTCAGACATGAAAAAGAAAAAAATGGAACAAGACCCCAGATCTCTCAAAATATAGACACAAATTTTCTTTGAATGTTGTATTAGCAAGGACTGTTTTGTTCACAATTTATCCAAACATAAAATAGGCAGTAAATCACATTTAAAAATATTTAAAATAAAATAACTCATACACAGGTTGAATCAGTAATCAGAATCTCCCAACAAAGAAAAGCCTTGGACTTGATGTCTTTGCTAGTGAATTCTACCAAACATTTAAAGAATAACTAATGCCAGTCCTTCTCAAACTTTTCCAAAAAATTGAAGAGGCAGGAATACTTCCTAACTCATTTTATGAGCCTCGTATTACCTTGTTACAGCCAGAAAGAGACACTAAAAGAAGACTACACACCAGAATCCCATTTGAGCCCTGATGCAGATATGCTCAGCAAAGCACTAAAAGACTGAATTCAACATCATATTAAGAGGATTATATGCCATGACCAAGTGGGACTGACTTCTGGAATGCAAGGATAATTCAACATATGAAACTTGATCAACGCAATAATACCAAATTAACAAAATGAATGACAAAAGCTTGACATAATCAGCACAATTGATGAGAAATCACATGACAAGATTCAATACCCTTCCATGGGAAAAAACAAAACAAAACAACATTTAACAGCTTAGGAACAGAAGGAAACAAACTCAATATAATAAAAGCCATATATGAAAAACCCACAGGAAACATTATAGTCAGTAGTGAAAGACTGGAAGTTTCTCTTCTAAGATCAGGAGAAAAGCAAAGACGCCTGATTTTGCCCCTTTTTTTCAACATAGTACTGAAAAACTTAGAATAATTGGCAAGAAAAAGTAATAAAAGGCATTTGGATTGGAAGGAAAGAAATAATCTCTGTCCTTGATATGATGATATGATCTTGTATGTAGAAAACCCTAACACACACACACCTCTTAGAATTAATAAATGAATTCAGCAAAATAACAGGATACAAAATCAAGACTCAAAAATCAGTTACATTTCTACACACTAACAATGAGCAATCTGAAAAGGATTTTTTAAAAATTTCCATTTACAATGGCATTGAAAAGAATAAAATGCTTAGAATTAACTGAGGAGGTGAAAGACTTGTACGATGGAAGTATAAAACACTGCTGAAGGAAATTGAAGAAGACATAAATAAGTGGAAAGATAGCCCATGTTTATGGATTGGAAGACTTAATAAGATGTAATGAGATGTCTGTATTACCCAAGGTGACCTACAGAATCAATGCAGTCCCTCTCAAAATCCCAAAGATGTTTTTTGTAGAAATAGAAAAATCTGTCCTAAGATTTATGTGAAATATCAAGGGATTCTGAGTAGCTACAAGAGTCTTGAAAAGGAATAGAGTTGAAAGACTCAGTTTCTTATTTCAACATACCATACACACACACACAATTATAAAGCTACAGTTATTAAAACTGTGATAATGGCTTAAATGTAGACATACAGACTAATGGAATGGAATAGAGATCCTAGAAATAAACACTAAAATATAGGATCAAATGATTTTCAAAAAGGGTCCCTAGACCATTCAATGGAGAAAGAACAGTCTCTTCAACAAATATTGCTGAGAAAGTTGCTTAACCACATGCAGAAGAATGAAGCTGAACCCCTATTTCACTTCATATACAAAAATTGAATCAAACCAAATCAATGACTTAACATAAGGCCAAAAACATAGCAATCTTAAAAGATAGGGAAAAGCTTCAAAACATTGAATTCAGCAGTCATTTCTTGGATATGACAAAGGGACAGATAACAACAACAAAAAAACAGACAAACTGGACCTCATCAAAATTAAAAACTCCTGTATATCAAAGGACACTATCAAAAGAGTTAAAAAGCAGCCTCAGATTGAGATTAAACATTTGCAAATCATGTATCTGGTAAGACTCCGTTTCTAGAATACACAGAAAACTAAAACTCAAAAGTAATAAAAAAAAAAAAAAACCCACACAAAAGTGGGCAAAGGACTTGATTAAACATTTCTCTAAAGAAGATACTGGAATGGCCAGTAAGCATATGAAAAGATGCACACCGTCAGTAATTATTAGGGAACCGCAAACTAAAACCACAATGAAATACTATCTCATATAAACTGGGGTGGCTACTATTAAAAAAGCACACACATACAGAAAATAAGAAGCATTGGTAAGGATGTATAGAAATTGGAACCCATCATCACTGTGGGAATGTAAAAAGGTATAGACGCTGTAGAAAATAGTATGACAGTTTCTCAGAAAATTAAAAAATGTAATTACTGTATGATCTAGTATTCCTAGTTCTTGGTATATACCCAAAAGATTTGAAAGCAGGGTCTCAAAGAGAGATCTGTATACCCAATGCAGCATTATTCACAATAGCCAAAATGTGGAAGCAACCCAAGCGTCCATGAACAGATGAATGGATAAGGAAAATGTGGTATATTCATACAATGGAATATCAGTAAGCCTTAAAGGAAGGAAATTCTGACAGATGTGCATGAACCATGCTCAGTGAAATAAACTAATCACAAAAGACTGGATGATTCCACTGATATGGGTTATTTAGAGTAGTCAAAGTCAGAAAAAGTGATAGTTGCCAGGACGTGTGGGGAGAAGGGGTGGGGGGATCATTGTTTGTGGATATAGAGTTTCATCAGATGAAAGGAGTTCCGGAGATGGATGATGGTGATAGTTGTATAACACAATGAATGTATTTAGTATCACTTAACTGTATATTTAAAAATGGTTAATTTGGTAAATCTTGTTATGTGTATTTTACCACAATAAAAAACTGGAAAACAGTTCACATATGAAGTTGTATTACAAGTCCTAATAATGAAAAACAACATTCTTTTCCCTACCCCAGATTTTTTAAAATCTAGGGGAAAACCTGTTACTTTTGACATTTACCTCCCTGTTCTTCAAGAATGTGTTTATTGCTGCATACTACTATATTTTTCAGTTTAGATACTATCTCTTAACCTGACTCAAGCACTTTATATTTAACGTGGTTCTTTTTATGACTGGATTTAAATCCTCCATGTTGCTAGTGGCTTTCTACTTAACCCATATGTTTTTGGTACTATTTTCCCACCTTTTCTCCTTTTAAAAATTTGTATTGAGCATTATTTAATGCTTCTGTTTTATCTTTGTGGTTGGATTTTTAATTTACTTCTTTAAAAATATTTCTTAGTTCCTACAGTATTACAGAATTTACAGTATACCTATTTACCTTACCACTGCCTATTATACCACTTTTCCTATAATGTAAGAGCCTCATAGTGGTTTCTTCCATTTTCTCTCTCCCATTCTTTCTGATTTGTCTTTATTTCCAGATGACTTTTTGTTTTTATAAAACAAATAAGTGAAATAAGAAATGAAAGCAATTTCTTCACTATATACGTTCTGTACCTCATAAATGCTGTTTACTATTTCCAGTTCCCTTCATTTCTTTGTCTAGATCCACACTTCCAATTAGTAGCATACTCCTTCTCCCTGAAGAACTTTCTTTTGAATTGAGATTTTATATATATTATATATATATATATATATGTGTGTGTGTGTGTGTGTATATCTTGAATTGAGATATAACATATATATAATGTTATAGTAGCACACTCCTTCTCCCTGAAGATCTTTCTTTTGAATTGAGATATAACATATATAATGCCATATGTGTGTGTGTGTGTGTGTGTGTGTGTGTATATATATAAACAGGAATACAACATACTGATTCAATATTTGTATGTATTGCAAAATGATTACAATGACAAATCTAGTTAACATCCAGCACATAGTTACACATTTTTTCCCTTGTATTGAGAACCTTTAAGATCTACTGTCTTAGCAACTTTCAAATATACAATATGGTACATTGTTAGCTATACTTACCATGTAGTGTATTACATCTTCATAATTTATATATTTTATAATTGGAAGTTTATGTTTTTTGACCCCTTCACCCAGTTTTTGCCCTTCCCCCACCCACTGCCTCTGATAACCACCAATCTGTTATCTGTGTCTGTGAGTTTGTTTTTCTTTGTTTCCTTGTTTGCATTTATTTGTTTTTAGATTCCTTATGTAGGTGATATTGACTTATTTCACATAGCATTTAATCCTTCAAGGTTCATCTGTGTTGCAAATGGCACTATTTCCCTTTTGATGACATTCATGAATAATATTCTATTTTATGACTGAATAATATCCCATTTTCTTTGTCGGTTCATCCATTTATGGACACTTAGGTAGCTTCTGTATCTTGACTAATGTAGATAATGCTGCAGTGAACATGGGGGTGCAGATTTCGAGTTAGTGCTTTTGTTTCTTTCAGATAAATACCTAGAAGTGGAATTGCTGGGTCATATGGTAATTCCAGTTTTCATTTTTTGAGGAAACTCCATACTGTTTTCCAAAGTGGCTTCACCAATTTACATCCCCACCAATAGGGCGCAAGGGTTCCCTTTTCTCAATGTCCCCCTTAACACTTGTTATTTCATGAACTTTTGATGATAAAGCCATTCTGACAGGTGTGAGGTGACATCTTCTTGTGGTTGTGATTTGCATTTTCCTGATCATTCATGATATTGAACACCTTTTCATGTATTTGTGAGCCATCTGTATGTCTTCTTTGGAAAAATGTCTATTCATATCTTTTGCTCATTTTTAAACCAGATTGTTTATTTATATAATTTTGGTTATTAAACATTATAATGTTGGTGTGTATATATATATATTTATATATGTAAATATATAATTTTGGTTATTAACCAAATAGATATATTTGGTCTCTATATAAATTTGGTTATTAACCACTTATCAGATGAATGATTTACAAATATTTTCTCGCATTCGGTAGATCGCCTTCTCATTTTGCTGATGGCTGCCTTTGCTGTGCAGAAGCTTTTTAGCGTGATGCAGTTCCACTTGTTTATTTTTGCTTTTGCTCTCTTTGCTTTTGGTGTCAAATCCGAAAATTCATTGTGGGGACCAAGGTCAAGGAGATTACTGCCTACATCTTCTTCTAGGAATTTTATGTTTCAGGTCTTATGTTCAAGTCTTTAATTTATTTTGAGTTAGTTTTTGTATATGTTGTAAGATAGTGGTCCAGTTTCATTCTCGTTTGTGGCTGTCTGGTTTTCCCAGCATCATTTATTGCAGACTGTCTTTTCCACATTGTATACTCTTCCCTCCTTTGTTGTAAATTAATTGACTATGTATGTGTGGGTTTATTTCTGGGCTCTCTATTCTGCTCCATTGATGCCAATGCCTTACTGTTTTGATTAAAATAATTTTGTAATGTAGTTTGAAATCAGGAAATGTGATGGTACCAGTTTTGTTGTTCTTTCCCAAGATTGCTTTATTCATTGTTTTGTAGTTCCAAACAGATTTTAGGACTGTTTGTTCTATTTGGTATTTTGGGGGATTGCATTAAATTTGTAGATTGCTTTGTATGGTATGGACATTCTAACAGTATTAATTCTTCTTGTCCATAAGCACAGACTATCTTTCCATTTATTTCTGTCTTCTTTAATTTCTTTCATGAATGTCTTACAGTTTTCAGAGTACAGGCCTTTTACCTCTTCAATTAAACTTATTCTTAGGTATTCTATTCTTTTTGATGCAATTGTAAATAGAACTGTTTCCTGAATTTCTTTTTCTAGTAGTTCATTATTAGTGTATAGAAATACCACCGATTTTCCTATCTTAATTTCATATCCTGAAACTTTACCAGATTTGTTGATTTGTTCCAATGGTTTTATTTATTTATTTATTTATTTATTTATTTATTTTTGGTGGAGTCTTAGGATTTTCTATGTATATAATATCATATTCTCTGCAAATAGTGACCGTTTTACTTCTTATTTGGATGCCTTTTATTTCTTTCTCTTGCCTAATTGCTTTGACTAGGATTTCTAATATTATGTTGAATAGAGTGAAAAGAGTAGACATTCTTGTCTTATTCCTGATCTTAGAGGAAAGGTTTTCAGCTTTTCACCTTTGAGTGTGATGTTGCTGGGGGCTTGTCATAAATGGCCTTTATTGTGTTGAAATATGTTCCTCTATACCCACCTTGTTGAGAGTTTTTATCATAGAGGATGTTGAATTTTGTCCAATGCTTTTTGCAACTATTGAGATGATCATATGATTTTTATCTCTTGTTTTGTTAATGTGGTATGTCACATTGATTAATTGCACATGTTGAACTATCCTTATATCCCTGGAATAAATCCCACTTGGTCACCATATATGATTCTGTTAATATATTGTAGAATTCAGTTTGTTAATATTTTATTGAGGATTTTGGTTTCTGTGTTTGTCAGAGATACTGTTGTGCATTTTTTTTCTTGTGGCATCCTTGTTTGGTTTTGGTATCAGGGTAATGCTGGCCTCATAAGAGGATTTTGGAAGTCTTCCTCTTCTATTTTTTTGGGAGAGTTTAAGATGGCTTGGTATTAATTCTTTAACTGTTTGGTAGATTTCACCAGTGAAGTCATCACAGGTTTTTGGTTACTAATTCAACCTCCTTATTGGTAACTGGTCAGTTCAGATGTTTTATTTCTTCATGGTTCAGTCTTGATGGGTTGTATGTTTTTAGGAATTAATTCATGTCTTCTAATTTGTTGAATTTGTTGGTGCATAATTGTTTGCAGTAGTTTCTTATGATCCTGTGTGTTTTTGTGGTATTGGGTTGTAACATCTCCTCTTTCATTTCTTTCATGTTCCTTCTCCCTAAATAACTTCCTTTAGAATTTCTTCTAGCACAGGTTTGTTGGAAATGCATTATCTCAGCAGTTGTTTGCCTGAGAAAGTCTTTATTTTGCCTTAGTATTTTACAGATATTTTTTGCTGGATATAGATTATGAGTTGACACATCTTCCCCTGCCTTTATTTCATTTAAGCTGTATTGTCTTTTGGCTGGCATAGTTTTTGTTTGGAAGTCTACTCTGATCCTTTTCCATGTTTCCCTGAATGTAATTTTCACTTTCCTTCTGGCTACACCTTAAAATTTTTGTCTTCAAACCTCTGGAAGGGAGGTCTTGTTAGTTTTCTGTCTCACTCCTAATCTTTCCTGTGAGCACTTGGTAAGGCCTGATATAAAGACCTCGGGAGTGAAAATGGGGACACGCTTATGTCTAGGGCCAGCTCTTCCAGAGTGACATGCTAGCTCCCACTTGACCTTTAAGAATTTATTTATTATTTCTTCTTACTTACTTGGGTGGGATCACCTCTTCCTCTGGTGCTCTGCCACAGGTTAAATATTTGAGTTTTTTAGCTGTCCCTTGAGGAACTGTGCCTCCTTATATTTCCATTATTTTTTTCCTTGGAACTTCAGCTCTTTGATGGGTTCCAGGAAATTTATAATTTTTCAGAGTATCTGGGTGTTTCTCGTTATTAGGGAGTGAGTAACAGTCTTCTGTAGCTTTCTGCATTCTACACAGAAGTGTCATTCTCCCTTAGTTTCCAATAACATTCTTATCTTATAAGTCTTGTCTTTCTAAGGATATAAGTTAGAGGTTCATCTATATTTTAAATCTACTGGTTTAAATCTTCTGTTCCTTATATTGTCTCTTTTCTCAATTTTCTTTTTTATAAATTGCTTTTGCTTGTTTTAGTATCCTATTTAATGGGTTATTCAGATCTCTGGTGAATCTTAGTTGTCCTTTCATTTTTTAGAATAAAGTCCTGAGAAGCAGAGTAAAATCTCTGGGTGCTCTAATGGAGCTTCTGAAATTGTGAGTGTCCCTGTGGGGTGCTGAGATGTTAGCCAGAATGTTTTAGAGGATGCCCCAAAAATGTCATAACTATGACTTTTGGGTCAGTTCCCACAGGAGAGTTTCCTTCCTCCTCCTGACTGAGGTATGTATGTGGTGGGTGGTGGGGAGCGGGATCGTGGAAGTTGTTGAGACTGGGGAAGAGGGCTGCCTGCAAGTTGAGATCCAGTACTGCAAGTAGCCATTGTTCCATGAATAGGCTTCCTCACTGTGTAAGATCCCAAAGTCTATACCTTCTTTGTTTCAATTTGTCCAGAGACTAAATCCTCCAGCCTTTCCTTAATATCAGAGGGATAGTTGCCTGGTTGTATGGGGCAAGGGAGATGACCTAATGTGCCTGACAGTTTCTACTAGGAGCTTAATAAAGTTAACAGTTAGCTCCACACTGCTGCTTTCAGAAGTATGCCTGCAGTTCCTGAAGAGTTCCAGGGTTCTATAAGGTTCCAGTTAGCTCCACACTGCTGCTTTCAGAAGTATGCCTGCAGTCCTAAAGAGTTCCAGGGTTCTATAACATAAATTAACTTGCTCCATTAACAGATTTGTTTTAGCTGTCTCAGTGCTGTGAAGTCAATTCTCACTCGTTTCCTTTTCACACTTCCAGGGATTTCTGTTGACATTTCTTATCTGCTTTTGTCTTTTTACCTATTCTCAATGTGGGTTTATATCCTTGTACTGGTATTGTATTTTGTATTTATCTATTTGTAAACTATATTTTATTTTTCCTATTTTTAAAAACATTATGTTTCTCTTTCCACTCAAGTTAGTTACTCCTCTGAAGGAAATCACAATTGGTGCTAAGCCTTCTGTATTAGTTATCATAAACTAACTAGCATATCAAATGACTCCAAAATTTTAGTACCTTAACATATTAAGAATTGATTTCTTGTTCCTCTAATAGTATAATTATAGTTAGTTCTGCACCATGTAATTGTCCTGGGACTGGGGATTCCCCAGGTCCTTAGAGATCTTTTGGCAAAGGCTGAAAATGGAAAAAGAACTGATGTTTGCACATGAGATAATTTAGGGGCCCAACTCAGAAGTGGCTTATTACATCATTTCCACTCACATGCATGGGCCAGAACTCAGTTACATAGCTACACTTAACATCATGGGAGTCTAGGAAATTTATTTTCCCAAGAAGCAAAGAAAAAGTGGTTGAACTATTAGCAATCCTATGCTCTCTATATTTTGTTAATTCTCATATGATTACATACACATGTACACATACATATATATCCATGTATTTGTGAACCCCTATCCTTTTAAAATAATTGCTTGTGGAAAATGGGATTATATTATATACATAGTTTCCATTGTCTTTTTATCTTGCTCAGCTGTGTCTAGTGGCAAATCTCTTCCAACTCATTTGGTATAGTTCTGATTCTTTTTAAAGGCTGTATAATATTCCATTATGTGTTGCATCAAAATTAATTCAGCATTTTCTCTGTTGATAAGTATTCATTTAAAAATGCCTTTACTGAGGGAGGAGGGGCAAGATGGCAGAGAAGTAGGAGACCCTGTTCAACAGGTCCCCTGAAGTGAGCTAAATATCTACCAGAACACTCTAAACATCCATGAAATCAGCCTGAGATGTAAGATTATACACTTCTGGATCTCTACGAGGCTAGTAGATCATCTGTGGAGAGGTTAAGTGGAGTGGGAATGCTCAAAATGTTATTGGAGGATAAACAGAAGGGAAAGGGAGCAACCAGAAGCGACTCACTAGAAAGTAATACCCCAGTACAAAAGTGCCCTGTGCTTGGGAAACAGCATTAACTTGGGGTCTGGTTAAAAGCACAAAAAAGAGCAAAAAGTCTTAAGGGGCAAGTGGTGGAATCAGGTGGCCATGGGCACGGTCCTAAGCCCATGGTCTCAGGACGGTCACAGCCAGTGACCACCTGTGCCTAAGAGAATCCAGTGGGGGCTCCAATCCTCCTGGGCCCATGGCTTTCCGCTGATTGCACCACCACTTGGGCTGGGTGCATCCATGTCCGCCCCTGAGAGAGCCTGGTGTGGGCACTGGCTGGTGGTCCCTGAACCTGCAGCCTTCCGCAAACTGCACCTGCTGGGTCGTGGGCATGGACCCCAGACAGCATTCCCAACAGCCACCAGGATTGGGTTCCTCCAGATCAAAATTGCCTCTGGTTTTAGTGGCACAGGTAAGTGGGGCCTTTGGCGACCCCTGAGATGGTGGCTGGGGGTGTGCACCGCCCATGGGAGGTTGTGGTGTTCAGAGGAGATTGCAGAGGGGAGTATGTGTGCTCTGGACCATCCAGGCCGGGGAGCCAACTGGGGCTTCTCTCTGAGGTGGAGGACTGGGTGTGGACAGTTTACTTTTTGCACTAGCCCTCTGAAAAGGCGGGGGGGGGGGGGGGGGGGGGGGAGTGTAGCTGCCCAAGAACAAAAACCTCCAGAAAACAAAACAACTTGAAAAACTGGTTTCCACAGAGTCCAGTCCCTTGCTAGGGAGCAGGGCAACTCGGCCCAACCAAGAATGACTGAAAAAACAACACGGCAGGCCCCTCCCCCAGAAGACAAGCCCAAAGAACAAGAGGAAAATAACCACAGGTTCCCCATAAAACTGTAAAACCCCAACATCAGGGGAAACCAATATAATAAACCCTGGTATTGCCCCCCAAACCTATATATTTCATAGATACAACTTTTTTTAAAAAAATTAGTTCTCACAATTTTTATTCTTTTATTTTTTTAACCTACTCACCATTACAAATAGATATTTAATATACCATATTACATAGTAACTTTTTAACTTGAACATTTTTCATACATATACCTGGGTTTTCTTTTTCTTTTTCTTTTTTTTTAAATAAGTATAGACATAAGCTTCAAGGTAATCCTTTTTCCCTATTCCATACTATCCCTATCTATAAACCAGTTTTAATTTCCCTGTATCTCTGGAAAGTTGAGTCCTTTAACAAAGATAACAAGATACACCCAGGAAGTACTGAAATAACCTTCCTTGCCCATATCAAGGGCTTATAACCACCTTCCCATCTTACTCTTATGTCAGTGTTTCCGTGTATTTGTTTTTGTTTTTATATTATATAACTCTTACTCTTGGGATTCGTTTTTACTGGTTTTTCTTTTCTTTTTCTTTTTTTTTTTTCTTGTTCTTGTCTTTTACTTTTGCTTGTCTTTTTGTTTGTTCGTTTTTGGTTTATGTACCTTATAAATCTTTTGGGATTCACTTTGGCTGGGTTTTTTCTTTTCTTTTTTTCCCCCCCTCTCTTTTTTTCTTTCCTCTTTCTTCTTGGTGGTGACTTCCAGTTGTTCTGAAACTTTCCAAGGGGCACCTTGACTGGATCGTGGTTGATATATTCAGCTATACATCCCCTTAACCACTTCTCACCAAAATGACTAGGAGGAACAACCAACAGAGGAAAAAATCAGAGACTGTGATTTCTGCCACAGAACTATTGGATACGGACATAAACAATATGTCAGGAATCAAATTCAGGGTAAAAATTGTGCAGGCAATGGCTAGGTTGGAGAAGACCATCAGTGGCAACATAGAATCTCTAAGGGCGGAAGTGAGAGCTGATCTGGCAGAAGTTAAAAAAAAAAAAAAGCTGTTAAAAGATCCAATCTAATCTAAATACTCTAACAGATAGGGTAACTGAGGCAGAAGGTTGAATTAGTGATCTAGAAGACAAACTGATGGAAAAGCAGGATCAGGAGGTGGTCTGGAAAAAACAACTTAGAAGCCATGAAAACAGAATTAGGGAAATAAATGACACCATGAAACATTCCGATGTCAGAATTATTGGGATTTCTGAGGAGGTGGAGAAAGAGAAAATACTAGAAGATACACTTGAAAAATACTGGATGAAAATATCCCTAATCTGGGGAACGGAACAACTGTTCATGTCCTAGAGGCAGAAAGGACACCCCCACCCCAAGATCAATGAGTCTAGAAAGACATCCAGACACTTAATTGTGAAATTCACAAATCAAATTTTAGATAAGATATCTTAAGAGCAGCTAGGTGGGGAGAGATTCCTTACATACAGAGGAAGGGCCATCAGAATAACGTCAGACCTGTCCACAGAAACCTGGCAAACCATATTTTTGGTTTGGAAAGGGCTGGCAAGACATATTCAGGGCAATAAATGAGAAGAGCATGCAGCCAAGAATACTTTATCCAGCAAGGGTGACATTCAGAATGGATGAAAAGATAAAGAGCTTCCAAGACTGCCAAGGTCTAAAAGATTACGTGACCACCAAACTGGCACTACAAGAAATATTGAGGGGGGGGGGTGTGTTCTATAAAAGAAGAAAGAACCCAAGAGTGACATAGAACAGAAATTTACAGAGACAATCTATAGAAACAAGGACTTCACAGGCAACATGATGTCAATAAAAACTTATCTTTCAATAACCAGTCTCAACATGAACAGCCTAAATGCCCCCATAAAAGAGCACAGGGTTGCAGACTAGATAGAAAGACAGGACCCATCCATATGCTGTCTACAAGAGACACATTTGGAACCTAAAGATTAAAGATCAACTTTGTAAAATCTATCTATGAAAAACTCACAGCAAATATCATTCTCAGTGGGAAAAAACTGACAGCCTTCCCATTGAGATCAGGAACACGACAAGGATGCCCAGTCCCACCACTGTTGTTCGACATAGTACTAGAAGTCCTAGCAACAGCAATCAGACAACAAAAAGAAATACAAGGTATTCAAATTGCTGAAGAAGAAGTCAAACTCTCTCTCTTCACAGATGACATGATACTTTCTATGGAAAACCTAAAAGACTCCACCCCCAAACTACTAGAACTCATACAGCAATTCAGTAATGTGGCAGGTTACAGAATCAATGCACAGAAATCAGTTGCCTTCTTATATACTAGCAATGAAAATGTAGAAAAGGAAATTAGAGAATTGATTCCATTTACTGTAGCACCAACAACCATAAGATACCTTGGAATAAACCTAACCAAAGAGCTAAAGGATCATACTACAGGAACTACAGAACATTCATGAAAGTAATTGAAGAAGACACAAAAAGATGGAAAAACATTTCATGTTCATAGGTTGGAAGAATAAACATTGTTAAAATGTCTGTACCCCCCAGAGCAATCTATACTTTCGGCATCATTCCAATCAAAATTCAACTGGCATTCTTTGAAGTGCTAGAAAAAACAATCCTAAAATCTGTATGGAACCAGAAGAGACTCCAAATCATTCAAATCATTAAGGAAATGTTCAAAAGAAAAACAAAGCTGAGGGGATTATGTTGCCTGATTTACTCCAAAGCTTTGATCACCAAGACAGCATGGTACTGGCACAAAAACAGATATATACACCAGTGGAACAGAGTAGAGAGTCCAGATATGGACCCTCAACTCTATGGTCAAATAATCTTTGACAAAGCAGGAAAAAATTGCCAGTGGAAAAAAGACAGTCTCTTAGATAAATGGTGCTGGAAAATTGGACAGCTATGTATAGAAGAATGAAACTCAATCATTCCCTCACACCGTACACAAAGATAAACTCAAAATGGGTGAAAGACCTCAACGTGAGACAGGAATCTATCAGAATCCTAGAGGAGAACATAGGCAGTAACCTCATCGACATCGGCCACAGCAACTTCTTTCAAGATACGTCTCCAAAGGCAAAGGAAACAAAAGCGAAAATGAACTTCTGGGACTTCATCAAGATCAAAAGCTTCTGTACAGCGAAGGAAACAGTCAAAAAACAAAGAGGCAACCCATGGAATGGGAGAAGTTACTCACAAATGACACTACAGACAAAGGGCTGATATCTAAGATCTATAAAGAACTCCTCAAACTGAACACCCGAAAAACATAATCATGTCAAAAAATGGGCAGAAGACATGAACAGACAATTCTCCAATGAAGACATACAAATGGCTAGTAGACACATGAAAAAATGTTCATCGTCATTGGATATCATGGAAATTCAAATCAAAACCACATTGAGATACCACCTTACACCAGTTAGAATGGCCAAAATCAACAGAAGAGGAAACAAGCGTTGGAGAGGCTATGGAGAAAGGGGAACCCTCTTACACTGTTGGTGGGAATGCAAGTTGGTGCAGCCACTTTGGAAAACAGTATGGAGGTTCCTCAATTAAAAGTAGAGCTACTCTATGACTTTGCAATTGCACTACTGGGTATTTACCCCAAAGATACAGATGTAGTGAAAAGATGGGCCAAATGGACCCCAATGTTCCTAGCAGTAATGTCCACAATCATCAAGCTGTGGAAGAAGCCAAGATGCCCTTCAACAGATGAATGGATAAAGAAGATGTGGTCCATATGTACAATGTAATATTATGCAGCCATCAGAAAGGATGAATACCCAACTTTTGCATCAACATGGATGGGACTGGAAGAGATTATGCTGTGAAATAAGTCAAGCAGAGAAAGTCAATTATCATATGGTTTCACTTACTTGTGGAACATAAGGAATAACATGGAGGACATTAGGAGAAGGAAAAGAAAAGTGAATTGGGGGAAACTGAAGGGGGAGATGAAGCATGAGAAACTGTGGTCTCGGAGAAACAAACTGAAGGTTTTGGAGGTGAGGGGAGTAGAAACATAGGTGAGACTGGTGGTGGTGTTAAGGAGGGCCCGTATTGCATGGAGCACTAAGTTTGGTGCATAAACAATGAGTCTTGGAACACTGAAAAGAATAAAATTAAGATGTTAAAAGTACCTTTACTGATATTTTGGTGGCATTTAGAAGGGGAATGGAGCTAAATGTATATATATGCTCATTTCTACATTTTTATTTGGAGGTTTAGCATTCAGATTGGTTGTGAATGTATGCTAAATGCAAGATTATTTCCAGAAATAAAACTATAATAATTTATATTTTGAGAAGTAATGAAATGTAGTTTATAGGAGTAATGGCAGTTGACTTCCATAGATTCTCTAGAATCATCAATTTGTTGGCTATATTATTAGCAAGTATCTTAGATGTTTGAAGAGCACATAGAAATATTTTAGCAAATTGTTTTTTGATACCAAATAACTATTTTAACTTCATAATTTATTTGCAAAGCTAAAATTACATTAAAAATTTATAGTATAAATCTTGCATTTATTTGCAACATTAACTGTTAACATTTTTTAGGCACATAAAATTACTATATTTTGCTCTTTCCTATGGATAGATTCTATTATCATAAGGAATGTAAGAGTTCAGAGAAAAATGTATATTATTGATTATCTGAACAGATATTAAGTACCTACTGAGCATGAGACCCAGCTATGAGCTAAGAATATAAAAAAGAACAATATAGACATAACATGTAAAGATTTTTAGTTATGGAACATTACTCAGTGTTACTCATCATGATGTTACTCATCATGTTAGTTGGTGAACCTGAGGGAGAAACAGAAAATAACCAGTAGGTTTTCTATAATGTGAGGTACTGAGAGAGACAGAGACAGAAAGAGAGGGAGAGACAGGGGAATAGAGAGGAATAGAAGCAATTACCCCATCTTGAATGCCTGTCAATTACCAAGCACTGGGTTGGATTCGGTGCTGTGGGAGCTGTGGTCCTTTTGGAGCCAAGTTCTGCTGGGAGCTTATCCAGTATAGTCTGGATTTTATTTATTTTTTTTTCTGAAAGTGATTTCACTAGACAGAGAAAGGACTATATTACCTTGTCTATTCCTAATGGACTTCATCTCAGCTTTGAGCAAAACAATCAATTACAAAATGAGCTCCTATTGATAAATACTTGAAGTACTGATAGTTTATCTGATAGATGGAAGTTCTCTGTGCTTTAGGATCTGACGATCAAGGCACACATCTGACATCCTGTTATAAATGTTAGGGAGTCTAACTTGTACTCTTTATTCAGGAAGGATGTTTTCATTTTGATTGAGATGAGCTGAGCATGAGTCCAAGACTTCTAGCGTCTAAAGTACCATCACTGTGAGGTCACTTTCAGCCTATTTTTTGAAAACAAAATTGAGTTCACCTGAATTAGGTTTAGCAGTGATTGAGACAACTTGCTGTCCTCATGTCTTGTATTTCTTTTGTACTAAATAGTGCTCCACTATGTAGCATGGGCTGCTGGTGGTTCCATGATGTTAAGATCATTCTCGCAAAGAGCCGCTCCATGTGTGCAGAACCTGTTGAGTGGAGTCAGTGAGAACTGTAGACAGTCTCTACCACTGGGAGGCCTGACGTTTGGAGGAGCTACTTTCCTGCCTTGTCAGAGCTACTGGAAACAGAGAAATAAATAGGCAGTGTCTGAGGGGCCCTCATAGAAAATCCACTCTCTCAAAATGATGCCCAAAGCCTCGGAGGGCTTCAGGAGAACTGGTTCCATGGCTCTCTTTCCTCTGCCGGTGCTTCCCCGTGGTCTTTGTGCCCAGCAGCCTACAGAACACTCAGCAAACCTCAGAGCAACTACTTAGAAGTCTTGGTTTCGGTAGCTCACTGGTCAGCAGAGCAAGGTGCTCACTTTGGCTTCCTTTTCTGTTGTCATGACTTAGACAAGTCACTTGAAATGCCAGGTCTCACTTTCCTCATCAATACAATGAAGAGTTAAATGAAGTGCCCTCTTAAAGCCACCAATACCCTGTCTGTGCTGACTGACGCTTCTCAGTAAGACTCTTGACACATCCTTTCTTACTGTTGGTTATTAAACAGGACTATTGTCCGTTACCTAAAAACTGCTTGTCCTGGTATCCCCATGATTTTTGGTTCCTAGATTGACCACTGACATAATTATCGTTGTCACGCTTCTCTGGGTTCCATGGGGCAGGTTACACAGACCAGAATGCCCGGCATTTAAGGGTTTGTACTGTTTATTCATGACCATAATTCTTTAGACTGTTCCAGTGGCAAAATTATGTTTCTATTGAGGCTGTTGTTCTGGAAGTAAAAGAATGGAGAATGTTGTTATAAGAGTCTGTAACTAATCTGATGCATAAGTGGTTCTTTCTAATACAAGGGGAATGTACAGATGCCACAAATCGGATGCCCTTCCTTTGGTACTGTCCAGTCTCTAGAGTTATTTGGCCGGTACCAGTGCCGGAGCATCAGCTTATTCTAATGGCACCTCTGAACATCTGAACAAAACCAGCAGGCAAACAGCTATATATCAGCGCTCCATTCATTATTCTGAGGCTAGACCAATATAATTTTGGCTCATGTATCTGTTGTTCACGGCCACTGCAATATCAAATGCAAACTTATTAAGAAATACATTTTAGTCATTCAGCAAATATTTGCCAAGTATTTATTGAGTGATAACAATATACTAGACACTGTTCTAGACTCAGAGAAAGTAGCAGTGAGGTGAACAAATCCCTGTTGTAGGGCAGTTATATCCCTATAAAGTGAGAGAACAAATATGTAAAATATTTATATAATAAGTTAATTGGTGGTAAGTGCTATGGAGAAAAATAAAACAGGTTAATAAGGTTAGGAAAGGCACATGTATTTCGAGGGTATATATACAGGGAGTTCAGGGAAGGACTTACTGAGGATGTGATATTCGAGCAACTTAAAGGAGGTGAGGTCGGCAGTCCAGAGTCCATGGGGAGAACTTCCCTGTGAAAGAGAAGCAGGTACAAGTCCTTGAGGAGGGAGGAAGTTGGCTGTGTCCCTCCTGAAGCAGGAGCAGAGTGAAAGGGAGATGAGGGCAGAGTGGTAAGGACATGCTTTTCCCTAAGTGATTTCAATAGCCCTTGGAATGACATGATTTAAGTATGTTTTCACTTATATTTAACTTGGTTTGACCTTAAGTTTCTCCATTCTTGTGCCCATCCCCATGTGTTGTATCTTCTTCACGGACTTTTTCTTGACCCCCGGTTTTTGTAACTCCAAGCACTGAGATTGACCGCCATCTCTCAGCTTTTTCACACGGGGCTTTCTCATTGCCCTCTTGGGAAGGCACATTCTGCGTACCCCTAATAGTTGGGTTGCTTCCCCTAGAACAGCTCCCAGCTCTTTAGAGAGGCTTCTCTTCCCTGGGGGCTCGAGCTCTTCCACTCTACCACATCTCCTCCATCCTCTGGCTGTCAGCTGGTTGCCTCGTGGCTATCTGCTAACGTTAATTGAAGATATTTGTCACCTGGGTCTTCCTCTTCTCCAGAGAACTGCCAGTACCTGGGGGAAATGCAGGGGCTGCCTGGCAAGTGCCCTGCTTTGTAGTTCCTTGATTCCAATATCTGATACATTTCCCTTGTTTGATTCAGCCATCTGTGCCCACAGCCACAGTGTGGACCTCATCTTTCCTCAGCTTTTGCCCGTCTCAGAAGTGTTAATGTCTCAGTAGTGTGGAAAGAGGTGGGATGTGAACAAATTCATTTGTATCAACAGCCTGCATCCAATCCAGTGATGTTCCCACTCTCACCCATGCCATACTACACTTTGGCCTTCAGGGGGAGCAAACGCTCCCAGTCCTGAGTCCTTGGAGGATGGACCTCCTTAGACCATGGAGCTCTGGGTTACGGTATAGGGGAAGCAGTGGTTGAGTGTGTGGATAATGGAGTCAGAGACAATTGTTCTGATCCTCACTTCCAAAATGAGGGTGACCAGGCACGCCTCACAGCATATGTGAGGAATTAAATGACTTAGTGTAAATGCAATACTCAGTATAGAGGTTACTAATAAGGGGAAACCAGTTAGGTGTTGCTTCTTGGAGACAAGTGAAGAGGTTAACGGCTATTGTTCCATGGGGTGGTCTCACGTATTTCTTGAAACAAGAAGGAATTCAAACTTGAAAAGCTTCTGTCTCATTGCCACACAGCTGTGTGAAGGTATCTGGCTCTTGCCCCTTCCTCTGTTGCCCCACTTCTGCCTCCCTACCCCGAGGTGGGGCAGGACTCAGGGTGGGGTCCTGGAGGAAGGCAGGAGGAGCAGGTAGCTTTTGCAGGCCTCCCTAAGCAATGAGACATTCTTCTCTTCTTAGGCTCATTGAACAGGGAAGATGTAAATAATACATGTTTTCCTCTTTTTGTACAAACCTAACTCATTTCTGGAGAGTGCCATTAGAAGCAGTTATTGCTTCAGAAACATTTAAAAGTGACATCTTTTTTTTTTAATTTTTACTTATTGATCACAAAAAGGGTGAAAAGATGGTTTCTTTCATAGCAGCCTGCTAGATTTCTTTCTTTTCTTTCTTTTTTAAGCTTTTATTTATTTATCAGAGAAAGAGAGAGAGAGCACAAGCAGGGAGAGCAGCAGCAGGCAGAGGCAGAGAAAGAAGCTGGCTCCCCGCTGAGCAAGGAGCCTGATGTGGGACTTGATCCCAGGACCCTGGTATCATGACCTGAGCCAAAGGCAGTAGCTTAACCAACTGAGCTACCCAGATGTCCCCTTCTAGATTTCCTTAAGGGGCTCGGGCAACCCTAATTGCTTCTTCTCTTAGTCTCTTCACTTGTTTCTCAACCCACCGCACACTACTTTCTTTAGTCACCATTCCATGGAATCTGCTGCCCAGGCCCTTGGTGGGGAACCTGGAGCAGCGAGGAGGGGACCTGGTGCTGAAGGGGCAAGGTATGGACATATTCAGAACCCATGCAGAAATGTGGAGATTTGAAATACAAGGAAGGAGTTTGGACAGTCATTAAAAATATAAAAATATGAGCTACAAAAGTAAATGAAGCATAGAAATAGTGAAACAGAAGGTATGTCACAAGGACATATAGACAAGGACAAAAAGCAAAGGGAATCCTAAGAGAACTTTAAAAAAAAAAATTCCAGCTTAAAACATGTTTATAGAAGTGAGATAAAGCAAACCAGTTCTGAAAGTGAATGTAAATGTTTTCCGAAATCCATTCAGAAGTTTAAAATAGATGCACCTGAAACAAAACAATTTTTAAAAAGATGGGGAAAATGTTATCAAGAAAACATAAACAGAAAGTAACAGGATGGCATACAATTTAATTTTAATAAAAAAAAGAATTTGATGCAAAATGCAATCAAGATGTCTAAAAGGGGCATTTTTTCCTGTGTTTAATAAAAAGCACAGTTACTAGTGAACATTACATATCCTTTTCTGTGTTAAGCAATGTAACATCAAAATATGAAGCAAAATACCCCATGATCTAGCAGTTTTACTCCTGGATGCGTTCCAACTGCAGTGTGTATTTCTGGTCACCGAGAGAATGTACTAGAATGTTTGTAGCAGCACTTTCCATAATAGTTCCCACATCAAAACTACCCAAATGACCATCACCAACAAAATGGAAAAATAAATTGTGAAACCCTCACCCAATGAACTACTACACATCAGTGAAAGTAAACATTCTGCATACAGCAGTCCCCATGAACCTCACAGAGTGCCGAGCAAAAGCTGTCCACTGCAAATGAGCACATGCCGTATGATTCCGTTTATACAAAGGAAAAAATGGAACTAGCCAAGCTAATCTTAGAGGATGAGAGTTTCCCTTTGTGGAGAGAGGGTAGTGACTGGGAGGGAGCACACTGAGGAGGTGGTGTCCTGGCTTCTGGTTACAGGGCTATGTTAATTTTGTGAATAGTTTTCAAGCTCTTTACTTGATTTGTATATTTTTCTTTAAGTATATTTTATTTTAGTAAAAAGTTTATGAGGAGGGCTCCTGGGTGGCTCAGTGGGTTAAGCCGCTGCCTTCGGCTCAGGTCATGATCTCAGGGTCTTGGGATCGAGGCCCGCATCGGGCTCTCTGCTCAGCAGGGAGCCTGCTTCCCTCTCTCTCTCTCTCTGCCTGCCTCTCCGTCTACTTGTGATCTCTCTCTGTCAAATAAATAAATAAAATTTAAAAAAAAAAAAAGTTTATGAAGAAAAAATTATCGGAAAGTAGAACACTGTGTAGAAAAACTTTTAGTATACTGCTTCAGGCTTTTTATTATATAAAAAATAAACAGATTTTTGAATAATATAGCCATTTATATTGGATTAATGCATATTATACATTAAAACATATATGTCTGTATCTGTATATACTTAAGAAAAGTTTTGACTGTTGATCCTATATTAGGCAAAAAAGAAATCCTGAAGTCTTCAAACAGGAATTATGCAGACCATGTGACATTCTGAAACTGAAATGTGATAAACTAGATACTATTATTAATATTTCAAACAACTATAAAAATTGGGGCCCCTGGGTGGCTCAGTGGGTTAAGCCTCTGCCTTCAGCTCAGGTCATGATCTTAGGGTCCTGGGATGGAGCCCCGCACTGAGCTCTCTGCTCAGCGGGGAGCCTGCTTCCCCCTCTCTCTCTGCCTGGATCTCTGCCTACTTGTGTTCTTTCTCTCTCTCTGTCAAATAAAGAAATAAAATCTTTAAAAAAATTAATTAAAAATTAAACATCTACAAAAATTAACCTTTGAGATATCTCTTAAATAAATATTTAGCCAGTGACTAAATGAAGGTGACAATTACAGATTGTAGTAATAATTATTTCTGAGAAATAAAAGTGAGAAAAATAAATATGTCATAAAAGTTTGTCCAGGTGTCTAAAGCTGTATTCAAGGGCAACAATGATTAAGTTCATAATTCTTGAATGCTTCTATTATTTAAAAAATGAAAATAAATTAATTTTCTTTATAATTCAATTGGACAAGTAGAAACAATCCTAAGAGAAATATGAAGAAAGTAATAAGAGTAAAGGCAGCAGATAAAATAATTAGAAAAGGGAAATGAGTACAATAGAGCTGATGAACAAATCTAACTACTTATTCCTTTAAAGGAAAAAGAAAACAGCACAGTAATAGGTAACATAATGTAATTAGGAATAAAATAACACAAATGTGAAGAGAAACAAGAAACCCAATTAGAAATTTTTTGAAACAGAGTGCTTTATGCCAGGTTATGCCAATATATATTTTTTAATTGCAATTAAAAATGGTAAACCTGGGAAATTACAATTACAGAGAAGTAATTAAGAGAATAAAATCCTAATAGAGGCAGAAGTATTGGAGGAATTGGAGGTATTGGAGGAATTAGAAAGGTGCCCAGAGGTGCCTGGGTGGCTCAGTGGGTTAAAGCCTCTGCCTTCAGCTCGGGTCATGGTCCCAGGGTCTTGGGATCGAGCCTCACATCAGGCTCTCTGCTGGGCAGGGAGGCTGCTTCCTCCTCTCTCTGCCTGCCTCTCTGCCTACTTGTGATCTCTGTCTGTCAAATAAATAAATAAAATCCTTAAAAAAAAAAAAAAGAAAGAAAGATGACCAGTTCATGGTCTGAAGTCAGACGGTGATTCTGAGTTTTTTTTCAAACTTCCAAGGAGGACTTCTAGGTGTAACCTCGCTCTGCCAAGTGTGCACAGCACCATTTTACCTTGGCTTTGTTGGGTGAATGAATGAACCAATGAATGAGTGCTCCCTTTAACCTCCCTCTCAGAGGTGCAAATAGACAAGTTAGGTAATGTATGTGAGGTTCTTAGCACAGGGGCTATTAAATAGTGAGCATTCAGTTAATAGTAGGTCAGATGTCTTATAGTACATGGGAATCAAAATGTCAATGTGTAATCTTTTGATATGTGTATATATTTTTTCAGGTTATCCTGATCCAGAAAATTTTTCCTGGACAGAGTATCTGGAAGCTACTCAAACGAATGCCGTTCCTGCCAAAGTTTTTAAAATGGTAAGCTTGTATCTGAGAATACTCTCACCTTTAAGCAATGTACATGTTGACTTCATTTGACAGTTTTTAAATTATTCTAGATTTTTTCTTTTTAAAGTTGAGTGTTATGTTCATAACCAATTTGCCTTGTTTTCCGTTAAAACTGCAAAGGAAGGGGCGCCTGAGTGGCTCAGTGGGTTAAGCCGCTGCCTTCGGCTCAGGTCATGACCTCAGGGTCCTGGGATCGAGTCCCGCATCGGGCTCTCTGCTCGGCAGGGAGCCTGCTTCCCTCTCTCTCTCTCTCTCTGCCTGCCTCTCTGTCTACTTGTGATCTCTCTCTGTCAAATAAATAAATAAAATCTTTAAAAAAAAAAAAAACAAAAAACTGCAAAGGAAGTGATTCACTTAACAATGGTTCCTCTACACAAAAGTTAACAATGGTTTCCTTACTCGAAAAGCCTGGTAGCCTGCTCTAGTGCAGTGAAAGTCACCTCATCAACCTCAGAAGCTGGTGAGGTCCTTCATTTCTGCCTGTATTCGTCCATGAAGTGGGAACTCTGCTCTCACAGTCTCGGGGACTGTCTGAATGTTCAGGACACCATGATAAAATCAGTGAATTGTATGAAGCCTGTGTGTGTTCTAGTTTTATCCATTTTGAGGGAAACATTGCTTTTAGCATTTGTTAGAACACCAGTTTTTAAGCACAAATTTGTCCTTACACATTTATTCCAGGGTTGAACCAAGCATAAATTATTTGGTAAAAGACAATGCATTGATAGTGTAGTTAGAGATCTTTATGTCTAAAGTGGTTTTCAAGTTGTTCCCTTTCAACTTGTGTGCTCTGGGCTTCCTGACTCATCTTTAATCAGAATTTTATATAGTGAGCTTCCACATACGATTTCAATTATGAAAAGTTTTCTAGGGATCACAAGGGGTTTGAAACAAAATGTTATTTCATTTAAAAAATGATTATACAGTAGGCTGGATTTGAAAAAGAAAAGTAACCAAATTAAGAAGGCTAGAAGTCCTAGAGCGCTTGGAAGGACATTGAGAATTGCAGAAACTCAATAAGCAGAATACCAGCTGCTTGTATTATCTTTTTCTCTTTTGCTTTCTGTCAAAACTCATTTTACTTTTCCAAGAAGAAAATTACAAGAAAACAAAATTATGATTTAGTTACAAAGGCAACTTCCAGGCTCTGACAAAGGTTATTATGGCTTTACCTCAAGCTATATATCTTTGGTATCTGCACTGTGAAACTGTTACCTTTCTTACTGGGACAGTGACCTTGGGGAGATCGGAAAGATTTTCAAGCATCAAAGGCCTAATTATAGTCCGTGTACTCCATTTAGTAGGTGTAATAATGCATTTTGGAAGAAAATATGCTTCTACAAAAGCTGGAGAGAAACAGATGAGGTACTGGGGAAAGATTTAACTATTTATTACTCATGAATCATGAAGGTTTTATTTTTCTAGTGTCATTTCTAGATTTGAGGAATTCAATGCACTTTCATTTGCAGTGAAGTCAGTTGAATACTTTCGTATGTAATAGCTGAAGTGAAATTTTTGCCAGCCTATGAACACTGTCTGAGTTGTCTTTCAACTTTGATTTTGGTATTTAAATTTCCTTGGGGTCAGTGACTTCATAAGTCCCAGTGTATTTTTTCCCATTGAGGTTTTTTTTTTAGTGTTTTCTGAGTGACCATCATTATAGACTCCTGGTTCCTAGCATTTTAAGAGTTGGAAGAAAGCTTGAATTTATTAATACAGGTTTTTAACATACTTAGGTTACAGGTAAGTAACAAAAGCACAGGTTATGGTTTTAAATACATTGGGGTATGATTTTAAAACAGTTTAACTGTGATAGTCATTCAGGTTTTATCTATTTTAAAATTTAGATTTATAAAGGATTATGTTTATCCTTTCTAATTGTTTACTAAATAATTTTGTCTCTGGGTCACACACTCCAAAACTGGGCAGTGACAATAGTCAACAGTTTCTTAATTTATTAAGTTAATTTCAGGAAAAAACTTAACAATTAGTTAATCAATTAGAAGCTTTTCCAAATCTTGTGATCATTTAATGAATTTATGATTTAATCTCTTTTTAGCTATCTTGAAAATTACCAAAAAATTCTTTCTCCTCTCACAAGTTTGAATAAGATTGGATAAAATAACATGCATTAGCCCTATGTGCCTTTCAACCTAAATTGCAGTTGTATTAAGGGTCTGAATGCAAAGTCAGAACAATTGCACTTTAGATAACATGAGTGTCTGAGCAGTTGGGTTTTGCTAACTTTACTCTTCTGACATTCCAGCGGACACCCCACGGTTTTCTGCCGAGCATGAGACTTGAAGCAGTGGACAGAAGGAACCCCAGGCTCATTCGCGTGGCTACAGTCATCGATGTGGATGACCAGCGGGTAAAGGTATGCACTTCCGAGCAGTGCACTGCTGTCCTGGCCAGTACCCGCCCCTCCCTCGAGGCTCTGATTTTTTGGCACAGTGGGAGGAGCAGACTTCCACTGACACCATTCCTAGTCCCAGCTCCTGGGTAGAGAGATGGCCAGCTGACATGCACCTGACAAAGGGAATGGGTAGCTTGCCCACAGCTGATTTTGAGAGGCATTCTAGCATGTTCCTGTTTGAGTTTGCTGTTTAGATTTTATATGCTTTTTCTTTTTTCTTTTTTAAAGCTTCCTTTTATTGCTATTATCAGCTTTTTTTTAATAGTCATTAAATACCTTAAGAACAATCAAGGCTTTGTTTTCTACTGTTCTTCGTTAGATCAAAGAGAAATGAACAAAAGGACTTTATTCACTGTAGCTAAAACAAAAATTGAGATTTTTGAAGTAAATATATGGTGAACAGATTTCCATACTGTCCTTATTGTGAAATCTACTTTTTTAAATGCACACATTTTCAAAATTTTCTTAAAATGGAAGCGTTTCCATTTTCTTAATAGACAGCTAAACATTGTTGTATTTAATAAATCTACAGCATATGACAGTTCAAAATGATTTTCCATCCAAACACAGTTTGTTTCATACTAATAAAAAGATTCAAGTCAACTGCTTTTAAATAGGCACCATCAAGAAAGAGGCATTTAAGTTTGATATACAATTTGCTATGATTAAAATAAATCTTATTTGCTATATGCCAAATTTGAAAACAATTTCTGTTTCATCTCATAAAGAATAATCAGTACATAAATTTTAGTTAAATTTAGAGATGACTATTTCACGATTGGTTACCAAGAATTAAAAAATATCTTTTATTCTTCTGACAAATGAAAATAATTATGCTGAGCACTATTCAGGACTAATACATGATAGGTATTTTCTCCCACATATCTTGTTTCTAATGTTTTATTTTATATTGAATTTTGCTTATATTCTTATTTGTGGCTCTTTATTGCTTATGCTTATAGCACTTACGCTGGGAATGACTTTTGAATATCATAAATACTTTATAAATTCAGGAATTTTTTTTAAAGATTTTACTTATTTATTTGAAAGAGACATTGAGAAAGAGAAAGAGTTTGAGAGAGGGAAGGGGGAAGAAGAGGGAAAGAATCCCAAGCAGTCTCCACGCTGAGCGTGGAGCCCCACATGAGGCTCGATCCTATGACCCCCAAGGTTATGACCTGAGCTGAGACCAAGAGTTGGAAGCTGAACCGACTGAGCCACCCAGGCACCCCAAAATTCAGGAATATTTTGTCATCGAAAATGAGCCTCGGGTTTTTTTTTCTCTGAATTCTCGTTTAACTTTCATTATAAAATCATGGCATTTGTAGGAAAAATTAGATCTTAATAGTATATCAAATCTTAGAATTTCAATTGACAGATTATTTTCTTCCATTTCGTAAGAAAGATATTGTGTTTTTTTGTTGGATATATTTGCCACCTTATTTATATGAATATATTGGGTTAACACATGACCTTAAAATATTTGAAAAAACTTAAGTTCCTAAAATGAATTTAGTATATTTCTTATTTACCATCTAAACATTGATCCTTCCAAATCTCTGAGAATTTAGCTGGTCCTTCCAAAGGAATATTTCATGTATCTTCTCCTTATTCTTTCTCTTTCATGGTAATTGCCTTGTCCTTTGCTGTAGAGAAAGAGTTGGAAAGTACATGGTCCCTCTGACAGGATTAGAACCTTAAGTGTTATCTCTGTGGTTGTGAGCACAGTGGAGATCCCATTAGGATTTTAGGACTACATTAAGATGTGTTTATGCAGCTGTCGCTCTCAGCCCTGCGAAATATGCTTTATAAAATGTGAAATGAATTGCTTCCACATACCATTCAGTCTGTCAGAATGTTATCAGTCCTGAAATAGATACAAATGTCTTAGGGTATGGCTTTGGTCTCACAGACAGCCTCTGCCCTCTTGCAGCCCATTCCTGGGATGGACCCTTCTGCCATGGACCCTCCATTCTGCACCCTCCCCTAGTCAGTCCTCCAGTTGGGTCCATGCTTGTCCTATCCCATGAGGTACAGGGGGAAGGATTGTGGGCTGGCAATTTTCCAAATAGAAACAAATCATAGAGAAGATTCGGAAGTTTGGCTTCAAATTCCATTTATCATTGTTCCAGAGGAGAGAAAGGCGTTGAAAATGAGCATATGGTATTCTCCTCTGAATTCTCGTTTAAAGAAGTTGAGGGCTGTGGATGGGGCTAGCTCTGCCATTGGGAACGCAGTTGACACTTCCCTGATCTCCTTGTTCTCAAGCACATTCCTCTGTTCATTTACTAATGTGCTGACCATATTCTTCTATATATTTTTTTATTTTTAAAAAATTTTTTATTATAATTTTCTCTTTTAAAGTCTATTTCCTTCCAAGACTGTTTTTTATCATTGATACTGGCACATAATAGTTGCTTAATATGTGTGTGATTGAATGGGAATTGAGTGAGTGAAGAAACAAATGGCATTGCATATACTCTGGCATCTTGTTACTTGAGTGTGTGAAATAATTGTATTAGTCAATAAGTACTCTTCCCTCATTCTTCATCCCTCTCCTAATTACTCCTCCATTGGAAATCCAGTTCGGCATAATGTACTGGAAAGTGTCATAAGATGCACAGATCTGAGTTGGAATTTCAGCTCTGACTTCTTTAACTGTTACTAACTTAGTGGTTACTTAGTGTATTTGAACTTTCCTTTATCTGTAAAGCAATGTGGTTACCAATGCCTACCTTGTCATCTGGTTGTGAACATTCAGTGAAGAACACCCGAAAATGTGCCTGAGTCTACACTTCAGGTTGCTGCTGTTACCTGCCAGTGCAAATGTCCGGTGCTGCTCTCCTTGGGTGCCTTTATTGTCTGTGTTAAGGAAGAGGCCTCATCAAAGTAGTTGTCATCAGTAGATGGGGAAGGAACAAGACATGCACTGTGGTGAGCATGACTGGAGTTCCCTTGGGAGGGCTGGTGTGTGTCTATGGGATGGTGCTGCAGTTCCTCGTCTGACTTTGGAGAGTAGAGTCAGCCTGTTGCACCAAACAACAATGCCAGTGGAGATGATAATGATAACAGTAGTAGTTTGTATCAGATGACACCCTTATAAGGGCTTCCTGTGCATTAGGGTACCCTTACAGCAACCGTGAGACTTGAGGTGCGGTTATCAGACTCATTTAGTAGATGAGGAAACTGAAGGCCAGGGAGGTTAACTAATGGGTCCAAGGTTACAAACTAGAATGTGGGGAACCGCGTTTATACCCCAGCTTTTGCCCAGAGGTTTTCAACTCTAGAGCTTATAATCTTCCTACTCCTTCTCATCTTAGGTTCTGCTTGTTATCATAAATATCCCACTTCATGATGGGAGAGCGGGTGTGGAAGATGGGGACCAAGTTCACTCCTCACCCACCCTACTTTGTCCTTAGTGCTGGGCCCACATTGCCGGTCTTCCCAGGAGATTTGTGTGGTGCTTCTGGCACTCCCTGGCAGAGTGAAGCACATCTGGAAGACTCACTTTTTTCCTTTCTGCCACTCCCCAGATATGTAGTTGCCCTGTGTGCTTGATTAATTCTATTTTTAAAGCGGCTTTTTTGGGACGCCTGGGTGGCTCAGTTGGTTAAGCAGCTGCCTTTGGCTCAGGTCATGATCCCAGCGTCCTGGGATCGAGTCCCACATCGGGCTCCTTGCTCGGCGGGGAGCCTGCTTCTTCCTCTGCCTCTGTCTACCACTCTGTCTGCCTGTGCTCATGCTCTCTCTCTCTCTCTCTCTCGAACAAATAAATAAATCTTTAAAAAAAAAATAAAGCAGCTTTTTTGAGATATAATTCACACACCATAAAATTCACTGGTTTTGAATGTATTCCCAGAGCTGTGCAACCATTACCACTATCTAAGTTTAGAACCTTATCATCCCCCCGAGAAAGAAAGTTCATACCCCTAGCAATGACTCCTCAGTCTACACTTCCTCCCAGCCCCTGGCAATCAGTAGTCGACTTTGTGTCTCTATGGATTTGCCCTATTCTGATCATGTCCTATAAATGGAATCACATAAGATATGATCTTTTGTATCTAGCTTCTTTCACTTAGCATGATGTTTTGAGGGTTCATCCATCTTGTAGCATGTATACATATTTCATTATTTTTTATTTCTAATATTTTTTTAAAGATTTTATTTATTTATTTGACAGACAGAGATCACAAGCAGGCAGAGAGACAGGCAGAGAGAGAGGAAGGGAAGCAGGCTCCCTGCCCAGCAGAGAGCTCTCATTATTTTTTATTTCTGAATAATATTCCATTGTGTAGATCTACCACATCTTGTTAATCCATTCATCATTGATAGACATTTGAGTCATTTCCATTTTTTGGTTATTTTGAATAATGCTGCTGTGAACATTTGTGTATGTTTTTGGGTGGACATGTTTTCTTTTCTCTTGGGTATATATCTCTAGGAGTAGAACGGCTGAGAGTCATACGGTAACTCTTTGATATAAAATGTTTTCCATAGTGATTGCCCCAATTTATATTCTCATGAGCAGTATATGAAGGTTTTAGTTTCTCTACATCCTTACCAACATTTACTTTTGTCCGTTTTTGTTTACTTTTTCACATTTTAGATAGCCTAGTGGGCCTATGTGTATAGATTCGAAGATTCTGAATTATTACAGTTGACATATGACCACTAATAATACATTGGCCAAACGAGTAGGATCCAGTGACTTCCTAGTGGTTGTACTAGTGGAAGTAATAACAGCAGTAGGTGTGATGTCAGGCTCAGAAGTCACAGAAGTATTACCAATAGAGTAAGAAGGCCCAGTTACTGAATATGGACTTTGTTCCAGATATTTAGCTAAGTATGTGACATACTGTACCTTTATCTACACAGCAACTCTTTTTTAAACTTACATTTTTACTGAGGTCTAACTGACATGTGACGCTATATTAGTTTCAGGTGTAGAACATAGTGATTTGCTATTTGTTCACTCTGCAAAAGGACCACTGCAGTGAGTCTAGTCACACAAAACTCTCACACGTGTATGCTATTTCTTTTTTACAGTTGGCATGGAGACTTTAAGTAATTTGAGCCAGGTTTCCCAGTCAGAGGAGGAAGAACTGGGTGCAAACTTAGATGTTTCTAGCTCCAAAGCCAATGCTCTCTTTTCAGATACTCCCCTGTAGCTGTGATAAGCCATGGGAAGTAGAGACCATCAGTTGTCCATGTCGGTGGGTTGGAGCAGTGGCAGCCTGATTCAAGATATTCACCACTCTTGCGCTCTTAAGTCCACTGGTACTAGTCAAGCCAGATCCTCTGATTTTCATACTGCTGGTCATGTATCATTCGCCAGTAGCTGAGTTACGAAGCTTTTCTTGCCTTAGGAGGGTTTTCAGATGTTGTTTCCCCTTGTGTTGATTACTGTGTTTATTAATTACCATAATTACTCTAATAAATATTTATGATGTACTCAGCATGTATCGTGTTCAATTTATAGCCAGCTATTATGTTTAATAATTATTCTTTTGTTTGGTTGCACAGTGTACTCTGTTATGTTTGAAAGCCCATTACTGTCACCTTATCAAGAAATGCACATTAAATTACAATAGATGGATGGATGCTTTTAGGAAGTTTAGCCTTTATTTGGGAAAAAAAATCTATTCTTCTACAAATAAATGTAAAAGGAGGACTTAAAACAGAGAAATATTTGATAAATATTTGCCCTGTGGGACCACAGCTAAGCTGTGAAATGAATTATAAATGTATTCCAAATAGATGCTTTAGGAAGTTCTCCTGAATCATTAATAAATTGAGTGTCTTCAGCAAGTCTTTTCATATTTAATGCATTAACTGGATGTATTTGTGGCATTTCTAAATGAAATAAGAGCATCATGACCAAGAGAAATTGTCATGGTAAGTTGTCTACTTGTATGACTAGAAACTATTTTGAATTTTCAGTCAGGCCAATAAGTTCAAAGCTTTTGTCTGAAAAAGCGTGCAGGTGGATTAGTGCAAAGCAAAAGTCCAAATACAAGTCAGTGAATGTTCATTTTAATTAAGGGTTTCCTGTGCTTCAAGAAAGTTGCTTGACCCCTATGAGTCCTAGTTTAATTATCTGTCAAAAGGGGAGCAGAATTGGAATATATCATCTCTCTTTCCACTGTCTCTAGCTGGGATGCATTTTTGAAAATGGTTTTGAAATATGAGGACAGAACAAGATACTAACATTAAAAATGACTGTCCTTTGAGTTAAACTTCTAATTAATGCCCATTACAGAACCACAGTGATTGATGACTGTCTTCATTTGGGAAGGAGACTGGGACTAATTTCAAAAATATTATGACCAATTAATGAAAAGATATTTTTTAAGAGTAGGTGAGACTATAAATTAGTGTCAACCCTGATTTCCAGACAGGTTTAGGAAGATAGAATGCCCTCCCCAGTAAAGGTGCATTAGTGTAATTCTGGTAGCAACAAATAGCAGCAATAGTGAAGTGAGAGCTGGCTAACTCCGACGTGCTGCTGTTGATGTGCTTAGCATTTTCCTATTCTCAGAATCCACACGGCAGCTGGCAGCCGTGTAAGAGAGAGACGGGCAGAGAGACAACCCCACAGAGCTCAGGCCTCTTGCGCCAGGCTGCCCAACGACAGCCAGAGCTCTGAACCGGCAGGGCAGCATCTTTTCCTGTAAAGGGACAGCAAATAACTATTTCGACCTTTATGGGCCTTGTGGTCTCTGCCACAGTTGCTCAGTTCCGTGGATTAGCACAAAAGCGGTCACAAACAGTAGGTAAGCGGATGAGTGCGGCTGCATTCCTGTAAACTTTGTGGACATTGAAATTGGAATTCTGTATCATTTTCACATGTTACAAAATATTCTTTTGAACTTTTTTAGCCATTAAAAATGTAAAAACTGGGGCACCTGGGTGGCTCAGATGGTTAAGCGTCTGCCTTCAGCTCAGTTTGTGATCTGCGGGTCCTGGGGTTGAGCCCGTGTCAGCCTCCCTGCTCAGAAGGGAGTCTGCTTTTCCCTCTTTCTGCTCATGCCTTCTCTCTCTCTCTCTCTCAGATAAATAAGATGCTTAAAAGATCTAAACCATTTTTTTCATCCTTAGGATGCACAAAAACAGGTGATGGGCCCTGTTTAGCCTGTGGGCTATAATCTGCCAACTCTTGTCTTAACAGATACACAGACCGATTCAGTTATGAGATGAACTTAGTAAGTAGGAACTTATAGTATAAACAGTTTTGTATTCTTGCCTTATTTTTCTAAAAATATTTTTGAACCAAACCGCATCTGTGTTTATTTTCCTATCTAGTTCTAGATATTCAGTAGAAAGTGGTAGAAGAGATGAGGCCTACCTTATCATCAACAGCTTCTAGACTTAAATATATTTCTCCTAGTATCAGTTGGTAACCATCCATTCATTTGATAATTTTCAGTGTGAACGTAGTTAAGCTCCCAAAATGATGTATAACCTTTCACAGGGCAGGCTTCCCAGTTGCTGGACTTGTATTCTCCAAGTACTATAAGTAGAGACTTACCTTTAATGTTTTTAGTAAAGTCAGTATATGCAGAACTGAGCTGTACGCCCAATAGCACAGCCGGGAATAACCGCCGTGGCAGGGAGTCAGACTTCCCACTCTGGAGCCATTGCTGGCACTCCTTAGGTAGCCTTCACGCAGCCGCCTTCTTACCAGCCTGACCTGTGAGATCTAATGAGATCCTGGCATGTGATTATTTGGCTGGAGGCATCAGCTTAGTCATGAGCTGGGTAGAATAGAAATAGAACATTTCACAGTTTTCTGTGCAGAACACTGTCTGTGTAGACACTTCTTAAATAAAAGATGATGATGTCGTAGCACTAGTTGTTCTTAACCCTTATTTTCAGATTATGCATTTCTTTGAGTGTCTGAGGGATGCCACAGATCATTTGGCTGCAAAACGCACATACCTGTGGATACAAATGCTGGATTAGATTTGTGTTTCAAGGTTGGACTTTTTGGCAAGGATCTTATTTAAGACTAACAGTTCTTCAGTTAAAAAAAGATTCCCCCTTTCTCTGTACTCTGCACTTTTATTCAACACTTCATATTTACTCAAAAAGTCTGAGCCCCTTCACTGCCTTTTATTTCCCAGATACTCAGTCAGAACCTGCAGTGCGGACTGACTGTCTTCCTTCAGAGTGAGCAAGAGAGTCTCTTGGATTCGTCTTGGCTTTGGAGGAGACATGCACACTTTCTGCTGTATTCCTGAACAGAAGTGTACTATTTCTGACCGGCGGCAGCTTTAACATTCCACGTGCCCTTACTAATACTGATACTTAGCTAATTATGCTGAATATCATCTCTTTTTCTCACATCTTCCTTTATAAGCACTCTATTTTTATCACTGGAAGACTATCTATCAAAAATAAATAAGTGAGCAAAAACACCCCAGAATAAAGTGACTAGGCAAGATGGTGAATAAATCTCCCCTCCTTGTTCCGAAATCTGTGTCATTTCTTGTGATAGAAGAAAGGATGATAGACTCAGGAAAATGAGCTGCTTCTGTGAGAAGAGAACAAGTAGATTCTTACATTAATTTATTCCCAAAATGGAGTTGTACTATTTTCCCACTTCCACCATAACAAATTACCACAAACTTAGTGACCTAAAGTGACACAAATGCATTATATTTCTCTAGGTCAATGGTGTCACTAGGCTCAAACCAAGATTTCAGCAGGGATTCCTCTTGGAAACTCTTGGGGAAAATCCTTGTCCTTGCCTTTTCCAGTTTCTAGGGGCCAGCTCTGCTCAGTGGCTCACGTTCTCTTTCTCTGTACTCGAAGCCAGCAGTATAACATTTTCAAGCCTCTTTCTGATATTCCTGCCTCCCACTCATCAGGGAAGTTGTGATTACCTTGGGCCCACCAGACAACCCAGGATCATCTTGTCCAATGCAAGATTACACCTGCAAATTTCCTCTTGCCACACAGAGTAACACCTTCACAGGTTTCCAGGCTTAGGATGCAGACATCTTTAGGAACTATTATTCTGCCTACTGCAGTAGTACTGGACAAAATTAAGATGCTCATTAAAGTGAGGGGGGTGTGGCCTACTATAAAATCAAGAGCTTCTGCTTCACTGAAGAGACCGTTCCAGGATCTATAAGCCCTGGGATGGTGTTGAGACTTGGAACTTGCCCTCACCAGCTGGTTGGGAAGGTCGGTTCAATCCCAGTTCAGTAGGGGGCTGTGGCACAAGCCGTCAAGTGCTGCAAAGGCCCATTGTAAGCGCAGCAAGCCTTGTGAGCAAAGATGCTGCCAGGCAGATGGCTTCTCCGGGGGAACAGTTTTTCTTCTCTTAGAAAAAGTATATAACATGCCTTGTTTTATTTGCATTTCCAAACACCAAATGCCTTTATTTACTATAATGTAGAGACAAAGGAAATTTCAAATTTAATCTCTCTTAATGCGTATGTGTGTGTACGCATGCCTGTGTATATATACACATTTCTTCCTTTCTTAAGTTGGAAGCCCCTTGGACAGGTGGTCTCTATGTGATCTGTGTTTGGGCCTGAGAGCAGAGGAATTACAGGAAGTTGCATAGCTGTGAGAGCCATCAGAGCTCCGCTGTGGGAAAGAGGCAACAGGGATCTGTAAGCTCAAGCAGTGGCTATAGATCTTCTTTTCCTGCTACTGCTCTTTAGGGGCTTATTCCCAGCACCTTCTATCCCAGGACTTCAGCCAGGTGTGTGTGTGTCCTTGCTTCATTGACAGAAATAGTGATGAGCCATTACAATGGGACCAGGCCACATTCACAGGGACTGTCTTCCCCATCCCTAAGGGGTCCTATTGGTAGAAAAAAAGGGATGTGTAGATCCTGTAAACTCAGAGGATGGATTTGTGTTCCAGGGCTGTTGAACCAACAGGGGATAATTGAGGTTGAACCACAGATGGGGTTCAGAGGTACAGGCTGGGCAGGAAGACAGCCCCAGTGAAGAGGTGGACGTTCTGGTGGGCAGGCCAAGCACAAAGTGGAAACAGGCACAGTTGAAAGTATTTAGGGAAGATTCCACATCTTCAGGGCAAAACTGGGTGTGGCATTCTGAGGGTTTAATACAGGGGAGGGTTTCCCACAACAGCAGAGTACAGATCCACCTTCACCTGGAAGAGTGTTGCAAATGGAGAATCTGGGCCTTCCCAGACCTGCTTGAGTGTGAACCTGCATTTTAACAAAAGCTCCACCTGTCCTCTTCTCAAACATGAACAAGAATACTTATTTACAGTTAGAGAAAGGCAGTCTGCTTGTCCTCTGCCCTCGTTCTTAGTTCTCTTCTCCACATGGGTTGAGGAAGTTGGTACATGTCTACTGCCCTCCACAGTAAGCCAGGCATGAGCAGCTGCTGTTGGACTCTGAATTCAGCAGACATCAAGATCTGGGTGGTTCTCTGGGGAGCCCTCAAGCCTGTGATACTGTAGGAGAACTCAGTCTTGTAATAAACCCCTTCAGATGTCTGTTCCCTAATTAGGTGTCCACTTTGAGGCTTTATGTCAGAGGGCCATGAGACTGGCACACAGTCTTCAGATTCCTAGTGTCATGATCAATATTTCCCTATCCTTTTCTTTTGGGGAGTGGTAATTATTATTATAGGGTCTATACAACTACATTTACCTCCTCTACTCTTTGCTCCTTTTGAGTCTTCTCATTGGCTTTTCTCCTTAACTTCTTGCCCAAGGCTTCCATCCCTTTGTCTTTTCTTCCCTATACTGGTGGCTCTGAAGCCTGAGTGTATATTTAAAATGTCCAGCCAATTGTAAGCTCCTCAGGTGATTCTCATGCACTGCCTGGGCTGAGTACCTCTGCTGGGTTCAATCTCCATGAATGAACCCCTCCATTCCCCCGGTTGTCAGTAACTTTTACTAATAACTTTCAAATTTGTATCTATTGCTTTGACCTCTTTCCCAGAGCTCCAGTGTCATATATTTAACTGTTACTTGACATCTTTTATATGTTTCATGAACTCTTCAGTATATAGGCCCAAACTTGTTCCTTCCTTAGGCATCCTTGACTTAATAATGGCAGCCTACCCACCATATTGCTTGAACCAGGCACTTGGGAATCATTCCTAAAATTTGCCCATCTTGGAACAACCACATTCAGTCAACCACCATCTTCTATTGGTTCCAACTCCAGATACTTTATCCCTAGTCTCTATACTACCCTCCATCTCATGACAGCCACACTACTGATGGCTGACATCATCTCTCATTTGGACCACTGAATTTGCCTCCCAGCTGGTCTCTGCCTCCACTTGAGTCCCTGTCGATTCATACTACACGAAGATGCCAGTGTGAACTTTAAAATGTGGGTTGGATCACATGACTCTCCTGAATACACCCTTCAGTGTCTTCCTATGATTACATTTAGGTAAAAAAAAGAATCAGGTCTTTTAATGTGCCCCCCCTAATGCTGGGAAATCTTGACTTCTCCAATCTTATTCTGTGCTTTTTTACCTTTAGAGACAATTGTAAAATTTGGGGGAAAAATGCTGGGATTTGGCTAATGACTTTGGACTTAAATTTGAGCAATTCTCTTTTAAGTTGAAGGCAGTGCTTCACTCTTACCTTTACATGAATGGGTCACATGTAACCTTCTCTTCTGCTTTTAAAAAATGCCACAATCATTTTCTTGAAGAACGGGCTATATTCAAAACCTTGTGGGCAGTCACAGCTATTTTGTGACCAGCTTCTCTGACAACTGGCAAAATTCTTCACAATGGATTGTAAGGTGCATCTTGATTTCATAATCACCGAACTTGTAATAAGGGGTGGGATGAGGGATGTGCATGATAGAATCAGGGAAATAGGAGAATTCTTTTTTTTCCCCATGCTTTCTTTCAGTAGAGATTAGTTTTATGAACTTAGCAGATGTGTTTTTTCTAATATGTGAAAGTGGGCTCAGTTTCATGTGAATGTACCAAAGTTATAAAAAAAAAAAAAGCCCACAAAAAAAGCCCAAAGCAAATATGTTTAAATTTTGTACAAGTGAGCTACATATGGATGCTTTTAGGGCTGTTCAAAGTCAGTAGGTTCTGGGATGACTTCAGAGGTTTGGCATAAAGAGAGACTTCAGTGAAACAGGTGCTGTCTTGTTTACCACCTGCCACATCTCTGACATTTGCCTTCGTTTTCCAAGTGGGCTGTCTTCTCCTGCTCTGAGTGTCTCTGTAGTCTCTTGCTTCACCAAGAATGTGATATTTACCCAAATGGTTGCCTGTTTGCAAATTTCTGAGTGAGACCAATCAGTCCTGTGGCTGGAGAAAAACAAAGAGCCATTCTGAGATGTTCTAACTTTAAATTTATCTCCACAAATGTCCATGCAAACCCTAAGGGCATTCTTGGGATTCTGCTCCATTTCTTGAATCAGTGTATGTCCCCATCATCCAAGAAGACTATTTCACACATCCTCTGTCCTCACACCTTTCTCCTTACTCCCCTTGTCTAACCTTGCTTCTCATTCTCGAGGAAAATAGAAGAAATGCTGACTAAAAGTGATCCTATCTCCACGCCCAGTCTACCTTTCTATCCATGTCTGAATGCACATGCTCAGAATTCCTACCTGTTGCTGTGGGAGAATTATCTATGCTCTTGTCTAATTATCTCTGCTTCTGTAAAGCAATTTACTATTCTCTTACATGAATTTAATTTTCATCATAGGACTTGTGGTTATCTGACATTAGATTATGTATTCACTTATTTCCTTTGTCATCTGTTTGAATGTAAGTTAATAGAGGAAACCCTTTTCTCTCTTGATTACTCAGGTGATCTTGGTATCCTCAGTGTCCATAGAACAGTACCTAGCATTTCAGGGGTGGCAAATAAATACTTGCTGAATTAATGAATGTGAGCTGCAAATAAAAATGTACTGATAGAGTATTTACTATAGTGAATTACTGCTTATTAATGGTTATTTCTTATTCCTTATCAGAACAAATGTACATTAACTAGATGCCGTCTACATATTCCCTCACAAAAGAGTAGCTATTTATAACACCACAGAAAATTGGATTAATTGGTGGTTTGGTATTACTAATGCACCTTTGATAAGCAACATGGTAACTGTAATCATGGCTAAGAATGATATAATATTTGAATAATTTAAGTCATGCATTATTTCATTGTATATGATGCTTTCTCCCTTGTAATATTGACATTGTGAATCATGGCAGTTATAATAGTGTCAAAGAAGCAGAGCCTATTATGGGACAATTATACTAATAACACATGACAAACCATGGGACTGTGGAGTGGTAATAGATACATAATGGGTAATAAACAGTTGGGATTCTGAACAGTAATGGTTGCTCATGATTTTCTAGTAATAATAACCTTATCTTAAAACGAATGCAACTTTAATGTCAAAACTGCCTGCCACATGAAGGGTGCACATTACTTTTTGAGGGCGACTCATTTCTCTTGGCTTAAACCCTCTTTGCTTTGCAGCTGACAAGGCCTCTTCCTGTGCCAGCCTGTGTCCAGAGTGTCCACAGTATAGCTCTGTCGGGGAATTGGCCTGGCAAACCCCAGCCCCCAAATTGCTGTATCCTAAAAATCTACGAAATATCATTAGGTCTTGTGTTTTGCTGTGCTTCACACTTGCTCCAATATTCCTACAGTAATGGTTTCACACCACAGTGCTTTGTGCAGCCTTGACCTCTGCATTGTGCTCCCTGAAGCCCTGCTCAGCACTCCTTCCTGTCTGTGGGGTTCCAATATGGCTTTCGTGGCAGCTCCCTTTTGCCAGGGAGGTCATTCATTACTCTGTTGATTTTGCTGCCTGGCTCCTTCCTCTGAGGCGCTCCTAAGCTCTTTAGCTGACTTGAGCTGGGGCATGGCAGTGAGGCCCCAGTGTTTTGCTCTGATTATTAATTACAATTTTTCTCTCACTATCCTTGAGCCAATTCAGTGCTAGAACAGTAATTCCCTTCTGTTGAAGTTCATTTTAATGTTTCCATTTCAGTTGCACCCCAAAACTACATTTATTCAACACATCGTGTCATAGCAGTTCCCTTCTGACCCTAAGAATCTATTCCTTGTCCTTCAGATTCCCCCTTCTGCTTAGGGCTCTGGGTGACATAGCTAAAACCTCCCCCTAATTCTGCCATTCCTACCATCTCATGGCAGTAGAGCTCATGGTTACTCTCTCAAGATCAGATCGCCCCTTGTCCAGGTGGTAGATTGTATGTGCAGTGCCTACCAGTAGGCTCTGTACAGTCATCGTGGGAACATTGCCTCTTGGCTTTCCCCAGTGAGGTGGCCACTGCCCACATGCGGCTGGCAAATGTGACTGAGGAGCTGAATTTTCAATTTCAGTTAAGTTTAAGGAATTTAAATGGAATTAGCCACATGTAAGCAGCGACTCTCATATTGGATGGTTCAGCCGTGGGGCATTCGGTGGCAAGTCCAAGTGGTGGCCGGGGCACACCCACTGGAAGCAGCCCCTTGCAGGGCATGAGGGATTGATTAGCTGCCCCAGGAAGCTCATACTTACCAGATTTGGGAGCATGCATATGCTAGCTTTTCAGCCAGCTTGTGTCTGAAGGTCAGGCTCCTGCTGTCCCTTTAACACCACTAAGGAATATCACAGGCTTAGAAGGTGGAACAGATTGTTTACCCGGTTTGGAAACCAAAAATGTAATTCAGATGAGAGGAAAGATAAACTGGTTAAACAGTAGGCAGAATCAATAATTACTCAGTGACTAATTCTCAAGACTGAACATTGTCTAAATATTTCAATTGAACTTTTGACTCCCCCTAAAATGCGTTTTCAGGATTGTGAACATCACAATAAATAAATATTTCCCTCCTAGACTAACAGAATATGTCTGCAGTTTAGCAATTTAATAATTATCCCTCAGGACTAGAGGTGACCTGTCTATCACTGTCAACATTTAAATTCCCTGTCATCATTGAAAAGGCTGGGAGACCTTCATTGGATACTCCTTATAACACAGGATCATTTCTTTTCCATGTTCACTGATTTGTAGAATTTTAGAATTTTGGCTTTTTTTGGAATGGCACTGAATTTACTGCAGTTCAAGGCAGTTGGCTGCAAGGGAGAGATAGACCAAGATAGGGAAGAAGAAAACACAGTAGAAACCAACGTGTTTAGAGCCGGTTAGTCATTTCTTATACACTCGGTGGTCAGAGCATGACACAAGAGGCAGAAATAAGGCCAAGGACTCTTTTCGACTTGAGATCTCAATAAAGATTAGAGCAAGTAAAGGATGTTGAGAAGAGTGCAGAATTCCTGGGTTTTGAGGCAGTGGTTTATCTTTCCCTGATAAATGTCGGAAACCTTATCAGATTAGCAGGTGGGGAAATGAGACACAAATGGAGCTACAGTCACCGCTGTATTAATGTCGTGTGTGAGTGGTTGCAGTTCTTCTTTGGTGCCGGGAGTAGGTCATGTTCAAGATGTGTTCCTCCCATTTCCATTGTGAGGATGTGTCTTCTAGGAGCAGTGTGACCTTTCGTCAGCAATATCAGGCCCGCAAAGAGGGGCTGCAGGAAGATGAAAGCACTGTTGAGATGAGCCTGAGAGGCCGCAGTGGCATGGAGGGGGTGGGGGATCAAAGAAGCAGGCTGCATGTAGAGGCGCTGGAAGGAGAGGGGTGGGAAAGGGAGGAGGGCGCTGTGGGCCCAGCCCAGCCCTCTGCTGACCTGTGCTTAGGAGCTGCTGCTCCTGACACGTGGCCCGCAGCATCCGAGCATCTGAGCTTCCAGCTGCTTCCCTCAGCTGCTTCAGAGGGTGGGTGGTTGGGAATGAGCAGACACCTGGGAAAATTTGGGTCTGGCAGTAACGCTGCCTGGAAGCCCATCCAGGCACTGGAACGAGAGGATGACACAGGCCCCTGCAGTCTGAAGCTGTGCAGGGAAAGACCACTTGAGGAAGCTGGTAGCAGCCACTGCAGACCCACAAAGAGGCCCAATGAATGCCGTCAAGACTAGTGCGAGTACCCGGGCTTTCTGCATCAGCAGCAACTGTTCAGCAACTGTTCCGCTGCTGTTTCAGGCCCAGTTTTCTAGGTTTGTCTGTAAGTTACTCAGGGCCCTGCTTGGGCTTCCCTTTTCGGTGGAGCTTGTAATTTTGAAAGGATTCCTTAAGGAATATTTGTGAAGGCTCTTCTGCAAGTGAGAGAAATCCAAGGCTAACCCAGCATAGGTTAAGAAAATGGGGGAGTTGGTCACCTGGGTAGCTCGGTTGGTTAAGCAGCTGACTCTTGATTTCATTCAGGTCATGATCTCAGTGTTCTGGGATTGAGCCCTGCTTGGGCTCCACACTCAGAACAGAATCTGTTTGAGATTCTCTCTCTCACTCTGCCCCTACCCTCTGAGCACAATCTCTCTCTCTCTCTCTCTATCTCTCTACCAAATAAATAAATTAGTCTTTAAAAAATGATGGTGGTGTGGGGCATCTGGGTGGTGCAGCCAGTTAAGCATCTAACTCTTGATTTCAGCTCAGATCATGATTCCAGGGTCATGAGATCAAGCCCTGATTGGGCTCCCTGCTCAGTTGGGAGTGTGCTTAAGACTCTCTCTTCCATTCTCTCTCTGCCCCTCCTGCAGAGGCATGTGTGCACACACACTCTCTCTCTCATAAATAAATAAATAAATCTTTAAAAAATGGGAGCATGCCAACAGGATTTATTGTCTCACTGAAATGGGAAGATATGTGTAGA
Source organism: Lutra lutra (assembly GCF_902655055.1). NCBI lineage: Eukaryota > Metazoa > Chordata > Mammalia > Carnivora > Mustelidae > Lutra > Lutra lutra. The sequence goes on along the minus strand of NC_062289.1, from coordinate 56,362,279 downwards.
CCCGTGAATCAAGGGTTTCAAACAGCACTATCAGTCCATCCCTCCATATCTCTTTCTCTAGGCTTTTCTGTCTCTGTCTCTCAGCTCTCCTTCTCGCTGTGCGTATTAATCCTTCCTCCAGAGAATGGGCTGTCTCCATTTAGTTCTGAGGCTGCCAGCAGGACCATCCCTATGCCATCCCAGCACAGTGATGCCTATGGCAATAGTCTTCCCTACTGCTCTAGCAGGAGAATCATGGGGGGATTCCAATGGGGTCAGGAGTCCACACCCAGACCTGTCACTGTGGCCAGGACTGAGGGTTCTCTGCTTGGCCACTGTTGACCATGCTGAGGACTGGAATGCGGTTGAGTCTGAGGCCTGTGGTTGTGGAGGCCAAACCTCAAAGGGAGGAGCTCTTTGGGTCAGACGGACTGCCAGACATCTGTGCAGCACTGCTCACCCCAGCGTTAGCATTAGCGGTCCTTGCCATCTGTCTCCACATCTTCAGGATACGGGTCTGAAGTCAGAGCTATTTCTCCATCCACTGGGACAAACTGGGGCTTAACACTGAGACCATCAGATGCTTGCAAATTTCAGGCTTTGTGTTTAAGTTTCTCAGCATCTCCTTGAGCATTTTTCACCTACAGAGGGGGATCAGAGTTTTATACTTAAAGGCTTTGGATATTTTCTTTTGAATAGATAGGGTCCTAGGACCAAATAATTTTAATAAATGATATAATGTTTCTAGTGATTATCTATTCAGAACTTGAACTTAAGACCCCAATTTTAAGAGTAAGAATTATGTGTACTCAAAGTTAAGATCCCAAGGTTCTATTTAGGAGGAACCTAGTTTCGGGACTAATTAGGGTATTTCTTGCTACTTGTGGGAGAAGTAGACACATGCAAAGTCTTTGAGTCTGCCTGTGTGTGCCTTGGGCACTCTGGGTACTTAGAACGTGACCATGGGATGCAGACATGTGAGCCAGGGGCAGAGTGGGTCACGTTCCTGAAGTGTGCATCAGGGTGGAAGTGCACCACCCCTCTTCTCTGTTTGCTGTCTATGGTCACCGAGGATAGTATTACCTTGTTTGCCCCAGGCTGCCTGGCAAGGAGTTCTTTAAAATTCAATTTTATTTTTCTGGCTCAGGAAAACCAGGCTTTATGGAATAGCTAATAAGGCCAATCAGATAAGCAGTAGGCATCTGCAGAAATTAAACTGAGCAGAAGCCGGGATGGCATGGAAATTTAAAAAAAAAAGTTTTCTTCTGGGCAACAATATATTGTATCCCTAAATGATGTTTTCTTAATAAAAATCAATTTCTGCCAGTTTTCAACTACAGCAATGTTGGTGAGTCTTTCCTGGGTTTGCTGTTTGCATATGTTTGTATGTATGTTCCTTGGAGAGGCTGAGGCTTGGAGAAGATGGCTTCATCCCAGTCTGTCTGCCCCAAGTGACTTGTGTGCCTGTAGCCACATGTAACTTCGCACTTCACAGAAAACCGTGAGCAACAGCTTTTGCTCTACTGGGTAATTATACAAGCACTATAGTAACTAGTCGGGGGTAAGATATTAGATGTGGCATCTCCGGGTGCATGGGTACCAGGTGGAGGGGGGAACACTGCCAGAGATCCAGGGGACAGCGAGTTCTGAAGCCAGATGAGAATCTGGCTCCCTTTCCTTGAACTTCCCACTGAGGGCACGGGTCTCTTAGTGCAGCCCAGGGAGGTTTGTGCTCAGTGCTAGAACAGACATTGTGTTCATCTACTAGTACCTCAGACCATGATCTCTTGATGACTTGTATCATTCCCAACCTAATGTCATTGTCACTTCCAAATATTTCTTTTATTTTTTTCATTTTTACATACTGTCCTCAGCCATAGTCCCTACTTACCTAGCAATGCCCACTCTGCATCAGGCACTTTCATACTTTATAACCAAGAGCTAGGAAACCTTGCACTTAGGCAAATTTGGCTTCATTACCTCCATTTTGTAGATGAGGACATTGAAGTTCAGGCTGTGTATGTGTCTTGCTTAAAGTCACTGAGCTAGTGAAAGGCGGAAGCTGGATTCCATGTGGCCTGTACGTTTTGAAAGGTCCCGTGTTGTTCTTCTGTGAAGACGGCTGCCCTGCGTTGGCGGTGAGGGCTCTTCCCTGGCCCATCGATCCGCAGGGGTTCGATGAGGAGCAGAGACTGGGGGTTCCTCTGGAGCTGTCCTGTGCCTGCCGCATCAGATTGCAGATTTCTTATCCATACCCCAGGGAGGAGGCGGTGCTGGGGGCAGGGTGCTCCATGTCCCTTACTGACGGTGACTGGGCAGTTCCAGGTTAGGGACCACCACCCATAGCACAAGGAGGTAGAGACCTTACCATTAGGTATTCCGGCTTGGCTGGAATAATTGTGAAGTACACTGTTTAGGCTGTGTGGCACATGGGCTATAATTAATTAAATGGGCCACTTCCCACTGTGCTTGCTTTTAAATTGGTAATAGCTATGATGCCATACTTGTCACTTCACAGAAAAAAATATTTTTAAAAGAAATGGTGAAGATGACTATGACGGTGACATTTAGCAGCCTACATGTGGCATTTCCTCCAAATATGGTATTTGGGCCAGTTTGCAGAGGTGGGTGGGCGGCTGTGACCAGCACCCTGAGCCCCCCTTCATGAGTATGGACTCATGCAGGTCCTCTGGCTGAGTCCCTTTCCTTACCTGGATCATAGGGTGTTAACTTGTTTTCAGGGCCAGTGCAGACAGGGATGAGGCTGAATTGCAGGAAAGCGTGAAACAGATCACTGTATATTGGGAATTTAACACTCGCTGATGCCTAAAATTCTTAAAAGTTAAAACTGCAGAATATCTTTGATTTTTTTTTTCCCCAGTGGGAAGGACTTAAATAGGCTCCAATCTTTTTCCCTTTTCTTAACTTAATTTTGGAGAGCTTGACTGGAGGACATTTAACGGGTCGCACTTCTCTCCTCAGTCCCACAACATACCGCAGTGAGCACCGCGGGGTCCACCTCAGTTGGCCTTGTTATTCCGTGAGGTGCTTTCAGCCAAATAGCAGGAGTTAGGGGCTGTGTATTGAATTTGTGCTGGAACGAGATGATTAAGCACACTCAAGAGTGGTCCATTCGTTGGGCGTGTGAGGCAGTCTCCCCACTCTGCCTCACCTTCCTCCATAGACACCAGAAAGAAGACCCAGCCACCCAGACTCACAGCAATGCCACTGCCCACTCCTTTGATTCTGCTGAGAATTGTGCCCTTCATCCCTGTTTATGGCAGTTCGATTTAGAAGCTCAGACCCCCCCCAGACCCTTCAACCCCCCCACCCCACCCCAGTCCCCAGTCTTTGCCTTGTGCTCTCTGGAGTCTTTTTTTCTGGACATTCTCTTCACTCCTCTACTCTAGACAAAACGTGGGTCCCCCAAGGACACAGCCTCTTCTGCAGCCCTGTCCGGTGGGAGCCCCCAGGGTCTGGAGGTGAGAAAATTGTGCTCTTCATTCTTCATCGTTATTTTCAGAACTTCTCCCTTTCCCTCCCGAAAGCCCTCCAGCTTGGAAACTCATTTCCTCAGACTCTACTTACCACTACTCCTCATAGTTACAGTCGCTTACCAGTGCCCCCTCAATCCTCAGTTATTTTAGCTGCTGGCTTATGGCCACTGTTGCCAACACAACCCTGGTCTTCTTTCTTGGTGGCTTCAATATATACATATGTGGTCCTTCCAACATTCTGTCTTCTCAATTCCTTGAGCTTCTCTCTTTGGATTATCTTGTCCTCCACACTGGCCCCTCTGATCCTATTTTAGTTTCTACTTTAATTCATTATAGTTGGTGGCAGTAATGCAACACTTTTCTAATTGCCGTTTCTGACCACCACGGTATTCTTTCTTGGTGAATCTCTTGAATACCCCAATTCCGTCAGTCCTTCCACCCCCACGGGACTTCTGATCCATTGATGTACTACTTTTTCACTGTTCGTCACCTTCTCCTTTTCCTTTTCCCCCCTTTCCACAGCACGGATTCAGTAGATGAGGGGTCTAATCACACCACTGAATACACTTTCAGCTTCCTTGTTCTTTGGTTCATCTTACTGGTCAAAAGCACAGCCTTGGCAAAATCTAGCTCTGCCTACTCTGTACCTGCCTCCTGAAGCTAAATATGGCTAGAGAAATTCCCATGTTCTGCCGACTGGCTTCCTGCACAAACACAGAATGCACATGTTACCTGGACCTCAATGCTGACTGGGAATTATTATGCTTCCCTAATCCATCGACTCTCCCATTGTCCCAGATAACTTTCATATCTGTTTTCCTCTCCTGAATTTCCTACTCTCGTTGCCTCATCCTTGTTCCCAGATGATGATGCTTATTATTCTGTACCCCATCTAGAAAATGCAAGCAATCAGAACAGAAATTTCTCACATTCCCAATACTGTATGTACCCACCTGCCTGCTTCTGTCCCTGTAGATCCCATGTGCCTTCCTGTTATTATAGATGACCCTTCCATATTCTGTTGAAGGCAGTACCCCCCTTCATACACAGTCCCATGTCTCCTGCCTCCTCAACCTCATGTCAACAACTTTTTCCTCCTTCCTTTACCATCTCTTTTTCTTTCCATGAGATAATTTCTTATGGAATTATGAAATTTCTGTTATCTTAAAAATATCATTTCCTAGCTCCACTTCCCCATTCATTTTTCTGTTTCCACTAAAAAGAAACCTTTTTGAAAGAGTTGTCTGTACTTCTGTTAATACTTTCTTCACCTGGTTTTCCAGGCACCACATTCTCTGAGTTTTTCTCCTTACTCATTGGCAATTCCTTCTCTGACTCCTTTTATTTAATTCCTCCTCATGTTCCCAAGCTCCTAATATCAGTGTGTTACCAGGGCTTGTCACTGAACCTTTTCTCTTCTTCAACTATATTTAATTCCTTTTAATGTCATCAAATGTTATGGCTTTAAATATCTATATACTGGTGAACTCCACAAACTCCTGCATCAAACTACCTACTCAGCGTGTCCATTTGGTATCTAATAGGTTATCATGGTTGACGAGACCCCAATTTCAATACCAGATCTTCTTTCCTAAACTTTTTCTTCCCACTGTCTTCTCCCATCTCTGGTAATGGTCATTCCATCCCTCCCATTGCTCAAGTCAAAAGAATAGTGTTATCTATGACTCCTCTCTTTCTATCACAACTAATATTCAGATCTGACAGTGAACTGTTTGGCTCTCACTTTGAAGCACGTAGCATTGGCCTTCTTCCTCTGTAGATAGCCCTCTAGTCCAGGCCACCATTGTCTGTCACCTGACTATTCTCTTTAAGATTTTATTTATTTATTGGAGAGAGAGAGCACAAGCAGGGTTAGGGGCAGAGGGAGTGGAAGAGGGACAAGCAGACCCTGAGCACGGAGCCTGATGCAGGGCTCAATCTCAGGACCCCAAGACCATGACCTGAGCTGAAGGCTTAACCTACTGAGCCACCCAGGCATCTCTCCCACCTGGATTATTACAGGATCCACCTACCTACTCTCCCAGCTTCCAACCTAGCAACATTTCTGCTGGTTTCAGTGCAGCAGCCACACTGATTCTCATAAAACACAGGGCAGATGCATTGCTCTTCACAGAAAGCCCCTTAGTGCCTTTCTGTTTCTCCAAAGGATGAAAGCCAAAGTCTGTAAAGCCTCACCTAACAGGGCATGGAGGTTACCTCTCTGACTTTAACTCTTAGACTACTTTTGCACTTGCTTAGCCTGCTCCAGCCAAATAGGACTTCTTGCTGTTCGGAGCAGGCCTCAGGGTTTTTGCACTGGCTGTTTCTTTTATCTGTATGATCCCTCCTTATATATCAAAATCTCTCACTCCCTCCACTCTTCTAAGCCTCCCTTTGCCAGATTTTTATAAAACAGCAACAACTCTCAACTGGAGCTCTCCTACTCTGCTTTGTTTTTTTCTATCTTTTCTGTCTTTCACTACCTTTTAATTTGATGAAATTCACTTATGTGATAGTATGTAATTATCCCTACTAGAGTGTAAGCTTTAAAAGGCAAAGATGTTTTTCCCCTCTTTTGTTCGCTGATATATTCCTCCTGCATATAGTAAGCACTCAGTTAATATTGGTGTGTTGAATGAGTCAATGAATGATGGTTTAGCATTCTGTCAATTCTGAAACTGCCTCATTTTCAGGTAAGTAAGCATGTCACAATGGAGGAATTATTTGTGGACCCCTCCCTGATTTACTTTGTTAACTATAGGATAATTTATATAGAGTTGAAGGTACACATCTGAAGTGTACAGTTTAATAAATTATTACATATGTAGCTATCCCAGTAACTACCATCCAGGTCCAAAAAAGAGCATTTCCATGTTAATAAATTCTGATTCCATTATTAATAAAGATAATATTTTTCTTGGGTTAAAAAAAAAAAGCATTTCCATCACTCAGAATTTCCTCTTGAGCTCTCCTCAATCAATACCACAACAATCCCCTTCCTACCTCTAGAGAGGTAGCTGTTTTTCTGACTTGCATTTTACCATAGATTAATTTTTCCTATTCTTACATTTCTTAGAAAGGGAATCATACACTGTTCCTTATAAATGGAATCATACTGAGGCGCCTGGGTGGCTCAGTGGGTTAAAGCCTCTGCCTTAGGCTCAGGTCATGATCCCAGTGTCCTGAGATTGAGCCCCGCATCGGGCTCTCTGCTAAGTGGGGAGCCTGCTTCTCCCCTCCCCTCTCTCTCTGCCTGCCTCTCTGCCTACTTGTGATCTCTGTCTGTTAAATAAATAAATAAAATCTTAAAAAAATAAAAATAAAAATAAATGGTATCATACTATTTTGTGTCCGACTTCTTTAATATTTTTGTTTTCAAATTTTCTTTGTGGATTTAGATTCAAAATGGGTGTAAAAACAGATACAGTTGAGGCTTGTTTTTCATTTAATGTGACAATCTCTAGATCTTTTGTTTTAAGCAGTTTTAACTGATGTGCTTGAGTCAGGGATTTTTTGGTATTTCTCCTGTTTGGAATTGACTTAGTTTCTTGAGTATGTAGATTTATGTTAATCGTACATTTTGGAGAATATTCAGCTGTTACCTCCTCAAACATTGGTTGTGCTTATCTTCTGTGTCCTGCCCATCTGGTATAATAGTTACATAAGTGTCACACTGTTTGTGAGTATCCTGCATCGATCATGATCTGTTTTATTCTTATCTATCTTTTTATCTTCTTCTGCTTGAATTAAGGCAATTTCTACCCATCTGTCTTTCATACCTCTTGTCCTTTCTTCCACTATTTCCAGTGTGCTATTAAGCTCCATCAACAAAATTCTTAATTTCAGGAATGGACTTTTAATTCTAGAATATCCTAAAAAACTATATAAACGATGGTCTTTTTTTAGATAGTACATTGTCTTCTGTTGAATTTCTCTTTTTGTCCACTTGGCTTACCTTTTTTTCCTTCTTTCCTCTAACATATTTAAACCAACTGTTTTATAATATCCGTGACTTCTAATTTGAACATCTGGATCATTGGTTGGTTTGCCTCTATTGTCTGTATTTTCTGTTGATTACAAGTCACCTTATCCTGCTTCTTACGTGTCTCATAATTTCTCACATGTGATGGATATTGTGTATTAAAGAACTCTAGATACTAAAGTAGATGCTATGTGCCCCCAGAAAGGCCATGCCCTTTCTGCTCTTAGGGCAGCTAGTGAGAGAAGGGCCCTTATGGGTTGAATGGTAGCCCTGCCAAAGATACAGCCACTCTGTTTCCAGAACCTTTGTGATGACCTTATTCAGGAAAAGGCTATTTGAAGATATAATTAGGTGAAACATCTTAAGATGAGATCATCCTGGATTTTCCCAGCTGGGCCCCAAATCCAATGATGAGTGTCCTTATAAGAGGCAGAGGAGAGTGGGGTGATGCAGCCTTGAGCCAAGGAAGCCTGGCAGCCACAGGATGCTGGAAAAGGCAAGGGAGGATTTTCTCTTAGAGCTTTCAGGGCAGGGCTGCCTCGCCAGCCCTTTGATTCTAGACTTCTGACCTCTAGAATTGGGAAAGAATACATTTTATTTTTAAGCTATCAAGTTTGATTGAGGTAACTTGTTACAGCAGCTCTGGGAAACAAATTCAAGGGCTGGTTACTTTGGTTAGGACCCGATAGGGACTGGAACAGGCTGGCGGTTTAATTTTAGTTCATCTCTGCTTTCAAATGAATTGAGAATGAGGACTCTTTTGTGTGCACTACAGATCCTCCTTCTAGTGATGGAGACCTCAAGAGATCTCCTGCTCACCAGCCCCTCCTCACAGCCTCTGGTACCCTGGGCCTTCAGCAACTCACAGAGCTGCTCATAGCTCCAGTGACTGCTTCTGCCTCTGGCAGAATCCTGCCCCCTGTGTCGGGGAGATCTCCGTTTCCCCAGAAAGCAGCCAAAGACCTTGGCTCTCTCAGGAAGGGGCCCTGCCCTACCCAGTTTTTGGAGCATTTAGACCCCTTTTGCAAATACTGCGGTTTTAAAAGTTTTGTCATTAGTTTCTAGATATTTTCTAATTGCAGTACTTCTAATTCTCTAATGTTCAACATCCCAACCAGAAGCAGAATTCCCAAATATGTCTGTTGGAGTTTAAAATTATTAATAACTAAGCATTTAATGTCAATATTATATAAATATATGGCACATATAAATGTATATATAATTATTTTAAAATACATTTGTATGTAATTATACATGCAATTTAAAATATAATTACCTAATTATTAATACCTTTGTGTATGATTTGTATGGAAGTTAACAGGACTGGTGTATGATCTGCATGCGGCCTGTAGTTGCTGATTCTGGATTCTAGACCCTAGACATTCAAGGTAGAAAAGTGGGAGAAAGGAGTAAATAGATAAGTGTAAATACTCAGGAACATATGTACTGAAATACTGGAAATCATTTTCTGTCTGGACAGTAATGATTGTTTTTGGCTTTTATTTATTTACATATATATATATATATGTATATACATATATATATATATTTAATCTTTTTTTGAGATTTATTTATTTTAGAGAGAGAACAAGAGCCTGCAAGCAGGGGAAGGGTTAGAGGGAGAGAGAGAGAGAATCCTCAAGCAGACTCTCCGCTGAGTAGAGAGTTGGGTGCAGGGCTCAATCCCAGGACCCTGAGATCATGACCTGAGCCAAAATCAAGAGTTGGATGCATAACCAACTGAGCCACCAGGTGCTTCTTGGCTTTTATTTAAAATAAAGTGGAAAACTAGCCCTAGATGATTATTTTTTTATCTTACTTTTAATCTCTTTTGTCTTATTTTATTTAAATTCAATTAATTAACATATACTGTATCATCAGCTTCAGATGTAGAGTTCAGTTATGCATCAGTTTCATACAACACCCAGAACTCATCACATCACATGCCCTCCTTAATGGCCACCACCCAGTGGCCCCATCCCCCTACCCCCCTCCCCTCAAGCAACCTTCAGTTTGTTTCCTAGGGTTAAGAGTCTCTTATGGTTTGTCTCCCTCTCTGATTTCTTCTCATTTTATTGACCCTTCCCTTCCCCTATGATTATATCTTTGCATGATATTTGTAATTTACATTACATTTAGCTGTCGTGGCATGCAAAGTCTTAAAGGGTAGAAGCCAGATTGTGACTAGTTTTGTTTGTTATTGTTGTTGTTGTTGTTGTTGTTTTTCTGTACCAAGAGCTCTTTGGGCAAGAAATGTATTTCAACAGAAATAATTTAGACTTCTGATATTGAATTATGAGCAAAAATATAAGAAAACATAAGTAAACATGCTAATTACAAACATTCATTCTCCTCTGTTGCTTGAAAGTTATTCACTGGTTTGAACATTATTTTTTCTCCAGAAATTTAATCCATTTTCAGAATGCATTGTTCTGGTTGAGATAATTACTCAGTTGTACATGAAAAGAGGAGGCTCCTGCAGTCAACTGGATGAATTACCTGTTTCAGAGAGTGCAGCACATGTAAATATGAGCAATTTATAGAGAATTTTAAATTCATAACAGTTCTGCACTCCATCTCCTTGTTCTTTAGAAGCAATATACATTTATTTTAATGACCTGGGGTAGTGCATGGGACATGAATATAATCAGTATGTAAATGAGACCTACTGAACATAGATATTATTGTTGAAATCGAGCCAAGATCTTCATTTATTTTGATTTGACTTTTTAGATGAAATCCTTTGAATTGAGTAATGTTGGAGTAAATTTTAAGACTTTTTTTTTGTAAAAAGAGGCTAAACAAATCATTAAAAATGACATCTCAAGTATATTTGTTAAAAACAAGCATCTAGGTCTTACAAGCATTTACTCTGAGTGTAAATGCTTGTAAGAGGCAGTTAGGCTGTTTTCACCCACATCATTGGTAACCCGGGTCAGAGCAGAGAAAACAAGCATTGTTGATGCCAAGATCTCTAGCATCATTTCTTGTCTGCCTCTTGCCCCCATCCCCACAATTTGGGCTTCAGCCCTGCACATAAACAGCTTCTTCTTTAAGATTTTAAACTCCAGGATCATAGTTTCTGAGTAGAGTTTTCTCTCTGTTAAGCCGTCCCCATTGCTTCTTGCTCTTCAGACCACAGTACCCCATGCTGCCCTCCCCCATGGCCAGGTCTGCCAGCCTCCCCGGCTCCCCTGTCCAGACCACGTGGGGACACGTTGTGTGTCCCTGCTCTTCTTCGGGCCCTCATTGACCGAAAGAAGCAAACATCAACTGAAAGAATAGTGCCTTGGTGGGTTATAATTTGCTATCCCAACTTGCCTTTCCAGTCTGCGCCATCCCTACCTCAATCAACGACTTGCCTGGGGTTTGCCTGAGCAACTAAAAGCGACCCTGTGTTTATTCCTCAGCTTCTCACCCTTCTGGCTTTTCTATCCTCAGTCTGTCTCACATGCCTCAGCGTCCCTTTTCTGAGACTGTTCCAGTAGTTTATCCCTGTCCACCCTCTCTTCATTCCCATCATTAGTCACTCAAAGCAGGGTCTTCTGCTAACATGGGATCAAATTTCTGAGGTCCTAACCATATCGTCCTGAGGAAGCCCAGCTGCTGTCCTTACCATTCAGGATTATTCAGACTGTGTGTTACACTTGTTTTCCTTGTTTCTACTTACTCACTCTTCAGATTGAGCAGGTCAAGACTCTGTCACCTGCTAGCACTTGCTAACCCAAGGGGTTGTAAATACTCCCCATTCCTTACTGGGCCTTGACACAGCTGACCATACCTTCCTTTTTGAAACAGTCTTCCCTGGGCTTCTTCCTCACCATCTGGCTTGATTCTCTACTTTCTTGTTCTAAGGGTTCTTTATGGCTTCTCACTGCTCTGCCAACTTTTAAATAGCATTCCTCAAGATTTCTTTGTAGATGTGTAACAATCAGGGTCCTGCTGGAAACAGATGGCACATCATACACTTTGTTTATTTTTCACATCCAGCACTGTTTCTTTCTGTTTCTCCCTTTCTTTTTTCTGTCAGCACATACATGCTCTCAGCTTCACCAGCCACCTCCATGTTTATGACTCCTGAATCTATGTCTTATCTTTCTCAACCAAGATCCAGGTACTAATTTCATTTGTCTGCAAGACGTTTGCACTTGAATATGCCAGGCACTCAGATTTAATGTGATTGAAATGGAATTCATTACACTCCCTAATCAACAAAATTAAATTGAACAAAACAAAAATCGGAACCTGTTTTCTGTATTCCTTCTTCAATAATGGCATAGCCTCCCGTTGTCAATATTAAAAGCTGTTTTTATTTTTATCAAAGTTAAACTTATACAAAGTGCCAAAAGCAGTTCTATCAAGTTTTATTATAAAATAGTTGTCCTAAGACCACCTTCTCCCAAATCTTCCCCAGTACAGAGACAACTGCTTTTGTTAACTTTAGTTAGTTGTTAGAGCATTTATGCTGTGATTTTTTTTTTTAATAACATATAATGTGGGGCCCCTGGGTGGCTCAGTGGGTTAAGCCTCTGCCTTCGGCTCAGGTCATGATCTCAGGGTCCTGGGATCAAGCCCTGCATCAGGCTCTCTGCTCGACAGGGAGCCTGCTTCTTCCCCCTCTCTGCCTGCCTCTGCCTGCTTGTGATCTCTTTCTCTGTCAAATAAATAAAGAAAATCTTTTTAAAAAATAACATATAATGTATTATTTGCTTCAGGGGTAGAGGTCTGTGAATCATCAGTCTTACACAATTCACAGCACTCACCATAGCACATACCCTCCCCAATGTCCATCCCCCTGCCACCCCATCCCTCCCACACCCCTCCTCTCCAGCAACCCTCAGTTTGTTTCCTGAGATTAAGAGTCTCTCATTGTTTGTCTCCCTCCTGATCCCATTGTTTCATATTTCCCTCCCTTCCCCCCAGGACCCTCTGCCCTGCCTCTCAAATTCCTCATATCACAGATTGTATGATAACTGTCTTTCTCTGATACCCTTTAGGCCTGTGATTCTAAATACAGGCTTGTTTTTCAACTTTTTGACTTTTATGTGGGGTTTTCACTCTGGCTGGAGCTCTCTTTCTTCCCCTGCCTCCTGGCCATGCACACTCTTCACTCTATTCATCCTCTCCATGTAGACAGACCATAATTTTAGCTAGACCAAAATTTGTGTTTACCCATAAACAGTCACTATAACCCAGAGAAACATTTGTCCACTTTTGTTTCTAAAGAATAAACAGCTCAAAATCATATCAGTCACTTTCACATATTTCAGTGTCATTTTACTTGAAAGGGAAAAAATGTTGGTAGTTCAGAAAATAGATCTGTAAAATAAATAGATCAGTAGGTTTTGATTAAACTTAAATAGATTTGTTCAGTAATGTTTACATAATTGGAACAGGCATATTTGAATCTGCACATTTGTTTGTTTATTCATTTTTCCAACAAGCACAGTGTTAAAATGCTTCAACAAATATGCTCCAGATATTATCTGGTGCTGATAACAAAAAAATTGGAGGAAGTCTTCAGTTTCCGGTTCTGCAGGTAAGGAGCTTGGAAGTTGCCATGGTGTCCTAGCAACAAGTAAAAAGCTGAACAGGCTAGAAAACCAACAACTCTTCTTGAATCTGAAAGTGAGGGGAGTCTGCAGGGCACACTGTTGCCCTGAGATTGGAGAGATGGCAAGTGGGTACAGGGAGTCATGACCTCCTGGAACTATGAGGAAAACCTGAAAGGGAATTGACAAATTGCTGGAGGCTGTGTGTGGACAACTCAGAGTTCAAAGCTCCAGGGGACCCAGTCACAGGGACTCCCACAGTATTGTGAAGTTTACCTCTAGGAACTTGACCAGATTCTAATAGGAGCTCAATTACAGTAAATACTGGATACAAATCTCATACATCCAGCAGTGGGAGGGCAAAGAAAACCATTTTGAAATAGGCCAGAGCACTCTGTTCTTAGCAAAGCCTGTCCTCAGGGGAAGCTAGCTAACCAGAGTCTAACCTAATGAGGTGTTACCAGAACCTAATTGACTTTAAGGAATGGAAATACCTACCAACTATAGGTAGCCTGCTATAACCATCTTGTTCCAGCTGATGGAGAACAAACCTGAGAAATACCAGTGAAGTTCACAATCCAGAGGCTCACTAAAAAATATACCTAATCACAATTCTCTAGAATCTATACCCTCCCCCTACACCTCACCCCCACAGTAATAAAGTCTTGTTTATAGTTCCTTTTACCTGATATATCATGCCTGACTATCAGGAAAAAAATTATAAGGCATACCAAGAGGCAAAAAAAAATTTTTTTTGAAGAGACAGAGCAAGCATCAGAACCAGACTTAGCAAGGATGTTAGAATTATCACACTAGAAATGGAAAACAACTGTGATTAATATGTTAAGCATTCTAATGGTTAGAGTAGGCAGCATGCAAGAATAGCAGGACAATATAAGCAGAGAGAAGGAAATCCTAAGAAAGAACTAAAAGAAAATGCTAGAAATAAACAACACTGTAGCAAAAATGTAGAAGGCTTTTTTTTTCTTTTTTTTTTTTAAGATTTTATTTATTTATTTGATAGAGATCACAATTAGGCAGAGAGGCAGACAGAGAGAGAGAGAGAGAGAGGAGGAAGCAGGCTCCCTGCTGAACAGAAAGCCCGATATGGGGCTCGATCCCAGGACTCTGGGATCATGACCTGAGCTGAAGGCAGAGGCTTTAACCCACTGAGCCACCCAGGCGCCCCTGTAGAAGGCTTTTGATGGGCTTCTTAGACTGGTCATTTCTGAGGAAAGTACCTCTGTCCTAAAAGGTGTCTCAATAGAAATTTCTAAAACTGAAAAGCGAAGAGAAAAAAGGAAAAAAACAGAATATCCAGAGACTGTGGGACAACTACAAAAAGAGTAACATATATGTAATGAGAATACCAAAAGGAGAAAAAAAGGAACAGTAGAAATATTTGAAAAATAAGGACTGAGAATTTCCCCATATTAATGTTGAACATCAGGCCACATATTGAGGAAACATAGAGAACATCAAGCTGGATAAATGCCAAAAAACTACACCAGGGTGTACCACCTTGAAAACTATAGAATAATCAAAGATAAAGTCCGAAAATAAGCCTGGGAAGGGGATGTTGTACCAGTAGAGGAACCAAGGTGGGAATTACATCTGTCTTCATCTCAGAAACCAGGCAAGAAAGAAGAGAATGGAGTGAAATATTTAAAATGTTGAGAGAAAAACCCTCGCCAACCTAGAATTCTGTACCCTACATAATTATTGTTAAAGAAGTAAAGGAAAAATAAGGACTTTTCAAGACAAAAATTGAAGGAATTTGTTGCCAGTAAGTCTGTCTTACAAGAATGTTAGAAGAAATTCTTTTGAGAGAAGGAAAATGAAATAGGAAGAAACTTGGCTCTACATAAAGAAAGATTATTGAAGGAATAAATGAAGAGAAAGTGAAAACTTATTTTTATTCTTAATTGATATAACACCCAATAAGAATTAAATTACAGTTAATTCTAAATGATAAGAGCAACAATGTTTCTATTATATTTATTTATATATATTATAGGTATATGTTTATATGTATATGTTTATGTATGCTTATGTATGTTCACTGAATGACAGCAGTGATATCAGAGGCAGGAGAAAGGAATTAATATTATTTTATGAGTGAAATGGTATGGTATTATTTGAAAGTATACTTTAATTAGTTGTAAATGTATATTGTAAAATGTAGGTCAACCGCTAAAAGAAGTTTTTTTTTAAAAAAGAGTAAATGAAACAAGATGGGATTGGGAGGGAGACAAACCATAAGTTACTCTTAATCTCACAAAACAAACTGAGGGTTGATGGGGGGAGGGGGGTTGGGAAAGGGGTGGTAGGGTTATGGACATTGGGGTTGGGTATGTGCTATGGTGAGTGCTGTGAAACCACCAGGTCCAGCTGGTTTAACTGGTAAATTCTATCAAACATTTAGGGAAGAAATTAGACCAATTTTCTATAATCGTTTTTTAGACGGTAGAAGGAGAAGAAATACTTTCTAACTCATTCTGTGAGGCCAGCATTAACCCTAAATTCAAAGCCACACAAGAACATTACTAGAAAAGGAAACTATAAGCCACTATCTGCCACGAACAGGGATGCAAATATCCTCAACAAAATATTCACACATCGAATCCAGAAACATATAAAATGAATTATACACCATGACCAAGTAGGATTTATGCATGATAAGCAAGGCTGGTTCAATATCCAAAAATTAATATATTCCATCATTTCAACAGGCTAAAAAATGACATAATCCTATCAATAAATGCAAAAAATTTTGATAAAACCCAACATACATTCATAATAAATGCATATATCCTTTATGCAAGTAATTTAGAACTGGCCACTAGTAAAATTGATGTACTGATATAAGGATGGATAGAAAAAATATGTAACTCACCCATGGCTTCAAAAATTTAGAAATAGTGCTCATGATACATTCGGTTCATAAGTACAGCTGCAAGTATGTATTTTTGCTGATACTACCCATATAGATATGATAGTAGTTGCATAAATTATTATCTATGCCTTATATTGTCTATTGTGTTATTCAGTGTTCCCTATATAAATGTACAGTAAATTCTTGTCAGTGATAATATGGGAATTTAAACTAACTGGTGTAGTTTTTTTCATATTATAATCAGAGTTGTGTAATATTTCCCCTTTGCTGTTATTTTTTGGGGGGGATTATTTATTTATAGAAGTCATCTTTAGACTACCAAAGGTAATTACGTGTTTTGGCTTACCTGGGATAATCTGGGATTATACGTGTTGTAATTGTGAACTCAGTAGTGCTCTCTCTCTTATGCTTTAAAATGTCCCATTTGGACAGTAAATCCTGTGGTCCCTCAAAATATAACCAGCTTTTCTTCTCTTTCACATGCCTTATGTCCCACTATTCATATTTAGAAACACTACCTTCCTTTAATGTAAGTGGCTAAACTCCTTTTTGTGTTGGTGGTTTGTAAATAATGACTATGAAGAATTTGTAGTTTAGTAGAAAAACCTTGATGATTTGATAGCAGATCCAAAGTGGGAATTCGGGATGTCAGGAAAAATGGAGAGTGCTTGTTGAAGCAGTGTCTGCTGTGAGGGCCGGTGTCCTGAACAGAAGAGGGAGGGAGCACAGGTTATTCTAATGAATAACCAGAAAGGAAATGGCCTTTATGTTCATGATGGACGTGTAGCATATGTCGCTTCAGTGCTTAACACATTTTAAATCTTCCAACAGAGCTTATAAAGGTATTTATGTTAGTCACCACCATAAACGGATTTTGAGGTTGTGTGTCCTCACACTGCTCCTGGAGGAGGTTTTTCTTCCTAAGATATTATCCACGGACCTGTGGCTATAGGGCCCTGAATGTGGCTACAATTATGCCTAACTCTGAGGAACTATTTAGATTTCTTCACAAGAATTAAAGTCCTGGTAATTCTATCGGAAATTTGGCATTTTTATTTCTTGTGGGAATCTTATGGGGAAAATATATTTTATGAGAAAAACTAATTGTATTTGTTATAACAGTAACCATAGAAAGAAAAGGAAACTTATGTAGACATATTTATCACAGATGGAAATATTTGGAGTTGAATGTCTTCAACATTAGGCCTTCAACCAGATCCCTCTTGGACTGGTTTCTTACAGAATTAAAAAAAAAGATTTGTGACGATTTTAAAAAAGAAGTTATTCTTCATTGCTTTAGATATAAGTGAGTTTAGTGGCAAGTTCAGTTGATTAACAACCTTGTTGCCATGGGGTTACCCTAAGGAAGCATTTTAAAAAGTTTTATCCAAAAACCACCTTTAGCAGATAATCTAGGATGTGTGGTTAAAAAAAAAAAAACAAAAAACAATTTCCAGGCATTGTCCCTGACATCCCCCATCCCCTGAATTAGAGTTCTGGTAGGGCAGGAGACAGTTGGTATTTTGCTAACTGAATTTTGAAAACCACTGTCCAAGAAATATGCTGAATTTGGGTCATGGCCTTAAAAAATGACATGTATTTTAGAATAGCTATTGTAAAGCTGTTAATTTTTCTATTTCATGATTACATGTCTTTCTTTTTATAATACTTATTATAGGAATGTACTAAAAGGAAGATGGAAGCAATTGTATTTGTAAAAGAGCAGATGGGTTTAGAGAGAGGTTAGCAGGGAAAGCGAATGGAAGTAATTTACTGAGAGTGGGTGTGGAAGCTCTGGAAAGGACTGTAGGTAGGGGCTGCCAGTTCTAATACTACTGAACAGCAGTTCAGGCTCATGTTCAGGCGGATGAGTGAGGGTTTCACATCACAAACAAGGATTGGAAACACGGGACATAATCCCTATGTATCTCATTGGCTTCTTATGTAAAATGGAGGTAGTAATGTGTGATACTAATTTTAAAAGTCTACATACTTGTCTGTTATAACACCTTTTCTTCATGTTCCCTCCCCCTCTGTTCTTGCCTGGATAGACCCCCGAACAGACTGGCCTAGTGTAGAATTAATGTTGAATGTGCAAAAGTATGTGTAGTTCTGGACTGCAGCCCTGTATTCTTCCATGCTATTTTGTTTTCACTATAAAAAATCCTTTTTATGTTTTAAAAATGCAATTTACCTCTGCTACAGTAGATTCTTAGCTATAGTAGTCCCAAATATCTTCACAATTTATATTCTTGTATTGTTCTCTCAAGAAATTGTTCTCAGCTGAAGCCTGGTTTTGCTGTTTACTAGGGTGGGATCTCAGCAAACTTCTTTGAAGTCTCCTTTCCAGAATCTACGAAAACAACATATTGTAGACATTAAGTGATGATGTATATATTTTACAGCTGTGTCTGGAATATATAAGCATACAAGAAAAGCGAGTCCCCTGCCATACCCAGTGCTCTTGCACTTAGATGATAGTGGTATTTCTGTGAAGGTGTGAGGTGAGCTTGCTTGTCCTACGGAGGAACTTAGGTCTAGACTCAGCACTCTTTCTGCACCCCCCGCACCATGCAACAACAGATGTCTGCATCACAGGAAGTGAGATTTACTATTGCCTTATTAGCACCAATAGTTATGAGTAATAAATATCAGTAATAATATATGAAAACTCAGTTTTTCTTTCTAGAATGAAATGGAAGGTTAAGTCTAGTTAACTGAAAATGTATTCAGTTAAAGCAAGAAGAGTTCAGGTATAGTGAAGCCTCTTTCTGAATAAATTAACATCATCTACATGCTTATAATTTGTTCACCATAGGCTTTTAAAATAGATTAGAAGCCTCTGACAATAAAATACACATATCCAATAAGCTCATTAAAGTGGAAATTACAAATTTAAATACCATATAGCAGAAGCAAAGAAGCATAGTAATATCAGTTAGGCTAGTAAAATTGTTGTGATTGAGCATTAAATTTAGCTTCCAGTGTTCCTAGACAAAAAACTGTTTATTTTCCAGCTGCCGTAAGGCACAGTGAGGACTGATGGTTACTGCTGTGTATCTCATTCCACTGATGGCTTTTTGAGGTCTGAGAGTGTGTAAGTCATGGTGCTAATGTCATGGCAGCATCGAAGATGGCTGAAGCATAGCAGTAAGGCTGGAGGGCTGAGGGGCAGTAATGATAAGGCAAAGTGAGAAAGTCTTATGTCAGAGATGACTGGTGACTTTGGATTTACATTAAGGTGTATGGCCTTGTTTTTTAATATGCTGATCTAATTCTTAAATGTCCAATTTATTTTACCAATCATTGAGACTGTTTGGTTCAATTATCTGACTTTTACCAAATAGAGACTGTTTGATTCAATTAGCCAACCTTTGTTTTCCAGTTTATCAAAACCTGAGGTAGAAGTATCCATGTGTTTACTCAGCTTTATATAAACCCAAATATATAAAATTCATAAATGCATGAAATGGAGATGATTTGGTTTCAAAATAATTCTTTCCTTGGGGCGCCTGGGTGGCTCAGTGGGTTAAGCTGCTGCCTTCGGCTCAGGTCATGATCTCGGAGTCCTGGGATCGAGCCCCGCATCGGGCTCTCTGCTCAGCAGGGAGCCTGCTTCCTCCTGTCTCTCTGCCTGCCTCTCTGCCTGCTTGTGATCTCTCTCTGTCAAATAAATAAATAAAATCTTTAAAAAAAAAATTCTTTCCTTTATGAAAGAACTCTGTAAATATTCTTAAAATGCCAATCTCCTTTATTAACTTGACCATCTGGTTAGAATTCTTAAAATTGGATTTTCAACTCCAGAGATATGAAGACCCACAGATATGAAAATATCTTTCATAAAGATGTATATGGGTCAGATTTTGGTTATATATTCCAAGTTTAGATGGCCCTTGTGGGGGAGTGGAGCCTTGCATCTTTGAATTAGGAAGGGCTCTTTTTAATCCCCATGGTTTCATTGTGAGTGATTACATACAGCACTGGAAAGGGTAATTTAATATTTCTTAATGAAAGTAAGAGGAAAAAATTGAACAAAGTACTTAAAAACATTGTATCTGCTTTCAAACTTAAAAAAAAAAAAAGATATTGTCATTTTAGTTTTTCCGTTTTAGACCTGAATTCCACAGTAGGATTCCCAAGTCCAGATACAATAGCAGGAATAGAGAGACCTGACTCCTTGCAGCAAGATTTGGCCTGTCTTGTTTGTGCTTAAAGGTCATGGTCTTGCTTCTAAAACATAAACAGTTGCATTGTAAACTGAAAAGAGAAGGACATTGAAAGACAGAGGAAATATTAAAATTTGAGAAAACTTTCTATTTCTCCTTCTCTCCATTTTACATAATTTCTGCTGTTAAATCCAGAGCAACAGGCATCATTCTTTTATTTATTTATTTATATGTTACATTAGTCACCATACAGTACATTAGTTTTTTTTTTTTAAGATTTTATTTCTTTATCTGACAGAGAGAGAGAAATCACGAGTAGGCAGAGAGACAGACAGAGGTGGTGGGTGGGGGTGAAGCAGGCTCCCTGTCAAGCAGAGAGCCTGATGCGGGACTCGATCTCAGGACCCTGGGGTCATGACCTAAGCTGAAGGCAGAGGCTTAACCCACTGAGCCACCCAGGCGCCCCAGTATATTAGTTTTTGATGTCATGTTCTGTTGATTCACTGTTGGCGTATAACACCCAGCATTCCATTCTTGAAAGGAGAGCCAATTTTTGCTTGTCACAACTAAATATTTAGTTGTCTGGTACTGACAGTATTATGCAGTTTGGCTATGTCTGGAGTGCTGAAACATCACAATATATAAATATAGTAAAAGATCAGAATAGCCCCATTTGATAGCAGCTGCATGTAGAAATATTTTAAATAAGATAACTTTATGGAGCTATAATTTACAAATGATAAAAGATTACAGATTTTATGTATGGATTTTGATGACTTGAGAAATGTGCATCAGGTATAACCACCACTCCAATCAAGATTTGACAGCTATCCAATACCACAGAAGGTTCCTTTTGTGCCCCATTGGGCCAGTTCTGCCCCCCACCTTCTCCCAGACAAACATGGATCTGATTTCTGTGGCTGTTCTCAAACTTCATATAAATGGAACAATACAGTATGCATTCTTTTGTGTCTACCTTCTTTCTTTATATGAGGTCTGTTTTATTGATGCATGATTATGCATGTATAAACAGACTGTCCTTTTCTGTTGGTGACTACTATTCATCTTATGCCCATACAACACTTGCTTGTGAATAGATGTTCATCTGTTGTTGGGCATTTGGGTGGTTTTCAGCTTTTGACATTTTGAATGAAATTGAAAGGAACATTTGTTTACAAATGTATTTTCATCTTTTGGGTGGAATTGCCAGGAGTCACAGAGTAGGAACATCTTAAATCTATAATATATTTTCTAAAGTGATTGTATAATTTTCCAACCCTGCTGACATTGTATGAATGTTCTGGGAGCTCCACAGCCTCACCAATAATTGATGTTGTCAGTCATTTAATTTGAGTCATACAAGTGGGTGTGTAGTATGTCTCATTTTGGTCTCTTTGATGAATAGTGAAGTTGAGAATTTTTTTATTTACTTATTGACCATTCATGAACCTTTTCTTCCATAGAGCATGATAAGTCTTTTGCTCATTTTTTTATTGGGTTGTCAAGTCTTTTGTCAGATAAATATATTACAAATATCCTTGGCTTGGTTTTCCTTTTTATTAATGATGATTTTATGATTATGATTATCATTATGATTAATGATGAATTTATTATGATTAAAATTGAGTTTATCAATTTGTCCTCTTTGGGTAATGCTGCTTATATGTTAAGAAATCCCCTAATATCCCAGTATCATGAAGATTTTATCTTAAGTTTCATCCTTGAGTTTGATTGTTTTAGCTTTTTTTAGGTCTGTGGTCCATTTCAAATTAATTTTTATGTGGGAGGTGAGGTAGAATCAGCTAGCTAGTTTGGATTTTGTTCACATGTGGATATCCACTTGCTGTAGTATCATTTGCTGAAAATGCTGCTCTTTCCCTATTTAATAACCTTGTCATAGCCGTTGAAAAGCAGTTGAATATATATATATGTGTGTGTGTGTGTGTGTGTGTGTGTGTGTATGAATTGATATAATCTTTTCTGTTCCAGTAATGTATTTGCTTATCCTTAAGCCAAATGACACTGTCTTCATAACTGCAGCTTTACAGTAATTGTAGAAATCAGATAAATTGGGTCTTTAAATTTGTTCATTTTTATTCCAAATTGTTGTCATTCCATCTGATAATACTTACCTTTCACTTGAAATATTTTCTATACTATTTCTTGCAGTGCAAATCTGTAGGTGAATATTTTATCAGGTTTTATTTATCTGAAAATTAATTTTACTCCTTTTTGAAGGATATTTTTTGTAATATATAAAATCTCAGTTGACACTTTATTTCCCTTACTGCTTTAAAGATGTCATTTCATTGTCTTGTTGCCTTTTCTGTTTCTGATGAGAAGTTGGCTACGTTCCTGTCATGTTCCCTGTATGTAGTATGTTATACTACTTTAGCTGCTTTTAAAGAATTTTCTTTTGTCTTTCATTTTTAGTGGTTTGTATTTATTTATCAAGATTTATTTATTTATTTGAGAGAGAGACAGGAGAGAGAGGAGGGGTAGAGGAGGAGGGAGAGAAAGAATCCACAAGCAGACTCCCTGCGGAGTGCAGAGCCCTGTCTCGGAGCTTAATTCCAGGATCTGGAGATCATGACCTGAGCCAAAACCAAGAGACAGGCACTTAACCAACTGAGCAACTCAGGCACCCCATTTCCTTTGTACTTAATATGCTTGGTTTTGCTGTTCTTCTTAAGATTGTAAATTGGCTTTTTTGACCAAAATAGGGAAATTTTGTTGATGTTATTTCTTCAACTTTTGTCTGCTTTGACCATTATTCCCACTCCATTGTCTGTCTTCTCCTTCTGGACTCTAAATACATGTCTTTTAGGCCATCTGATTCTATCTTACAAGTACCTGAGGCTCTGTTTATTTTCAAAATTTTTTTATTGTGTATGCTTTAGTTTAATAATTGCTATGAATCTGTTTTAATGTTCACTTATTCATTTTTCTGCCATGTCTAATCTGTTATTAAGCCTATGCAGAAACTTTTTATTTCTGCTTTTAAGTTCTAGAATTCTATTTGTTTCTATCTTACAGTTTCCATTTCCTTGCTGAGATTCCCTATCTGTTCCCTCATCAAGACCATTTTTCCTGTAGGTCCTTAAACTTTAATAGCTACTTAATAGCTACTTAAAAAGTTCTTGTCTACTAATTACATCTGGGCCATCACAGGGTCTCTTTTTAAAAAACTGAGTAAGGCTCACATTCACCTGCTTATTTGCATGCTAAATACATTTTTATTTTATGTTGGGCATTATGAATGTTGCAGTGTTTGGATTTGGGAGAACTTGTTATGTCAGGCAGTTAATACTGATGGCTGTTCTTAAACTTGTTGAGGTTTGATTTTAGTCTTTTTTAGGGCTGGTCCAGAATACTCTAGGAGATGGTTCTTATTGCAGAAGTATGGCCTTTTTGGTGTCTCAGTCAAATTCTCAAGGTGTTTTACGATCTCTGCACTCTGGTCTCTCCACTCTCCCAGTAAGTGTGACCTCCGCTATCTTCATTTTACTTCCAGCTCTGTATCAGATGTTCTCTTCTTCACTTCACCCTCTCACCTTGTGCAGGTACAGTCTAGCCAGTAACCAAGGTCTTGCAAAAACAAAACAAAACAAAAACAAACAAACAAAACCCCAGAGATTTCTGGGGTCAGTTCTCTCTAGTGTTTGTCCTCCAGTTTCCAGCTGCTTCACCAGCACTGAACTGCAATGTGTGTCTCCTCAACACAGCAAGACTGCCTTTTCTCCACCTCTGCTGCTCTCAGGAAATTGTCCACAGGCTAACAGTGTCACAGGGCTGACATTTGTACTTAGAAATTCCATTTCTGCGGTGCCTGTTGGCCAGTGTCTAAAAACAGTCACTTCCTGTGTTTTGTCCAGCTTTATAGTAGCTGCTGGGAAAGGCCAGTCTGTCTCAGCCAGAAGCCTACATGTGGTAGAAATATACTTTTGAAAGTTCTTCTTAAGATATTGGTTCTCAAACTTCAGCACATATTAGATTCATCTGGAGGATTGGTTTACACACAGATTGTTAGGCCCTGTCTTTTAGAGTGTCTGATTCAGTGGGTTGAGTTCGGGCCCAGCAATCTGAATTTCTAACACGTGTCCAGGTGATGCAGGTGCTGACAGTCTGGGAACCAAACTTGGAGAACCACATGTTTAGAAAGATGGACCTTGAGAAGAAGTGTTGGACTCTATTTGGGATTTACTATGCACAATTTTACCCTTTTTCTCTTTTTTTTTAGTCCTATGTCCTGTATAACAGACTTATGTTTCAGTTGGTTTATTATAATGCTTGCAATCTTGCTCTTTTTATAAAAATTATGATTTTCATAAATTGTGGGGTTTTTTTCATTGAATGAGGGATGCACCATTTAATTGATAGAAACAGAAAATATATAAGAGAGTAAGTAGGATTATTAAATATTGTCATTCTTATTTCTTTTTTTGCTTGCACAAATAATTTGGTTTGTTCATCCTGATAAGAAACTTACATAACATGAAGTTCGATAAGTTTCAGAAACAAGTGTGTGATTTTTGTTTCAGAAATCAAGCTTCATTTTAATTATTCTTGGACCTGTGTGTGTATGTGAGTTATATGTATGTGTATTTTGTAGGTAAGATGCAAAATAGTGATAACCATTTGCTGGATTGCTGGACTTGAGCCATATCTCTTCCTCAGGTTTCTTGAAATCTCACCCCATTCTTTATAGCTAGCAAGAGCACTATTAATCCATCTACCTCAGCATATTCTGTCTTCTCCTTTCCCTTCATTTCCAATGGCTCTATCTCTCCTTGTTTGTCAGGATTTTGAAATTTATTGCTTTCTTTTATTCTCTCTAATATCCATGCATTTCCCAATAGTATAAGGCTGTACTGATGTCAAATTGATGACTCCTGTCCATGAAACTGACATGATTTTTGCAATGGCAGCCAGGAGAGAAAGTGTCTTCCCACCAGCATTACAG
Organism: Lutra lutra; assembly: GCF_902655055.1. Classification (NCBI taxonomy): domain Eukaryota; kingdom Metazoa; phylum Chordata; class Mammalia; order Carnivora; family Mustelidae; genus Lutra; species Lutra lutra. Next base: position 56,337,244 of record NC_062289.1, on the reverse strand, counting down.
TATTTATTACTTGGTTGGGAAAATTGGTTGGTATTATCCCTTCAAATTCTAACCAATCTCTGACAGATTTTTTTTATTTACCAACTTTCGTTTCTCAGAAAAATTGGTACAACAGCCTTTGGTGGTTAGATTAAAAGCCTCTGATGGCACATTTTAAAATATTCTAGTTGTAATGCATGATTATTATAATTGCAGTCTCAAATTCAGAGGTCTGTCTTCTAATATTTAGATATAGGCATAATGAAATACTAATTACTAAATACTAATTACTCAACAGGTTCATTTCGATGGCTGGGACCACAAATATGACTACTGGATGGATGCAGACAGCCCTGACATTCACCCAATTGGGTGGTGTGATATAACAGGGCATCCTCTGGAAATCCCATATCGTGAGTATTTTGCTCTTTGTTGTTGATTTTTAAGTACTCAGCTTGAATTCTTACCTGAATGCTATTTTTTTCATGTCATTATAAGTATTTTATTTTATTTTTTTTAAGATTTTATATATTTATATGCCAGAGAGAGATCACAAGTAGGCAGAGGCAGGCAGAGAGAGAGAGGAAGAAGCAGGCTCCCCGCTGAGCAGAAAGCCCAATGTGGGGCTCGATCCCAGGACCCTGGGATCATGACCTGAGCTGAAGGCAGAGGCTTTAACCCGCTGAGCCACCCAGGCGCCCCCATTATAAGTATTTTAAAAATAAATATCAGATAGGTGATTTGACTAATCAGTGTTATAGCTATGCTGCAATCTAATTATTCAGTTAAGCCTCAAAGGAGATACTTTATAAAAGAAAAGTCATAATAATCATTAAAGGATTATTTTGATAGTGTTGTCTAGAAGAATCTTTATTTTCTACATTTTAGTTTGGAAAACTTAACCCAGTCTAAATCCATCTAATTTGCACCATTGATTTTTTTGCCGAAGTGCATTTTGTTTTTTTAAACATTCCATCTTAATTTTTTATAGATTAAATTTCAAATAGTTTTAGAATAAACAAATATTTTAAGTTTCAGCAGTTAAAAAAACTTTAGTTGAAAAAAAAGTCAGCTGTTATGTTGGTATCTTCATTTCTTCTTCCTTTCCAGCTACTTAAAGTTAAGGAGGAAATTAACCACTCTAAATTTTAATGAGCCTTGAACCAAAATATCTTATTCTTTTGTCTGAAGGATTTCTTCGATCAGATTAGGCTGACATGACTAATAGCGGGTTCCAGACACATGTGCAGGCACTGCATTCTTTTGTTTGTTTTGTTCCCTCACTGACTCTGTGGCTCTCCCGTTGGCTTCTTGGGATGAATCTAGCACATTATTCTGTTAATGAGGCTGTCTTCCATTGAGCCAGCCCGATGATGCTTGAAGCGCAGCTCTAAAAGGACTAACAGCATCTTTGAAGTAATTCCTTGACTTCTTATAAAAGTGAGAAGAGGTCCTGACAATAATTCAAAAGACATGTTTACCTTGTGGTAGGTGCTTCAAAAACGACAAAAAATCAATAAGGTACAGGTCCTTATGTAATGTAGAGTGCATTAGCCAGCATGGCGTCTCTATATACAGAATGTAAAACCAGAGACCATGGTCAGCCCTGTGTTGGAGGGATGGTGTTAGTATTTGTGCTTTGTGGGGTTTTCCTGATTTCACTCTTTAGTCCACCTGATTTCACTGCCCAATATGTCAAAGAGATGTTTCTCATTTTATGATAACTTCTCCTCTCCCCCCATTGACAAGCACACATCCATCCTCATCACAGTAACATTCTCAAGGAGGAATGGTCTCAAGGAGTGGGGATGGGTCAGCATTTCAGGGACAAAGACAGCTCTCTACACTCCCTCTCACTTGTTGCCTGCTTCTTTGTGAAGCCACCTAACTGTTTTCTGGAACAGAATGTCTCACAAGCATCCCAAAGTCTGTGGATCAAGCTGAACTTCATCCCAAACCAAAACCAAAAACAAAACAAAACAGACAAAAAAACACAAAACTTGCCTTTCTACTGTAGTTCCTACTTGATTTCAAAGTTCTTACTTCTTTTTTATTTTTTATTATGTTATGTTAGTCACCATACAGTATGTCATTAGTTTTTGATGTAGTGTTCCAAGATTCATTGTTTGCATATAACACCCAGTGCTCCATGTAGTACTTGCCCTCCTTAATACCCATCACCAGCCTCGTGTACCCCCCCACCCCTCTCCCCTCTAAAGTGCCTACTTCTTCTTTTTTTTTTTTTTTTTAAGATTTTTTATTTATTTGACAGATCACAAGTAGGCAGAAAGGCAGGCAGAGAGAGACGGGAGGGAAGCAGGCTCCCCGCTGAGCAGAGAGCCCTATGCAGGGCTCCATCCCAGGACCCTGAGATCATGACCTGAGCGGAAGGCAGAGGCTTAACTCACTGAGCCACCCAGGCGCCCCATAAAGTGCCTATTTCTTAAGCAGAGTCATTCTGGACTTTGTTCCTCCTTATCCCTTCCTTACCCACACATACAATCAGTGACCAACTCTTACTGATTTTCTTACTTAATTTCTCCAAAATCTATCTCTGACCCCTGCCTGCTCCCTCCCAATGCCATTGCTTTTGCTCTATCATTATAGTTACGCAGTGTACTAGTTAGTGAGTTACACAAATTGTCCTGACAAGCCAAAATAGATCTCAAAATTCAAGCTCTAGAGGCAATATAGCCTGCTTATTAGAAGTGTGGAATCTGAAGTCAGAATGCTTGCATTTGAATCTCAGTTCTGCTGCTTACTTAGCAGTGTGACTCTCTGTGCCCATTTTCTCATGTAGTAAATGAAGATAATATTAGTCTATCTCAAAAATTTGTAATGATTAAATGGGATAAATACACACATAATACCTCAAAAACTACCCAACCAGTAGTATGCACTGATTTAATGTTGGCTATCAGGAAATGATAAAATATTCTATAGATTTTCATTTTTATATGAAAATATATGAATTATTAAGGATTATGAAACTTGAAATTATGCTAAAATTAATACAAGTAGAGTTTTCCAAATACTTTAACTTCTTTCTTCTGTCCTTTCTTTCTATTCATTTATTTATATTTATTATTGAATTATAGGTGACATACAGTATTATATTAGTTTCAATTATACAACACAGTGATTTGACATTTATATACACTACAGAATAGTCATTATAAGCCTAGTTACTGTCTGACTTCAGTTACAGTTATACAGTTATAAAGTTATTATAATATTATTGGCTACATACCCTATGCTGTATATTGCATCCCTGTAACATATTTTCTAACTGGGAATTTGTACCTCTTAATCTCCTTTACTTACTTCACCCATTCCCCCAATTCCATTTACTTCAGCAACCACCACTTTGTTCTCTATATTTATGCGTCTATTTCTGTTTTGTTTTGTTTTGTTTGTTTGTTTAGATTCCACATATAAGTGATATTATATGGTATTTGTCTTTCTCTGAGTTATTTAACTCAACATAATATGTTCCAGGTCCACTCATGTTGTTATAAATGGAAAGTTTTTATTCTTTTTATGGCTGAGCAATATTCCACTATCTATCTATACCTATACACCACATCTCTGTATCTGTTCATCTGTTGATGGGTTGCTCCTGTATCTTGGCTACTGTAAATAATGGTGCTAAAAAATGTAGGGGTGCATATCACTTTTTGAATTATTGTTTTTGTTTTCTTCAGATAAATACCCAGAAGTGGAAATGCTGGCTACTACGGTAGTTCTATTTTTAATTTTTTGTGGAACCTCCATACTGTTTTCCACAGTGGCTGCACTAATTTACATTCCCACCAACAGTGCAGGGGTGTTCTCTTTTCTCTACACCCTTGTCAACACTTGTTATTTCTTGTATTTTTGATACTAGCCATTCTGATTAGTGTGAGGTGACATCTCATTGTGATTTTTTTTTAATTTTTTTATTTTTTTCAGCATAACAGTATTCATTATTTTTGCACCACACCCAGTGCTCCATGCAATCCGTGCCCTCTCCAATACCCACCACCTGGTTCCCCCAACCTCCCACCCCCCACCCCTTTAAAACCCTCAGATTGTTTTTCAGAGTCCATAGTCTCTCATGGTTCACCTCCCCTTCCAATTTCCCTCAACTCCCATCTCCTAAGTCCCCTTGTCCTCCATGCTATTTGTTATGCTTCACAAATCAGTGAAACCATATGATAATTGACTCTCCCTGCTTGACTTATTTCACTCAGCATCATCTCTTCCAGTCCCGTCCATGTTGCTACAAAAGTTGGGTATTCATCCTTTCTGATGGAGGCATAATACTCCATAGTGTATATGGACCACATCTTCCTTATCCATTCGTCCGTTGAAGGGCATCTTCGTTCTTTCCACAGTTTGGCGACCGTGGCCATTGCTGCTATAAACATTGGGGTACAGATGGCCCTTCTTTTCACTACATCTGTATCTTTGGGGTAAATACCCAGTAGTGCAATGACAGGGTCATGGGAAGCTCTATTTTTAATTTCTTGAGGAATCTCCACACTGTTCTCCAAAGTGGCTGCACCAACTTGCATTCCCACCAACAGTGTAAGAGGGTTCCCCTTTCTCCACATCCTCTCCAACACATGTTGTTTCCTGTCTTGCCAATTTTGGCTGTTCTAAGTGGTGTAAGGTGGTGTCTCAATGTGGTTTTAATTTGAATCTCCCTGATGGCTAGTGATGAACACTCATTGTGATTTTGATTTGCATTTCCCTGATGACTAGTGATGTTAAACATCTTTCCATGTGTCTCTTGGCCATCGGTATGTTTTCTTTGGGAAAATGTCTATTGAGGTCTTCTACCCATTTTTTAATTGGGTTCCTTGGGTTTTTTTTTTTTTGGTGTTGGTTGTCTGAGTTATTTATATATTTTGGATATATATATATATATTTTTGAATACTTATTGAGTATACTATTTGCATATATTCTTCTCCCATTCGGTAGGCTGTCTCTTCATTTTACTAATGATTTCCTTCCCCATGCAAAAGCTTTTTAGTTAGGTGCAATCTCATTTCTTTATTTTTGCTTTGGTTGCCCTTGTCTGAGGATAAAAATCCAAAAATAATATTGCTAAGAACCATGTTTAAGAGTTTGCTGCCTATGTTTTCTAGTATTTTTATGATTGTAGGTTGATATTTAGGTCTAAATGTATAGTTTTATCCCCCTGTAATTGATTTCTAGTGTTTAGAAAAAATGTTTCTTATGATTTTAGTCTTCTTACATTCTTTGAGATTTGTTTGTGACTTAACATGTAATCTATTTTAGACAATGTTCCATTTGCACTTAAAAAGATTATATATTCTGGATGGAATGTTCTGAATATATCTATTAGGTCTATCTGGTCTAAAGTGTTGTTTAAAGCCACTGTTTCCATATTGATTTTCTATCCATTGATGTAAGCAGGGTATTAAAATTTCCTACTATCATTGTAATACCATCAGTTTTTCCCTTATGTCTGTTAGCTTTACTTTATATATATTTAGGTGATTCTATGTTGGGTACATACATATTTATAATTGTACTCTCCTTTTGTTGGTTTGAACTCCTTATTATTACATACTGTGTTTTTGTCTCTCGTTATAATCTTTATTTTTTTTAAAGATTTTATTTATTCATTTGACAAGAAAGAGAGAGAGAGATCACAAGTAGGCAGAGAGGCAGGCAGAGAGATGGGGTGGGGAAAGCAGGCTCCCTGCTGAGCAGAAAGCCTGATGCGGGGCTAGATCCCAGGACCCTGAGATCATGACCTGAGCTGAAGGCAGAGGCTTAACCCACTGAGCCACCCAGCCGCACCCATAATCTTTATTTTAAAGTTTGTTTTCTCTGATGTATGACGGGTATTGCTACATCTTTTCTTTTCTTTTCTACATCATTTCTTTTCTTTTCCATATGTATGTAATATATCTTTCCATTCTTTTACTTTCATACTTTCTTTATGTGTTTTAGGTCAAAAGTAAGTCTGTTATAGGCAGCATATAGATGGATCCTGTTTTGTTTTGTTTTGTCCATTCAGCCCCCTTTTGTCTTTTATTTTTTTTATTTTTTTAAAGGTTTTATTTATCCATTTGACAGAGAGAGGGATCACAAGTAGGCAGAGAGGCAGGCAGAAGGAAAAGGGGAAGCAGGCTCCCTGCTGAGCAGAGAGCCCGATGCACGGCTCGATCCCAGGACCCTGAGACCACGACCTGAGCTGCAGGCAGAGTCCCAACCCACTGAGCTAGCCAGGCACCCCCCCACTCCAAGTTTTAATTGGGCATTTAGTCCATTTACACTTAAAAGAAATTATTGATAGATATGTACTTATTGCTATTTTCTTAATTATTTTTTGGTTGTTTTCATAGTTCTCTGTTTCTTTCTTCTCTTATTCTTTTCCATTGTGGCCTGATGATTTTTGTTAGTGTTATATTTGGACTTTTTTTCTTTATTTTTTGTTTATGTATTATAGGTTTTTGTTTTGTGATTACCATGAGGTTCATATAAATACCCTGTGTATACAGCAGTCTATTTAAAGTTGATGGTCACTTAAATTTGAACACATTCTACTGATTACTCCCTCTACTTGTGTTTTGTGTTTTTAACATATATTATTTTGTGTATCCCTAGACTAGTCTTTTGTCTTTCAACCTACATGGTAGCTATATTAGTATTTAATCAGTGACCTTTACTATGTTTGCTTTTAGTAGTATGAATTTTTCTTTCACAATTTTCTTCTACTTATGGCCTTTTCTTTTCTGCTGGAAGAAGTCCTTTTAAACATTTCTTGTAAGGAGGTTTAGTGGTGATGAACTTCTTTAACTTTTGTTTGAGAAACTCTTTCTCCTTCAATTCTGAATGATATCCTTTCTAGGTAGAGTATTCTTGGTTGTAGAATTTTTCCTTTCAGTTTAACTACATTCTGCCACTCTCTTATGGTCTGCAAAGTTTCTGCTGAAAAATCAGCTCATAGTCTAATATATGTTCCCTTGTGTGTAATTACTTGATTTCTCTTGCTGCCTTTAAGATCACCTCTTTAGGGGCACCTGGGTGGCTCAGTGGGTTAAAGCCTCTGCCTTTGGCTCAGGTCATGATCTCAGGGTCCTGGGATCGAGCCCTGCATCGGGCTCTCTGCTCAGCGGGGACCCTGCTTCCTCTTCTCTCTCTGCCTGCCTCTCTGCTTACTTGTGATTTTTGTCTGTCAAAAAAATAAATAAAATATTAAAAAAAAAGATCACCTCTTTATTTTTAATTTTTTTACCTTAATTATTATATGTCTTGGTATGGACCTCCTTAGGTTCCTCTTGTTTGGGGTTCTTTGTGCTTCTTGGACCTGGGTGTCTGTTTCCTTCTCCAGGTTAGGGAAGATTTCAACTATTATTTCTTCAAGTAAGTTTTCTTCCCCCTTTTCTCTCTCTCTTCCTTCTGGGACCCCCATAATGTGAATGTTAGTTTCTTGTTACATAGGTCTCTTAAACAGTCTCTTCCCAATTGCTGGTCCATTCTCCTGCATCCTCTAATCTGATGGTGATTCTGTCTAGTGTAATTTTCCTTTCAGTTATTTTATTCTTCAGCTCTATTTAGTTATTTTTTTATTTCTTTTTTGAAATTCTAATTGTATTCATCACTTTAATTATCACTCTAATTGTATTCACCACACATACCACAAGTGTGGTATCTTTATGACCATGACTTTGAACTCTTTATCAGGTAGGTTCCTTATCTCTGTTTCATTTAGTTCTTTTTTTGAGGTTTTGTCTTATTCTTTTTTTTTTTTTGTCTTTTTTTATTCTTATTCTTTGTCTTATTCTTTCACTTGTTCTTTCTCTGTCTCTTCATTTCGCCTGCCTATCTGTGTTTGTTTCTATGTATTAGGTAGGTCAGCTATGTCTCTCGGTCTTAAAGGGGTGGATGTATGTAGAAGGTATCCTATGGGGCCCAGAAACACAATCCTCCCTGCTCAGCAAAATCATGTAGTCCAGGCATGTCCTCTATGGGATGCATGTGTCTGGACTGTGACTGTTGCTGATACACTGGTGGGCAGTGCTGGTACCCTCCCTTAAGGGAGAGAGACATTTTGGGGTGCATCAGTCCAGGCTGAGGCTGCTCACCATGTGTGGTAGGGCTGGAGATGCTTTGGAAGGACATCTCTGGATTTCCTGGTCTTGGTTCTGGTTCTGCAGTACCTGCTTCTGGGAGTTGCTTTCAGTGGGTACAAGTCCCAGTGTGGGTATGGTGGGGGTATGGTGGGGGTGGGAGCCACACTGGGGGCTATGCCAAACCCAGTTGAGGCTTCTTGCAATTGTGGTAGGGTGGGAGCTGGTTTGGAGTGGCATCTGTGGGGGTGGGCATGTTGGTCAGGGCAGACCTGCGGGGGAACACCCGGCCATGATGAGTAGTGACAGCACGGTGGATGGACAGTGTCAGAAATGATACCTGCCAGCTGTCAGTCACCATGGCAGAAGGAGAGTAAGAAAAATGGTGCCCCCTCTATGCGTCTGTTCCTAGAGAAAGTGCCTACGGATCCCTGTCCCTGTGGCACATGTCCTAAGATTAGTCAGTAAATCTCCCTGTATGGTTAAGGTACTTCTTAAATTGTTGCCTCTGTGCTGGGTCTCAGAGTGAGTATTCTGTGCATATGCACTTTAAGAGTACAGTCTTGGTTTCTTATAGGTCTTTAGCTCTCCTAGAGTTAATTAAGCCTTGCTCATTAGCACGGTTAGACATTATGGGGGCGCCTCTTCTTGGTGTATGGTCCTCAGGGCAAGGGTGTCTGATACAGGGCTTGGACTTCTCGCTCCTCAGAGATAACCTCTGTGTTTGTGATACCCTTCTGGCTTGTGGGTTGTTGTGTTGGGGACCACTTCTTTGCCCCCCGACCTATCTTGATGTGGCTTTTGAAATGTATCGTCAGTTGTCTGGGACATCTGGGTGGCTCAGCTGGTTAAGTGTCTGTCTTCCGTTCAGGTCATGATCCCAGGGTTCTAGGATTGAGCCATGTGCCCAGACCCCTTCTCAGTGGGGAGTCTGCTTCTCCCTATGCTCCCCTCCCACCATTGTGCTTTCTATCTCTCAAATAAATAAAAGCTTTAAAAATATATCTTTAGTTGTCAGTTTTTCTTAAGTTTGACCTCCATATGTTCTTGACAATATTACAAAATTCCCGTTTTGTGTTCACACTTAGGTCATTAGAATCTTTATAATTTGGGGAAATTGGTGCCTTCATTTGGTCTTGATATTCTTTTACTGCTGTGCTTATTTTTCTGTTTAAATTTTTTTATAAATCATTAATATAGATTATTATATGTTGCTTGGTTGACACTCTGGTTTATAATTCTTTATATCTGGACCATTAGTGTTTTAATTTTTAAATATGTAGACTTTAAAACATGGTTATAATATGAATAAACATATATCATCCATGCCTCTATTGTTAAAGCAAAAATATTCTCACACACGTACACATGCCCACACACGCAGTATTACTCCAAAACTTATTCTGTTACTTCTTTATTTATCATTAAATTTTTCCCCCCACTGGAAACTAGAAAAAGTGGTTGGTCTAGGTATCTAACAAAATGGAGTGAGAGGGTGTAGTGTTGATGATTGCAAAAGATATGACTATCTTTTCTGATTTTTTTCGTATAATTATATAAAACCCAAATCTAATGTTATTATCTCTATTCTTTTTTTATTGAAGTAAAGTTAACATTATGTTTCTGAATTCTTTTTTTTAAACTCAATTTAATGAACATATAGTGTAGTACTAGTTTCAGAAGTAGAATTTAGTAATTCTATCAGTTGCATATAACACCCAAAGGTCATTCTCTTCGAGTTCATTGTTGGCATTCACTGTCTTCCAGACTCCTTTTCGTGTGCACAAGGCACTTCACAATCTGTGCTTTGCTCACTGCCATGCTTACTCTTCCAGAAGCAGAATTATTTCATTTACACTGAATGGAATTACTCAGAGTGCCTTGAACATTGACCTCATAAGATTTTGAAGCCAAGACATCACCTTTCTATGCATGCCTCCATATCTTAGCTTTCTTTACAGAAAAATCACCTCCTCAGTTTGTGTCAAATCTCTGTGTGGTGAGAAGCTGGCAGGAGCACTTGCTCCACAGTATGAATTACACCTAACATCTTGGCTCTTATCCTGTCTTTTATGGATTATATTTGTACAGTCAACCACATCAAATCAACTTTTATTGCCAAGTGCTACATTAAGTCAAAAAGTTGTTTTTATTTACTCATATAATTCAAACTGAACTTGTTATGTCCAGGATCTTTGAAAATCAGATCAAAGTAATTATATCTTGTACATAGATCTGTAAAACCACACAGAGCATTTTCTCATCTGTGAGCAAATATAAGAGACTTTATTTTTAATTTGCAAGTATTTTTAAGGTATTTTTAGATATTTTAACTGTCATATTTCTTTTACACTCTTGTTTTACTTTTGTTATATTTATGTGACTCAACAATTGTCTTCAGTACTTTATTATATATGATATATTAGATTTATAGATCAAACATTGCAAAAAATACTGAAAGTTTAGAGTTTGGGAAAAAAATCTTAGGAATTATCTGATCTACTCTACCATTTTATGGAGGCAGAACCTGACTTGAACTTTATCTATTTTATCCATTTGCTCCAGTGAAATTTTACAAAAAGTATCAACGCAGGTTGTATACTAGTAGTATTCTGTGAAAATAAGAGCAATTAAAAGAAAATATGAGGAAGACAGTTTTCTAATCTATTATTCTCATCTGTTTCTCATTATGGAGACTTTACCTTTGACTCTTTTCCAACATATTTATAGCTCAGTATTATAATAAATGCTTTGGAAACAAAGGAAGAAAAAATACATATAAATTATTTCTTTCTTCCATGAACTTCCAATTTATGTCTGAGGGAACTGTAGTTTGCAGATGTATGAAACAGAATAAAATCATATAGCTGCCTAAGAATGAGTACAAACTAAATCTACATTGCTATGTTTTTAAATGTGGTTTTAAATACAGAGCAGAATGACATAGGGCTAGTTCAGCCAGGTCTTTTATTTTTTTTGTTTTTTTAATATTTTATTTATTTGACAGAGAGAGACACAGCTAAAGAGGGGAACACAAGCAGGTGGAGTGGGAGAGGGAGAAGCAGGCTTCCCATTGAGCAGGGAGCCCGATGCGGGGCTCGATCCCAGGACCCTGGGATCATTACCTGAGCTGAAGGCAGACGCTTAATGACTGAGCCATGCAGGTGCCCCCCAGCCAGGTCTTTTAGAATGGTGTTGATCTAGGCCCAGAAGAGAACAAAGGTCCTGAACCAGTGGAGGGAGCATGGTGGCCTCTTTAGAGATGGAAATGGCACAAGCACAAGTAAGATTAGAATTTGTTGGCTATCATACAAATTTTATTAGAATTAAAATTGAATTTTTATATTTTAATGGTTTTCTAAGTGAGTGGTAGTCACTCTAGTGTCTGTTTTTCTTCTTCTTCTTCTTCTTCTTCTTTTTTGAGAGAAAGGGGGTGGGGGAGGGGCAGGAAGAGAGAGGATCCCAAGTAGACTCCCCACTCAGCATGGAGCCCAAAGTAGGGTTCAGTCTCACAAACCCTTAGATCATGACCTGAGCTGAAATCAAGAATTGGATGTTTAACCTACTGAGCCACACAGGTGCCCCATTTCTATTTTTGTAAAGCCATTTAATCAATTTATTTATACTTACTAAAGAAATTGAACCAAGATATAATACATGTGATAGCCCAAGCTTCTGCAAAAATGTTCATACAGTATATTTTTGCCAAGACCAAATATTCAATAATTCATAGCATTTAGTCTCTAAGACCTAATATAAGTTATTGAAAAGGTAACTGTGAAAAGCCACTTGAGAGTGAAAAATTGAAAGTTCCCATTCAGATGACAAGAGCGCCAGTTTGTATGGCCAGGGAAGGAATTCTTTTTAGCTGCCACTCCCAGCCACAGATGCTCACCTGCAGTTCACCCTGTATTCCACTGTCAGATTAAACTCTGTTTCTCATGCCGTGAGGGCAGAATTTGTGTTTCATTTGATGTATAGTCCTTCATGATAGACTTTTTCTACACCTAGGATCAAAATGAAATACCTAAGATTCAGCACTAAGTTGTCAAGACCTTTCCATTGTGCTTTGCATTCCCTGAATGTACTTAAAAAGATATAAAAATATCAGAACCAAAAAACCATGTCTACCTTGGTCATCGACAGAATTGCCATTTGGCAATCATTTCAGTTAGTCACATCATTTGGAAACTGTAATCCATTCACATTTGAAGCTAAATTTCTTCATATAAGTCTAATTTCTTTTATTATATTGTGAATTATCTGCCCACAGATTACCTTCTCCATTGGACAATGGAGCGCCCAATAGTTCTTGCTTTGGAAATTCACCGAATTTGAGAAAGAAAATGATGGACTTTGGAGTTAGAAAAACTTGGATTTAAGTTTTCATTTTGTTCTGACTGGCTCTGTGTCTTTGGGCATGTTGCTTTACCTCTGGGACTTGTAGACTTGTGCAATTAAATACCTTAATGGCCACTTTCAGTTGTCTGGCACACAATGGGCCTTTAGTGAAAAGCAGATTGGGGTGAAGAGCACAGACATGTTTGTTTCCCCTGTCACCATTTCTCTTCCTTGATCCAGAAAAATGGGAGTTGATTTTATTTCCTAAAACTTATACAACCAGTGTGGTTTTTTTCTCGGTACTTGTTAAAATTGTACTATCCCTAAAAGGGTTGCTGATCTCCGAGCGAATATTGACTGACATTAATGTTCAAAACATTTAGAATTATCGATTTAGATTTAAGATTAGCAGATGCCATAAGCCCCATTAAACTCAACTAAAGAATTTTGCAGTTCTTTAAAATAAAAATCTGAATACATTGCAATTCTGCACCTAATTCTGATGTCTGGATTTTTACCCCACACCAAGGGATTTTCCGACTCTGGCTGGGTGTTCCGCAATTCAGCTCAATTCTCACAGTGTTTACCCGGAAATAGGGTAAGGGTCTGAGTTTCAGGACTCAGTTGTAGAAGACTGCACCCACCAACTTCAAATTCCAGTCAGTCTAGATTGTCACCTGTGCTTCTGGCCATAGGTCATAATTTCCAATGACCCACCTTTGGGTTTAATTAGTTTGCTAGAGCCTCTCACAGAACTCAGAAAAACATTTTACATACTAGATTATGTGTTTATTATGAAAGGGTCTAACTCAGGAATGGAAGCCAGAGGGAAGAGATGCAAAGGACAGAGCTTCCATGTTCTCTCCTGACTAGAACCTTCCCATATCTTCATGTGTTTCCCAGTCTGATGGGAACCTCTGAACCTCATCCTTTTGGGTTTTTATGGAGGCTTCATTACATAGGCATGATTGTTTAAATCATTGGCCATTAGTGATTGAACTCTTGTCTTTGACTCCTCTTCCCTCTCCAGAATTGGGGCCAAGGGAGTGGGACCCAAAAGTTCCAACCCTCTAATCACTGGTCGGCTCTACTGGCAACCAGCCTCCAGCCTTCTGTGCTTTCCAAAATTCACATTGTTAGCATAACAAAAGGCACCTTTATTGCTCTCATCACAGGCAATTCCAAGGGTTTTAGGAGCTCTATGCCAAGACATGGGGGAAGACTAAGTATATGTTTCTTATTATAAATGACAATATCACAATCATAAATACATCACCAGTGAAATAAAAGTATTCTTACTGAGTTGTTCACTAGCTTTGTGGTTGTCAAACCAAATGGTTATAAACCGTTTTTCACCTGAGCCTCTGTTTTAAGCACAATTTTCCATTCCTTTATCCCTGATTTAGCAATGGTACTTTCTTCACCTTTCTACCTCTCTTTTCAGTCTACACTTACTGCTTCTTCCCTCTGGGTCGGCTCTGCATTCCTCGTGCCTAGTGCTTATCTGCTAGCATTTGGGCAGCAGACGAAGTCCTTTGCAGTCAAGGGTCATCTCCTCTCCCAAACTTTGTGTGATGTCCCCAGGTAGATGAACTGTCTCCATCTCCACCATCCTATAGCATTTCATCCTGTCATCTTTTGGGTCAGGAACATGTTTCTTGCCTTCGCAAGCCCAGAACTTTCTGGCTTCTCATTTCACACAGAGTGCATTCAGTTGCAGAAAGCTTACTCCCTCTAACCTAGAGGCCCTCCAAAGTCTGCCCCGGCTGGCCCCAGCAGGGACCTCCACCCTTGTCTTTCCCACTCTGGCCCTTGCTGTATCCGTGCCACACCGGCTTTACCGCCACTTCTGCCTCTGCTGTCCCCTGGGCTGGGAGCTTTGTGCTGCCGCATGCCACCTGGGCTTGTTCAGCTGTCCCCTCCCAGAGGGAGCTTCTTTACCCAACCTTCCACAGACAGCAGCACTGCCATTCTCTAGATCCTTAGATGCCTTTGGGTTTCCTGATGGCAGATTTCACAGGCCATCGTGGTACAGTATGCATACATGTTTCTGTCTTCACCCTTCCTCCGTTTCGAGAGTGCCTCTCCTGTGGTGGCAGGGACATCATGCTGCTGTTGGTCCTCAGGGCACAGTCTGTGCTGCCTCCACGCAATAACTCAGACTTGGAGCTCAAGAGATGGTCACTGAATGACTAAGTGAGTGAATGGATGGCTTTCCTTTGAGACCACAAGTTCCCCTAAGCAGGGTCTTTGTATTATTCACCTTTGCTCCTTGGAATGTTCACAGCTCTTGCGGGTGGTAAATGCATGTCAGAAATACTTGTGGGGCACCTGGGTGGCTCAGTCAGTTAAGTGTCTGCCTTCCCCTCGGGTCATGATCTCAGGGTTCTGGGATGGAGTCCCTGCTCAGTGGTGAGTCTGCTTCTCCCTCTCTCTCGTTCTCACTCTCTCACAAATAAATAAAAATTTTAAAAATCTTCAGAGAAAAAAATACTTGTAGAAGAGTCCAGAATGTAATGAGCCAATCCACCAACAGAGCAGCTTCTTCCCAGAGGCTGTGGCCCTGTGTCCTCCCCCGCCCCCTGGACTGCATGCTCCTTCATGCCGTGTGCTGGGATGACTCAGCCCGTATCCTCCATGCGGGCCCTCAGGAAATGTTTGCTGCATTTGCTTGTTGTTTGCCTCACTCCATACATTGGACTAACGTAATCCTTCTGTACCTGCTTCACCTCCCTGCCCCTTCAGCCCTTGTTTCAAACACTCTTTTAGAAATCAGAATTAGACAGAATAAAGTATTTGATTGCATGCAGATGCTTTGTTAATGTTTTAAGGTAGGAATAAAAAGATCAACATTGAAATATGACAAGCCCCAATGCCTCTAATTAGGCATTAGAGGTTAAAGACAAAAAAGAACCTTTTTTTTTCTTTTTTGGTTTAACAAGTGAGGTGTGGATGTACCACTTCATAACTAATAGCCTTTTCTCACCAGGGTACATGGGAAGTGTGTGTTCTTTCCGCAGTGACAAAGAACAGACACACAATGACAAGCACTGGTGGGGGTGTGGAGTGACAGGGCAGACTACCCAGTCCTCCAGGGTGGGGACCAGCAGTGCAGGTGCCCATCCCATTAGACAAACCTGGCCTCACCATTTGTGCCAGGAATACGGTCCATCACAACCTCGAGGGGAACAGAGCTGCTCTCTCAATGTGGATGTAAAAACACGTAGCTACAGAACCGGTTTGATTCATATTCTCAGGAAGTATAAGCAAACCTCAAACAAGTGCTTTATCCTTGGGAGTCACCAGAGATGTGGCTGAAGAAGATAAACCTGACAGAATCCTCCCAGCTCACCAAGCCCCAGCATATCATGCCCAAGTGCGGATGCAGTGGTTAGCAGCGCCTATTAGAGACAGAAGGGGGGGGTGGCCCGTCAGAATGTGCTTCCTGGCTTACCCGACCCCAACAGAGTGTCCCTTTATGGTCAGAGAAGTCTCCCTTCCCCATCACCCACACTTAGACAGGAAGGTGGTCACCCCAGCTGTTGGACAGGCCTGCTGAAGGGCTGAGTCGGGTGTTCAGAAAGGGACAGCATCCTCTGCTTTGCAGCCTTAGCAATGTTGCATGAGGCATGATGGTCTTCGAAGAGGGTGGCAAAAAGCAGAAACTGTTTACTCTGCCGCACAGCCTCATACCCATGGTAACCGCACACCATTCATGACCAGCACCTTGCCGGGTGTGCAGCTGTTTCTAGAAAAAAGGCTGAGCCTTACTTTTCCTTAAGGAAGAATCCCTGTCAGGTCTGGGAGGAATCTGAGGAATCTGCCAGGTTGATGCCTCAAGACACTTCCCCAAGTTGTGTGGTCCCAGCTGTTTGCTCCAGTCCCCAAATCTCTGTGCGACTTTGCATCTTGATGCCACTTCTTGCTCACCTACCTGTGCCTCCTTACTGAGGTATAGAAGAACATCTGGGTCCCTTCTGGGTCCGACACAGGGTATGTCAAAGCAGAAGTATGGCCTTCAGCTCATTAACTTGACCACAGGCCACTGCTGTGTCATTACCTTCTGCTGTATGGGAACTTTTCTTAGAGATGTGGGGCCACACCTTTGTAGACCAAAGGAAGCAAATAGCTGGCTATTGCCCCAGCCTCATATTGGGTCTTCCCATTTATAAATAAATGCCCACTCCAGTGCTAGCTGAAGAGGGGGGAATGAGAACAAAGGAGGAAAAACAAGAAGACAGAATGTGAATACACACACACCTCTCACCTCTTAGTCTTCCTTTCTCCTCTCATCCATCCACTCACTCCTTTCTTTCAGTTTTTTGAACACAAAATCTTTTCACCCCAGGGCCTTTGCATATGCTATTGTTTCTGTCCAGAATGTTCTCTCTGCTCTTCTAATAGACTACACTTTCATACCCTTTGGAATTCATTTCAGATGGTCCCTTAGGAAAAAGGCCTTCCCTGACACATTATCTAAAGAACGACCACCCCGGTTTTCCATTTTATCATTACCTCTTCTCCATAGTACATATCATAATATGTAGTTATTTTAATGGTCTGTTTCCTTGCTTTTTGTCAGTATTATAAATTTCGTGAGTGGAGAGATGAAGAGTGTTGTGTCTATCAGCATTTCTCCAATGTCTGGATTCCAATATTTATCTGTTTTTTCCTCTAAGGGTTGGTTCATCACTTATGCCAAAGCATGCATCTTTAGAGACCACCTTGGGTTCTCACCTGCAACCATTATGGAGTGAATTCTTGAGTAGCAGTTGTAGAGTTAGTTCAGTCAGGCCTAGTAGCAGAGATATAGGCCAAAATACTTCCACTACCAACAGAGAGAACATTCATGAATAGGAAGTTGACAAGCAGAAAAAGATTTCCTTAGCTGACTTCCATGTCTAAATAATTTTGTCATTGTTCTTTCTTTAGCTTCTGTTTGATTTATATTTGGAAGTAATTATGATGCCTGATTACAAAGTAAATTAAACATAGATAACATTATTATGAAGTTAAATTGTATAGTAATAGACTAGTTTTACAAACTACAATAATAATAGCTATAACATTTATTATAATTTATTTTAAGGACCCTGTAAACATTGCTAATTTATTTAACTATTAAGCAAAAACAAGCATAATAGAACATAACTTGATAAAGGACATAACCCATTTTCCTTTTGGTTCATTACACAGCAGATGTATAAATATAACAGAATGATTTGTAAATATACCAAATGGCCTGGTATGTTGTTTATCCTATTGAGTGAGATAAAATCCCGAAATCTGAAGTAGGAACTCAATGATTAATAAAACCCACTTTGATGACATTTGGGACCCTGTGGAACTAGGAAAGTTTTATTCTGGTGGAGATGAAAATTCACTTAAATTATAAAATAAAACTTAATGCAGCTTTAGTCCACATCTGGAATGATAAATATGATGATGGATAGATGTCATTCTGAGAAAAAAAGGAAGATTAACTTAGCCAGGTAATAGCACAATTTCAATTTCAGTCTATTTTAAAGAGAATTTTATAAGGAGAGTTTAGTTCTTGTTCTTCCAAAATCCAGCAAGCAAGTAATCAGCAGTTTTAAGATTCCCTAAGTACTCATTGACTTAATAGACAATTACAGCATATTGTGCTTTAAAAAGTTAGCTATTTTAGAAGTCCCTAATTACAGATTTACATGATAGACTTATCAAGGAAAAATAATACATTTCAAAATGTACTTATAGTCTTAATGATATTATCTGTTTTAAATGTTCCTTGTTGAAGTGCTTATCCTGTGTGCTCTACCTTCTGGAGGTGTGAGGGCAGAATTCATATACTTTGTTCTAAAACTTGATATTTGGGTGCCTAATTCTAGCATGGAACAGTTTTGCGGATTATTTTCTCATCATAGCTAGATGACTTCCTTTGCTTCTGTTCATAGTTATTAAAATGAAATATGACAAGGTGGTCTTAGTTGTCCCATTACAGATACTATTAGATTGTCTCTCATCAAAGCACTGTTCTGTTCTAAGTTACTGATACTACAGATACACACAAACTTCTATGAGTCCTGGAATAGCTCAGTGGTTTGACAGTAAAGCACTCTATTCTAGTGTGAGGGTCCTATCCCAGCATGTGGGTCCTGTCCCAGCGTGCGGTCCTATCCCAGTACGTAGGTCCTATCTGGCCACAGATTTGTGGATGTCAGCACGTAGTTGTCCTTTAGAGACCCTGGGTTAGGCAGCAGACTTTTCAGGATTTCTCAGAAAGGTTTTAACCCTATCCAGAAAACTGTAATGTCTTCCAAGGAAAGGGAAAATGATGATATGCAATTATTACACCCGTGTCTACATTGCCCTACAGGTTTGGATAATGGAAACCTTGAATGATCAACAGACTGCCTGAGAATATTGTTTGAGGAAGGTTTACCATCTTAGAGGGTAATGTCAGTGTTGTCACTGAATAAAGACTTTTTTTGGCATCTAAACTGTACTGAGCACTGTGCCAAGCTTGGAAAGTCCTGTGGGACATGGTTTTACACTGGTGACCGTAGTGGATGGGGCAGCTAGAATGGACTCTGAACAGGCACTTGGCCAGGGAAGTGGAGGGCAGGTCCCACAGGAGGCGTTGCAGAGTCACTCTGCTGCTGCAGATACCAGTTTCAGTGTGAAGAGATTGAAATATCTCCTCCCAAGATTCTAGTCACACCAACGTCATGTTTTGAGCTTGGGGGTCAGAGTGAAGATGGAGAGCATGTGAGGGCAACTCCATATGTTTGTTTACAGACAAGCTTAAAGGTAGTAGCATCTTGGAGATATCTTGTTCCCTTTCTTTCATGATCTTAGAAAAACTGGCAAATACCTGTCCATTTTATTTTCTAAGTAGATCTATCCTTAAATGACCCATTAGAATGAAAATAGAATCAAATATTTTTTTTAAAAGATTTTATTTATCTATTTGACAGAGATCACAAGTAGGCAGAGGCAGGCAGAGAGAGGAGGAAGCAGGCTCCCTGATGAGCAGAGAGCCCAATGTGGGGCTTGATCCCAGGACCCTGGGACCATGACCCGAGCCGAAGGCAGAGGCTTTAACCCACTGAGCCACTCAGGCACCCTAGAATCAAATATTTTTAACACAAAATAAGTATTATATATTTGCATTGGGAAGGAAGCTGTATAGAGATTATGGTTTGTTTTTTCATTTCACTCTGCATTCTAAACAACCAAGAGTCATGAAGTTGAAAAGGTACACAAACCTAAAATTCAGTCAATAATGCGAGAGCCTTTGGCTTATATTTTAATTTTCATGTATGCTTTGACACTCATTTCAAACCAGAAAGTAAAAATTAGAGTTATTTTTTTCTTGGCAAAGCAATACATTTTAACTCCAACACATACAAATATTGTAATTTTAAGAGATGTCAGAAGAGCCTCCCTGGGTCTTTGGGATAACAGATCTCCACACTGTCGCATCCAGCTGGGGCCGCCATGGGGCTTTCCTTGCATGACCTGCCTGTGGAAGGACTGACACATTTAGGAGCTCCTATCCTAGCCACTGCAGACACAACCTCAGAGTTACTCTGACCCGCCAGTAGCCTCTACCTATTACATATGACATGAGCCTGTCTTCCGTTGCCACTTACCTGCCCTAGAATGTTCTTTAGAGTGCTCCTAATTTTACTTGCAGCATTCCTTCATAAAAATGTTCTGCATGTAATGTTTCTGTGATCACCAAATAGTGGGAAGCCGATACGGGTGAGGACATGGCTGCTGATAGCGTATCACTGCCACTCTGTTACTGACCCACTCCTTCAAGACATTATTCCCCTCGAATAATCCTACACTCTTTAATGCTGCTTTGCTTGACTCTTTTTCTGCATATTAAAAGCCTTTATGTCTCAAGGAATGGCAGAAGAGAGTGAAAGAAGTGGCTGTGGAAGTTTATAATCTTTAATGTGTAGCGTGTTTTTTACAGGGAAGAGAACATCCTCCATCCTTTGCTTTTAAGTCATCACTCTCTTCTTCATATCAATGGACCTGTTTTGTAACGGAAGTCATTAGGAGCCGACTCATTATGTAATACCTGCCCACGAATTCCCTACAGTGTCAGGTGGTCAGGGAGAACGGCAATACAGTGAAGTCTCCCATCTGATTCCAGGGTTAGCTTTCCACCTTCCCCAAGTAAAGGCAGGATGTGTTTTTAGTCACAATTACTGAAAGGCGTGTCTCGCTCAGCCTAGTGCAGAGGGTTAGTCCTCCATCACTGAAGTGGACAGTCAGCACATGCTGAGCAGAAGACACTGTGAGTGGCCTGAGTTCAAGGTCATGCTGTATGAAGACCATACCTGGACCATTGCCAGCTCAGGAAACTGCGTCTCTTGTGAGGAGCGTGTGAGGATCAGGAGCAGCGGTGGTCTCCAACTCTCTCTGCGCGCTCCCGTGGTGGTCTCCGGCTCGTCGTGCGCACTCCCGCTGTATCTGTTGCTGTCGCTGTGTAGCATGGTACAATCACCCAGACTTCACTCTGTTCATTCTAGATATTTGACTAACACGTGTGTGGTTACCCTTGCTGTCGCTTAAGCTTTAAAGCAAGGGATAGTGTATTCAGAAGTTTTTTGTCTATAAACCTATAGAAGTTTTGAGTACAGACGTTGCATCTTGGGCAGCATAGCAGAGTGAAAAGAGCACAGATCTGCAAGTTAAGAAGCTTGAATTCTTGTCCTGATATGATGTGATTTATGATCGGGCACAAAGAATTTGATCTCCCAAAGCATTATTTCCTTATTGCAAAACTAAGAGTGGTCTAGGTCAGTGGTTTCCAATCTGAGAAGGAACAGCTAAGTAAGATCCACAAGCTTACCCCTGGAATTCAGATTTTTGGGGACTTGGAACTTTATATGTCCAAATATCTGAGTCCTTTCCAGCTTCTCCTGATCCTCTGTGGCTGTGCCCATGGTGTCTGGCCTACGCAGAACCTGCTAGGTTATTGTCCTGCTGCTTTAGAGTGGACTCAAAGGGCAGGTACCGTGGACACTTACCCAGCCATCGGCAAGTTGGCATTTCATGATCAGACCGTATGAAGGCCACTTTCTCTCTTTCTCAGAATGGAGCATCTTCATATCTGTGATGAAAAGGGTGTTGTTATTTGCTGTTTTGAGCAGGTAGCACGGAGCAGGTGTGGTCTCTTGTCTATCTTGCACGGAGGTCCCTCTGGGCGGCACTAACACTTTACAGGCAGGAACTGCTAATCCTTCTCCCTCAAGCCAATAATCCAAACTAACTCAAAGCCCCCAGTGAGTAAACTGGTACACAAGTCTTGGAGGAAAGGTGGGCTGCTCCTTCCATTTCATCCAGGCATGTGTTACCAACCTCAGGGTGGAGGGTTTCCTTCCCACTAAAACATGGCAGTTCTGCCAAGACTAATCACAAGTTACTCAATACAGGAATGTCATTAATTGTAGTGTTAGGTTTAGAGTAGAAATCACAATTAATTATGTACATATAAACAAGCTTCCCAAACAACTCTCAACATTTAGAATAGTCAAGGTGCTAATTTTTGGAGGGATTGGGCATTAATGCCCAGTTCTACTTTAGGAATTATTTACAGGTTATTGGAAAGATGTTATCTTCACCCCTTTTTAGAACCACTCCATAGTTTAATTCTTCTAACTAATTTCTTCTTTTGGCAAAAGGAGAAAAATCAGTTAAAGGATTGGAGATGCTCAAAAACAAACATGAATACAGTTTTAGGTCAGTTTTGTATCTCTCTTCACATGAATAAGAAAAGTTCTAGGAGTAAGGAAGGCATAGTTACCATCCTTTGGGATTCTGTTTAGTGTCCTATTGCAGGGGGCAAAGTAGAGGGAGAAAGGAAGGGAGGAGAGGGGACAGAGAGAGAGCATGAGGTCAGGGAGGGGAGAGAAACAGAAATAGAAGTATAGAGTGAGGAGAGAAAGGGAAGGTTGCAGCGTTTTCGTTTTGATTAGATAGGAGTAGTTCATTTACATAAACCAAATACCAAATTAGTTGTTGTTGTTTTTAAGAAAGCTGATTTCATGAAACAAGATGGGATCAGGAAGGAGACAAACCATAAGAGACTCTTAATCTCACAAAACAAACTGAGGGTTGCTGGGGGTGGGAGGGTAAGGATAGGGTGGCTGGGTGATGGACATTGGAGAAGGTATGTTCTATGGTGAGTGCTGTGAAGTGTGCAAGCCTGATGATTCACGGACCTCTACCCCTGGGGCTAATAATACATTATATGTTAATAAAAAATAAAAAATTAAATTAAAAAAAAAGAAAGCTGATTTCATATAAAAGACAAATGAGGGGAGATGTAGCACAAAAGAAAGTAGTTTTAGCTTCTATAGTAGCTGGGTTTTTTTTTTTAAGATTTTAATATATTTATTTGAGAGAGAGCACAAGCCAGGGTGGGGTGAGTGGGGAGGGCAGAGGGAGAGGGAGAAGCAGAATGTCTTTGGGTAGGGAGTCTGACACAGGGTTCCATCTGAGGATCCCTGGGTCATGACGTGGGCTGAAGGCAGACCCCTTAAGTGACTGAGCCACCCAGGTACCCCAGTTTTTACAATAGCTTTGAAAGAATTTGTGTAAAAGTTAAGATTTAGAAGACAAATGCATCTCCTTTTATTTCTTTCTTAAAAGTAATGAAAACAATGATACAGTACAGTCTAGTGAAGTAGTTTTGTTTGACTTGCTGTTATACACATATTGCCCCCTACCACCTGCCCTTCACCCCAGTATGGTTATGAATTAGAGGCAAATTTAATTCAACTTAGTTCAGTAACATGTAAACCAGGTATTTCATGTGTACCAGTAACTCCCAAAGTTTTTTCTACTCTTAAAATTCTGTGCTTCTGGGGCACCTGGGTGGCTCAGTGGGTTAAGCCTCTGCCTTCAGCTCAGGTCATGATCTCAGTGTCCGGGGATCGAGCCCTGCATCGGGCTCTCTGCTCAGCGGGGAGCCTGCTTCCCCCCTCTCTCTGCCTGCCTCTCTACCTACTTGTGATCTCTCTCTCTCTGTCAAATAAATAAATAAAATTAAAAAAAAAAATTCTGTGCTTCTGCATTATCTATGTGGACCTCTCCCAATTTTTCCCTTCCATAAATCAAGAGTGTTGTTTTTCTGATTTTTTGACAGGTTAAAAACTGGGTTACAAAACAGGTTGGCATTTTATGAAGGTCTCTGCTACTTGATAATATGAGAAGAGCCTAGTTTTGTGTAAACAGTTGGGTACAAATTGACACCCCAGTCCTGTGCCCATACTTAAGCACGAGATCCGATTTTTTTGGGCTCCCCTTGTTATTGACCAGTTACTTGTCTTATTTATTCTGTCTTATTTAAAACTCCACATGTGATAAGTGCATTTTATATTTGCTAAGGGAATCCTTGCCCACTGTTCTGTCTCCTTTTAAAAACCAAGCAGAGCCCAGTAGAACATGTTTCACTTTTGACCGTAAATGTTCAGTGGGAAGCTCTGGTCGGATCCGTGGGAGGGGCTTTCAGAAGGCTGGCATTGCTGCTGAACTCTTCTCACCAAGGGGTGATGGTGATGCTCGCCGCAGTAGAATAAGTATCATTGTCACCACTGGCCACAGAGCAGGACTCAGGCACATTTCTAGATGGGGTCCTGCATCAGGTGGGTGAACTTTGCCTTCCATTACAGCTATTGCCATGGCTATATTTTAAAGGTTTTTCTAGATCAACAGATTAGACAAAACAGTCACATTTGTAGGAACCTTTTCTTATTCTTAAGTTGCATTTCCATTTCACAAAACTATTATTCTATTTTGCTTACATATCTTGAAAACTGACAGCCTGAAACCTGGGACAAGCAAACATGGTGTTTGGTTACATTATTTTCTTCAACACTGTTTTCTTCTTCTGTTTGAGAAACTCATTATTACAGCACAATGGGTATTTGTTATTCCTAATTTCATTAGGAGATAAAGAATGATTAATCTATAATTTCAGTTTGAAAGGTATGCTTATTCTTTGCATTCTCTAGCATTCAGGGGTAGTTATTTCATTAAATCTTCTTAACAACTGTAAAATAAATTTCCTGGGGGCAGGGTGGGAGGAAAAAAAACAAAAACAAAATAAAACAAAACAGGGTACTGCCCTAAAGGTTTCTTCCTAAAATAAAGACAAGTGAAATCCTAAGTGTATGAAATGAGAACATGTGCATTTCTGAATAGTTTCCTTTATTTATTTCTTTTTAGATCCAGATTTAAATCTGCTCCTTCCCTTGCTCCATTCTTAATTTCAGCTGATTGTCTTGGGCCTGTTTTGCTAAGAAAACTAGTACTCTGGGTGGAGAGCACTTAGTGCCCAGGTCTGCCCCTTTTTTCTCTTCCATACTCCGTTACCTTGAGTTGGACTTCTTGGCATTCAGTGACCAAAAACGGTCCCATTCCAGTCCCAGCAGCTCTGCGCTGCATACACACAGCCAGGGAACAGGTGGCCTTCCTCAGCATGTGGTCACAGCCCTTGACTTGCTTCCTGGCGCACTGTTTGCATGTCCTTCTCCATGGAGGATGCATGGCTCTGCCTGGCTGTACCTTCTCCACCCCTTCCTCATGCTCTTTTCGCCTCTACCTACTCTGTTCCCCAGAGCTCAGTCCTCAGGCCTCTTCTCTCCTCCACTGACACTAACTCACCATGGGATCTCACCTAGTCCATGGCCTCAAGCACCAGGTGTAGACACCATGATTGCAGGGTACCTCTAGACCCAGCCACTAGGCACAGCCTGCCCCAGGCCCTTGCCTACTGTGTCCCTCAAAGAACAGACTCAGTAAGTGTATTCTTAATTATTCTTCAGTCCTTTCTGTTCTCCAGAGCCCCCACCTAACCCAGAATGTCCCTTTGGCCTGTGAGATCTCATCTCTTGCCTGCTTTCCTTTTTGGCTCCAACCACACTGGCCTTCCTGCTATTCCAGAAATGTGCTCTCACATCTCTCACATGTAGAATCAAATGTCAGGACTTCTCCCCTGACTACCAGCACTCCCACTTCTGCCCCATGACTTTATGTCTTCCTAGCACCATCACTATCTGACATTCCATTGTGTTTCTCAATGAGTGTTTATTCTATCTTTGGCAACAGAACGTAAGCTCCAGGGACAACAGGTCTTTCTGTTTGGGCTGCTGCCATATCCTTGGCCCCCCAAATCCTGTCTGGTATATAACAGGCACTCAGTACCTCTTTAAATGAGTAAATAACTCTCAGTGGCTATTTAAAAAAACTATTATTTAAAAAATAGTATCGGGACGCCTGGGTGGCTCAGTTGGTTAGGCAGCAGCCTTTGGCTCAGGTCATGATCCCAGCGTCCTGGGATCGAGTCCCACATCGGGCTCCTTGATCATCAGGGAGCCTGCTTCTCCCTCTGCCTCTGCCTGCCGTTCTGTCTGCCTGTGCTCGCTCTCTCTCCCTCTCTCTCTCTGACAAATAAATAAATAAAATCTTTAAAAAAAATTTTAAAAAAATAAAAAATAGTATCAAGAAAATAAGAGTTAAAGTATCTTAACTTGTTTGCTAGCAGTATCAGATTTAAATCTGTTCCACTTTTCTGTGTATCCTCCAGCAGATATTACCACCCGATGGTAAAGTCATTTCTCTGTAAAACACTTGTGAAATGAATCAGGTTGAACTGAAAACTTTTCTGGCAGTGGTAATTAGCTAGGAAGCCTGCTGCTTGATCCTCGTGCCCTGATGTGGGCCCACATCAGTGCAGAGCTCACATATATATGTAAGGGAACAGAACCCCTTCATTTGCGTCAGTGCCATTGTCATTCTGCCCCCAATCACCTCTAGACCCAATAAAATAACAGTTCAGAGAGGGGGCTGCTTCCTACTCAGAAAGAGGGCAGTGAACGCAGTCTCTAACCCATACTTACTGGGCCAGTAAGCCTTTTCACTCACGTCACTGGTGGTCACCAGTTTCCGCCATTTTGAAATAAAGGCCAGTTCCCTTTCTCATTTTTTAGCAATGGGTGCGAGCTCTTTAGTGTACTGATTTTTCCCTTGATATCTTAAATCTTCTTTATGTGACAAATAGATCTAATGCTCATATGCAGTTCTTGTTTTTGTCTTAGAACAATTATTTGATTTCACAAAAGGATAAACACAAAATCGCTGTTTTCTTGTATGGATTTTTCAGCTGCAAGTCACACAAAAATCTGTTTACAGTGGTTTCATCAAAGAGGTTATTCTTCACCACTTTTGCTTTCGTCTTTGTGCTTGTCAACCTTGTGAGCTCTTATGTCTGCATTCCATGAAGGTCGAGGAAGGAGGACATGGGCAAAGCAGCACTGGCATCACCTTTACCCCCCTGCTGGGAAAGAAGCCTTTGTGGACATCCTTATGTTGCACTTCCCTTAGGTCTTATTGTCCCAGATGGTGTCAAATGACCACATCTAGATGTGAGAGGCTGGCAAAGCCAACATTTTTAGCTGGGCACATTGCTGCCTTGAACCAAATCAGGGTTCAGTCAGCGAGAAAGAGGGAATGGACATTGGGTGGGCAACTACAGTGTCTGCCTGGGCTGCTGATGGCAGCCACATAATTTCATATGAATGGGGGGCCCACTAGGACATTTACTTACTGTATCACGTGAGTGTGAAGCATTGCTCCTTACTCGGATAATTTCCAGTCTACAAGGATATTTTCAATTTCGTTTTGCCTTTGCAGGAAGAACTATGCCATTAGATTGACTCCTGCCTAAGTACAATTTTCACAGAAGACTCGGAGTAAATTAGGAGCTATTAGTGCTTGATAATAGCTCATGGTATTCAGAAATAGAAAACCAGAGGTTGATTTTAGACAAGCTAAGCTCTGAAATAGGAGTAAAGTGGGGATTAGCTTCCAGCATGGTGGTCAGGATATGCCAAATTATGCCTACAGGTGTTAATTGTTGCTGTCTTTATGATTTTTGATTCATTTATAAAATGTTTTTATTTGGTATTTATTATGTGCCAGTTGCTGCTTGTAGTGGGTTCTGGGGCTCCAGTGGTAGACTCAGTAGATAAGGTCAATGTCCTGACTCTAGTGAAGGGAAACAGGAGCTCAGCAGATAAACTAGGAAATCGATTCAGTTAAAGTGGCAAAAAGCAGGCAAGGAAGGGTAAAATGTTCTCTGAAAAAAATGAATTCAAGTTGAGAACATTTTCTTCTTGAGACTTAATTCTTTAAATATCCAAGTTAAAAGGAAGATATTCTTGGTAAAAATGCAATTATTTTCTGAGGAAAAAAACATTAATTTTATCATAGGTTCCCTTATCCTAGAGGCAATAATATGAAGGATTATAGAATTCACAGGTTTCTTTTCCCCAACAGATGGCTGTCTAATTCACCGTTGAGTCAACCCATTAAACTTCATCATACAAAATGTACCAAGGAAAATTGTTAGATTCCATGCTTTTTTATTGCATGTTCTTCTCTACTTCTTCTTTGTTATGACCCTTGCTTGCAGTTCTTAATGTAATAACTCTTCTCGTAATAGTTGAGGTCATACTCTTCCTCACGTATCTAACTGTTAAAGTAGAGAAATATAACCCCCATCGGGACATTGGAGATAAGTGTGCATTGATAAATATTTAAAAGATCACTTCAAGCCTAATTTAATCAAGTGCATTGAAATAGTCCTGAAAAACATATTAAAGAGCCTTCACTGACAGTTTATTGGAAAGTTGTCCACACAGAGCGACAGGCTGACTGACAGAGAGCATTTGTTTGGTGGTTTGTTTATAGGTATAATATTCCAAGTCTTTTTGACGGTGGCCTTAGTAGTGCATTCTGAGGCGCAGTTTGGAGAAAACTCTATTTATATTCTGTGCTTCTTTCTTATAAATCTTTTTATTTACCGACTGACATAAACATACTTCTTAATTAGAGACTTGTTTACAGTTCTTTAACTATAGTTTTCATTGAATTTGTTTAAAAGTTGTTTCTTTCTCAAGGCTGCTTCCAAAAGCTACCTTTGGATGAGGCAACATGTTTCTCTCTGTTTATCCCTCAAGGTGTTTTGCAAAATTATGAAGGCATAATAAGTGTCTAAGACAGATTTTCTTCTCACTCAATAAACTTACCGAAAATGTCTCTAAGGTCTAAATATTTGCTGTGGTACCTTCTAATATTTGTTATATGTAGGCCGTGGGCTTGTATATAGCCTGTGAGCGTCTACAGCTTGCAGGTTATAAACAAAGCTGTAGAAATGGCAGCCCAGGAACATATCTTGAGGTTCTCTGACATCTTCAGGTTAACTAGAGGAGGGAGATCTGGCAAACAGTATTCCAAGAGAATGCCCATATGCAGCAAGGAAACTGTCGGCGGGGGGTGGGGTGGGAGGGTGGGTGCTGCCACCAAAGCTTGTGGACAGTAACAACTTGAGAAGGGATAGTGCGTAATCACACCAAAGCAGCAAGTGTGATGTATCCTTAGTAGCCCATGATGGACTTTATGCACAGAAGTCGTTAGTTACCTGAGAGGAATGACATGGTTTGAGAAGCGAGATGTGAGGAAACAGAAATAACTTCTCTGAGAAGTCTGACTGGGAAAGGCAAAACAGTGAATGGCTCCTAAACGGGAATGTGAATCCCAAGGAGAGCATTAAGCTTTTGTTTTCTGTTTTGTTTTGTCTTTGTTTTTTTTTTTTTTTTCTTTTTGTGGTGGGGAAACTGGAATTTGTTGAAATACTGGTACAAAAGATTCAATAGTGCAGGAGTGACAAGAATATATTAGAGCCTAAAGACCCTATAGATAAGATCCAAATGGAAAGGGTGAGAGACCCACCCTGGAGGGGAGAGAGCTCCTCATTGTGATGGAAAGGAAGGAGGGAATGCTGTACCCCATGGACAGGTTCCTGTTTTCCCAGTGAAGTACAGGCAGGGGCAGCTCTGAGAACCAGAGGTAGAAGCTTGTGGAGGCCTGGGAGAGTGGGGAGGGGTTCAGGTGACACTGAAGACCATAGTTTTGTTAACAGTGAATCTGCACCATTGTGTAATTTTTTTCTAGGAGAACTTAGTCCTTTGAAACACAGACCAGCAGGGTGGTGCCACTGACCCATGGCAAGCTCTTTATATTCTTCCTACAGTCACCTGTCACAGAAGGTCGTCGAGGCAAGGGGGCTTAAGTTATTTGCAACAGAAGGGAGCTACTGGTTGGCAGAATCGAAGAAAAGGGAAGGGAGTTATTTATGAAGGGAGAGAAGTGAGGAGGGAAAGAAGGGACTCCGTGGCCTGGAAACTCCCAGGATATTGAACCATCATCGGCAGCTGGGCTACCTCAGCAAGCAATCTGGAAGGATACGATTTTGTAGTCAGATGGCCTGTTTGCTTAGTGCTTTTGGAAGCAGTGTCATTTTGTGTGATGACAAGATCCAGAGTGCTTTTTCTAGAGGGAGAGCAGACTGAGGAAAATCACAGAACAGAGAAACGGGGTTGAGCTCCTGATAATCTTTAGAGATAGATTGCCCTTGGGCTTGATAGAGTTTCTCTCTGGCCTGGAGTAGTTACATATAGTACATATTAGCATTGATATTAGTATTAAGTACATACAGCATTATAATATTAATGCAGCATAACTGTTACTGTACATAGTATTAGTAAAGTGGAGTAGGAGTCAGTGCTTTTTTTCAGCTAGCTTTGAAAGCTACTTGAGCATGACTAGGGCTATGTTCACCATCTTTGGCATGTCTCATTTATTAGCTGAATTTTTTAAAAAAATTTTATTTATTTAAGAGAGAAAGAGAGGGAGAGCAGAGGGGCAGAGTGAGAGGGAGAAATAGGTACCCCACTAAGCAGAGAGCCTGACACAGGGCTCAACCCCAGGACCCTGGGATCATGACCTGAGCCAAAGGCAGACTCCTAACTGACTAAGCCACCCAGACACCCCTATTTATTGAATTTCTGTCCTGTATTTGGGGGAGTCTTGTTGTGGTTGAGTGGAATTTCAAAGGGAACCACAAACCAGACCTCAGTCTTTCACATTCTTAGCTCATGGTTATATCGCCTTTGCCAGTATGATTCTCTAAAAGAAATGGATAAATGTTCTCATATTTTTAAAACATTTCAATGCCTGTATATTTCGCTCTGCCTCAGATATCAGTTGTGTTAGTTTTATCTATGACAGCACTGATATTTTCTGCTAAATCATGTTATAAAACATCACAAGTATCCAGTAAGTGTTTTAGTGATGGTTTGTTTTTAATTTGCAAAGTCTCAATGAATATCATTTACATATTTTAGTCTTTCTAGTTCTTTACTGAGGGTGTTTTCAAGGTATGTTCTTTTACTTCCTGAAGGAGCAAATGATGTGAAAATCCTTCCAGGGCAAGCTGTTTGTCCTACTCCAGGGTGCCGAGGAATAGGCCATATCCGTGGTCCACGGTATTCAGGACATCACAGGTAAAAATTTTTCTTGTTTAAATTATTTTAGGGATGAATTGGAACAGTGTGCAGATTAGCAGCTATAGGTAGCATCATAAATGACTCTCTTGGAGCCAAATGCCTTCCCATCATGCTCCCTTCTCTGTGTCTCTAAGGCCCCACTTGACATTCCCTGCTGCCTGCCCACCTCTGCCCTTCCTGGAGCTTTCTTGGACCCTTGAGGTCTTTCCTGGACCTGCATCACTTCCCAGAACCTCTGCTGTCTGACACTTTCCTTAACAAGTGCCTGTTCTATGGGACGTGCTCACCACTCTGTGTCCTACCCCAGGCCTGAATTTTCTCCACACAAATGCTGCATCCTGCTGTCTTCTAGAGAAATTCCAGAGCTTCTTGCCTCTCCCCCCTATTGTTTTCACCTTGCCCCTATTTCCCTTTCTCTATGTCTTAGTCATTTGGAGATGAGATAATTCAGTGATAGAATAGAAAGTATTAAGTATAAGTTATATTGAAGCATATACCCATGTATCCAATATTTCAGAAAAGTTTAGAGAGGATAGTGCTTTAAGAAAAAGTAAGTACAAATAAATCCGTATAAGTCCCTACTGTTTTTTCTGTTCCCATAAATTGGTAAAATAACATAGAGATGAATTATTCGTATGGTGCTATAGTTATAGAATATGTAAAATAAAAAAAATTTGTTGAAATACAAAAATACATAAGATAAATGTCATAGATAAGTAGAAAGAGAAGAGAATAAGTTATGAAATGTGCGATGCAAGGTAATATTTGTTTGAACAAAAGAGATCCATGTGGAAGTCTTGCTTTACCAGGTGGTTGCAATCCTGGAAGCCAGTGCTGAAAACAGTTCTAAATGAACTAAAGCAAATGTTACTATAAGGAATAACAGTAAACACTCCCAAATAGCATAAATGAATATGTTATATGTGTAAATGTAACATTAACACTTAAAAGGATGTCATATAGAATCCATAAAAAAAGAAATAAAGATGTGTGGACATCTTGGGTACTTGGGCAAATGTGTAGGACTCGGGCTAGGAGACTGGGGACAGATCTCTGGAGACATTGTGGTGTTATGTGGGGGAAGGAGGAAAAGAGACGAAAGGACAAAAAGTGAGAGGGAAGGGGAGTGGTCACACCATTTGCGGGACTCTGTATTAGGTGAAGACCCTGTTGAAACAGAGCCATTTTTCAGACATCCTTAGGGGTATATAGCTATGAAGAATCTTCCTCGGGCTTTTGTTGTGGGCTTCTTTTTGTTTTTTTAAAATCTAGAACTGCATACCCCTTTATGATTTGTCACGAGTCATATATGCCTGTTTAAATTAAAATTAATCAAAATTATGGGGCGCCTGGATGGCTCAGTGGGTTAAGCCTCTGCCTTTGGCTCAGGTCATGATCCCAGGGTCCTGGGATCGAGCCCCGCATCAGGCTCTCTGCTCAGCAGTTAGTCTGCTTCTCCCCTCCCCTTTCTTTGCCTGCCTCTCTGCCTACTTGTGATCTCTCTTTCTCTGTCAAATAAATAAATAAAATCTTTAAAAAATTAATCAAAATTAAACAAAAACTAAATCCTCTGTTCCTCAATCACATGTAGCCAAGTGTGCCCATTCACCACCATACTGGATGGCACAGAAAGCAATGAAGCATAGCCGTGAGAGTGTTTACCATGTTCTGCTTTCTCCTAGTAGATTTTTGAGTGGCAGTTATTTCCAGATGAAAAGTGAGTCCTTCCTTCAAAACTTGGGTCATTATCCTGAAAGTTAGCAAGACTGTAACATTGTGGTTGGCCTGGTTTACCCTCCTGAGGCACTGGGGCTGAAATAACAAATATCACCCTGGACAGCTCTAGCATGATTACCCTGGAGATAAAATTACCAGGTAGCTCAGTCAAGGTCTCTTCTTCCACTTCATCACAACGGACTTGGCTCCCACACTGTTCCTACATGTGGTTCACTTGCTTCTCCCTGCTTGGATTCGGAAAACATAGTGAACAGAGTCACAATGGGTGTGCTCCACTTTGTTCCAGCAGCTTCCTGGAACTTTTCTCATTCAGTATGGAACAGACAGACCCAGTTGTTGTTCGTATTTGTAGTATCTAATTATGAATAATATTGGGACTGTCCGACATGATTTCTTCCATCCACCACGCAGCCTTTAAAGATTGGCCTCAGAACTTCTAAAGAAACTAGAAGAGTGTGGAAGTAGAGTTTAAAGAAAGGCATTCAGTGAAGCCTAGCAGAAAAATCAAATACTGCACCTATATGATAGTCAGAAAGAAAGCACAAGGCAGTCTTTCTCCAGACCTAAGGATTCATAGGGCTGCTCAGGGCAGTGTCTTTGTGACTTGGTCTTGGCTCTCTTCCCGCCCTAGATCTTGTTATAATAGAGCAGGGCTCCTGTAAATTGAAGTCTTCAGAAGCTTAATGATTCCATTACCTCAGAAAAAAAAAAATAAACAACTACTTGTGATGAGCTTCTTTCTAGATTAGAAAAGACAAAAATTAGATAACTGGATGGTTCTTAAACTTGTATTTAGAACTTATACAGAATTAAACTGTCAGGCAAATTCTTACTTACCTGTGAAAAGAGATTTTATTATATTGAATACTATTTTGTATTCATGGAATGAGGGTAAGTTCTTGGTGGGGTTAGTGTTGATTGTAAAGCAGTTATGGAGGGCAGAGGTTATAGGCAATATAAGGTTAGCTCCAGTAGGCACAGAGCATTTATCTCTCTTGCTTTAACCATTTTCAGTGACTGGTCTTGTTTTACCAAGTTTAGCTTTGAGATGCTAGAGTTACTCATTGACTGACTGTATCCATTTTTTTCCCATTTTTAATTAATACTTTGATTTCTTTTTAAACTACCAATTCTTGTTTTCACTTCTGTATAGATTATCACATTCTGAATATCATTTACTCAGTCAATGTACTAATGTAATGTTGAGTATAACTTAAGAACTTGGAACTAATTGGGCAAGAACAGTTATGATAAATCATTTATATTCTTTGGGGTTTGTTTTAATGTATTCCCATTACTGTAGTATTAATTTTACATAGTTGTATAACATGAAAAATATCGTTCGTCAGCATGTATCTTTGGTGGTATCTGTTGAGAATATTACACACACACACACACCTAACTACACCTACTAGGAATTTGCCTTAACATACCCAAAGTTGTCATTATACATTTTCCATCTTATTTGTCAATGAGACGGTAAGCAGGAGATGAGAATTTTAAAATGCTGCATTCTCCCAGAGCCCTGGATTTGTTGTCATAATCATCTCTAGCTTGAGTTTCCTAAAGCGTATGAATTAGACTTGCATTTTCTAAAATGAAAGGTTTTTTTTTCTTCTTGTCATAAATATGTACCTTTACCGAGGAGTCATCATTCTACAAAATGCTCTTTACAGTTTCTAGTCCAGAAGAGTTTCAGGCAAATATTTTTACATTTAAAAAGAGGAAGAAAATAATATAAGTAGAAACCCCTCCAGCTTCACAAAGTCCTGTACAAAACAGCTCAATTGACCTCTGCTTCCAAAGCCTTGGGGAATGCTTAGAAGTATAGGAAGACAGTGATTTTAGTTCTGTAAAATACTCTGGGCAGCAAAGTGCTTGCAAGGAGTGAGTCTTGTTTTTACCATTTTATGTCAGGGTTTCTGATTCTGATATTGAAGTCATGGTGTTTTGAAAGGAAGTAAACAATGTTCTTAAAATAAGTTGTCAGTGTCTTGTTTCGTACAGCGGGCAAGGAGAGCTGTGACATCAGGACATAGCTGACGACATCTGAAAATAATAGACCACTTTGAGAGATCAGGTGGACTTCTTGGTATCCTTTTTAGATGGATTTCAGACAGGTTTACTCTAGTTTTCATTAAAATAGTCAAGGGGTTAACAGTAATATTCAAAGCTGTTTAGAGTTGATATAAAATCTGCATAAGCCATTATTTAGGAAAAATTGCATCAGTTCTTATCTGTATGAAAATAGGACTTTTGGTACACAATTATCACACAATTTACATGTTATTTGAATGAATTTACATAGTGAGTAAAATGAAGTAGGTGTGTTTGTTAACACAGAAATATTTAAAGATGACAATATTGGGACTACAAAATGTAAACCTAATTTAAGCCAGGGTCCAGGATTAGACAGGAATTTTTTTTCTAACTGAGTAGAACACAGATTCGGAAAGACTTGGTCGACCTCTGTGTCATAAAACATACAAAAGTGGGGCACCTTGGTGCTCAGTCTGTTAAATGTTTGCCTCTGGCTCATTATCCCAGGGTCCTGGGCTCGAGCTCCATGTTGGGGCGGGTTTGTGGGAGGCGCTGCTCAGAAGGGAGCCTGCTTCTCTCTCTGCCCCTCACCCCTCTGCTCCTGCTCTCTCTCAAATAAATAAATAAAATCTTTAAAAAATATACAAAGGTAATTAGTTAAGGAGCTAATAATGACATTCTTTACACAAAGAGTCAGATATTGTTACAAGGTAGGGACCTCTTGCCCCAGTGCTCCCAGGTGAGATACAGGACACACATTGCTGGTGTCACACCATAAAGAAAACACACACACACACACAATTAGAAAACGGATGTCTACTGCTCAGAAGAAAGGATATCTGATAATCTAAGACATTTTGGGTGCTGGTCATGGAAATTTATGGCACAACTTGGCCTCTATTCATGATTTATAAATCAGTTTGCCTATGTGTGTGTGTGTGTGTGTGTGTGTGTATCATGGCATATATGTGTGTGTGGTATGTATGAAGGTGTATGTATATGTGATGTGTGCATATGTATGTAAAATGTGTGTGGGTACAGTAGGTACATCTGTGGGATGTGTAGTGTAGTGTGAGGTGTGTGTTGGGGAAATTGTGTGTGTGTGTGTGTGTGTGTGGTGGGGGTATTGTGTGGGGAGTGTGCTGGGCTGTGTAAGTGTGTGTGTATCCGTGGTGTGCACTTGGGGCCTGTGGAACTCCTCTGGCTCTTGACCTCATCGACGAATCTCTTGGCATTCTTAGAAGCAGATTTTCATCTTTAGGGAGAGCATTTGCTGTGCTGTCCCCCTGCTTCTTGGGTGGGTTTCTTTCCTGGTTGCCTGGCAGTGCGGCCTCTGCGCACAAACCCCTGTATCCCCTCTGATCCCTCCCAGCCCTGCCTTCTGGCCCGGACTCCTTTGACAAAGCCATTCCCCTCCAAATCCTCTCTCAGCAGCAGTTGGGTCCCTTGGATGGTCCATTCATCATTCTCCACACCTGGAGACCATACCCAGCCCCCTGCCCTTGCCGGTTTCTCTACAGGTGAGCTGCACAGCCATATTACTGGGACTCCCCTGCCTCCTGGGATTCCCTTTGCCTCCTTTCTGCCACGTACTTGATTTCCTGGGTTTTAAGTATTGGTCCCTGGTTTATTTTCTCCCAGGTTTTGGGGTAGTATTTGTGGGAGGTAGTTGGATTTTTTTTTAATATCAAAAGTATCTTTTATCTCTCCTCAACTATAGTCATTGACTTGTGGATAGAATTCTAGTTGGAAACCTTTTTCTTCAGAATATTGAAGGCATCGCTCCATTTTTCCCTCTGCGTACCAGAAGTCAGCTGTCATTCAAATTTCACTTCAGGAAAGGATTGGTCTTCCTCTTCTTCCACCCCACGCTCTGCAAGAATCTCAAGCCCTGGACAATTTTAGGACTTTCTTTTTATCACTGGTATTCTGAAATGAGATTTCATTCATAGGTTCAATCAGCAAGCTCACGTCTTTTGTTTCTGGGAAATGTTGCTATGGTAATTTTTGAGTAATGCCCTCTTTTCTATGTGCTCTGATGTTCTCCCCTAGCATTGACTTCTCTGTCTTTTGTTCTTTCCTATGGACTGTTTCTTCAACTTTGACTTAGAGTCCTTTGGTTGAAATTTTTAATTGTACTGGGATTTTTTTTTTTTTCAGTTTCTTGAAATGCATCCTTATTCTCTGATTAGTTTTTTTATTGCATCTTGTTCTGATTTTTTTGATTTGTGTGTCTTTTTTTTTTTTTTTTAACTCTCTGACAGTATTTGAGGCTGTTGTTTTCCTGCTCCCTGCATCCCCTTTTTTTCCCAGATACTTGTGTTTTGACTTGGTTTGGGTGAGGTTGGTTGGCTTCTTTCTATTTCATGAAGGACATTCTGGTAAGCCCAGCAGTCCTTCTCCGTTTTCACTCTTGAGAGAGAGGCACCAGAAGGCTGGGATGCACCTTTGCATGCATGTGTGGGACCCGCCTGCTGGTGAGCTTCTTGGACTGGTCAGGCAACTGCCCAGCCAAGGCCAAGGAGCCTGTCACCAGCAGTGAGCCTCCTCCTCTGAGTAAGTTCCTTCTAGCAGACATGATGTTTCCAAACGTTTCCTGGTACTCTTATGCCATCCCCTCCCTGCAGACTCTTGGCTCTGTCCTTGTTTGATATAGGAAAGACCCTAGGGTCTGAAGCTGACAGCCAAGAAGGAATTCTTGAGATGTCTTTGGTGTAAAAAGATGATTTTATTAAAGTACAGGGACAGGACCCATGAGCAGAAAGAACTGCACTGGGGTTAGGAGGAGTGGCCCATTATCTAGTTCCAAGTTGGGAGGGGGTTAGGGATAGCGGAAGTCCCTAAGAAATTTTGGAAGCAAGGTTTCCAGGACCTTGAGGGGGCTAGCTATTGTTGGGAAAAGATCATTTATTACTGTCTAATAAAACCTGAGTCATGGGGCGCCTGGGTGGCTCAGAGGGTTAAGCCTCTGCCTTCGGCTCAGGTCATGATCTCAGGGTCTTGGGATCGAGCCCCACATTGGGCTCTCTGCTCAGCAGGGAGCCTGCTTCCTCCTCTCTCTCTGCCTGCCTCTCTGCCTACTTGTGATCTCTATCAAATAAATAAATAAAATCTTTAAAAAAAACAAAAAAAAAAAAAACAAAAAAACAACAACAAAAAACAAACCCTGAGTCATGAAACCCTTCAGATGTATATCTGTGGGTCATATGTTTGGGGAATGATTGCCAACATGTATCATGGAGGATTAGAGATAAAGGAAGTTTCTAAAGGAATTTTTGTATATTAAAGTAGACTTACAGGATCCTGGGAGTTCGGCTAAGATTGTCTTTTGCCCTTAGTGAAGTATTAACATGGAGGCAGCAGAGTTTCAAGAGGAATGTCACTCTGTTTTCAAGGACTTGTCAATGGGCTACAGATAGTAAAGAAATTTAGTACTTTTTCTTCTGCCTTTGTTTCCCACATCATTATCCATTTTCCAGCTTCAAAAATGTGTTGATTTATCTGCTGTCATTTTTTCTTCTGTGCTTTTTGTTTATGTATTTATGCCCTCTCATCCATTTATTTGATTATTTTAGTAATGAGAGAAGGAATTTATTACCAAGAAGAAAGGAAAATATAATTTTCTAGTATGCCATATTTTCTCTTATTTTTAAAACTTGGTTTACTCCCCAAGTAATCATTTAGTTAACAGTATATAATTTTATTTCTCTTTATTGTTGTTTTGCCTTATCATAATAGCATTTTCTTCTTCATATCCATAGAAATAAAAGATTGTGTAAAATGACTTTTTATTGGCTCTGTAAATTTTAAGAATTTATAATGACTGATTGGAATACTGTGTTGAAAAGGATTCTCAAAAGCATGGTTTTAATTTTATATGCACAGTACTTCTTAATTTGTTGTCACCTGCAGTTAAAGCTTTATCATGCCAAGGGAGTACCTTTATGACATGTGTTCATGTTCATCTGATTCCTTTGTCACTTGGCCTGTCATTTTCTTTGACTTTATGTAACCACATTGTGAAATTGAACTAGGTAGAAATTTAAAAATAAACTTGTAGATGTATTTTTACGTTACTAAGTAAAAAGAACAAGAGGATCTGACTTGGGATAACACTTTTAATTGTCAAAATGACATGATTAATTACCCAATTTAGTAAAAGCATTGATAAAGTAATGAAAGATCAGCCTTGGGTCTTTAGATCATTTCTATCCATTACTTGGAATTCTTTTTTTTTTTTAATTTTATTTATTTATTTGACAGAGAGAGATCTCAAGTAGGGGGAGCAGCCAGCAGAGAGAGAGGGGGAAGCAGGCTCCCCACTGAGCAGAGAGCCCAATGCGGGGCTCAATCCCAGGACCCTGGGATCATGACCTGAGCCGAAGGCAGAGGCTTTAACCCACTGAGCCATCCAAGTGCCCCCATTACTTAAAATTCTTGAAGGTTAATGTGTATGTCTGATTTTACTCACTGGGAAATAATTGTATGAGAATTCTGATTTTTCCCTTTAAGGAAGAAGATTGCATATGGGATCCTTAATTTTATAGCAACTGGGGCATTGATTTCCAAAGACACAGTATTCTTTGGCATAATCTAAGGATTTTATTTTGTACAAAATTTCAAATTATGTGAACTGTCAAGGTTGTAGGAATTGCATCCTTATTATAATGAAGGTAGATGTAACTTTAGTTTATTTCTACATAAGACTAGTTTATAGCAATTAATGGCAGGCCAAAATAATAATATCTGGTAATTTTAAATCACCTTAAAAACCAAAATCAAGGACACCTGGCTGGCTCAGTTGGTTGAGCAACTGCTTTTGTCTCAGGTCATGATCCTGGAGTCCTGGGATCGAGTCCCGCATTGGGCTCTGTGCTCCACAGGGAGTCTCCTTCTCCCTCTGACCTTCTCTCCTCTCATGCTGTCTCTCTCTTTCTCTCTCTTAAATAAATAAGTAAAATCTTAAAAAAAAATCAAAGTAAAATATAGACAAAGTCCATTCTCTTAAGAACTAGAAAGTTTACCACCTGTGTTACTTTTGAATTAATACCGCTTTATTAAAGAACTAATAAATGGTCAATAGTAAAATTTTGGGTAATATACAGAAGTATTCAAGAGCAAATAAAAACCATTCATATTCCAACTACAAACTTATATGCCTTAAATATGTTTCGCTTTTCAGCTTTTTTCATATATGTGTATTTTCCATGAGTAAAATCAGACAGGATATACAAATTTTGCCATTTGTTTCTCAGTAAAAGATCAAATAGTTTCTCGTTTTGTTAAAAATTTCTCAGATACATTAATCAGATGTTATTTGGTGCAAAAGTTTTAATACTGTTATGTCTTTGTATGGTGGATTCTGTATTAGTTAGAAATGATTTTTTTTTTTTTTTTTTTTCTGTGTGTTAGTTTTATTTTCTTTGCTTTGGTCTATACAAAAAAACCAATAACCAAAAACATAAAGCGAGAATAATAAAACTCTCTGCTGGGACCTCCCCCAACCCCCCACACCCATGTGCAGGAGGTGGTGGTGGGTTTGAAACAGGAAGGGGAAGAGAAAGCCCCCCCACCGCACACCAGAGGGGTCAGCCAAGAGCACTTCTCAGGAGTCAGCTAGGGCAGCTGTGAGTGGGAAGGGGCGTGAGGGAAACACCCCCAGGGCTCCCAGGAAGGGGCCGAAGCCAGCTGAGCGTCCTGGAGAGAGGTGCAGCAGTGCCCCGGAGTGGGGGGGACTCACTCTCTGCATCTCTGTCCCATCTCCGTGGTCTGTCCCTGAACTTTTCCAAACAAGCTTTGGATTCTGGGCTTTGGGCCTTGAACCTGGGTCCTGGACACCCGAAGGGATCAAAACAGCTCGTAGGTTGGAGTTCGGTGAGACAGTCAGGCCCAAAGAAGGAACCAAAGCGCTGTGTGACCAGGCCCCGCTGGAGTCAGGCTACCCGGGGTGGGCTGGGGGTGGGGGGTGACTGCTGGGGGAGGGAAGAGCGTGGGTGACTGAGTCTAAAGCTTTAGTGCCAGGGCCACAGAGGTGGGGAGGGGGTGTTGGGCCCTAGACCCACAGCCCAAGACAGAAAAGCAGGAGCAGATCACCATCCCAAGAAAGACCCTACAGAGGACCTCTGGAGGCGTGGGGTTCGGCGAGAAGTCGCGGCCCTGCTCCCCGGGGCTCAGGCACTTTTCTGTCCGCCCCTTTGCCTGCACAGAGAGCCTCTCAGATGAGGAATCACACCGGAGCAGGGCCCGCTAGGCCAGCACGTGGTCCCCCGCGGGGTAGGGGGGCCTCAGGCCGTCGCTGTAGGTGTCGATGGGATAGTCCGGGTCTATCTCCATGTGCATATCCAGGGGGTCCAGGGGCACGTCGCTTGAGTACATGGGGCGGTAGGTGGCATCCATGTCCTCTGCGTAGGGTTCATTGATGGGGATCATGCTCTGGGCAGCCTCCCAGGCAGCTGGGTCATGCTTGAAGAGGGAGTTGGTGAGCTCTACAGACACACGCTTACGGTAATCTGGGTTCTTGTCCTCGGAGATGCGGAACAGGACAGCAGCAGCGTAGGTGGCGGTGCCCTCGTTGCGGGAGTGCAGGAGCTCCATGAGTGGAGCCGAGGCCCCCTCAGCATCAATGGCATCAGCTGCTTCCTTGTCCTGGGCTAGTTCACACAGGACCCCAGCGGCCACACGCTGGATGTTCTCCACTGATGAGTACAGGAGCTGTACAAACAGGGGGATGGTGTTGAGTCAGAAGATCTCCATGCGGTTCATGGGATCCCAGGCGAGGATGTGCAGGGCTCCTGTGCAGCCCTCCACGATCTCCTCCATCCTCACACCGTCCGTGTAGGGCTGCTGTGTGCCTGCAGCCACATGGCGCTGGGCATCCTGGTGAGCCTTGACCAGCAGCTGGACAAGGCGGGGGATAACCGCTGCCTCCTGCAGCGGGGCGTGGTTTGCTGGGCACAGGGCCAGATTCCTGATCAGGCCAATGGTCGCCTTCACCAGCGGCCACTGGTTGGGCTGGTTGAGCAGCTTGACGATGGCCGGGATGCCGTAGTTGAGGCGCACGGAGTTCTGGGCCATCTCAGCCTCGGGGTGGCGGCTGGTGAGGTGGCGCAGGGCGCAGACGGCAGGCTCCGTGATGTCGTCCTTGTCGCCGGCACGCAGGATGGCATGGATGAGAGCCTCCACACCGCTGTTCTGGGTCACCAGCGTCTTGTTCTTGCTGTTGTTGCATGTCAGGTTGGACAGAGTGCCCGTGGCGCAGGTGAGGACGTTGACGTCGTCCACACTCAGCTGGTTCACGAGAATCTTCAGCACGCTCTCCAGGCCCTCCTGTTTGGTGGCCACATCCGAGAGGTTGCGCAGGGTCCAGAGGCAGTTCTGCACAAGGCGGGGGCTGTTGCTTGTCAGGTGTTTGCCCAAGGCCTGCATCCCACCAGCCTCCACAATGGCAGGCTTATTGCTGGGACACACGGACAGCACCTTGAGCACACGGCTGGTGGTCCAGAGCAGCTTCTCATAACTGTAGTTACGCATGATCTGCACGAGGGCCTGGGGTCCTCCATTGGCCAGGATAATGAGCTTGCTCTCCTGGTTGCCATAAGCCAGCAGCTGCAGGCAGTCCGTAGTGATGGCCAGGAACTTGGGGTTGTTCTTATTGAGCAGGGGCACCATCTTCTGCAGCCCGTCGGCCAGGCGCACCGCCATCTTGGCGCCCTCCTGGTATAGCAGCAGGTTGTGCAGCGTGGTGATGGCGTAGAACAGGACCGACTCCACGGGGGAGCTGAGCATGCGGACCAGGGCAGGGATGCCACCTGACTTGAAGATGGCAAGCAGCCCCTCACGGTGGTGGGAGAGGTTGTGCAGGATGCTGGTGGTGCAGCGGGCCGTGTCCAGGTCACTGGTGTTCTGCATGGTGCGTACCACGGCTGCCACCAGCTGGGGCGAGCCCATCAGCGCCCGCCGTGACGCCTCTTTCTTGGATAGCTGGTTCACAATCATGGCTGCCTTGGTCACTACCACCGGGTCCTCATCGTTGAGCAGTTTGGTGAGTTCAGGCAGGGCCCGGGTGGCCAGCTCGGCGTCGTCCTGGTAGTTGATGAGATGTACAATGGCTGACTTGAGCAGCTGGGACGGCTCGGCCAGCCGCTGCAGGTTGGTGCTCTGGCCCTCCACCTGGGTGGCCAGCAGCAGCGAGCTGTCTTCCCCCGTCACCCCAGGACACATGGCTTCCCGCACTCGCTTAGCTCTGGCCGTCGTGGACATCTGGTACTCCAGATCACCTTGGCTCTGGGGCACCGGGGTATAGGTGGTGGTCTTCTTGAGCGTGTACTGGCGCCCGCAAGCCTCATCCTCTTCCATGATGCCCTTGCTACTGACCGAGGGCACACAGGTGTTGACACCTGAGTGGATGCCAGAGTCATAGGTGTATGTTTGCTGCCACTCAGTCACCTTGATGGGTTGTTCGATCAGGTTCATCACTTCCATGGCGGCTGCTGCTTGTGGAGCCTGGCCGGGCTGGGTGTAGGGGTCGGGCCGGGCTGGGAGCCGGCGCGGGCAGCGAACTGAGCTCGGCGCGCTCGGGCGGCGGCTGCTCCGGGCTCTGGCCAAGGCAGCAACTCAGTAACCGAACAAAAGGCGAAGGGACCTGACTAGAAATGATTCTTAATCCTTATTTTTCCCTGTCCTCTGCATTGTCTCATGTTAATAGTGCCAAGCAAGATTTTTTTTTAATTTTGAGAAAATCTTTATCTACTCTATTATTTTTAGCACTTTATGTCAATTTATTTAGGTATGCTTTTTGTGAGAAGCATATAACTGTCTTAAAAGTAAAGTCCCATCTAAGAGTCTTTTCCTATTGATAACATAATTTGACCTATTTGCAGTTATTGTTATAATTATTATATATATTGTACATATTCTAAATTTTTTATGTCCTAAGTTTTTGTCTTTGTTTGCTTGCTTGTTTGTTTTTAGTGACAGTTGTGGGGCAAGGGATGGGACCTTCCTTCATTCTTTTCCTCCTGTTCCAGAGCATTTTGTTTGTTAATGAGTTCTTGTTTAAAGGGAAAGTTTTTAGTTTTTATAATGGTTAGTCTGAACTTTTCCAGTGCATTCCTACAACTGTGTTTATGTAACTGTCAAAGTCATAGAACATTAATCTGGCTTTCTTTTGTGAAACTTGAAACACTGAATGCTATTCTTTTTTTTTTTTTAAAGATTTTATTTATTTATTTGACAGAAATCACAAGTAGGCAGAGAGGCAGGCAGAGAGAGAGGAGGAAGCAGGCTCCCTGCTGAGCAGAAAGCCCGATGTGGGGCTCGAACCCAGGACCTGGGATCATGACCTGAGCCGAAGGCAGTGGCTTAACCCACTGAGCCACCCAGGCGCCCCTGAATGCTATTTTTTCCCTCATCCAACATACCCACTTGTATTAATTGAACTTGCGATTAGATACCATACTCTTTTCTAAACTTTTCAGTTTTTAAGCAATAGAGTTCAATTCTTTTTTTTTTTTTTTAAGATTTTATTTATTTATTTGACAGAGGTCACAAGTAGGCAGAGAGAGAGGGAGAAGCAGGCTCCCCGCTGAGCAGAGATTCCCTATGTGGGGCTCGATCCCAGGACCCTGGGATCATGACCTGAGCCGAAGGCAGAGGCTTTAATCCACTGAGCCACCCAGGTGCCCCAATAGAGTTCAATTCTTAGAAAGAACAGAAATGGGCAAACAATTTTGCAGCCATACTTAAAACAACCAGGTACCCTTACTTCTATATATTTTACTGGTTCCAGAGGTATCCTCAGGCCTTTCAGCGCAGTTATTGAATTTTTTAGTTTTTATTTTAATTGCAGTTAGTTAACATACAGTGTGATAGTAGTTCCAGGTGTACAATATAGTGATTCAACACTTGCATACATCACCTGGTGCTCATCACAACAAGGGTACTCCTTACTCCCATTCACTTATTTATTGATCTAACATCTATTATTCCTTGTTATGGCACTGTTCTTTTCGAGGTTTGTTTTGTCTGTGGCATCTATATATTATACTTAAAATCTTTGTGTATCTCCTGCATGAAGTCAGTCTGAGAGGAGATAAATATCTTAAGCCCAGAACTTTTCCTTCAGAGTTCCATCAGCGTTGCTTCATATCACCTTCTGGTTTCTGTGCCATGTGGGCAGAGTCTAATGCCAGCCCCGCTGATGGTGGCAGATGTGATC
The DNA here is from genome assembly GCF_902655055.1 of Lutra lutra. Lineage (NCBI taxonomy): Eukaryota > Metazoa > Chordata > Mammalia > Carnivora > Mustelidae > Lutra > Lutra lutra. The sequence continues at coordinate 56,292,424 of NC_062289.1, read as the reverse complement.
TTACAGAATTCACTGGTCAAGGTTTCTTACAGAATATGTTTATGTGTTTATGTATGTTCTATGAAATTTAAAATTGCCCTGCATATGTCTAGATATGGTTCTCTCTCTCTCTCTCCTTTTTTTCTTTTTTTTTTTTAGTTTATCTGTAATACTGTATGTCCTTTGTAGCTTTTAGGCCAAAGTCCTCTCCTATCTCAGATCATCTTTGAGTTTTTTGTATGGTATCTGTAGTCTTCTCTCCAAAATTTCCATTAGATGACATTGGATCGTCTGCATTTGTCCTTCCTGTCTCTCATTCTGTCTCTTATTGTTTTCTGTTCTTCATTCTTCCCTCTGCATCCTGGGGCAGAGCTAGTTTGGTCTTTTGTACTGACCCTTGGCGGTCCTCTCGTACCTCCTTGCCAGCTTTCCTGGCCACTCTCATTCATCTCGATCACCACGTACTACCTCCAGTGGCTCTTCTTAAGCAGGTATTAGGAGAGACATTTCAGATGCAAAATTCTTACCTGATCTTGACACATAATCATCCCTGCACTGGAAAACTTCATTTCTCCATTTATTTTTTTCAAAATAAAAAGTTTCAAGTGCATGTAACCCTTAATTAAAAATAATTTAGCAATGTCCCTTATAATTTCGAATGGTTGGACAAGAAGTAAGTTTACAACATCTGTGGGTCTCAGTTTTTCCATCTGCAAAACAAAGTTATTGGACTAGATGATTTGTCATTTCCCTGTTAATTACCTTACCTACCTATTGTTACTCTAAGTGAAATTCATCAGCATAATCTTCTGAAGAGCTAAAGCATACTGCCTGGACAGAACTTATTCCACTTGCCAGGAACTCACCTAGATGTAAATTTCACTATTTGTTAAAATGTGAATATCTTGAGTTCAGGATCTATATTCCAAATGTAAGGCCCATAACTACAAAACTACAGCCAAGAGAAGGAACTGGGCTGGAATAGCCCCCTTCCTAAAGACACTGGAAAAATCAAGATTAATGATCCTTCCATTATCTGCAGGCACACCAGAAAAGAATGATTCCCCAGTCAGTTTGTTGTGACTTCCTAGAGTTACTCAAATTGTCAAAGAATTTGTCCTAGCTAATCTGAATGCATAGGAAACTCTGTAATCTAATTTAAAATGGATTGGTTTCCCCTAAGAAATAACATCCCTAAGACTAGGAAGTTTCACCCACTGTGGTTTCTTTCTTTCTTTTTTTTTTTTTTTTTAAGATTTATTTATTTATTTATTTATTTGACAGAGAGAAATCACAAGTAGGCAGAGAGGCAGGCAGAGAGAGAGGAGGAAGCAGGCTCCCTGCTGAGCAGAAAGCCCGATGTGGGGCTCGAACCCAGGACCTGGGATCATGACCTGAGCCGAAGGCAGTGGCTTAACCCACTGAGCCACCCAGGCGCCCCTGTGGTTTCTTTCTTATAGGTAAAGCTTCTTCTGGAGACTCTTCTCCTAATTTTTAAAGAGGTACCATTATTAAATGTAACATAGCCAGAGCTTGTCTGACTTCCATGTGTGAGGATAATGTTGATAGTACCCCTGATTTTTGGAAATTACTTGGAGTGCAGACATTAGGGTGGACCAAGTTTGGTACAAAATTTGAATCTTGATGTTTCTCCTTTGAAAAGAGCCTGTTATACAAGATAAGAATACCAGTGAATAACATGTTATATTTGTACATCATTTAACCTCTCTGAGAACACTTTCACATGCATTATCTTAATATCTTAATGCACAGAACAGCCCTACGATGTAAATTTTATTGTCTCTATTTTATGAATGAAGAAAGTGAGTTCTGGACACTCTGTGTCTTCTCTTCCCGGCGCACAACTGGCAAGTGGCTGATGTCCACTTCTCACTACTTCTGGATGCATGGGTGCTAGTTGCAATTAAGTCTTTGACTTGTAGATGAGGAAGATTTAGGTCAGAAAGGGAAATGGTAAGATTAAACTACCCACAAAATTACTCCATCTGGATAATCAGCTGTTAAGGAGACGGTCAAGAACAGTATCCTCATAAGGGAAGAGCAATACAAAATGATCTCCAGGATTCCTTCCAAACTATACATTTTTGATTCACAGCTCTGGAATACGTACATAAACACATGCACACACATGGAAGGCAGGGGATCTTGAAGACAATTCCAGTTGTTGCTTATACTTTGCTCTAGACAATAAGGAAAAATATAAGCTACCTGAATGTCTGCCTCCTCTTTGGTATGTAGAGATGTTCAAGTACTCCTTGTCAAACATGAACTATCAGTAAAAAACTTACAAATCAGAAATCTGAAATAAAGTCTCAGGCTGTGAAAATATTAAGCCAGATATGATGATTTTAATTACCCCTTTGTCTCAATTCTTCTCATCTTGATGATATAATAAATACAGCATCATGCTCTAATGTCTGTTATTATAATTCAGTGCCCACATATGTCAGATTTAATATTCATTTGTTCATCTTTATGTGGAGCCAGATGGTAGAGGTGAATTGCCTATTTATAAGAACTAGCTGCAATTAGTGAATTTTCTAATTCCTTCAGTGATAACAGTGGGTGCGTTTAGGATGGTTTAGGACTGCGTTAGAAATGCCAGAGCACCAATGCGAGGTAAATAATGTGGTGCTATGTATCCCAAAAGATCACGTTGAATACTAAAATAGACACAGTGTCATTGACCTCAATTACAATGATGCATGCTGAACAAAGTTCATGTATGAATGGAGAAGAGATAATTCCAATATAATAAACCAAGCTTTGATCTCGGAGGCCAGTCATGCAATGTGGTAAACATCAATTATGTAGTAAATAACAGAATTTGTTTTAAAAGATATGGCTATTCTGTGCCTGGTTATATGCCCAACAAAAATGTGTGCATACGTCCACTAAAAGATACGTACAGGAATGTCGGGGCTCTGGTTATCCTTGGTGGTATGACTGGAAGAATGGGGAACAGAGGGGATCTGTTTCTTGGTCTGGTGCTCATGTCAGGAGTGTGTTCAGTTGGTGAGAATAGTTTACAGTCTGCTCATTCTGAACGTAAGGTCCCCTTCAATAAAAAATTGTTCACAAAAAGAAATTACCTCAGCAGTATTAAAGTGACCTTCCTGGGACACATTACCCACAGGTTTCTGCATGTGGCCCTTGATGGTCTGATGTGTCAGGGACATCAAGCTAGAAGGAAGCTGCCCGGCCTCTCCTACCCCTCCAGAGACCTCTTATGACAGGACAGAGAGAGCATACACATCCAGGGTCAGGGCTGTTAATGAGCTCCCTGGGGCTCCTGGGCTTTGACCAACTCAGGAGGAGGGTGGTCAGCTTCTAAGGCCCCCATTACCAAGGCCTGTTGTCATCCCACTGTCTAGGGACCTGGAAATGGACCTGTGTTGTCCTGAGCCTTCGTTGGAGCCCCATGGCCCACAGTGTTTGTCTTAGGTTTTCGTCTGCTTTGAGTGTCTCTATCATGGGTTAAAAATAAACACAGTACAGAGTAAAATGTTGAAATTTCACCACATTGGGAATTAGGAGCTCTTGCTCTTCAGCCCTCTGTTCTGGAGGATATTACCCAGTAGTTGGCCCGGTTTTGCCTCCTTTGAGTGGAGTAGAAAAATGACTTCTCCTTCTCTGAGACAACGGGTCTTGCAGGCAGAGATACCAGAATATGAAAACAGACTTAAATCCCTTCTAGTAAAATTTATATTTCATGGAAAACCATGGTTTCATCCTAGAATCAAGTCTTCCACACACCTGAAGTGGGCCTGAGCCTTCCATCAAGTGTATCTGGTCAGGCTTCTGTGCTGTTTAAACTAGCTCGTAAAACAGATGACAGAACCTCGGAACAAAAGAGCATGCACCACTGCTTTGAGTATTTCCTGAGCAGGGATGCACACGCCCGCAAGCCTGACACCCTGCCTCTTTCTCGCATCCCACACGTTTATCTAAGAATTCTTTGCTGGTAATTCACAAACATGAAAACTGTCTTTTAAAAAGGAACTAAGAACCATGTCCCATTAAACAGCAAACTGACGTTCTAGCCAGCATTCGAGGAAAGCCTCCGGGCCCGTTCCGGGCATTTCCGGGGCAGCTGCGTGCAGGCAGCCACTTTGCATCCCTGTGCTCACAGCAGATCCTGGCTCCTTCTGACCGTCACTTCCAGCAGGCTCTAGTCTTTGTTCACAGGGATACATGCTAAGGATTTCAGCACAGTACTCCCTGGCTACTATATTTCTAAAACATCAAACTAGCGGCTGGGAGCAGGAGAAACCAGGGATCTCCCTCGTGACCTGTGACTTGGTAGAATACTTGTTGTTAGTAGCTGGTGGGAATGCGGGGATGGGCTAGCTGCGGGCCACTCTGGTACAGGTATGGGTCGGGCTTGGAAAGGAAGCTCTTGGCAGGGAAGGATGTCGTTCTGGTAGCAAGATAATCTGCACTAGAATCATTAGGATGTACCAGATAAATATAAATACACAACTGTACCTTGATGTGAACATTTGTGCCCAATGGTCAAAGCCCTGCTCTTCTATAATACGTGAAAACAAATAGCAAGGTTCGAGAAGAGCAAAGTCCTCGATGGTCATTTAATCAAGTACTTCTGGTGTTACTTAACAGTATTTAAAAATAAGGCTGTGTAAGTGGCCAGTGAAATTTTTATGTGTATTAAGGGTTTCTTCTGAATGGAATAGCTAGGTACTAAAGAGAAAAACACTGTAGAAATTTATGACTTAAAAAGCAGTTAAAATTTGCAGATACATGTTTCATAAAAAGAATTACTTATGACTTTAACAAAAATACATCACATGGAATGGCTTATGTTTCTCTCTTTCTCATACAGTTTTTATCCTTTCATTGAGTAAGGATTTACTGAATGTCCTTTATACGCCCAGCATTTTGCTACATATAGATCTGTTCCTGTTCTAGAAGCTCACAGTCTAGGAGAGGAGATAAACAATACCTATAATGTTAACTAAATGGTATAAGAATAGTATGTTTGGGAAGCCATGTGTGGGTGGTCTGTGAGGGTCCCTTGAGCTAATCGAAGAGTTTCAAGAAAAGTGTCCCAGAAAAGAGGATATCGTCCCTGAATCCTGAAGGATGAGTAAGATTTAACCAAACAAAAGAGGGAAGAATAGCTGAGGTACAGAACAAGTGAGTGTGTGTGCCCATGTGTGCGGTTGCACATTATTTCAAATATTGGGAGCTTGGATTTGGGTGGTGATAGTGGAGGATGAAGGGTGACAGATGAGGTTAACGATGTGACCAGAGCCATGCCCACCGTGCTGCTAAAGCATTCCAACCTTTGCTGGCCCTGCCTTCATAGCCTCTGAGATAAGAAGTTGAGAGTAGACATTTCACCTTGCATTCAGGTCCCAGTGGTGGTGGTTTTCCTTGGGTGCATATGTTGGTGGCTGTCTGGTCCTCTATTAAGACATCTGTATAGTAAGGGCTAGCTTGTCCTTCTCACGTTACTAATACAGAGCCTCAGACAGTCTTTCCATGAGTTTATGCAGTGCTCTCCAGCTAGTTCAGGATGCTGGCATCAAGAATATTTATTTTCTAACAGCGCCATTGTAGTTTCATTGTTAATAATCCACTGAGAATTTTTTTTAATACTTGACACTTCAAGATTAGGTTCTTGTTGCATGCCAAGAATCTTGACATACGATGCTCTCTAATCAACTGTCACAAAAGAGTTTTATGATAGATATTATCTCCATTTTATAGATGAGGAAACCGCGGTCAGTTTCAGAGGACTGGCTGTTGGGTTATCAATAAATGGCAGAGCCAGATTTGAATACAGTGATTTGGGTCCTCACTGCCCTCAGTGCCATCTCCCTCCCCTGCTGTGAAGCCCAGGAGGCAGCCGATAAGAGGAGGGAATTTCCACAGCTAGGGTCACCTGTCAGCCCAGCGCAGGCCCTGGGGCTCCCGCTCGCATTCAGCAATCTCTGGGAAGTCGGTGAACATCTCTTACTGTTACTATTTCATAGAATTTCTGTGTCCTCCTGTCCCTTGCTTCACCAGCTCTTCTGCCCCCTGCCCCCGACTGACCTCAGCTCCTACTGAAAACATAACCATCCAGTCAGGCTTCCTCCTGTGGGCACAAGAGAGGAGCCCTCCTACTCAGCACCGCTATGGAACACCCACCCCGCCCTGCGCCCACAGCTCTCATCACCTGTCTGCCTGTAGATCAGTCTCTTCCTTTCTGAGGTCATCTTCCCCAAAAGATCTAAACAGACGCTTAGTACATCTGCATGACGGAACACGACGCAGCAGAGAAAATGAACAAACGACAGCCAGACACAGGGACATGTGGGTTTCTCACAAATGTCACGCATTTGCAACAGCAAAACAGCATGTGCAGCATGATGAGATTGTATACAGTTTTGCAACAGGCAAACCCAAACACTATTGAGTAGGGAACCATGCAGAGCTGGTACAACTGTAGGCACAAGAAAAGAAATGAGGAGGGAAGAAGGGATAGACATGGGCCCACCGGGGACCTTTGCAGTGCCGGCAGTGTTCTGTTGCTTGGCCGTGATGGTGCATAGGAAGGGGTTTGCTTTATAATTATGTTTTAAACAGAATTCATAGGTATTTTGGTCTTTTGTATATAGGAAACATCTAACAAAAAAAAATAATAAAAATTTAAACATACCTAAATCTCTTCTATTAAAAAAAACTTTTTTCTACTTAAGTCCCTCTGTGACTTTCTCCATATCTCCCCTCCAACCTTAACCCCCAGATATCCAGAGGGGTGCTGTGTCCCTGCCCACCTGCCCCTCCAGCACTCCTCCAGCTCTGTCACGTGGCTTCCAGCCACGAGGCCCTCGGATACTGTTTTCCTAGGTCACCTGCCGCCCCTGTTGCTGAACCCCATGGTCATTTCTGACCCTCCCCAGGTCCTGCGTTCCTGCAGTGGTTGTTACCTCTCTGCCTGGTTTCCAAGACAGTACCTTCTACATCTTTCTCTTTCTCCCAGTCTTCCTTGTTGGCATCCTCCGTGACCTGCTCCTAACATGTTTTCCCTCAGAGTCCTTCCCAGGACCCCATCTAATCACTCCACTTCAGGGACCCTTCACACTGGTTGTGGATGGAAGTTCTGGGAAAGCTTTGTATAAGCACTGATGCCCAGGCCCCACCTCCCAGAGACTCTGACTTTACTGACATGGGGTAAGACCCAGGTTGTGGGGTGCCTTACAGCTAAGTGATTCCAGTGTGCATGGGGGCTGAAAACCACTTCTCTCCTGCTTCCTCTGCAAACTCATGGCTTGGTCATGACCATGGTTTTGGTGACATCCAAGCGCTCATGACTTCCCATTTACCCCCAGCATAAGGCACTCCTGGGCAGAGAACTGTATATCCAACTGCCCAATGAACACCAACTTCTGCACGCTTGCTTGGTGCCTCAGTCTTGTCATGGCCAAAGCTCCATTTATTGCCCCCCCACCCCCCAGAGTTTCAGTGCGTGGTGTGATCACTTATCCAGTTACCTGACTTGCAAAGTGAGAAACCATCCTTAACCTCGTTCTGCTCCCTTACATGTGGCATTCAGTCAGTCACCCAGTCTTCTCGGTAGATTCTGCTTCCTAAATGGTCTCAGTTGTGTCACTTCACTCTGTGCCATTCTTTCTCAGTGATTCGATCAGCCCTCTCCTGTCTGATTCCCTTGCTGCAATCAGACTGGGCTTTCTCAAACATTAAGCAGACGTCTTATCACTCTGCTTTCAACACCATTCCGTGGCTCCCGTTTCTTGCCAAAGCATTACTGTGCCTTCTAAGGCCCATCTCCACTGCAGCTGCGTACAGGTTCCAGGCTCCCAGTGCCTGAACGTGCTTTTCCTACTTCTGGAAATCCTCTTGCAGTCCCTGTTTGTGTATATACTTCCCTTGGTGACCCCCACTCATTGTAACACAAAGTGGACATCATTCTTAGATTTCCATGGCTCCCCCCGTCTGTTGTGTGACTTTGTATGTGCCCACAGAGCATCCCCCTGCCCCAGCACACCTGTCCTGTCTGGCAGCTCCACTGACTTGTCCTTCACCGTCCAGTGCCAGCCAGCGATCCTGAAGGTGACACTGGGTGCTGATTGTCCTCACCAAGCTGATTGGGATGGATGGAAAGTAATAAGATAGCCTGCCTATGTTTTTTAAAAAATATTCAAGGATTAGAGTATAAAGAATTAAGTAAGGGAAGACACTTTTCTGAGGAAATCAAATGGCACATATTTATTGAGCAGTGAGAGATGTAGTTTTCAAAATGCAATTTTATTTCAGTGATATTTTTGTCTTCATCTGTTCAGGCTAGTATAACAAAATGCCACAGACTCGGTGGCTTATATATAACAGAAATTTAATTCTCACCATTCTGAAGGCTGGAAGTCCAAATCAGGGTATCAGCATGGTCATGTTCTGGTGAGAGCCCACCTCCTGGTTCATAGCCGGCATCTTCTCATTATCTTTGCACATGGTGGGAGGGGTAAGGGAGCTCTGTAGAGTCTGTCTTAGGGGAGCACTGATCCCATGTATGAAGGTTGCACTCTCGTGACCTAAGCTACCTCCCAAAGGCTCCCCTCCTAAGAATGTCACATTGGACATTAGAATTCCAACATATGAGTTGGCTTGGGGGCACAACAGTCAGTCCATTGCACTAATTATTCCAGAAACATTGGTTGAAATATTGCTGTGTCCCTGCATATGATAGAAGCCACAAGAAGTCATGAAGGAAATATACAGACACACAAGGAGCATGTTATCTAATAAGGGTGAGAATATATGAATACAGACGATTTAATACAAAATAGAAAAGGACGAGTATCCTAGAACAAACACAGATAAGTACTTAGAGCTTCAGTGGAGGGTGGATTAATTTGCAGCAGGTCAGTGACAGAAAGCTTCCCAGAGTAAGTGATGTCTGCACTGTACATGGTCAGCCAAATGCAGGGTGGGAGAAGGTGGGGAGGGAAAAGAGCTAACAGGGTGGAGGGTGGTGCTGGCTCTTTTCTTCACCTCATTCCAGCTACCTCTGTGCTTTATTTGCCTTCACTGGAAATTTGTGTGTGTGTATGTGTGTGTGTGTGTGTGTGTGTGTGTGTATAGTATGTCCACCTAGAACCCTTCCTGGCACATGTTAGGGGCTGAGTATTTTTGGAAGGAAGGAGGAGAGAATAAAGGGAGGAAGGAATTTGGTTTTAATCTCCAAGTAGGTATGCTATGGATACTGCAGAGGTGATGACAGTGAGTTTCAGGTGGCAGGGTCCTCCGTGCTTGGTCTAAGTGTACATTGGAGTGATTTAAAGCACTTTGTTCCACATTTATTGGGGCACCTGCGTGGGTCAGTGGGTTAAAGCCTCTGCCTTCGGCTCAAGTCATGATCCCAGGGTCCTGGGATCAAGCCCCGCATCGGGCTCTCTGCTCAACAGGGAGCCTGCTTCGTCCTCTCTCTCTCTCTCTGCCTGGCTCTCTGCCTACTTGTGATCTCTGTCAAATAAATAAACAAAATCTTAAAAAAAAAAAAAGAGGATCTATTTACCCAGGAAAAATTATAGGCAATAATGAGCAACTGGGTACAAAATGAATTTTTATGAATAAATAAATAAATAAAGCACTTTGTTCCACATTTTATCATATTATCTCAGATTTAAATCCAGTTTTTGAAAAAGTAATTACGACAGTGAAATCAAATTATTTTTGAGTTGTCCCTTAGTCATAGGGCATGCCCCAAGAGCGGAGCAGAGGAAGGTAGTGGGTAAGTTCTCTTGAAGCAGGTCAGTTAGTGAGTATCTTTGAGAAATCCTTATCCGGTCCTATTATGTATATTTACCAAATAAAGAAAAGGGAAAATAGCAATTGCAGGACTCCAAGGAGTCTGTGAGAGCCACTACCAAATACTTATTTGTGATTCTTTCAGCATTTCGGAAGTGAAGAGTTCTATAAATACAAATTGCTACTCCTTGTTTCTCATGTTCCCCCACACATCTCCCCAGTTACGTATGTGTTATAGTTTTGCTTTAAATGCAACGGTTTTGTGGTTATATAGCTTTTTGAACTATTTTTAATATGCTTTCTTTTTTGAGTCTTTGTTCTTTTCTCTCACAGTTTCTGAAAGCAGAGGAAGCAATTCCCATTTTAGCTTATGAATATGTTAGCCGCCAATACCAATCAGATAACACTCAGACATGCGCAAAACACGGGAGAGTAATTTTCAGTTCTCCGAAGACTCTTGTCCATTTCCTTTGTTTTGATATCAGGATATACAATTCTGTAAAGTATTCTCATCATTTTGTCTTTCCTGAAATTACTTTTCGGGAAACATTGAGTGAAAGATTCAGTATACAAACAAATTGAATTAAATCTGAAAGATAGATGATTTGGGCTCTGTTCTTCTGATGTGTCGGGGAGTTAACCAGGCACAGTTCATTAACACTAATGGAAAAATTCATCATTTACCATGTGCATTCCCAGACATTGTAGAGGCAGTTTCTCCCCTAATTTGTTACATAACTTGATTGTTCATAAATGTACTAAGATCCAGAAAGGAGCTATTTTTATCATTCATGCATCTTAAAGATTAGTTCTCATTAATTTAAATTTTACTTCCATTAAGAAGAGATTTCCTCTTTAGGAATCAACTTTTTTTTTCTGTAAATACATTTCTGACATCCTAGACACTATCTCCTTCTTTAAATTTCCAAATAATGAGAGTTTATACTTGCCGTATTTTAAATGTAACTTACATTCTTACTGTATTTTAAGTATGGTTCAAGATTTAGAACAAAAATTGTTTTTATCAATTTGATTCAGCAATCTCTATGGAGTAGAGATTCCAAAATATGCACACCCTTTCATGCGGGGAGGTGAGTGTTGTTAACAGCTTTTTCTCTGTGGCCCAAAGCTGAGACAGGATGTAAGCAGGACAAGAATGTGCACACTGTCTGTGTACTTTGCTCACAGGCTCTAGAATGTGCGATACTCAACATAAATACTGCTAAAGACATGGTCATTCACTTTTCTGGTCTAGTAAATGGGAAGTGCCAAAGCAAAAAAAGGGAGAGTGATTTTATTAGACGTACACGAACTACAGAAAAAGATAGGATTCTTGTTTATAAAAGAATTTAGGATTAAGATTAGTTCCTTTTTAAAAGAGATTTAAAAGTTTAGTTATTATTTTGGAGATAAAATAGGTTTGTTTTTATAATGACACGAAGTCAAGAATTTGGGTTCTAACATTGGTAACCAGGTGGGCATCCCTACAAATTAATTCTCAGTTTTCCCTAATTAAAAATATGTTCAGGAACTCAAAAGATAAGGACTGATGCTCATCACTTCAAACACAAGAGAAACAGATGACCCTGCAGCAGGCTGTTTCTTGTTTCCTGTATCTCTCTCTCCTGCATTTCAACTTCATCTTACAGATTCTTAGTGACAAGGAAAGGCCACCTGTCAGGGAGCCCCCATATGCCAGTGACCCTGTGGCCTGAAGTGGGGCTCTTTGCAGAGCATCTCTGCTATGCGTGAAGCTGGCCAAGGGGCTAGTGTGCCCTGAAACATTCATATGTCATTATTTTTCAAATCTTACTTCACTTTTTGCAACAGCTTCATTAAGACGTAATTCATGTACCATGCAATCCACCCATTAAGGAGTAAAATTCAGTGGGTTTTAGGGAGTTCACAGAGTTGTGCAACCATCTCCACTATCAATCTTTGAAAACTTTTCAGCCTAAATACATCTTTACTCATGTGCACTGCCCTCACATTCACTCCTCTGTGCAATGCTACTTAGCTCTTCCTTCTCTTCTACTTTCCGTCTCCACTTATCACCCTTCTTCTCTTCATCCTTTTCCCTCTGTTTCCTTCTCTTCTTAGGTTTTCTTTCTTTTCCTTGCAAATGGCAGACACTCCTCTGGGTCTCGCTATGGCTCATCGCCATGCAAGGTGGGAAGGAGGGTGAGAAAGGAGGTGAGGGTGGCGGGCACAGGGCAGGAGTGACAGAAGAGAGAGCCGTTAGCCTGAAGGTCTGGAGCACCTGGAGATGAACAAGAGAAGACACAGAAAATAAGAACTCAGCTTCCAGCACTTTCTCCTTCTGCTGGCACGCCACTGCTATGAAGTTCTTTCCTATAAGCTCACTTGCTGTGACAACACGCACTACACTCACCTCAGTCCTGTCCTCCTATCGTTCTCCAAAATAGTAACCACAGACTGCTGACGCAGATAGGCTGCTCTCGTGGACCGTGCATTCGCTTGCTCTCTCTCTCTTCTCTCACACACACACACACTCACCCCGCAGACACAGGGGAGAGAAAGAGATGCAAACGCAGAATGCAGTGTGTGTGCAAAAACGGACTCATCTAAATGTACTGAGGTGACATTTCAAAAAATATTGTTTAGGGGCGCCTGGGTGGCTCAGTGGGTTAAAGCCTCTGCCTTCGGCTCAGGTCGTGATCTCAGGGTCCTGGGATCGAGCCCCACATCAGGCTCCCTGCTTGTGCACAAGCAGGGAGCCTGCTTCCCCCTCTCTCTCTGCCTGCTTCTCTGCCTACTTGTGATCTCTCTCTTAAAAAAAAAAAATATTGTTTAACTGCAACATGCATTTGTTCCATTACTTGAAGATTAAATTTTGAAACTTGACAGAGGTCTTGGGCATCAGTGGGAATAGAACATATTCCCACAGGAAACAGACACACTCCAGTCTGCAAATCACTTGGTTGAATATTAAGCAATTACACTTCACCATATTAATTTCAAATAATCTCTTTTGACTCGTAGTAAATATTCATGATAAGATTTGCCCTTAGCTCTACAGCTTGACACCCAGTAGGTTACCCCCTCGCTTCATTCTTGAGTGTGCAAATCCCCTGAGGCCTGCCCTGGTTCCAGATGCAGGCTCTGTGAGCAGTGGTGCCTGTGTGGTGGTGACAGGAGACCTGGGACCAGGAAAGCACCTCGGCCTTCTGCTTTTCTTCTCTTTTCTTTAACAGAACAAGAAAATATTAGAAATAGACTGCAGGAAAGTATAAAAAAGTCATGAAAATCTCTCTCAGTTTTAAAGAAAATGAAAAGGTCAGGAAAACTGTAGTTGTCGGACACCTTCTGTGTGTTCAGACCCTCAGTGGCCTGGGCGTTTTCTGGGGTGCACAGAGGGCTTCCAGAAGGTCCGTGGAGTCAGGCGAAGTCTGTGCCAAGGTTTGTGTATATTTGCACATGAGCATGTGTCAGCCAGGGAATCTGTGATGTTCAACAGATTCTCAAAAGGATTTTGTCCCCAGATAGGCTCTGGAGTAATATTGAGGAATCATTCAGAAAGGTCCTATAGAGTGACAAGCTCGCCCAAGGGAGTGAGGTCTGGATGGACAGAGGACCCTCCAGCTGGCAGAAATCAGGGCCATCCACGGGCAGAGGCTGTCACCCACAGGGTTGTCCCAGTCCTAGATGCGAGAATTACCAAACAGTCTGACGGCGATGACAACAATGGTTAAATGCACCTGCATCTGTGGACACACTTGTCTCATGCCTGCACACGGGGTGTGGATAGGAAACCCAGAAGGAAATAGAGAAATAGGCTGGTGTTTTGCAGTGGGAGTAGAGCAACACTTTCTCTTCCACCAACATTCTACACTAGAAATTGTATAACTTCTAAATTATATATTATAACTTTTATCATTTTTTTAAAAAATGCAAACCAGTATCGAGTAAAAGCTCAAATGAGAACACATAAAGCCTGCGCAGGTCCTAAAGTAATAACATTCCCAAGTAATTTTCATGGTCTTAAAAAGATAAGGAAACCTTGCAGAGATGTAGATAGAAAGCATGGAGCTGAAATTGAAGTCTGTATAGAATTGGAATACTTATAAGTAATTCTCTGTCAAACTGATGAAATTTGATGAGTCAATAGAGATTTAAACAATTTTGTAAATCCAACAAACTGAACGTGTAGAGTGCTTGAACTCCCAAAGACACTTACCAACAAGGAACAGCCATTGCCATGATGGAGTCCTGTGACAAATTTCACATTTGTGTCAAGCATTGCTTTGAAAAGGTGGCCCACGACTGATCTAAGAAGAAATTGACCATTTTTCAGGGAGACGCCAAAGCATTACACCTATTGAGGAGATTTCACATTTTAGACAAAGAGGTAATGAGGTTTTACTTCCACTACCTTCTCTCCTCCAGAACATCACTGCATTCAGCTCTCGAAAACATACACATCTGCACAGACTCACAGCCCCCTGAAAACCTGCAGATACCCAAACAGGTGGTGCGGGGAGTGTTTCGAGGTGCTCCAGACCTTCAGGCTAATGGTTCTCTCTTCTGCTCCTTGGAAGGCTGGGGCGGAGGGAGGTGAGACAGCCAGCGCTGCTATGCTCCCACGATCTTGACAAGCCCATCTGTCCTGAGACAGACTGCGCTTCCAGCCTTTCTCAAGGATGGTTTCCCAGTCAGTGACTAGCTGGGAAATCCAGCTCTGAGAGCAATTTATGGACCTGAATAATCTATGCTCCTGCAAACTGGAGCTCGTTTCAGCTTTCTCAGATTGCAAAGCTTAACATATGTAGAGAGCTTGAAATGCCAGCTTATCCAGACAGATG